>NC_081411.1:529474337-530674337 GCF_030272615.1 Cryptomeria japonica
AGCCCAAATGACAACATTTCTTGCTCCAAAAGACATTTTTGACAGCCTAATCTCAAAAACTCATCCAAAGACCTTATAAATGCTTAAAACCACTTATTAAATATGTTTCAATGCTTTGGAAAGCATTTGGAGACCTCTAAGGCAATTTTGCACATTTTTGCCAAAAATTGTCAACTCAAAGCCTGAAATGCAAAACTTGACCTCTTGAGTCCAAAATGAGACCAAAACCACTAGAAAAGACACATAACAACCTAAAACAACATTATAAACCTAAAACAAGACATTACAAACATGGAATCATAAAATACTCAAAAAGGAGAGTTTTACTCAACTAGGAGCTCCTGCACCATACTCCCCCCAAAACAAAGAAGTTATGTGACTCCTTGAGGCAGAAAGGAAGAAGAGATGTCAAAATTTTGAAAGTCAGTTTTAGGTATCCATGTGGCCTCTGAGATAGGCTTATCCTTCCATTTGACTAGGTGCTCCATATAGGTGTGATTCCTTGTCTTCTTGAGAATCCCGGAGTCTAGAACTTGTTATGCTTGGGGAATAGAAAGAGAAGGGAGAGATAGATTAGAAAGGGATTGTGCAACATCTGAAACTCTTTGAATCTCCTTAGGTGGCTTCCCTTTGAAAGAAATCAAATCTGCAACATTAAAAATGGGAGACAAAGAAACATCAGTAGGCAAATCAACTTTGTAAGAATTAGACCCATACTTAGCCAAGATTTTGCAAGGGCCTATTCTCCTCATCTAAAATTTGCTTGGAACTCCTTTTTGTAGCCTCGCTTGTTTCAAATGAACCATCACATAATCTCCTATGGAAAACTGAACATCTCTCTTTGTAGCATCCACTCTTGCCTTGACTTTTTTGGAGGTATCTTGAAGAGGCTTTCTCACTTGCTCATGAACCTCCTTCATGGATTGAGCCATGTCATCTGCTATTCCACTCTTAGGCTACAAGTTAGTGATATCCCTCAACTCCATTATACCCCTTGGATGCATACCATAAACAACTTCAAAAGGGCTTTTACCTGTAGACCGGTTGACACTATCATTGTAGGCATATTTTGCTTGATGAATGAGCTGATCTCAACTTTGCCCATATTCCTTTGTTAAACACCTGAGCATGTTTCCAAGAGACCTATTCACAACTTCGGTTTGGCCATCAGTTTGTGGATGATAAGCTGAACCAAAAGAGAGATTAGTACCCAGTCTCTTCCACAATGTTTTCCAGAAATGACCAAGAAACTTAACATCCCTATCTGAAACAATGCTGGCAGGCAAACCATGTATTCTAACAACTTCTTTGAAAAATAAGTAAGCAATATGACTTGCATCATGCATTGTCTTGCAAGGAATAAAATGAGCCATTTTGCTAAATCTGTCAACTACTACAAAGATGCTATCAAATCCTGCTTGAGTTCTAGGTAATCCTACCACAAAATCCATACTAATGCAATCCCAAGGCCTATGTGGAATGGGAAGAAGCTGATATAAACTAGCATTGGAGGAATTACCTTTTTCTTTCTGACATACCAAACACTGCTCAACATACCTCCGGATGTCTTTTTGCATCTTAGGCCAATAATAGAACCTTTGAACCAACTCTAAGGTCTTGTTGAGACCAAAATGTCCACTTAAGCACCCATTGTGCTTGTCCTGAATGAGGTTCTCTCTCATAGAGCCTTTTGGAACACATAACTATCCACCCCTGAATAACAAACCATCCTGCAAAGTGAAATCAACATATGCACCATGGAAATGATTCTCAAAGTCTTGACAAACTTTATAAGCTTCAACAAAATCATCATCAGTAGGATACATATCTTAAAACTATCAATACCAATGCTCTTTACTTGAATCTCATGAACAGTTAACAACCTTCTACTCAAAGCATCTGCTACTTTATTCAACTGACCCTTCTTATACTTAAGAGTAAAAGTGTAAGCTTGCAAGTACTCTACCCATTTAACATGCCTATGATTCAGTTTATCCTATGAGTTCAAGAAACTTAGTGCCTAATTATCTGTGTATACAACAAACTCTTTAGGAAGAAGATAGTGTCTCCATTTCCTAAGTGCCTGTACTAATGCATAGAGTTATAAAGCATAGGAAGAGTACTTTTTCTTGGCATCATTCAACTTCTCACTAAAGAATGCAACTGGTCTATTTTCCTGACTTAAAATAGCTCCTACAACAATATTACTAGCATCACATTCAATAGTAAAAAGGTTATCAAAACTAGGTAAAATAAGCACTGGTTGAGTAGCTACTTTAGTTTTCAATAATTCAAACCCCTTATTGGCTGCATCTATCCACTGAAATTTTACCTTAACACCCCCTTTGATGGTGTCTAACATTGGAGCACAAATCTTACTGAATCCCCTGATGAATTTTTTGTAAAATTGTCCCTGTAATGCCCCGCCAGGAACCCTAAAGGAAAACAACACAACTAGGCAACTAAAGGGTGAAATAATTTTTTTCAAAAGACTAAGTGCATTAGCTACAACCATTGCATGCTTAATAACACAGTGGAAGTCTAACATATGATTTCCTAAGGGTTACCAACGAAGATTAATTCGTAGATTATATTAACACCATAGTTAATCCAATTGTCCATTCAACAAGATAAATTAAATGCTTAAGTTAAAAAACTACACATACATCTAAATTCCATAATGAAGAAATGAAAGTATTCCAATGTATCCAACTTCCATAAAACATTTTAACATAAGATCAAAGCAACTGAAATAACATACATTTCATTGACATACTATTACAATATCCACAAATACATGGCTTCCAATAATGCCACAAATTTACAAAGTTACAATATCAAGGTTACATAAAAGTCTGATGCAATGACCACAAGGTCTCAACTGAACAATGATCACAAACAAGAATTGGTACATGAACCACGAACCAAGAAACATCAGCGAAGCCTTTCTTCGCCCGAAGATACAATCCAGAACATCCGATGGGAAGTGGCACTACCACCCGACCATGTGATCCCGAAATGGAACCACTCCACCGTGCTAGGAGATAGTAGAAAACCCTCAAGAAAGCAAAGTAAAACAAGTACGAAAGGACTACAAGACTCCGCAACAATCCATGTAACTCAACTCACATAACACAAGTGACTCTAAGGAGAGAGTGTCATCGCATGTCTTACGGTGGATACCATGGTACAACCTCCATAGGTCCTGGCCCCCATCCTGGGTTTCTCTTGGTAACCTCTCTCGAGCCTCCGGTTCCAACTAAGTCTCATGCGGACCCTACCAATCCTTTCGTGAAGACAAGGTGGTAAGTTTGCCATTCCAGGCCTTCTTGTAGCATTATGAGCCCTGCACTAGCACTACACCTATGCACGAGGTACATTATCTTAATTAATATTTATCTCACTTCCCCCCCAATATATTATTAGGTTATCACTTTTTAACTGACTTTCGATGGGTTATCCTGTCATCCACTTCGGGCACGACCCCCGCTCGAAAGCCACTCTCTCTCATAGGACACTAACATGAAATGTCTCTCTCTATGAGAACTCTATGGCGAAATAGACAACCATAAACAATCCTGACAAAGCACAGGTGAAGGATACATAATCACTAACCCAAGATTGACCATTTGGACAAACACACACAATGACTCACATCAATAAGGTTATACAACAACACCTGACCAAGGAGAAATAATAACATAGGACACAATGACAATTCAACTAGAATTCCAATGAAATTGACTAAAAACATCATTTACACAAGATCCTAAAACAGGCAATCTTTTAAAACAACCAAAGCATAAATTATTTGCAAATAAAGATTTTCCAGATAATAAGAAAATACAACTATTTAATACAAATAAATCCATCTTGTCATTTGCTCAATAAAGTTAAATAAATTCACATATGAATTAATCTCCTAATGTTCTCAAGCATAAATCTAAATCTAGACTTTACAAGCTTATTTGAAAACACCCAAACTATAATTTAATTATATTCATAAAATATAATTGTAACTATAGATAAAATTATATTCATATAATATATTTATACCAATAAATAATTTACTTTTAATTATATTACAGAATATATGTTTATCAATTCAAAATTTAATTTCCACAGTATTATAAAAATAATACCAAACATTATAAAATTAACTTATATATAATTATATATATATATTTCATATATTTTAAAAAGTCAATTTAAAAAAAAAAACATTTTATAAAATCCTGCACGGATATCGAAAACACTATTTTCGGACTGTACCACACGAACATTGAAAGGTGAATTAAACAACCCCCTCTGCCCCCGTGCATGACAACCCATGCTACCACACGGTAGCAAGTACTACCGTCCGGTAGCACTGCTACCGTAGGTAATAGCTAATACCGCCAGTAGCACTGCGTACTACCACCGATAGTTTATGCTACCGTAGGTAGGTCCCTACCTACTTACCTTTTTATATTATATATATATATATATATATATATATATATATATATATATATATATATATATATATATATATTAAATTAATTTTTTTTTTTAAGAGTAATTTCAATAAAAACAATACTTTCCAATAATTTCATTTTTACAAAATTTAATCCTTCACAATATATATATATATATTTTTATTTAAGATGTAAGTAAATTATTTTTCCAAGATTTAATTAACCCAAATAAATTTAATATACAATTAAATTTATTTTCTTAAAGTAATAAACCATTTCATAGAGATCCCATTAATAAACAAAACTGCCATAGCAAAAACTTAAAACAAAATCAAACGAGGGAAGATAATTTCTCAGGTAAATACCCTTTCTCACAAATCTTGCAATTTTCCATGCATCATAAAATCTTGACAAATTTTTTTATAATAATTTTTCTAATTTTCCCAAAATTACATTCTTCCCATAAACTAGAAATACATATCAGGCATGAATTTTAAAACCAAACTCGAATTCACCAGAAGAGGGTTTTGTATTTGACAATAATTTTACACACACACATCAATCAGAGAAAATGGAAGAAATATAATTATTTTCTAAAAACCCACAATTAAGAAGTCATCCAACCTGGTATAGCTTTCCTGGAAGAAATCTGTAGAGGAGCCCTAATCTTTTCAATAAGCTTCCAATAATTTTCTTCACCTAAATTCCTGCCCTGTTTCCTGTGTAACTAAAATAAAGACCTATTCCCCTATTTAAACTAAAATTCTAGGTTCAATAGCTTTTTCTCAAAAAACCTAAATTTAGAATAAAAGTAATTTTATTTTATTTTCTAATTTTATAACAAAAGATAAGCTAACATGCAATAATTAAAAATCATTATTCTTTTTTTTCTTTTCTCATGCAAATTAATTAATTTTCTAAATAAAGAATTAAAACAATATTTTAATTCTAATTAATTCTTTTATTCATTTATTTATTTATTCTTTTATTTATTTATAATTCTAGGAAATAATAAATACAATTAATCTAATTTATTTTTCCATTTAAATAAAAATATATTTCTAATATCATGCAACTTGCAACTTAATTTAATAATTTTTTTTAATTAACTAAATTTATAATCTCAATGCATAAACAATACAACTATGAGATAATTCCATAAACTTAATTAATTAATTAATTAAATCCACTAAAACACTCAAATTAAACAAATCTCAAGCAATTACCCATACAAAGATCAAACAAAAAAATACGAAGTCTGAACAAACTAATAAGACGACCAACTGACGACACTCACACGAGTGTAGCTAAGTAAAATAGGGTCAACTACTATCTCCTCCACTTCCATCAGAAAACATAAGGCACACTCAGACCTGTGAAGCCAGGTGGAGATGATACCCCGTACCTACTTGGTACTTGTACCTGCAATAATCTGCATCACCGAACCACACATGCATATATATATATAATATAAAAAACACGACATACACACTGATGAAGGAGAATCGTGACGTTCCCTATCTCACCGAAATGAGTGAAGGAAAATCGTCCCCTTGCATCCAATACACTCACAAACACACAACATATAATTACACATTGCATAGATAAAGTAAAATGTCAGTACATAGCAATAATCCATAAAATGCCATAAATCACAAATAATGAAATACTACAAATAAATTATACATCTCATTTTCAGATAAAGCATAATGTCATACAAATCTGAATAACATATCATGGTAATGTATCCACCGAAAACAAACAATAATAAAATATGAGTCTAATGAGTTCAAACAAGTAGGGGTACCACAATGCCAAACCATGGAAACTTCTGACATCACTGGTTGTCTTAGGAGTTGGCCAACTAGTTATTGCTGCAACTTTAGATTTATCCATTTTCAGATTGCCTCCTGATACAACAAAACCAAGATAGACCAATTCTTGCTTCATAAAATCACATTTTTCTAGATTAATGGTTAGCTGTTCATCAGATAACTGTCTCAAAACAATAGCTAAATACTTCAGATGCTCTTCCTTAGTTTTACTGAAAGTAAGAATATCATCTAAATACACAACAACAAATTTGCCAATGAAATCATGTAAAACTTCATTCATGAGTCTCATGAATGTGCTGGGAGCATTAGAGAGTCCAAATGGCATGACAAGCCACTCATAAAGACCCTCATTCATTTTGAAAGTTTTCTTCCATTCATCACCCTCTTTGATTCTTATCTGATGGTAACCACTCTTCAAGTCAATCTTACTAAAATACTATGCACCCCCCAAACAATCCATCAAATCCTCTATCCTGGGTATGGGAAATTTGTATTTGATGGTGATCTTGTTTATGGCTCTACAATCTGTGCAAAGTCTCCATGTTCCACCCTTCTTAGGTGCCATCACTGTAGGTACTACACAAGGACTAATGCTTTTCCTAATCAGCCCTTGGTCTAAGAGTTCTTGTATTTGTCTTGCTACCTCTTCATTTTGTTCAGGGGTCATCTTATAGGCTGCCTTATTGGGTAAAGAGGCTCCAGGTATGAAATCAATTTGATGGCTAATGGCTCTAGAAGGTGGTAAAGCTGTAGGTGTACCATCATTGATTATTGCTTTGAAGTTATCAAGGATTTGCTGCACCTCATATGGTATCTCAACTTTCTTTTCTACCTTTTCTTCCTTGGGCTTCACTATGAGTGCAAATACCACTCCTTCACCTTCTTCTAGTGTTTTCATGAATTCTTTCTCATTCACTAACAAGATGTTAGGCACTTTGTTGCTGCTCTCTCCTTCTTCATTGAGGGATTGAATCTAATACGTTACTCCATCTTTCTGGAATGTTTAGGAGTTTCTTTCCCCATCATGTTGTGCTTTTTTGTCAAATTGCCATGGTCTACCCAACAGTAGGTGACAAGCATCCATAGGAAGGATGTCACATAGGATCCTATCCATATATCCACCTATGTGGAATTCTACACAGGCTTGCTCATTTACTAACACATGTTGTTTCTTATTTAACCATGTGACCTTGTATGGCTCCTTGTATTGTATCCTAGGTAGTTTCAATTTACTTACTGCTTCCTCTGATATGATGTTATATGTGGATCCTGAATCTACGATCACCTTACACACCTTTCCCATGATTTTACACTTAATCCTGAACAATGCTCTTCTCTGTGAGACCTTTGTACTCTGTGGCTTCTTCATTAACACTCTCTTGATCATTAAAGTCTCACCATCTTCTGAAGCTAGGTTCAATGCTGAAGTTCTGGTATTACCTCCATCTTCGTGAACATAGTTTACCCTCTTCTCTCCACCATAGGATGAATTAGGCTTCTCTCGACATCTATAGGTAGGGTGGCCCAACTTTTGACAGTTATAGCACTTCATGGTTGAGAAGTAAGACCCTCTCCCTAGTCCATTAGATCTACCCCTACTCGGGTTGCTTGATCCCCTACCCCTATAGTTGGGTTTGCTTTGAGAATCCCCACTTTTCTCTATAAGTTTAGACTCTCCTTGGGATCGTTGATATATGCTTCTTCCCCCAAAACTGCCTCTATGGCCTCTACCATCTCTTCACCTACCTCTTCCTCTGTTATTTTGTTCTTGCTTTCTCCTACTTTTCTCTTCCACCTTAAGTGCTAGTTGATAACAGTTGTGTACTGTTTGTGGGCATAACAAGCTCATCTCTTCCTGGATGTTCCATCTTAACCCATTCAAGTACCTTGCCACTTTTATACTCTCATCCTCTACTACTCTGGATCTCAAGCACAGTTTTTGAAACTCCTCAGTGTAGCTACTAACATCTAGGTCTTTTTGTCTCAAATTTTGTCTTTTCCTGTGAAGTTGTATTTCATAGTCTTTAGGAAGGTAGGTTTCTTTTATTTTGGCTACCTTTGCTTTCTAGGTGGCTATTGGTTGCTTACCTTCTTTCACCCTTTCCTCTTGGATGAACTTCCACCAAGTTAAGGTTACCCCTCTCAACCTTGATTTTGCTACCTTAACCTTTTGTGCTTCAGTTACTCCATCACATTCAAAATGGTTTTCTAGACCTTCAATCCACTCTATAAGAGCATTTGGATCCATCTTTCCACTGAAAAGAGCCACTCCCTCTAGAGTTTTACCACTCATGGCTCTCAAAGCTTTCGAGAATGGTTCTTGCTCAATAACAGGGTCAGGTATGGGAACCTCATCTTCTATGGCCACCATTTTGCACTCATCTCCAATCTTTTCATGGACTTCTTCAGTATTGACTTCTACTTCAGCTAGTTTCATTGCTAGTTGATCCGATCTTTCTCTGAGTGCCCTATTTTCCTCTTCTTGGTCTTCGACCTTCTTGGCTAACTCAACATTAGTCACCATGTTTCCCTAATGATCCTTTCCTCTTGAATCTTTTGTTGGCTCTGATACCACTATGATAGGGAGATTGCTAGGTAAGTGCTCAAAAGGATGTTCTAAGACTAATGGTTCAATTTGTTTCCCAAAGACTTGTTTAATGCTGTTGTGCATGTTTGTAAACCATTCTTGTGGTTTCAATGCCAAGCAACTCATGCATTACTTTCCAAACAAACTCCCTTTTGGAGTGAGCTCATCCCCTTTCTCATCCACTTTAGGCTATATCCAACCATTACAACTTTCCTACACACTCCTCTATCCTT
Source organism: Cryptomeria japonica (assembly GCF_030272615.1). NCBI lineage: Eukaryota > Viridiplantae > Streptophyta > Pinopsida > Cupressales > Cupressaceae > Cryptomeria > Cryptomeria japonica. The sequence goes on from NC_081411.1 coordinate 529,483,450, forward strand.
TTGGCATTATTCCTGATTGTTCTTTGTCATTACAAACTCCTCCAAATAGTGTAGGAACCTAAGCAAAAGTATTGTCTTTGACCTTGTGTAATTTGGGGGTAATTAAGTATTTTTAGTCTTCTTACTCAAGCCCTTTGCAAGGCTTCAAACCACAAAATGTCTCTGTCATGCTGTCAAGAAGGTGGATGGTTGTCCTTCAATGTCCCTAGCTAGCTATCCTTAGGTTCCTCAAGTTCTACCAAACCCAAACCAATCAGGTTCTTGAAAAGTGTGTGTTATGCAGTCAAAAGGCTTGTAGCCCGTGGAGGCCTACTTGGCACCTTTTGGCTCACCCAACCCAACGATGGGCTCCTCCTCCAACAAAATTAATTTGGATGGTGTTTTAGAGGTATGTGCTAATGGATTTTCATGGTTTAGGCCTTTGCTATTGAAAAATAAGGACTGTCCACTATTTGTGGCACTTTTGTAGGGTTTGGTAGGGTTTAGAACCAATCACTTTGGAAAGTCATTGCAACTCTATTAACCAAGCTTCCAAACTGAAGTATACCTTCTACCATATCATGTAGGGCCTTTCTTTACTACTGTCCTATAGGCATTAGTCCAAACACATGATGCACAAACTGAAAAATCTAAAACATGTAACTGACTGCCACAAAAACCCAGTCATAGCTTCCTCACTGTTAAAGCTGCATTCCAAGGTGTTAGAAGTTATTTTAAAAGTCTCCCATGGAATTAATGAATCTCCAAACACTTATGAGGTTCTTATAGCAATATTGAGGCATGTTTACAAAACTTGATTAGGCTCTTGAAGCATCTTTTTGCACATACCGTCATAAAAATAATAGTGAATTCATGTCTTGCAATCAAACTGAGAATGTTTAATAAGAAGTACCTTGCTCTGACAAACCAAGGTGACTCACAATACCCTTGGAAACATATTCAGACCTCTGACTCACACATTTGTTCACTCCAATTGTTCTTGGGTGCAAATTTTGAGTTCTTGTTCATGATACTAGCCGAGTAATCAATACTTGCCTAGTTTTCACTCAAATCTATCCTCCAAGCATAGTTTTGACTCAAAAGGGAATATATACACAATTCACATGCATAAAAAAACTTTACTCAATCCATTTTGTGGGATCCTAGACCTGGATTAGTCAAGTGGTGGCATTTTGTAACCTCAATCCCTTGACAGGGCAGTGAGCACACAAAATGAAAGTTATTTTTATTTCTCCAACTTGCAAAAAGAAAACCAGTGCAATAATAAATTGAATAGAATTAGGAAACCAATATGTACACTTCCCAAAAGGTATAGTATGGACAATGAGTGCTACAGTATGGATTGTTACTCCAAGGAAGGAAAAAACAGTCATAAAAGCCAAAACTTCATGATTTCTATTAAGATTATCTTGTTCATACAATCACCAACCTCATTCAGGGAAAAGGGAGGTCTTTTTATAGTCCATCAAGTTAGTTATCAAGCCCATTGTGGACATGAGGCTTCCACAACTTCAATTTGCAAGAAAAGTAAAAAAATGACATTTTTGACAATTTTTACAAGCCCAAATGACAACATTTCTTGCTCCAAAAGACATTTTTGACAACCTAATCTAAAAAAATCATCCAAATACCTTAGAAATTCTTAAAAACACTTAGTAAACATGTTTTAATGCTTTGGAAAGCATTTGGAGACCTCTAAGGCAATTTTGTACATTTTTGCCAAAAATTGTCAACTCAAAGCCTGAAAGGCAAAACTTGACCTCTTGAGTCCAAAATTAGATCAAACCCACTAGAAAAGACACATAACAACCTAAAAAAACATTATAAACCTAACACAAGACATTACAAACATGAAATCATAAAATACTCAAAAAGGAGAGTTTTACTCAACTAGGTGCTCTTGCACCAAGCATCTTCCCCATATTCCTATCATTGCCTAGGTATTAACATTAAAATACCTCAAAATAATCCATCATCGTCCCATGTTGACCTCAAATCCATACTCAGTACTACTAAGGAAAAAAAATTCCATGTCATTTGCCTTTTCCTAGCTCAAGATCAACAACGCCGACTGTGGTGAATATTCTCTACAAGAAACCCTTGCAGTGGGTGCATTACCTCTAGATCCTCATACCCATGGGAAACCTTCTAAAGAGAAGAAGAAGAAAGAAAATGTGGTTATACTACATTCCAATCTCATGGTGAACTTAATCATGAGGTCATAGAAGGAGATATCAATTAGTGGCTTTTCAAAGATGTTGTTGTAAACAATGATACCCACCTTAATCACTTCAAAGAGAAGTTCCCAGTAGTGCACAAATTGGCTACCAAGAAATGGGATTACCAAGATAGAGGATTAGGATAAGAGGAACATGGAATTATAAGACCTACTGACCAAGTTCTAAATGTTCATCATCAAGGGCTAGGTTTTGGACATTCTTCTCATGAAGCCTCAACTTCAACAAGCACTTCTAGAAAGAATGAAAACATTTTGGTTGATATTGAACACATACCTGAGGAGGTTGTCAAATAAGCGTACGATGATATGAATAGGTCCTCATCCTTTGGAACATCTACCCTCTTTGACACATCTATTCTCTTGATTAACCTTCCCATTTTCCATCCTGAGCTCATTGATTAGGGTCAAACTGTTGCACACCTTGATACATTCCATAGTGATGGCATGCTCTTGCAATTCTTGGGAGTGACTGAGTGTGAACCATATTATCATCTAGCTCTAAATACAATGTACAAGTTGGATCCTCAAGGATACTTTTGGGAAGAGGGGATCCTTAACTGCAAAAGTGAAAAAGAATTGAAAAATCAATTGTCTACAGGTGAAAACCTTTCTGAGGCACCTATAGATCCTAAAAAAGTCAAAACAAAGGGTGTATCTTTTGATAAAAACCTCTCTGAGGCACTAGAAGATGAGGATTCCCCTCTTCCTCTCATTAACATACAGGTTCCTGCTAAATCCCCAATTCTCATTGACGAAACAAGAGAAGTTAATTTGGGAATTGCAAAAAATCCCTAGATTACTTATGTGGCAACATCTTTGTCTAATGAAGAGTTTCAAGTTTTCCTTCAAATCCCTCACAAGTGGCCAATCAACTTTGCATGGTGTTATGCAGACATGACTAGGCTTGATCTTGAGCTTGTTGTACATCATCTAGTTGTTGATCCAAATGTTAAACCTGTTAAGAAAAAGATTCAAAAGATGCATCATTTGATTGCATTACTGGTCAAAGCAGAATTGGAAAAATTGTTAGAGGTCAAATTTATCTGACCAATTGATTATTCAGAATGGATTTCTATCATGGCACCTATTTCCAAACCTAATGGAGCTATCCAAGTTTGTACAAGTTTTAGAGATCTCAACAAAGCATGTCCTAAAGATAATTTTCCACTTCTGAACATTGATATCCTACTTGATTTTATAGCGAGACATGAAATGCTTTCTCTTATGGATGGGTTTTTTAGGTTACAACTAGACAAAAATTGTAGAGAATGATCAACATAAAATAACATTTACCACTCCCTGGGGCACTTTTTGTTAGTAGGTTATGCCACATACCAACGCTCTATGATAGTAATATTCCATGACCTCATGTATAAGATACTGGAAGATTATGTATATGAGATCCTAGGAAAATAAAAAACCAAGGCAAAACATCTAGCTATCCTTGAAATTTTTTTTGAATGTCTGGCTAAGTAAAAGTTGTGCCCCAATCCTAAAAAGTGTGTATTTGGAGCTACATCAGGTAAACTCCTGGGTTTCATAGTTTCCAAGCATAGTATAGAAGTTGATCCTAAGAAAGTCAAGGAAATCCTAGAAATGCCTCCTCCAAAAATATTGAAGAATCTGTGTAGTCTCCAAGGAAAGCTACAATCTATTAGACACTTTATTGCTCAACTTGCAGATAGATGTCAGACATTCACACATCTTCCTACAAAAGGTACAATGTTTAAGTGGGATGGTCAATGTCAACAAGCATTTGACAAAATAAAAGAATATCTAGCTCATTCTCCGGTATTAATGCCACCAATTCCAAGACGACCATTCTTTTTCTATATATCTTTTACTCTAGTTGCAGTGAGAGCAGTCCTTGCCTAACATGATGGTTAGGGAAAAAATGTGTCATTTACTACATCAGCCGAACCCTGGTAGTGTATGAGCTCAATCAATCACCTATGGAAAAAGAATGTCTAGTTGTTGTCTTTTGTTCACAAAAGCTTAAAAATTACATGCTAAGTCATACTATTAAGCTCATATATATGAATGATCCTTCAGAGTACCTATTATTGAAGACAATCCTTATTGGTTGTATGGCTAAATGGGTCATGCTGCTTAGCGAATTTGATATTCAATATGTAGACAAAAAGGCCATTAAAGGACGGATAATTGCATATCAATTAGTAGAAACATCCTTGAAAAATACTCATCCTTAATTGCATAATTTTTCATACGAGTATGTTTTCACAATCACAACACAGATTCCTTGGAAACTTTATTTTGATGGTTCACACACACAGAATGGATAAGGGGTAGGGTTCTTATTTGTGATGCCACAAGGGGATATTATTATTAAATCTTTCAAGTTGTCTTTCCCATGCACCAATAATATTGTTGAGTATGAAGGTCTTATTGTTGGTCTCAAAATGACTATACAATGGAATATTGCAGATATCCTTTTTTATGGGGATTCAAAATTGGTTGTCAAATAGGTGAATGATGAATATAAAACTAAGGATGATAAGTTGTTACCATATAAAAGGATGGTTGATGACCTCAAGAAGAGATTTAAAAATATTACCTTTTCTCAAATCCCTAGAGCACAAAATAAGACAGTTGATGTAATGGCCACTATTGGTTCATTGATTGCAATGGAATTAGATAGTCCAAAATATAAGCTTTTGGTCAAACAACTTCTCTATCCATCTTTTGAGACATCACATAAAGATATGGTGTGCAACATTGTTGGTCCCCAATCACCGTAATACCATCATATTTATGCCTACCTTAAAGATAACACCCTTCCACCCAACATATCCCGAAATGATCATCATAACCTCATTCGTCGATGTGCCCTGTTTACAATTTTAGGAGATAATCTATATCATCGAGGGTATCATGACATCCTCACTAGATGTTTAGATTAAAATGAAGATAATCTTGGATGAAAGAAGTACACTTCAGAATTTGTGGTGCTCATACAAATGTATATGTTCTTGCCAAACAACTTTTGAGAGTGGGATATTAGTGGCCCACGATGGATTATGATTGTTGTGAGTTTTAAAAAAAATTCTTACCCTGGCAGCAACATAGTGACTTAATTCATGTTCCAACACAAGATTTTCAGCCTATCACAACACCATGGCATTTTTCTACATGGGGCATTTATTTGGTTGGTAAAATTCATCCTTCTTCTTGAAATGGACATAAGTTTATCATTGCAGCTAATGAGTATTTTATCAAATGGGTTGAAGCTACCCCTCTCACTCTTACTACTAGTGTCCAAGTGTCCAAATTTATCCTATACGACATCCTTTTTCTCTATGGAGTTCCCTCTACCATTATTACAGATAATGAAACCCCATTTAAAAACCAACACATGCATGATATTTTTTCCACATTTCACATCCAATACCGTTGGTCCACCCCATATTATGCACAAGGTAATGCCAGACTGAGGCAACTAATAAATATTTGTTACGTATCCTCAAAAAGGTTGTAAATGAAACTGGTCAAAATTGACATCTCCATTTAAATCCCGCCCTTTGGGCATATCGCACTAGTATCCAAACTCCCACTGGAGCCACTCCATACTCCCTTGTCTATGGTGTAGAAGAAGTCTTGCCAATAGAGGTCGAGTTACCATCCTTGTGCATATCCTTGAAGGAATTGGTGTCTGATGAAGATTATGGGGTGGTAAGGCTAGCTCAGTTGGATCTTCTTGACGAACAACATAAAAAATCATATGATCACTTACAAGTATATTGAACCAGACTTGAGAAACAATATCAAAAGAAAGTTCATCCTCATTAATTTGAGGTTGGTGATCTAGTGCTCAGAGAAAACCCACAAAATTAAGAAGATAGAGAAAAGAAAGGAAAGTTTGAAGTCAATTGGTTGGGCCCATATGTAGTCACAACAAAATTGGTTCAGGAGCCTATCAACTATCCACTCCAAAAGGGGAGCCTCTCAATGATCCCCTAAATATATTGCATTTGAAGAGATTATACTCCTAATCCATGGTAGCGTACCATTCAAGTATCAAAAATCCAAAAAATAAATAAATTGAAAAAGCGAAAAATCCCCCAAAAAATTGAAATATAAAAAATCCCCCAAAAAAGAAGAAAAAAATTGTCCTATGGTGAAAATTATTTTTGGTGGTACCTTGGGCATGTATATGGTGAAAACCTAGAAATGAGTGTTGTAAGTAAGGGTAGTTCCATTATCTCTTGATTTGACTCCCGAAATGCAAGGGGAATCAATTGAATATGGAATCGACGACTACTCGGATTCACTTTTTATTCCCTCTCAACATTTGATTTGACCCTGCAGGAATTGAATTGGAGTCACTTTTCCCATAGCAGAGAACACCTTTATTTATCTCTTTTATTGTATAGCCCCCCCTCTGTAGGGCTATAGTTGGTGGTTTTGCTTCTCCTGGTGGCTTTCTCCCAGCATGATATCCTTCATTACTTACCTCTATAAATTGCATCTGTACATATTTTCCTTTCTTGTCCTTTTATGAGTTTCTGTGCAGTGATCTCTTGGTTCATCCTTCATGCACATAGGAGCTGTGTAGGTTTCTTGTACATAGTGCCAGTCTTGTTCTGTATAGGTTTTCTAGTCTGTCATGTATAGGTGTGCCTTCTATATAGGCTTGTTTTGTTGTTCATATGTGTGTGTTGGTTGTGTTTCCAAGATCATACCTCATTCACTGGTTCTTCAACAATTATCTTTAAACATATTTTTCATCATGATCATATCATGTTCTCTTTTTGTCAGATCCATCTAGTTAATCCTTTATCTAAGATCATCAATCTGCACAAAATGCATCCTTCCTCTAGTCAGACATTATCCAACATTCATTCGTCTGTCATCATTTGGAAAAGGACATCTAAGACACTTGTGTTGGCTTTGATTCTTTTTGATCTTTGTTTATCTTTTGAGCACTTATGTTTTTGTGTCTTCTTAGTCACCATGATCTTTCATATCATGGTGTGCTAGGAATAATAAATCTAGGGGTTTATTCTTGTTGGTTTTTGTTTTGCTTGGTGTGTTTTTTATGTGTCTCATGTTGTTCCCTCATGCGGTCTTAGTTATCTCATGTTACTTTGTGGTATATCTCTTTGTTTGTGGTTTCTTTGGCATTGTTTCATGCAACATTCTCTATAATTCTATGTGGTGCTAAACCAACTTTTTGTGTCTATTTATTCGATTCAGTCCATGCATTCTTTGTGAAAATCACATTGGTTCCTCGTACCCTAGTGCATCATATACAATGCTAAACCAAAATAAGTGCTTGTTGCATGCTAATCTAGTTTTAAGGGTGCTCACGCTCCATGATCATTTCATACATATTATTCGTTGCATTTTCATTCACTCCTATATTTCCTTGTTTGCCTAAGGCATTTTCGTGCTCTCTATTGTTCGAGTCAGTGGTGTCATAGTTTCTTCGTACTGATGTTATGCTAGCACCACTGCGAAGAGGGGAAAAATGTAGACACCTAAATTTGATTAATTGAATTTAGCTATCTTGAGTGTGTCTTTATTTAAATAATTATGCATTATTTAATTAATTAATGTTCTCTCCTTCTAGCTAATCAATCTTATTAATTATGCTATAGTCCTCCTTTAAATAATTGTTTGACAATCATAAATCATTAATTAATTAAATTTGACCCTTTTCTTTTATTAAATAAATCAAATGCCTAATTTGATTATTTAATTCACTTTTGTCCTTTCCTTCTAATATTTCCTCATAGAGTTAATTAATTAAATTAATTAATTCCATTTCCTCACATGTCTCCTAACTCTAACCCTTATCTAGCCCTTCTTCTAGCCTAACCCACCTAACTAACCAAGGGTTTTATTTAATCCTATCCATTATCTCTCATTATATGTGTGCATTTCTTAAAATTTTGGAGAATATCCCAAATATCCTAAAACATGGAAATATCCTCATTTTTGGGATAGAATCAAATTTCCTAAAATCTGGGAAAATGTCCCAAATATCCTAAACCATGGAAATATCCTCATTATTGGGGGAACCAATTTTCCTAAAATTTGGGAAAATATCCTCATTTTGGGGTTGGGAAAATATCACAAATATCCTAAACTATGACAATATCTCTATTTTATAATCTCTTTTGGTATAACCTTCCAATTTGGGTGTCTCATTCCCAAATAGGCATGTGTCCTCAAGGACACTTTCCATTATTTTCCATGACACTCGTCCTTCTCAAAGACACTTGTCATTTCCATCCATGACACTTGCCATTCTCAAGGATAAGTGTCTCATTTAGTCAACCTTATCTTTTTTCCCTCACCATATGTGTGCACATTCCAAAATATCTTGAATTTCCTAATATTTGAGGAAATTTCCTAAAATTTTGGGAAACATCCTCATTATCTTGATATTTGGAAATATTTTCATATTTGGAATGGAAACTTCTTATTTGGATGTCTCTCTCTGAAATATCCCCCAAGGGATATTTATTCCAGAAATCTGAACAAACTACCCTCAAAGTTACACCATACAATTTGCATGTAATTAATTTCAATTAAACCAACAAATTACAATGGAAATCATTAAATTTTAGGCTAACACAAAATTTTCTGAAATTTAGATATAATGTAGCCTCCAAAATCTTATGTAGAGCAACAATAGTAAAATTGAATTGTAGCCACAAAACTTAAAATCTGATTGGATAACCAGTAATGAAATCCTGAAGCACAAAGTGAGCCACCTGAATGATAACTCCAACTGACAATGGGTTTCTGTCCACTGCCTCCAAGCTCAAGGGTTTGCATCCTCGAACCTGCTGAAAATTAGAGCTTACCAGAAACTCTCCAAGAAACAATCTCCAAAATATATAACCAAGCATGCGAAAATGAGCCTCTCCAAGTTGTTAAATAGCTCAACCTGTGACTCTTCATTCGTCCACCACCTGTCTCTTGGAATTCCCTTCTATTTGCTAAGTGAATTTACTTTATAATTTGATGTTGACATAAAAGTCACTTTTAATCTGCATTAGTAAATAATTAAATTAAGTTGTCTTTTAAATTATTATGTTTTGACAACTTAAACTTAATTATTTAATTGGATTTCTTAATGTCCCAAAAAGGGGACATTACAGTCCTCCCTCCTTAAAAACTGCTTATCCTCAAGCAATCATGAATCTACATACCAATACTAGGATCCCAAACCATCCTCAGGAACACTATTCTATGCCATACTGATTAATCCTTCTGCATACCCATGGTGAATCAACATATCCTGGTCCACAAGAATCAATGCACCGAACATGTCACTGCCCGTATCCCAAATCAATCTGTAGAACCTTCTACAAGTAATGAAGGAGTTTGTCAACCAATCACCCTGAAGTAATCATCCATGCCAGTAGAACAACCCAATCAAATGAAGATGAACCCCCTCATGGCCATTAACCAATAAGAAAGAATACTAAATCTTGCTGCCATAATTCTGATCAACAACATAAGTGTTTTCAAAAATGTCATCAAACCCATGCCAATCAAAGAAAAAATACCCCTCAACACTCCTGGACCACCGAATCATTGATGTATTTAATGTAAAATCATGAAGTGCTCTATGATTCCCATTAAGACAACCACCACGCCATAAGAAATCAAACAAAATGAAGTCACTAAACAACAAATGTACCGCTGCCCTATCAAGAGGAAAAGATGTCAGTCTCAAGATTGAGGTGTGTATGCCTGCACTTCCCAACACTGGTAACTCTTGAAGGTCTGATTCACTGCAAGTGTTATCAATAAAATCAACTTCTTCACCCCTGGATTGATCACGACTAGGTGGATTTTCAGAGTTGGTAAAGTCTTGTTTATCATCAACCTAAAGCATGACTTCTTCCAAATTTGAAAGCTCATAAGTAACCGCTATCCCATGACTCAAACTACTTTGAAATAAGCTTGTATACCCTGTTATCACAGCTATTTTTTTGCTATAACTTGTTTTTTCATCATCAAAATTTAAAGATTTGTTTCCTTGCTGGTCCTTCTTCTCTTTATTGTTATAATTTGTGTGAAAAAAGGTAGGAACATTGTGGATTGTTTCATCCCTACCAATAGTATTGATCCCTTCAATGATTTGCACCATGTCCAAGCTCTTAGAACTAGCTTCTTCTTCCTTGAGAGTTGTAGAAGTTTGATTTGCTTCTTGGGCTAATTTCTAATGCAACATGCTCAACTATAAACAAAGCTCATCCACCTCCTCCTCCTTATCGTTTGCAAACTTAATAGCAAGATCCTTGTCCATAAGAAATTGCAAATAATCTGATTTCATTCTTTCAAAGGCTTCTTTGATCATGCTCAATTGAGTGCTAGTGATTCCACCTACAACTCCCTCGCGTCTCTCCTTAATTTGTGTTTCCAAAGTAAGATCCTCTATGTACTTGTGAGATTCATCATCCCTAGATAGGACTTGTATAACCCTTTCCTCTGTAACTAATAATTTGTCCTTCAAATCTTGCAGTGTTAAGGGTTTGGGTTTAAATGCTTCTAAAGTAAATGAGCTGTCACATACCAATTTTTTTGATTGGTTATCAATTGTATAAACATTTTCAAACTCATCTATCTCACTAAAGGATAGCATGCATTCTTCATGAAGCTCCATCGAGGTAGCATTGTGATCATTAATGGTTTCATCAAGGAATTTTCTCTCACATGTTTTATCAATAATAATCTGCAAATCGCCAACAAAGAGTTTTGTATACCTCTCATCTATTGCAGTTGATCCTTCCTCCATAACAACATCCCTAGCTTTTTGGAAAAATTCATCTTGTTTACCTCCAACATTCCCAATGTCAGGTGTAATGGTTAAAACTTGTTCCTAATGAATCAATATACTATTCTCACCTGCATTTTTTTCCTCATCACCACTTTGCTGCAAATTGTCCTTTCCATTATTAATTTCACAAATATGATCAAGTGTCCATGCCTTCTGATATCTAAAACAAATCCGCTCTCTTCTCATCTGGTTCTTGCTCCTTTTTGGAGATCCTGAAACCTAGAAACCCAAGGAGATTAGTTCCCTTTTACTCATCTGTCCCTTGAACCTTTCAACTTTATGCTCAATCAACCCTTTGGCTAACTTATAAGCACGAGGTGAGACTACCAATTCCTCTCTCCAAATAGCTAACAAATCTGATTGTAACATCCTACAGATATCATCCTCCTCATCAAGTATCATGGACAATGTGTCGAACATATATGTCTTCACCTTATTTGAATGGCGTTTCCCAACAATGAAATAAGTGAATATTTGAAGAATCAACTCATTACATTGGAGATCCAACATGAGGACAAATAATCTTGTCCTTGCAATAAATTCTAAAATTTTAGCCCTCTTACCAAAAGAAGGGGCTTTGACATTATAACCCATGTAGAATCTTCATAATCTGTTGTAGAACTTCTTTCATTGTATTATCATCATAAGGTTCTTGAGGTGTTAAAATCCTTATAATCTTTCATTGTATTATCATCATAAGGTTCTTGAGGTGTTAAAATCCTTATAATCTCAGATAAGCAAGAAGTCACCAACAACTTGATTCCTTCATCTTGATGTCTAAGCCACTTGAGTTGCTTCAAGGCATCCACTACAATAGACATAGCCAACTGTAAGAAATCATGAGGCGAGTGGTCCACATGAATCAAACATTTCTCTACCTTATTCAAAGTGTTCAAAACATCATCCCTTAACTAAGATTGTTCACTGAGCTTGCAACCTACTATATGAAGTGATCTGGCCAATTGTTTAATTTCCTTTGTTGCCATGGTTTGAACTGGAAATCAAAACTCTGAATTTTCTTCCAAGAGGCTGCCCCTATTTTAAACAATTTTTTCCCAAATAGTCAATGGGAAATTTGGTCAAACAGTTGCCAAGCAAACATCCTATGTTCTGACTTCCTCTTCTCAATGTGTTTTGGTCTGTGTCTAAATTCTATCGTTTAGCTTGATCAGAAAACCATTAATGTAAATGTTCACGCTGTCCTCTTAATAGCAGATTAATAGAACTGAAATTCATGCATAGGAAAGACCTTATCTATGAATAACTCCCGAGACAAATTGAATTAAACACTTCTGAACTTCCAAGAAGAAGACCTCTGACACAGGGAACAGGAAGATAAAAAGCACATTTAGTATTTCAATACTAAGCACTTATTGCAACCTGCTCGAACTCCCAAGCATTTAAACCTTAATCCATGGCTAAGAGATACCACTGAAATGTCTTACGCCAGTTTACACCCCATAAACTTGCACTTCTTGTATGAAGACAATTTGTGAAATAGTTTGAATGCAATTTAAGTGTAAATGTTTGACTGGAGCTATATGTGAATTTTTGATGGTTTGCTGTCCTTGGTTCACTGTTGGATTTTTTTGTTTTTGTTTTTGTTTTCTATGCATTCATTTTACATACTCATGTGCATTGGAATTTAAAGATTATCATGAATTATCACATCATGTTACTACTACTGAAAATGTGAAAAGATCTCAGAATACTTCTAAAATGAAATTGATGAAGAACCTGGTTTTTACTGCCGTTGTGCATAAATATAAAACTTCACACCCCAATGTCGGCTCACACTCGATCTGTAGCGAACTTAAATCTTACACGCTGCTGATTCACTTTGCACTCAGATTGTTCACTTCATACATCCTTCTTCCAGTGACTCAGAACAATGTCTCCAATACTAACCAATATGATAGTATTAGCAGCCCAAAGCGTTATTAATAAACAAGACTCCACTTATCAATACTACTGTATTTGATAATAGGGCATTCAAATAGCATATACTGGAATTAAATTCTTTTAATTACCAACAATATATTGATACTCTGCTTAGAGCATATTCTATTCAGTTTGATTTCATTCACGTAATGCATAAACAACTGTAGTGAAGGGCTTGAGAACCTGGTTTATAGTGGCCACACAGTTTTCAACTAGAACTCCACATTCCCATAGTGACCCACAGTCCAACTCGTTCTACTGTTGGCGTCTTCTTCCCTACCGCAGTCAATCGACTTCCAACACTCCTCTAATTCGCATTTTCAGAAAAAAAATGAGGTAAGGGAAGATTAGACAGTATTGACAATGTGATTGATATATCTGAATAACACCCCACACATTGTGGATTATTTCTTAGTTGTGTTCTACAAATCCCTTCTTTGATGTTGTCGATCTGCAATATTATACTTAATGCTTAAGTTCATAGTAATACTTGTCTCAGTGCTGCAAACTTCATTCCAACTGAACCCCCAACTAAAATTTATATAAATCTCCTCATAAAATTCTCACCGCAACCTTAGATTGAAACAAAAGATAGAGCCCGATAGTACACACCCAATGGTTTCCAATAAAAAATTAAAACCTTCGATGCCAATAAATTGGTCAGAAAAAATTCTCGATAATTTATCCACTAGAAGCAAGCCAAATGGAGCTTACGTTAGTATTAAGTCCAATGAATATTTCAACCGCTTACTTAAATGTCAGTTCCTAAATAATGGTTTCCTTCTTTAAAATATGTGTCAGATAATGAGCTCGATGGCAGATGAAAGGCAAGGAAGAACCCGTTACTTGAAATTAATCTGACCACATTCAACTCCCAATATGAAAGTCGATAATTTCATGACTTCTTATTCAAGCTACTTCGCAGTTTTGCAGAATTAGGTAAAAATGACTCCCTCCAAATATTCCTGCCCAAGTAAAGTAACGTCTGCCAATGATTCTCCACTCTAATAGAAATGACAAAGGTTATCTAAATGCCACAAAGAAGTAACACCCAAATTCAAGAAAAACTTTCTATCTAATGAAGAACAGTTACGGTGCCACGAACCAATAAACCTACCCACAAAATGTTCTAGTCGTGTCTTGAATGCTGCAAGCCGTTTCCTCACCCAAGAAGCTATCATCTAAAAAAAAGAAAAGAAGTCGTTCCAACTCTGCCAAATCAAGCAAATGTTTAGTCTCGCCCATGAGTGGCGCGATTATGAATATTGCAGGTGATGAACCACACATGGATTGTGATTTGAATGCACATAAACTTAAGAGGGTCTCCACAATATTCTGGTGAGAGTATCTCCAGTAGTAAAGACGACCTGAAGGACCCCACAACCAAATGCATATGCGATGAACCGAGCTCCAAACAACTCCTCAACAAGAATATTATCATGTGCCAGGATGAATTAAATTGATTTTGCATGAATAGGAGTGTCTTTATAAAAGATGAATACACAGTCCAACCCATTACTATGCCCAAATAGGTAGAGAAAGTCCCACGGTTTGCACAGAGATAGCTCAAGCCCTGAAATTGGTGCCACGAACAATAAGGATGAGTTGGCTTCAAAGGTGCTCTTAATTTTGGTTCAAAATATTTCCACGGGTTTCCCAAAACTTAATATGGCTCCACCAATATTTGAGTGCCGCTAAAATAAAATAAAGAAAAACCTTTGATTTAATCACTTAATTATTCATCGCTAAATGAACCCACAAATTATCAGAATATTCGAATATGAAGTGGCTATTGAAATGAATTTCAGGAACTACATTGATATCAAATGAAGTCACGACAGACATAAATCAAATATTTTATATGCTCAACTTTAGAAGAGTCATATTAAAAGAAATTAAAGATCGGGCCCACACAAAATATTCCTCAATATTTCAATGCACTGAAAATATTATTCCTCAACCTTCATTTAATTTGGGCTGACTCTTTTGATAAACCCACAAAAATCAACTAGAGCCACGATTAAACATTAACCAAACCATGCCTCTAAAGTATTATTTTGCTAATCTCAAATACAACTTCACCCTTAAAAACAAACACGAAACTTTACAAATTCTTTGAACTTCTTATATTTATTTTACAGAATAATAATAAACTTTCCCAAATTTGACAGACTTATATGTAAAAACCCTTCATTTATCTCTAGTTGAAAACTCTAAAATTTAGACTCTGTCATGAAACCTCAGAAGCTGGCAGGAAAAAATGTGCTCTGATACCAATGAAATATCCCCCTAGGGATATTTATTCCAGAAATTTGAACAAACTACCTGCAAAGTAACATCATACAATTTTCATGTAATTGATTTCAATTAAACTAACAAATTACAGTGAAAATCATTAAATTTCAAGCTAACACAAAATTTACTGAAATTTAGATATGATATAGATGTCGTATGTAAAATTCATCTTTAAATTCAACTAGAAATCAAAGGGAAATCACAAATCCCTATCTAATCAAAGAATTAAAAAAAAACTCAATGAAATAACTCAATCAAACAATAGGAATGTAAAATAATCGATAAAATCTCCCTATTCCATGACTGCATATGGCTTCCATTATTCTTCTCTTCTTTGTAGTATGATGGCTTTAAGATATTGCGCTGGCAACTTGCAATTGACTCAAAGATCAAAAGTTCGTGATTGTTGAAAATGAAGATTGAATGCTCAATTTATAGATTATTGGAGAGGATTGATTGAAAGGTGGAACAAATTGATCAAGAGGTGGAACTCAGGTGAGCTCACATGCTGATTGATAGTTGAACTGTTGAATTGGAGGTGGAACTCAATTGACTGAATAGATAAATGAGTTAACTGATTGAGAAAAAAGTTGATTGAAAGATGAAGAAGAATGATTGGAGGATAATTAATTGATGACAAAGAAAGCTTTATTTAGAAAAAGATAACTAGAAGATAGAAAAAGAATGATTGGAGAGAATTAAAGAAATTGAAATAGTTAACTGATTGAAAGCTTTTTGGTAAAAAGCTAACTAAAAGATAGAAATAGGAATTGAAAAGATAATGATTTAATTAATTAATTTAGCATGTGCTTGCACTTTGATTTAGATTTTCAATTTAATCTTTGCATGAGATTTAATTCAAATATTGAATTTATTTTAAATTCACTTTGTTATTGAATTGTTCGTTAACAAATTTGCCCCTTTCTTTAAATCATATTTTGATTTACAATATGGCTCATGCACACCCCTTTATGAAAGGAAAACAAATAAACCACCAGTTGGGTGAACCGATTATAGGTTCATCCTCTCCATTAGAGGGCAACTCCTCGTGAAATTTACAATGAATTTTTATGCAGAAAACTTTGAAATGAATACACTTTTAACCAGAAAGTGCAAAAGGTTTTAGCATTCATTCATCACCATACAACAATGCTTACAAATCAAAACTGAAAGAATATCTTGAAGATCTATTTCAAATAAAGAGCTCACAGACTCCAACTTTCACACATGCTCATTTCGTAAAACTCAAAATAAAGCAAATGTATAGCAGTAGAAACACTGGTCGATTCTCTCTCATGCCTCACAAGACAAGGGGGAACAATACCACTTAATCCACATTGAATTTACTTACAAATAATGAAATCAATGAATTCAAGAACACAGACAAAACTGGTAAATGTAATGATATATATTTCACGCATCAACATATATCCCAATAGGGATCACTAATCCATCAAATACATAGATTTAAAAGATTGCATTCAAAATATCATTTGTCATTCAAATACTAGAGATATCTGTTTAGAGAAATTCAAGGAAAAGCAAAACTGTTCCTCCAAATCACAGTTTTTCAGACCCTTACATAAAACTAACTTCCAACATAAATAGCCTCTAGGCTAATAGTTTGTTACATCATAAACTAAAACTTTAACTTAAACCATAGGTTAAAGAAATCGTTTGCTTAAAAATAAAATAAACTATGACAACAACCAAAGATCGGTTGAAAATTCATCCCTTGATTGATCAGGACTCCGTCGTGGCAGAGGAAGCCACTGATTTATCTTGCTTTGTTGTAGAACTGCGCATGCCCCGACACTCAAAATGTGCAGCTGAGAAGTTCAGGATGAATTGGAAGTAGGGAAGTCCAATATGCACAATATGTTGTTTCTAGACTTCCTTATCCATATTTACCTGCGACACCTTTGCCTTGTGCACCTCCAGATGATCAAAACAAACCGTGAGCATTGATTCTATTCTAGCCACCTTCAAGAAATCATTTGTAGTCAAAGATTCTATTTCTTTGATGAACTGTATCATTTCTTGGAAGATTTTTCCATATCTATATCAGCTTCGATTTTCTAAGCATCTTCTTTCATAAGTTGAATGTCAATGCACTTGAGATATTTTTGCATTGTGTCGATTAGATCTGTCAATCCTTTCAACAATCTTGTAGATTCCTCGTGGCCCTGTTTGATAATTGAATTCCGCCATTTTACATTCTTCTTCAACACATATAGTACGTTGGCATCCAAACTCTCCACAGGTTTCTCACTAAGAACTTCATCAAACCAAATTTTTGGACATCGTTCATTTGCACAAGTACTGTCACCCACTTAGTCCTTTCCTTCTCCCAGGCAACAAATTCCAATTCCAATTCTTTGCTTACAGTCATAACATCTTCGTATACTTTTACCAGACTGACAATATAGTCTGAGCCTTATTGTATTATGAGATCAAGCCATTTATTGAACATCTCTGCCACCATTCTGTTTCTCTGAACTCGATCTAACATCTTTTGGTTTGCTGGAGACTTGGGGTCGAAGGATACTACCACTTGTGACAAGGGTTGGGGACTTGGATGGTGTATAGCATTTATATATTCAACCATATAAGTGATGATTCGATTCAACTTTTTTTTATCTTCCATGTTCTAGAAATCATCCTCTTTGTGGAGGATTCCAAGTGTTTGACATCAACCGCTCGTGAAGCAACCCCCAAATCAATGTTCTCCACAGTGAAGCCATCTTCAATGACCTTGTCCGAGTCTCTGCTTGGGATAGGTTTAGCTATCTCGGCTGTCCAATGACCTGTTGCCTCATCTACCTCAAGCATTGTTTGTGTTTTAAGTTTATTTGGCTTGGACACTTTTCCAAGACACTTACTAACCATATCCTCAATAGGAATTACGATTGGGACCACATTGCATTTCTTCCCAATGGAAGCCTCTAACCATCATGGAGTGCTTGAAGGTTATTTGGACGAAGGGGTTGTCTGAGTACTAGGTGAATTGACAATGGTTAAAGTGCTCATTGGATTCAGCTCATCCTTTGGTTCTTTACCTGTGTCCATATCTTGTGTCGGGGATTCATTCAATTCCTGTTGCTCCATTATTATTTCAACTTCCTCACTTGGATCCAGGTCTACGATGATTTGACTCAATGCTATCTCTTTACTCTTCTTCTTTCTTCTTGCTCGAGTTACTCGGACTGGTGAGGAACTCAACAGGGACCTTTTTGATCTTCTGGGTTGAATTTCTTCCATAACTGGCTTTGAACCACCTACAACATCAACAATCTTGTTAGCAATTGAAATAGGAAGTTGATTTGTTGTATGTGAACCAAATCTTAGTTCATGGGAAGACACAAGTGATCCTTTTCTAAATTTTTGATCCCTTAACCATTTCCCAGTTCTCCTTATAACATTGAAAGTCCTGGCCTGAATGTTTTCGTCTTCCTTTTTATCCGAGTCAATTTCTGGGATTAGTTGCCCTTGAACTTCCTTATTAAATTCAAGATCTAGAACATCCTCTCTTATTTCCTCTTGTACCCCTAACACATTGATGGGAAGTCTCATGGTTATTACTTGTTATAGAGTAAATCTTGACCATAGCCTCTTTATTACTTCATACTCGTCACTACAATTTTCCCAGTAATCTTCCAACTAGGGTTCATGACAGAAGTATTCATCTACATTTAGGTTTTCAATAGCATAGCCCCTGCTATCAAACATCCGTCTAGCAACATAGGGCTGCAAATTCATCTTCTTAAGTTCCAACTCTAAATTCAAAGCATTAGACATGGACTTACAACTGTAGTATCCAATTTTAATAGGAAAGGCGACTCTAGATTCACCTTTTGACCCTAACCTTTTATCAATATGAGCTATTTGTCTGCTCACTTCAATAAGTACGAGGCTATCAAAGGCATACCTAGGTAGCTTGAACGGTTCACCTTCAAAACCACCTACCCGAAGATAGGTAAACCTAGGAAATTGAATGAAGAAGCTGCCATATATACTTATCAATTCCATAGCTTCAATTGACATTCTTTTATTCACATCACCCTCTAGCTCAAAAGAAAGTCTTCCTGCGAAGACACCATTCCATCTGACAATATGTTCCACATATTTTTGTTGCTGCAATAAAATATAGTAATCATAGACTTTCATACCATCCACCCATGGTTCATTGAGCAAGCCGTGCCAATCTCTAGTACAGGGTAGTATGTAAAATAGATAAGAAAACATATAAAAGCTAGACATGCTCACAAAATTACTTAAACCTTCATGGAGTCTCTCTATAATTACTTGCACCCAATCAAGATATTTGTCACCTGATAGAAGCACTTGAATATAAAAATACATCCAGTCCTCCCAATAAAAGGAGTGCGAATTCCCTTTTATCCTATTCAACAGTATAACAATGTCTCACACTTATGTGATGAAGTGCTCTTTGGTAAGGGGCTTCGACAACCGTGACCCTCCCTTTTGAACTTTGAGGAGCCAGTTTCTTGCAATCACGCTTCTGTACTTACTTTTCTTCTTTGAGAAGAAATTGTATGAGGTTCCAATCGACCAATCCTCATATGACTCCTTATGCGGGATTACCATCGCCACCATAACTATTTCCCTGTTAATATTGACTAACAACTCTCCACTACTGTTTCTTATACATCTATTTGCAACATCATACCTATTCATGCAGGATATTACCAAATCTGGGCACGAGGCAACAAGTAGAAATGTAGTGGCTTCAATGAGACCGCTTACAATTTTCTCCATCATTGAGCCAACCTCAGGGTTTTTGGCTCTTTCTAGGAAATCCCCCAGGTCGGCATGAGCTAAAGAAGTATCATCTAATTATGGCAATATGCTCACCAGACATGATGTCTGACCTAGTTTCGGTAGTATTGGCCTCATAATACCTGCTTATACTTTAACGAAGCAATTCTAAAGCAGGACGAAATTCTACTCCAACAAACCAAAGATTTTCTTCTTACATTGACAAATCTTCTGAACTAAACAAATACAGTGTAGGGAAATTGTCTGAACTCACCTGTTACCACCATGAATCCGTGAAACCCTCCTAGTAGAGCTTAATTTACCTTCTACGTCTCTAGTTCATTCAATTATAATAGCTACAACCTTTACAAGTTTGCCTATAAATTTACATGACTTTTTAAGAAACGAGAAGGAAAATCGAGAGAAATCTATACACGCTTCATAATGATTTATTCAAACGTGTGAAGTAATAGTGATATGACTGAAAACTTGACACTTTCTTAATTGCCCATCACTTCAGCACAAATAGTTGATGTCCTCATGATTACTTTCCAAATTTAGAATTTTAAACTATTAGATATCGAGAATATTCCTTCTTACCCCGCTGCCTCCAGTGTTATCACAATTCTTAGAATCATCTTAGAGTGAAAATTTTGAACCTTGAACCATCTCACAAGGAGTTCAATGGTTCAAGTTCATTTAATGAGAACAACAGTGAACTAGCGGCTCAAAACAATACTGGGAACAAGCAATAACGATAACTAACAAGTGAAAAGACTTCGAACTTTGAACCGTTGAATGAAGAATACAAAAGGTTCAAGGTTCAAGTTCAATACCGACTTAAACACATTTACACTTGCTCGTTAAATAACATCACATAACCACGACTCATGCAAAAGGAACTTTTGAACCTTGAACCAAAAAAAGAAAAGGTTCACGGGTTCAAAGTTCAAAACACATAACGACAACACACTTGCTTTAGTGAAAATAAAGGTCGCTAAAGACATTACCTAGAACACGCTTTGAACCTTGAACCTTTTGAATTGTTTTAAAGGTTCAACGACAGAGGTTCAAAGCGAGGAAATACAAAGACCGAAAAGAAAAGAGACACCATAAGGCAACCCGCAAGCTTGAAATTTTAATGAAAAATTAAGGGGATGCTAACATGAATATATTTAAAACTTGACTTTGATTTTCTATCTGATTTTTGAAATCATGCACATTTGCATGTATTTGAAATTAGGAAAAATTAGAAGAATTTGAATTTGAATTTGGATTAGAAGAATATTAAATGAAATTAGAAGAATTAATGAAATTAAAATTTGGAAATTAATTAGTTAATTAAATAATTTAAAGAAACTGTTTAATTATTTAGAAATGGACTTTAATTAAATAATAAAGATTATTTAAATTAAAGGATTAAAATCCCAATTAATTAAATAATAAATATTTAATTAATATTTAGAAAAGGGTTGATGATTAATTGAATAGAGAGAGAAATTGAAAATGAATTTATTTTAAATAATAAAGATTATTTAAATTGAGGATTAAAAATCATAATTAATTAAATAATAAATATTTAATTAACATTAGAAAATGGTTTAAATGATTAAATGATGATAGAATTAAAAATAGAATAATTAGTAAAATGATGAGGAAATATGAAATTAGAAGAATAAGATTAATTAAATTAATTAAATAATTAAAGAATTATTTAACTAATTAGAGGAATAATTAGTATGCGATTAATGAGACATTTTTAGGTGTCTACATTTGCCCCTCTTTGAGACAATGTCAGAACAACGTTGTTTCAAAGAAAACGAAAAAAATTCCAGCCCAATATGCCCTAGTAATACTTAGGGTGTAATGCCCCCTCGAGAGATTGTTTGTGCGTTGAAGGCATGAATGATTTCTCTAAAGAAGAAGAATTTTAGATGAAAGATAGAAGAATGGTTAGTTTATTAGAGATAAAGATAGGTGATGTGAAGATGATATTGAGATAGAATATGATAGAATGAACCTTAGAATGAAATATAATAATATTAGATGATAGAAAATGATTTAGAAAGAGATGATGAGAAAAGAATGAACAAACTAGCAATAAGAAAATGAGATGAAATGAGAATGATTGATTCACGAACCTATGTCATTATTTATTGTGCAATATATATTCATCACTGAGCCTTATTATTGAACAATGGAGCCTAGCACATCGGGGTATAAGGAACTAAGATGTAAATATATCTCATTGAAGAAACATATATGTTGCAGAGAAGTAGTGGAACCCTCCATTCTGAGAATAATGCCAGGGGTCGAGGTATGTGGGATAGTCACAAGTATAACTATCCTTAACTTTTGCATAGGATATTTGGCGAATGAACATACCGACACAAACACCCACTGGAACTATTACCTCAGAACTTCATTGGTCCACACCACAAACAACAAACAAAGAAAAAAAGCATGACCATCCTAGCTCCTCTAGTCACTTGTGGACATCCTTGAGTAGCATAGGAACATGACCTATTGCCAAATGATAAAAGATAAAAACTAACTAGGACAAAATCCAGCAACCATACTGATCTGTGTCTTCATTTTGATTGTTTGATGTGATAGTTGATAATGTTTGATCTCAGAAAGTTGCGGACCTCATTTAAGACTAACCTGTCTGATTTTGAGTGTATCCTCTTCTTTTTAAGACATGATAATGATCACTTGATATGGATATGATATGATTGATAAGATAGTTTGATCAGTTGATTGCAAATATTTGACTAGATAGTTGTATCCTTTGTGAACTTCGTGCAAAGTGTTTGTTGGATATCGGCTAGGGTGTTTGATTCTTGTGAGACATTTTATTGCAAGTTTTTTGATTGATTTTTGATTGTTTTGTGGATTTTGATATTTGAATGTTTTTGGTTGATTTTTTCAGGATTGATATTTGAATGATTTTGGTATATCTTTTTCATTGTTTTTGGATTTTATGTTTTCCCAATGTTTTTAGATTTTATGTTTTTCATTGTTTTGGATTTTTTATGTTTTCCCAATGTTTTTGGATTTTATTTTTTTCACCGTTTTTGGATTTTTTTAGGACTTTTTATGAGTTTTAGGATTTTTTCAGTTATTCCCCCTAGTGTGCAGACCCATATGACATGATGATCTGTAAAATGCATGTGGAGACAATGAATTTTTGACATGACCTATGTTAATTCAATATGTATTTCCTATTCGAACAAGGATGACTGTGTTTGTTTAATATTTTGTAATACACTATTTGAGTTGGAGTACAAACATTTAATAGATAAGCGGTCAATGGTCCCTTAGAGCATCCAAATTAACACACTTAGTGACTACGATTTAAAAATGGAGACGCCAAAAACTTCCCCATTGGTTCTTGAAACTTTGATCTTCTTTTGCCCATGTGTGTGCAAATGAGTTAATTCCCGCTCTTGTGTTCACTAAAGATCCTTAGCATTGTATATGACTAGCTACATGGATTATTCTAACTTCAAAAGCATCTCGAATAGAGCCTTGCTACCAACAAGCTTTTAGAGCTCTGACGAGGTTATAGACTGTAATTTCTCAAATATTACTCCATTGCCAGCAGGCGTTCATATCCCTGATGGAGTTACTCACGTATTCCCATAGTCAAGATTTTTGCCGCACTTTGTATGCGTGATATTTCAGTTATATATTATTGCTCTTTTGCCTTGAGATGAATATTTGGCATAACACTTTTTCTTTTTTTATTTTTATCTCTTGCCTTGACTTGTAAGTAATGAAACCTACTTGGGTGTGACAATTATAGTGGCGCTGGCATAGAATTTTAGATTTTTCACTAGTCATATGATCAACTAGGTGTCTAGAATGAATTAGAGATTTTGTTAATGTGTTTGAGATATAGCAATTGATATATTTTGGGTTAACAAGACTCAAATAGTGAAATCACCACCCACCCAACCATAAGTAAAGCGTCATCACAGGGTGATATTGAAAATGAATGACCTTAGGAGCTCAAAGAACTCATGTTCAAATATCTAAGAAAGGAGACAACCCTTGTTTCTCTTGAATGCAAACAAATGCTAAACTTGGACAGTTGCCTTGTTTTGTTGATGCTGCTATAGATTTTACAAATGCAATGCATTTGAAAAAGAAACTACATGTGATGCAGTGCTTTGAATAAAATGAGATGAAATACATAAAATAAAACCTAAACTAACCCAACCCTTAGATATAATATCATTTAAGGTGCATGCTTTTCATAGGGTCAGGGATTGAATCTCCCTCCATGGTAGCCAAATTTTACGCTCCATTTCCTATAACCCTTGTTATGATAAAAGGACCTAGCCAGTTAGGTTCAAACTTCCCTGGTTTTCACGTTCTGCTAGGTTCCTTTGGTTCTCCTTGAGAGCTAGATCTCCCACTTCAAAATTCCTTGGGCGTACTTGTTTATTGTAACTCCTTCTCAATCTATTCTGGTAACCTTGCAAATGATTTAAAGCAGTTTGTCTCTTTTCATCGAGCATTTCAAGCTCTTGTAATCTTGCAACTCGATAGTATTCCTCTAATATGATGTGTTTTAAGGAGAATTTTAAAGATGGTAGTTCTATTTCAATAGGTAGTACTGCTTCTATACCATAGACCAATGAATATGGTGTTGCTCCTGTAGGGGTGCATACTTTTGTTATATAAGCCAAAGAGTGAGATTTAACTGGAGATGCCAGTCCCATCTTGGGTCAGTGACAACTTTCTTTAGGATCTTCAATATTGTCTTGTTTGTTTCCTTTGCTTGTCCATTGATTTGTGGATAATATGGTGTTGCAAATCTCTATTGTATTTGAATTTTTTCACACAATTCTCTCATTTCTTGATTTTGGAATGGACGTCCATTGTCTGTCACTATGCACATTGGAATCCCGTACCAATAGAATGTAATTTAGCATGAATTTTTCTATTTTCTTACTAGTGGTGTATGTAAGGGGGATCACCTCTACCCATTTAGTAAAATATGTAGTATCCGTTAAGATGAATTTTTGCCCATTTGAAGAAGTAGGATTAACTTTACCATCTAGATCCAACCCCCATTATGAAAATGTCCATGGTGATGTAATAGGTTGAATATCCTATGCCGGTGCATGAATAAGGTCTCCATGCATTTGCCATTGTTTACATTTTTGTACATATTTATTGGCATCCTTTTCCATAGTTGGCCAATAGTATCCAGCTCTTAACAATTTCTTTGATAGTGGCGGGCCACTTTGATGTGCCCCACAAATTCCATCATGTACCTCTTTTAGGGCAAGTTGTGCTTCTTCTTCATCAAGACATCAGAGAAGGGTTCCATCAAAGCCCTTTCTATACAATGTATCAATAATAATAGTGTGTTTGAATGCCTAACGAATAAGAGTTTTCTTTTGATTTCTAGACAAATTAGGAGACATATTGAGTATGTAAGTATGCATATATCTCATTATACCATGGGGATTCGGGACCCACAATTACACATACATATTCCGATGAGGGAATCTCATATGCCGATATCATCATTTTTTCTACAATAAAATCAAACCGAGTTTCATTATTAGGCATATTTAGTAGAGACCCTACCTTAGCCATGGCATTGACTGCCTTGTTCTGTATCCTTGGAATATGTTCAAAAGTGATGTTACTGAAATGTTCTTTGTAATCTTCTACCGTTTGTTTATAAGGCAAAAATTTATCATCTTTTGTGTTTATTCACCATTGACTTGATTTACAATCAGTTGCGAGTCACCGTAGACTTGTAATTCTTTTCTCCTCCACTGTACATCGATATGAAGTCCTATGATGAGAGCTTCATATTCAACAATATTGTTCATACATGGAAAATTTATTCTGAATGATTTAGGGATAGAATCACCTTGAGGGGTGATGAAAAGAATTCCAGCTCCAGCTCCATGATTTGTATAGGAGCCATCAAAGTATAATTTCCACATGGTGGATGCTGTCAATGTAAACAAAGATTCATTAGGAAAGTCTATTAGTAGCGGGTGACTGTCTTGCAAGGGAGCCTTTGCTAACTGATCTTCTATAATCTTCCCTTTGATTGCCTTTCTGTCCACATACTCTATATCAAACTCACTTAAAATCATGACCCACTTAGCCAATCTTCCAGTCAATGTTGCTCTGCTTAACAAATATTTAAGTGGATCAAAATGTGCGATGAGTTGGACTTTCTGACTCAGCATATAATGTCTAAGTTTATGAAATGTGAAGATCACTGCTATACATGCTTGTTCTATAGGAGTGTAATTAAGCTCATATCTAATTAGGGTTCTACTTATATAGTAGATTGCTCTCTCCTTTCATTGATCATCATGCTATGCCAACAAGGCTCCTAAAGATGAATTTATTGTATATATATAGTAATAGGGGCTTTCCTTGAATCGGTGGAACTAATACTGGAGTATTCAGAAGATAATCCTTTAAAGCTTGAAAAGATTCTTGGCACTGTTCTATCCATTTGAAAGTAACTCCTTTTCTGAGTAAATACTGAAACGGATGACATTTATCTGCTAGCTATGCTATGAACCTTCTTATAGACTATAGTCTTCCTTGTAACCCTCTTAACTGCTTAAATGTTGATGGAGGTTGCATATCCATGATTGCTTTGACCTTTGCAGGATCTACTTCAATTCCTTTGTTAAACATAATAAAACCTAAAAGTTTGCCTGTTGTTACACCAAACACACACTTTTTAGGGTTTAACCTGACATTGTATTGCTCTAATTGATCAAATATCTTTGCCAGGACTTCAAGGTGACCTTCTCTTGTCTGTGATTTAGCTAGTAGATTGTCCACATAGTCTTCCATGATATTGTGGATCATGTCATGAAAGAGTGTTTTCATCGTTCTAGCAATATGTTCCCCATGGACAAGTAAATTTTGTCTTGTGTTGATCTTCAGGTGCAATCCTAATCTGATTATGTCCTGAGAAACCATCCATTAATGAAAGCATTTCATTCCCTGCAGTTAAGTCAACTATCATGTCTGTGTTAGGTAATGGGAAATCATCCTTAGGACATGCTTTGTTTAGATCTCAAAAGTCAGTACAGATTCTTATGCCCCCAATGGGCTTAGTCATCAGCACCAGATTGGATATCCATTATGCATAGTCAATAGGTCGAATGAAGCCCACATCCAAAAGATTTTGGAGTTCTATTTGACCAGTAATGCAATCTGTGGATGCATCTTTCTTAGCTTTTGTTTGTACGGTTTAATTCCTTGTAGCAATGGTAAATGATGTAACACTAATTCTGGATCTAGGCCTAGCATATCTGCATAGGACCAAGTGAAATTGATTGGACATTGTTTAAAAACTGTATGAACTTGTCCTTTTCTTCCTTCTTTAATGATTTTTATAAGTGGATATTATGTACAACTTCTCCTTCTACTATATTTACTTTAGTTTCTTCCATCAATAATGTTGAATTCTCTTTTTCAATAGGGAGGTTGTGTAACTCAGTCTTTCCATTGCGATCACTTTGATCCATATTTTCTGTCACAGAGGCACTTGCCTCTCCAAAGTATGCTATTCTATCCAAGTCTACAACAAATCCTGCCTTGTGATCACCTTGTGGAAACCCTTCTCTGACACCAAGGAATTATGCAATAGCTTCATCATTATCAAACCAATCTAGAGTTGGTTTTCCTTCTCATTCCCAATCAATCAAATATGAATGTACAAGGGGTAATTCATTACTCCCTTCTGTTGTAATATATTCTGATAACATGCATACCTGGTTATTTGAGTGACCTGATATATTTTCATCATCGATAGGTGATTTGTGGTCCTCTGTCATATCTTTTCTTGTGGGATAACATCATGATTAGATAGGAATTCATAGTTGTGAGAATTTGTTACACTTTCTATGTACGTTTCAGTTTTTGAGGTTGTGTCGCTTATCTCCTCTTGTTCTTGCATCTGATTTTGTTGTAGATTTGCGGGACTCCTTTGTATAGTGGACACCCTTCTTAAGCCTGGTATAAGTCATTGTAGTCTTTCCTCATCCGATTTATTGGGTGGAGCTTGAGTTGTTTCTGTTGGCAAAAGTATTGACAACAACCAAGGATTAGGCTCGTTTATTGGTGCTAAGCTGGTGTCTGTTACCATATTTTCTTGTGTGGATGTTTCAGATACTGTTTTAATAGGTGACTCGATGCTAGGTTCTTGTAGAATTTGTCTCATATATTCACTATCTGATTCCATACTAGGAGATGTTGGTGCTTTCTTGCTTGTCTAAGATGAAGAGGGAAACACTTGTATTGGCAATTGACTTTGAGGCATGCACTCTGACGATAGCCTTGGTCTGTTCAGTATATCTATCGTATGTCATCTTGCTTCTCTTATATTTGGTACATATTTATATCCTAACCTTTGATTCTTTGGATTTTCATTTGGTACAATGGGTTCTAATCTTCCTTGATTTTGTAATCCCAAGCCCGTGGTACCATCATACCCATGTTTTTGTAGCATCTTGAATCCGTTGCCATACTGATCTAAAGGTAACCTAGGTATTGTCATGTCATCTTCTTCTTTGTATATCCAATGATTGACATCTTCATTCAGAGATTCTTCTTGTAAATATCCCCACCTAATGAAAGAGCATGAATCTGAGTATCTTACTATTACTTTTCCTTTGTCTTGTTTCATTACTGTGTTTTTAGGCTTACCAAAAGACCTTGGAGAAAGAGATAACTGTTTGCCATTCGAGGTACTTGAAATAGAGTATTCCCCACAACCAACATCCTTAATATGCAAAGAAGATGTTGTAGGATCATTCTTCTATATTTCTGTGATTGTTAATGACTCCATTTGTGTAGTGAGGGGTGCTTCTTGATTAATGGGTCCTAGTTATCTACACTTGCCTTTAAGTGATTACAGTGTTGGAATGGATTTGGATCTCCCTTTATGGTGATTTCAATTCCATTGTACAGAAATTTAACACATTGGTGAAATATTGATGGTACAACTTGCATGGTATGAATCATGGGAGACCCAATAACATGTTGTACCATAGTTCTCTGTCCAACACTTGGAAAGTAACCTCTATTGTTATAGGTCCTATTTGCATTGGTAGTGTGACTATACATTTTGAAGGATGCTCTTCATCATCATATGCTTTGATGTTTATTATTATTGAAGGATCAATATGAAGCTTATAATATCCCATGCCTTAACCAACTTTAATGTACAGATGTTGAGACCATCTCCTCCATCTATAAGTACTCTTCTGATTCTTCTCTTATGTATGTAAGCTTCTAGATGTAGTGGGTCATTATGAATAAGTCTATCACTGGGAATATATTGTTCTGTGAATACAATACAAGTACCATTAGCCAAATTCCCCACCATGGATTGGAAGGCATTTTCATCCATATCTCTGTCAAGTACTGAATCTTGAAGTGCTTTGTCCAGGATAACTTTATGAGTTGGTGATATACACAATAGTTCAAAGAGTGATATTTGTGCCGAGGTTTTCTTGAGTTGCTTCACAACATTATAGGTCCCTACTGCTAGTGGTGGGTTTGATGGTACTCCTTGTAAAGTTACTTTAGATATGCGAGTAACTACTGTACAGTCTCTATCTCTGGGAGTTATCGTGATTGTAGCCACTGTATCATCTCTTATGAGGGAATTGTCTGTAACATATGTTGTTTTATCAAGGTTCATTTCATATCCCTTCCTATAGTCATTATGTGCAAGTCTAACATCCATGATATGTCCTATATGTTCATCTTCAAACCATCTCAAATGAAACAGTTCTTCATGCTCCCAATCCATAAGACAAATATTCTTTTCTTCATCATATTTTGGTGCTTCTGACAACATGCAAATTTGGTTATCATAGTTGTAAGTCTCTTGATATTGCTCATCATTATCAAGTTCTTCTCATGAATCATCATTTACTACATCCACTGAGCTAAAGACATGAATAGTATTGTCATATGAGACTTTTGTGTAGTTAGCTGTGTTATCTTGTGTTCCCGATGTAGATGCCTTCCCTTTATCATGTTTGACAAATGGATCCTTAAAGATGGTATGATTCGTGTTTGCTGAAGTTTTGTCAGTGTCAATTGTGATGTCACCTTGGTTGATCATGTCTTGGATTAAGTTTTTCAATTTATAGAAACTTGCAGTTTTGTGACCTTTAGTATGATGATATTCACATAAATCACTATCATTCCACCATGTAGGTTTGAAAGGGCCTGGTTCATATACTCTTACTTCTGGCAAAGTGATCATGTTTGTCTGTATTAACTTTTTAAATGTTGATTCAATAGGTTCCCTTAGGGGTGTGTAATTCCTTTTTGGAGCATGTACCCTTGGGAATTTTGTGTTCATAGTTTGCACAACGTTTACATTGGTCGATACAGTGTTATTCTCTATATGCGGACTAAATGATTGACTTGGGCCTTGTAAAGACAAAATCAGTTGAGTTCTGTTCACTGTACGAGCATCTACAACACCATCGTTGGTGACATTTTTGTTATTTGACCAAAATTTGGATTTATCATTGTTGTTGTTATTGCCATATTTTATAAGACCTTGTTCTACTAGTCCTTTCTGACATTTTAAGGCCTTTTCAATGATTTGTTTAAATGTGGTCAAACATTGTATTTGTATCGGGTACTTGATTTTAGGGATTATGTTTTTTGTAAACATGTCAACTTGCTCCGTTTTGGGAATAATAGTCTTGCACCTTCTATAGAGAGCTCTCCATCTTTGTATGAAGGATGCAAATGTTTCATTTTCATATTGTTTCACGACACATAAGTCCATCAAAGTGACTGGGGTTTCAATGTTATGCGATAAGTTAGCAATGTAATGTTCAACTAATTCACCCCATGATATGATAGTTGGTGGTAGATGTGAAAACCACTCCAAGGTTGAGCCTCCCAGACTTTTAGGAAACAATCTCAGTAGATAAGTGTCTTCAATTGCAACCTCTATACATGCCGTAAAACCCTCTATGATGTGATCTCTAAGATCACCTTTCCCTCGATATCTGTCAAATTTTGGTGTTTCAAAATATGGTGGGAAAGGCAACATGTATAATGTGTGATCAAAAGGATAAGGACGTAGGTCCTGCATTATGTAGCTCTTTTTATCGTTACCGGTTTGCATAGTTTCCATACGTTGTTGTAGATTCTGTACCTGTTGGGATAGAATATTTGTTTGAGTCAAGGGTACACTTTGCGCATGTATATTTACCACAAAAGGATTCGTGGTAGTGTAACTAGGAGGTTGTTTAAAGGTAGTGTAATTATAATTTTGTGTATTATGGGTTCCGCTAGGTACTATAAAATAAGTGACATGTGAACCCATGTTTGACTGGGTTGTACTCATTGTATTACTGGAACCTGGGTTTGCATTTTGATGACTATATGTAGATCCTATGGAATAGGAAACTGGAGGTTGAGTTGCACTTGTTGTATGAGAAACTTGTGTTTGAATAGGTGTTGAGACACTTGAAATTATCGGTATTGTGTGAGAGGCTAGGATAGCCTGTGTTGGTGGGCTAACGTTTATTGTTGAGGATGATGCACTTGATTGAGAAGTCGCATTTGAAATGACATTTGTTTGTATAGACGATGTTGGTGCATTCTGAGGAAAACTTGAGGTCACTGCTTGCGTTTGTGTCATATGTGGTATTTGCTTTCTATTTGGACCTAAAGTATTTCCTAGTGGTAAGATTGTTGTGATATCAAAATCTTCAGATAATTTGGCCCCATTTTGTAATAACAAAGAGAGATATTTGTCCCTATCATTATGTATAAGAGCGTCTAAGATCATAAGAACATGTGGGTCTTGTTGAGCTGACTCAATCTCTTCGCATGTTAAATTTTGTTGTAGCTCGTGTATTGTGGGCATTGCTTGAGGAGTTGATTATTGACTGCTTGATATGTCCATGTTCCAAGTTGGATTAACTGATAGGTTGCTGTTTGGGTCCATCTTACTTTTTGCCTTTTGTGACCTTGTGATGAGAATTTAAGACTTCTATATGAGGATGGTTTTAGAACCTAATGCAAGACGACAATAATGTAAGACTCTAGACCTAAATATGGAATATGCAACACTAGACTAGACTCTCTATTGGGGATTTGGATGCGAGACTTGTTGAGTGTTTCGAGATTTTTGCAACACAAGTTTTTCAAGCTCTTCTCTTAGAAGTTCTGCAACAATTTCTCTATCAATTCTACAGACAATTTATACTCTCTATTTAGCTCGTACTTGACTCCTATATAATGAGGTACATTTCTCTTTAATTTCTAGGCCAAGTTACCTAAACCGTCAATGATTTCTCATTGACCGCCGTTTGGCACTATATTAGGTTGCTCGAAGGGGTGAAAACCATCACCTGGGAGATCTATTATGACACATGCTATGACTTTCTAGGATGATTATGCAAATGATGACGGACTAAGACATATGTATATGAGGTCTAATAAGGACTAAATCTAAGGATGTATATGAGGACGTAAATGAGGTCTATGCAACTTCTAAGGATGTAATGAGGATGATAATAAGGATGTAAATGAGGACTATGATAAGGATGTAATGAGGACAATAATAAGGATGTAAATGAGGACTATGATAAGGACGTAAATTAGGACTTATGCAACTTCTAAGGATGCATATGAGGTCGATAATAAGGATGTAAATAAGGACTATGAAATGTATATGAGGATGATAATAAAGACGTAAATGAGGACTATGCAACTTCTAAGGATGAGAATAAGGATCTAAATGAGGACTATGCAACTTCTAAGGATGATAATAAGGACATAAATGAGGACTATGCAACTTTTAAGGACGATAATAAGGACGTAAATAAGGACTATGCAAGGACTACCTATGGTCACAAGTATGTAAAATTTTTAGTTTGCGGGACCGTTTGATGTTTCAAGATGAACTTTGTTTCCAGTAATTCTGTTTGTAGGATAAGTTTGTTGTTTTCCAAATTTGAGAACAATTGTTTGAATCTAGGTATAGATGACTGAACTGTGTTTTGACCAACTCTGAGAATTCAGAGATACGCAAGATAGGGCTTGAAATAGACCAAATACTGACTCAATACTGGTATGGTACAATGATACATATAAAAACACATAATGCAATCTTAGGTTGGAAAGTGGAAACCATTCAATGAGGCCCCCACAACAAAATATCGAAATAAGACGAGCAAATAGAGATTCTGGTAGTATTGGCTCCACTCCATGACACACACTTCTTGGGCATGCCGGTCTCTCTTACCTCAAAGATCAAAAGATCTTATCACCGAGGGATTTCTGTCTCATAATCCAAAGTATATGAGGGGTATCTATGGGGTACAATCCATACTCCTAGAATCACTGAATGTAGGATTTGGGCTACTAAGTTGGTTCTTATTATAAATTTCTAGGGGTCCTGATCTAATGATGGATTGTCAGAGCAAGCCACTTAAGACTTTAGTTAAGCTTATTGGTGTAGGGAAGGCCCCCACATAAGTCAAATTCACTCAACACTCTAGCCACTTGACCGGGATATTTATATAGTGGCTCGAAAAATCCATTTGAGAGTACGTTGGGAGAGATGATATCCCCAACACATCCCAATTCAAAGTATCTCTATGGGATGATGAAATCCCCAGTCAAAGATACCCCTCACTACTAAAATAAAAAATTGGGTGTTGTTATCACCTTCTCCTTTTCTCCCAAGACCTCGAAGGCTGGTAGAAAGGTAGTTAATGGAACAATAGGTCCACCCCAAACACAATAAAAAAGTTATTTCCCTTAAAAAAACAAAGTGTGAGTTATTTTATTGATAAGCCTGATTCAAGTTCATTTTAGAAACCCAAAATTAGGTGTGAGATACACATGTGCACGTCAATTTTAGAACACCAAACTGAAGTGTGAAAGCATGCATGCCAATTTTAACCAGATTAATTTTAAGCCCAAAATTGAAGTGTGATAACATGAGTGTTTATTATTCAGTAATAATCCAATCCTCTCTATAAATTCACCACTAGCTGCAGACATATCATCAGTAACCCAAGAAAATCCACAGAAAACAAAAAATTAACAATGAAAAACTACAAATGCGTGATGATACCTGAGTGATTGTGTGATTTTGTATGAGCGATTGCATAATAATGATAGAGTGATTGCATAATTCTAAGAAAGCGAATGCATGATAATAACAGAATGATTGCGTGATTCTATCTAGGCGAAAGCGTGAGACAGACCAAACAAACAATAAAATAAAAAAACTAATTTTGATATAGAACCTGCAAAACAAATTGTGATGCCCTAACAAGATCTCTCATCATCCACTCTGTTAAGTAAATCATATTTTACTCTATATGAGAGATCTAAACTATTGTATCTATCAATAGCTGGTTGGTCCTCTAGATCTCGTATCTATTTTTTTGCCTTTAGGAATCGCTGATAGCATCTGGCTTGTCTTCTTTGTTCCTTCGTCCTCCTAGAGCCTAAAATCTCAAATTGTACCTTATGTGCCATAAGATTCCACAATTAAAGCATGTAATAAGTGTAAACCATATTCAAATTAAACAAATTTATTACAGAATCAAGACAGAACAAAGTGCAGATAATGAGAAAAATAAGAAGAACAAAACGCATAAACCAACCAACGAATGCGTAACAGGATTTGATCAATTATGTGATAAGATCTAGATGATTATGTGATGGGTTCTGCACGAATGCGTAACCTTGTGTGATCGATTGCGTGATCCTATCTATGCGATTGCTTGATTATGTAAACATGATTGCTAAATCTGTTGTGCAATCCATACAAACTTGCAAAAAAAATTAAAAATTCCGTATGATCTGCAAAATCACACAGAAAACAAAGAAGGTTAAATTGTTGTTGATTCACGTCGGGTTCACCAAAATGTCGTATGTAAAATTCATCTTTAAATTCAACTAGAAATCAAAGGGAAATCATGAATCCCTATCTAATCAAAGAATTCAAAACAAACTCAATGAAATAACACAATCAAACAATAGGAATGTAAAATAATCAATAAAACATCCCTATTCCATGACTGAATATGGCTTCCATTGTTCTTCTCTTCTTTGTGGTATGATGGCTCTCAGATATTACACTCAAAACCTCCAATTGACACAAAGATTCAAAGTTCGTGATTGTTGAAAATGGAGATTGAATGCTCAATTTATAGATTATTGGAGATGATTGATTGCAAGGTGGAATAGATTGATCAAGAGGTGGAACTCAGGTGAGCTCACATGCTGATTGATAACTGAACTGCTGAATTGGAGGTGGAACTCAATTGATTGAATAGATAAATGAGTTAACTGATTGAGAAAAAAGCTAATTGAAAGATGAAAAAGAATGATTGGCGAGAAATAAATAAATTGAAATAGTTAATTGATTGAAAGCTTTTTGAAAAAAAGCCAACTAAAAGATAGAAATAGGAATTGGAAAGATAATGATTTAATTAATTAATTTAGCATGTGCTTGCACTTTGATTTAGATTTTCAATTTAATCTTTGCATGAGATTTAATTCAAATATTGAATTTATTTTAAATTCAATTTGTTATTTGAATATATTTAGAACTTAACTTTGATTTTCAATTTGATTTTTGAAATCATGCACATGTATTTGAAATTAGGAGAAATTAGAAGAATTTGAATTTGAATTTGGATTAGAAGAATATTAAATGAAATTAAAATTTGGGAATTAATTATTTAATTCAATAATTTAAAGAAACTATTTAATTATTTAGAAATGGACTTTAATTAAATAATAAAGATTATTTAAATTAAAGGATTAAAATCATAATTAATTAAATAATGAATATTTAATTAATATATATTTTTTTATCAGTAAGAGGCCGAAGCCAAGAATTTTATTAATTTTTTTTGAAATTTTACATTACTCCACTCATGCGGGCGCCGATAGGAAAGAGTGGAGGCGAGAAAACCTCCGGCCTTGCCCGGGACCTTAGTCCAGATAATCTTTACATCTATATACAATAGTCACAGATTAATAATATATCAGCACCCCGGGCTAGGGTGAGTAGGTGGGAGGATGTTTTCTCTCCCTTACAAGCCCTTGATTACAATTTTCAATTATCACCGAACACCTTGATCTTTGGCTTTGATTTTGAGCTTAGATTGCTTATAGGTCTTGTTATTTGTCAATAGATAGCCTTGCTTCACTTGCATGGTTAGTAATCTAATAACTTGCGAAAAATTGTTAGTAACATTCAGATGAAATTTTATCTATCAAGCTAGGAAATACCGTCAGCCAAAATATTCTATAAGACCTGTCGTTACAAAACTTATACAGAGAATTGTAGACAAAACCATATCAACAACGTGGTTAAAACTCCCTCTAAGTTGTTACAAAGTACTTAGCCTCGTTTTCCTAGTTTATAAAGTAGATATATCGTTCATAAGCCAGGCTTGTAGGTAATATTCCTCACCTTAACGGAAAATGACCATCCATGGTTATAAATCGCCATATTACCACCTCTTGTTAATGCACCCGGATGCTATCCCTTAATGGTGGATGATATCCAGGCTACACTAACAAGAGTAGGTAAATGAGATTCAATCATGCCTGAGGTCAGCATACCCTTTCATCCCTGAAGATTATTTTCAGAGAGGGTGATAGGGAATATGAGTTTTTAAGGCAGAGTTTGACCTATATCCTTTCCAAAATATTTGCATGTATGCCACATATAACCCACCGTCTGAGATCTGTTAGATGGCCTTTCATTTTTAGAAAATTCGCCAGCCTATATCAGATGAATATATAACAGGGAGCCTGAGCGCAACAGCTAGTTTACATAGTTCAAATAAGCCAAACATATGAAAAAATTAAAGCCAATATTTCCCGTCTTAATAAGATATCCACCGATGTGAATAAAAACCGCTATATGAGTGCAACCAGATGCTTATAAACATGTATAGAGTATATATTAATATTAATGAATGCCCAAATAGAGTGTGAATATATTGGTTGTGTTTCCCCATCTGTGGGCTTAAACAAAACATTCCTTAGTAACTAAAAACATCAGTTTCATACTATTCTTACGATGTTTATCTAGGTAGGCCTTGAAATTAATAGTTAGAGCATACTATTTTAATATCATTTGAGCCAATTATGTCTATCTTTTTAGGGTTTAGCAAAATTATTATCTCTTTCGGAGTCTATGGTTGATCCAAAATTAACATTGTTTTACTAGAAATAGTAAGCTTGATATCCAGTATAAGCCGAATGTATGGAAATAAGGACCGATTAAAATTGTCATATTAACTCACCAAGATCCTACACCCCATCAATTCGAACCAGAAGACGGGGTCGCAACATCCTCGTCGTCTAGGACCAGGCCCTCTTCCTTGAGGAAGTCCTCAAACTAGGTAGGCCTTGGTGGGTTTCTCACATGAAATAAGTGCAGCAGAAAGTTGACATTCCTGTTAATTGCATCGCTCCTTTCCCTGGTTAAGGTTGCAACATCCATAGTGATAATGGGAAATCTAGGAACCGACATGTTGTTTCGAATGAGGACATCATAGTCTCTAAGTCTTGGGATTGTCCAGTCATTGTCAATGTTGACTAGAACCCTCTCCAGATCGCATAAGATTGAGGCGATGAAGACCTCCTTGCAGAGAGCTCCTGTGTTATCCCTTCTCTTGGTGGAAGTGACCATCACAGCTAGAAACATGGCGGCCACATCCGAATTGGCTCTGGTTCGGTCTGAATTTAAAAGATAGTCCTAACCGAGGATAGTCTCTACAACATCTATAGCTAAGGTATGAGGAAGGCGGATGATGCGCTTGAGACGATCCCTAGTAATGGCTCCGTCAAAGGCCATCTGCCTCTTAGAACTACTTAGTTTGATCGGGGTGTCCATCACAGGTTTTGCTTCAATCCAAAAGGTCTTGATAAGCTGGGTTAAAGAGCTTATGAGACAAAAAGGCATGGTTTAATAGCCGTGTGGGGTAATTATGTTAAAGTCAGAGCTTTCACATCCTTTCTGAATACATGCATACCATGTATCCAACTTGGATGATTCTAATAGGCTTAGTATAAATGCCATATCTTTAAATGATGAGCCACCTATGGGAAAATCATTTTGAGTTGCTAAATTTAATTTTGGCAGATGATCTAACGGGTTGCCACTTCAGACAGTCGGCACGTACTCCTTTCAATGAAGCACTGACCAACCATAATGGCCAAGATTTCATGGAGATCATATTTGTAATGATGATCAAGCTCTTTTAATTAGGGGTTTGATTATTCTATAGTTATATGTGTTTAGATATGAATGTCCCCATTCAAAGAGCTTAATAATTGACATCTGCTCTGGGAGGTAAAATATATAAATCTTTGGGCAAAGTGTTTATTGATGATAACTTGTATATAATCATAAATATCTTAATATATCTGTGTGATTATAAATATAGATTGTAAATTTATATGTATGAACAATCCTGTGAATATATATTAATGTCTATATAAATATTCTGATATAATCATTATATAAATATCTATGTTTTTAATTATTTGTTTTAGTTTATAAATATATATATATGTGTGTGTGTGTGTAGATATATATATGTGTATATATATAACTGATTATATGTATATTGAATTTATGTGTAATTAGCTATATAGCTTAATTTGTATAAATATGTATATATCTATACATATGTTTATATATATACATATGTATATGTATGTGTATATACATACATATACATATGTATATGTATGTATGTACATATGTATATGTATATATACATATACAGATGTATATATATACATATACATATGTATATATATGCATATGTATATATATATATGTATATATATACATATATATATATACATATATGTATATGTATATACATATATATGTATACACATATATATATATGTATATGTATCTACATATACATATATATATATATATATATATGTATATACATATACATATATATATATATGTATATGTATATACATATATATATATATATGTATATATGTATGTATATGTATATGTATATATGTATATATACATATACATATATATACATATATATATATATACACATGTATATATATACATGTATATATATATATACATGTATATATATATACACATGTATATATATACATGTATATATATATACACAGATGTTTATATATATATATATATACACACAACTGTATATCTTTATATAAACATAAATATATGTTTATATATGTAAATATTTTATTTAAGCAAAATCTGTCTGTTAATAAGTGATTTCTCTGTAATATATGACT
Source organism: Cryptomeria japonica (assembly GCF_030272615.1). NCBI lineage: Eukaryota > Viridiplantae > Streptophyta > Pinopsida > Cupressales > Cupressaceae > Cryptomeria > Cryptomeria japonica. The sequence goes on from NC_081411.1 coordinate 529,522,869, forward strand.
AATATAATAACATGTGAAAATCATATATATAATATTTCTATTTATATATGTGATATATCTATATATATTTATATATCCATATAAATATGTATAATGTGTTTATATGTGTTATATATATATATATATGTATCTATTATATGGCTATATCTATATACCCATATTTTATAAGTATAAATCTGTTTGTATATTTGTGTGTATATATTTAGATAGTTTGTATATGCCTAAGTTTGAAAGAATTTTTGATTATATATTAGTAAATTAAAATGGTAGCCTTTGAATGATATCTATCAGATAGAATGAATGATGAGTTAGATGATTAATTCTCATCAGCTCCTTTAGTTATGGGCTCAGGCTAATTCTATGTATAAGCTAGGAAATAGTATATGGAAATTTGTGTGGATGCTATCATATGATATGAATATCATTATTTTTATAAGTTATGTTTACTATTGAAATTTTGTTGAAGGATAAATGATAGGAGCCATACACACATATATATCTATATATATATGTATATGTATATACATATATATCTATATCTATATATATATATATATATACATGTATACATATATATACATGTATATACATGTATATATATATATACATGTATATATATAATATACATGTATATATATACATGTATATATATGTTTATATATATATATATGTTTATATATATATATATATATATATATATATATATATATATATATGTTTACAACTGTATATCTTTATATAAACATAAATATATGTTTATATATGTAAATATTTTATTTAAGCAAAATCTGTCTGTTAATAAGTGATTTCTCTGTAATATATGACTAATATAATAACATGTGAAAATCATATATATAATATTTCTATTTATATATGTGATATATCTATATATATTTATATATCCATATAAATATGTATAATGTGTTTATATGTGTTATATATATATAAATGTATCATGTATCTATATATATGGCTATATTTATATATCCAAATTTTATAAGTATAAAGCTGTTTGTATATTTGTGTGTATATATTTAGATAGTTTGTATATGCCTAAGTTTGAAAGAATTTTTGATTATATATTAGTAAATTAAAATGGTAGCCTTTGAATGATATCTATCAGATAGAATGAATGATGAGTTAGATGATTAATTCTCATTAGCTCCTTTAGTTATGGGCTCAGGCTGATTCTATGTATAAGCTAGGAAATAGTATATGGAAATTTGTGTGGATGCTATCATATGATATGAATACCATTATTTTTATAAGTTATGTTTACTATTGAAATTTTGTTGAAGGATAAATGATAGGAGCCATACACACACACACACACACATATATATACATGTATATACATACATGTATATATATACATATACATATACATACATGTATATATATATATATATATATACATATACATACATATATATATATATATATATATATATATATATATATATATATCTTTATATAAACATAAATATATGTTTATATATGTAAATATTTTATTTAAGCAAAATCTGTCTGTTAATAAGTGATTTCTCTGTAATATATGACTAATTTAATAACATCTGAAAATCATATATATAATATTTCTATTTATATATGTGATATATCTATATATATTTATATATCCATATAAATATGTAAAATGTGTTTATATGTGTTATATATATATATATATATATATATATATATATATATATATATATATATATATATATATATATATATATATATATATATATATATATATATATATATATATATATATATATATATATATATATATATATATATATATATATATGTATCCTGTATCTATATATATGGCTATATCTACATATATGGCTATATCTACATACCCAGATTTTATAAGTATAAAGCTGTTTGTATATTTGTGTGTATATATTTAGATAGTTTGTATATGCCTAAGTTTGAAAGAATTTTTGATTATATATTAGTAAATTAAAATGGTAGTCTTTGAATGATATCTATCAGATAGAATGAATGATGAGTTAGATGATTAATTCTCATCAGCTCCTTTAGTTATGGGCTTAGGCTGATTCTATGTATAAGCTAGGAAATAGTATATGGAAATTTGTGTGGATGCTATCATATGATATGAGTACCATTATTTTTATAAGTTATGTTTAGTATTGAATTTTTTTTGAAGGATAAATGATAGGAGCCATGTGGATAATTGTCTTACCATCAGCCCCCATGTTAGCTAGGGAATCGGCTCTTTTGTTGCCTTCCCTGTATATGTGTTTAAAGATGACCCTGTCAAATGTTTTGATGTCTGCCAATATCTTAGCCAAGGAGGCATTAAGCTTCCAATCAGGCATTTCCCCTTTTCTAAGGGCATTGATGATAATGGCCCCTTCAATTTTGATCCTCTTTATATTTAGTATAATGCATAGGTTTATCCCTACAACAAGTGCTTTCATTTCTGCTATATTGTTAGTGCATTTGCCTAAGGGGAGGGCCATATAGGCCACTTCATCCCCATTTGAATTATGAAGGCTACACCCAAGTCAAGCACTCCACGGGTTGCCCCTAGAAGTGCCATCAAAGTTAAGCTTAAACCATCCAACCTTAGGGGGGAGCCACTTGCATTCATTACTTGTTATGTTGTTGGATGATGGTCCTCTACCAATGAAGGGGGGTATCTTTAGGCCCTTCCACCTTAGTCTCATTTTTTCATCCCAATAGGACATATTGATATCTCTCTGATAATTAGAGGTCTGGTTGTTTATTATTTCAACTATGGTTGCTTCGATTTTATTGGTCAGTTGGGACCATTGCATTTTGCTATCTTTGAAAATACTCCCGTTTCTTTCCTTCCAGATTTCCCAGATCATAATGGAAGGGGTGATGATCCATAAATTTTCAAACATGCAACCTATGTTTCAGATGGGCCAAGCATAGAATAGATCAGAGATAGTGTTAGGGTTAGGTGTATACCAAATCAACTATTTTTTTAACCATCCCCAGCAGTTGTGTGCATAATCATAGGTTAACAGAAGATGGTTAGAATTTTCCTCTTCCATTTCACATAATGGGCATCTACTAGGTCCTTGATATCCTAGTTTCCTAAAGGTTTCATTGGTGAGGAGTCAATTCTGAATAACCATCCATACAAACAGGCCCACTTTCGGTAGGCACCTTTTATCCCAACAAAGAGTTAGGGGAAGGTTGGAGCTTGGGTTATTATTCTTGATCAATAGTTGTTTATATCCCTCCTTAGTTTCGTATTTCCCCTTCTTGGATCCAGTCCATATTATTTTATCTTCTTTAGAGTTTAAGGCAGGGCTTCTTGAGGGTAGGATCTGAGTTAAGAGGGATCTTTCTAGGTCTGGAAGGTTTAGGTTGTCCATTGATTTCCATCTCCATTGTTTGAGGTTCCCAATGTAGAAATCCTCCACATAGTCTTATACATTCACACCCCATTGTTCTTCAAGAGTGGGTATAATCTTATCAAAGTTATGAAGAGTATTGATGGGAGGTTGATCCCCCCAGGAATCTGCATCCTCCCCCTTTCCAATGTTCCATGTTAGCTTGTCCGTAATAATATCTCTGCAATCAAGCATAAAGTTCCAAATTCTAGAACCTTTATGTGGGTGGGCAGTCCTAAAGATGCTTAAAGGATCTTGGTTATGCAGGTATTTGTTATAAAGGATTCGTGCCCATTTGACTTTAGGTTCAATATACATTCTCCAAACAAGCTTCGCCCCCAACGCCTTGCTTTGGATTTTTAAATCTTTGATACCCAAACCCCCCATCGCCTTGGGCATGCATATCTTGTCCCATGCTATCAATGGAAGTCTAAATTTGTCTTCTGAGTCTTGCCAGAAAAAAGGTCCTCAAGTGTTTTGTGATTTCCTTTTTCTTGGTTGCGGGAAGATCCATGCATGAGAGTTGGTAGATTGGCATTGCTGAGAGAATTGACTTAATCATGGTGGCCTTCCCGACAGAGGATAACCATTTTCCTTTCCAGGAGGAAATCCTATTTGTGATTTTGGAGACCACCTGATCCCATAATTTGGATGATCTACTTCCCTTGTCTAAGGGGAGTCCTAGGTATTTACATGGTAAATCTCCTATTTTGTATTTAAGAATGTTTAGGATTTTCCTTTGGAGATCTCTATTTGTGTTAAAAAAGGTTATGTTGGACTTCAAAGTGTTGATATCCTGTTCGGAGATGGTAGAGTAGTTGTTTAAGATTTTTTTGAATGCTTTTGCTTCTATTATATTGCTTAGTCCAAACAACATGGTGTCATCAACAAATTGTTGATGGGTAATAGGTTCCAAGTCAGAAGTAATTTTAATACCCTTGAGCTGCTGTGTTTCTCTCGCCCTATTGATCACTCTTCCCAATGATTCTGCCATGATGATAAAAAGAAAGGGGGAGAGGGGATCCCCCTATCTAAGACCTCTTGAGATTTCAAAAAAACCTTCAGAGGCCCCATTGACTAGGATTGGCACCTTGGGTGTAGTAGTGCATTCAAAGACCAGATTAATCCATTGCTTATTGAACCCGAAAGATTCAAGACATTTGCATAGAAAGTGCCAGTCTACTTTATCATATGCTTTTTTAATATCAAGTTTAATCATCATGCTTGGTACCTCATTTTTTTGCATTGAGTGGATTGCTTCTTGAGCAATGATTATACCATCATAAATGGATTTGCCAGGCACAAAACCACTCTATTCCTCACTGATAATTATGGGGAGAAGTTTGTGAAGTCTGTTTGCAATTGTTTTTGTGAATAGTTTGTAAAGGGTATTGCATAATGCAATTGGACGAAAATCTTCAAAACAGTCCACTATTTCCTTTTTTGGGATTAAAGTTATGAATGTGTTATTTAGCTCTTTTAGAATCTTTCCTGAGTTCCTCATCCCTTCTAAGGCCTCTGTTATTTCCTTTCCCATGAAGTTCCAATATTTTTGAAAGAAGTGTGCTAGGAACCCATCAAGGCTAGGGGCCTTATCCGGACCCATATGAAATAAGGCTATTTCCACTTCTTCCATAGAAATTTTTTTATTAAGCATTAAGTTGTGTTCTTTAGATATTAATTTTGGGATATATTTTAAGAATTCACTCTCCTTAGTCCACTTGGAGCCTTCTTTATTGTTAAGGATAGTTTCAAAATACTCAACTGCTTCCCTGGCTATTTGCTTGGGATCATCACTGAAGTCTCCTGAGTTCAATTTTATCTTGATGATTCTGTTAATGGCTCTGCGCTGTTTTGTACTATTATGGAAGAAGCTTGTGTTTCTATTCCCAACCTCCAGCCAATGTTCCCTTGATTTTTGTTTCTAGTATATTTCTTCTCTGGATAGGATTTCTTCATACTGGGCCAGATTAGATTTTTCCTTTTGATATAGAATGTTATTCATCCCAAGCCTAATTACCTCCTCATTAGTTTTTTCCATTTCCTTCTCAATCTCTATTTTTTGTGTGAAGATATTTCCAAAGTGTACTTTGTTCCAAATTGTTAATTGCTACTTTATCTTTTTTAGTTTCGTTACTACTTTCAAAGTTTTAGAGCCTATGACTTCTACTTCATTCCACCACTTTTCAATTAATTGTATTATATTTTCATCCTTGAGCCACATTTTTTCAAAGCAAAAGGGGGTTTTAGTTGGCTTTAGTTCTTTTGATATGATCAATTGGACCGAGAAGTGGTCTGATCCTGAGAACAGGAGGACAGAGGACTCAAAAGTCTGTGTGAGATTCCCGCAAAGGAAGAATCTATCAAGTTTTTCTGCAATGTTGCAAAAACCTTGTCTTCTGTTATTCCAAGTGAAAGCATCAATTCTGGTCTTTAATTCCAGCAAGTTACATTTATGTGTCTAGTCCTTGAAATCCTGACATGTTTGGGTCATTTTTTTATTTCCACCCCATTTTTCCTTGGGGTCTAAGATTGCATTGAAATCCCCACCTATTATGTATGTTTGTTCAATGTCGCTTAAGAGGAAATTCTCAATTTCATCCCAGACTCGTCTTTTTGCGTGTGTTTGGATAGGTCCATAGACATTAATTATAATAAAATTTAAGTTGCTTTTGATGCTTATAACCCTGCCACACATCCAATTTGGGCTTTTGATTATAAGTTTGAAGGATATTTGCCTAGGATCCCATATGATGGCCACTCCACCTAAGGCACCACAAGCAGTTTGTCCTTCTAATTCTCTAATACCTAATTTTCTGTTTAGGTTTGTCATTTCGTTATTATTTAGTTTGGTTTCCTGTATTAAGAATAACTCTGGATTGTATTTAGCAATGCAACGCTTAAAGATACATTGCTTGTTAGGGGCATTCAAGCCCTTAACATTTCAAGCAAGGAGTTTCATAACCCTATGGGAAGGTTCTTCCCCTTCCCTGCATCAAAAAGGTTTGTAATTTTAGACTGTCCCACAACGCTTCCAACTTTGGTTATTAATTTAGAAATTGATTTTCTCCCCCTCTTTTTTAGTTCGGAGGCAACATCCGGGGGTAAGTAGGTGTCAATGGTTTTAGCTATCCCCAGGTTGTCCATTTTATCCATTGCTGCATCATGATTGAGGTTATGTACCTCTTCCTTTCTTGTATTAAGTTTGCATAATTCTCTTGCTAGCAGTGTTTTTTGTAATGCTAGTTCCTCCTCATCTGCTATTTCATTAATGAACAGTTCAATAAGGTCATTTGTAACTTCATTGCCAACATACTCAAGTACACATTTATTTTCATTTTCCCTCCTTGCATCCCCATCCATATCCTTGTTATTGTTGTATATGTTGGAGTTTTTTTTGTTTATATTTTTTCCTTTTCCTTTTTGTTCTTGTTCTTTTTCTTTTTTTTAAAGCCTTTTACCTTTGCTACTTCATGTGGTGTGAGGTGATTGTCTAGTGTTTCAGTGTTTTCCTCCAGATTTTCGGTGTCATCTGTTGTTTCATCCTGGTTATCAATGTTGGCTTCTAACCTCAGGGGGCTATTTATAACAATGTCAATGCTCATTTTCTTAGAAGCCATGTTTGCTAATGGCGTAACAATTTTCTTATCACTTCCATTATTCTCTATATCATCCCTGCTCTGTTTAATTAGTGGTTCTTTAGGCGTGTCTTCAATTTTTGTTTTATCTTATTCATCTTCTACCATTTTTAGAATGTTTACAAATTCCCTACCCCTGGGGTTTTGTTTGTTAAACACAAAACCACCATCTGGATTGAATTTTATATTTATATCCAAGTCTGATCCCGAAACAGTCTTAGCCTTAGTGCATTCTTTCTTAGTATTCTGAATAGGGGAGATCATAGCCATGGATGTGATGTCACTCGTGAGGATCTCTGGTTGTATTTCATAGATCGAGTGGTTTGTGATGATTTTAATGGGTTCGAATTTTAGTTTTTTTAATCTCAATGTTGGCTAGAATTCTGATATTAGAGGATTCCATGTAGTTATCCTCCAAACCTACAAACCCTCCTAAAAAATCCCCTAATCTTTTAAGGGTATGGTTGTGGATTAATTCTACCAGCATATGAGGGAGTCGAATCCATTTTGGCACCCTAAGTTTTTCAAAATCTGTGGGGGAAAAATTGGGTTTCCAATTAAAAAATTTGAAACAATACCCTTTAAAGAATCTGAGATTTTTTCTAAGTAAATTATTTTTAAGTTCACAAGAATTGCATTTGATAAAAAAAAATCATTGTCCAAGCAGGTAATACTTATTTGATATTTCATGACAGACTTCAACCACTAGAGGACATCAGAGGTCGCTGCGCCGAAACCAAACCATTTGCTGAAGAGCCCTAGATCGTTGTAACATTCCCACAGTTCATCTGTATGTTTGCCGCTTATAATCATAATGTTATCTATGTTGAAGCATGACGACTTTTGGGTATTTTTAGGGTATTGTAAAGGGACAGATCCCTCCCTGTTTTTGGTATGGGTGGATGATTTTGAGCTTATTGTGGGGGTTCTTCTTAACCCTAATTTTATTCTATTGGCCCCAGAGGCCACATTTCTTTGGTCTCGAGAGAAAATCTCTGCTTGGGAGAGTGGAAGCCTTGAGAACCATCCCCTGTTAGGGAACCAATTATCCCGCAAGGCCTTTGAATTTTTATGAGAAACCCCTTTCTATTGAAATGAAGGATTAGATTGAATTTTTTGGGGTGCCCACGAGAGCCCTTGAGTCTGTTTCCAGGCCGGTTTTGTTGGAGATGATGAAGGATCGTTAGATTGCCTCTGGCTAAGAAGTAAACCCTTTGGAGCCCCAATGACCAATCTGTAGAGCCCATTAAGCTTTAAATTCATTGAGTTTGCACCTGTGGCACATGAGTGAGAGTTATTGAGGACATCAAATCTATTTGAGGTACCCACGACATCTTTATGGACCCCCTGAGGATAAAAACCAGTCTGCCATGTTCCGATAGTCCTCCCCTGCCTATGGGGGTGTTTCGAAGGGTTTGCAGAAATGATTATGCCATTCGCATTATTTCACATCTTTTCTTTTTTTAATATTTAATTATTATTTAGAAAAGGGTTAATGATTAATTGAATAAAGATAGAAATTGAAAATGAATTTATTTAAATAATAAAGATTATTTAAATTGAGGATTAAAAATCATAATTAATTAAATAATAAATATTTAATTAACATTAAAAAATGGTTTAAATGATAATAGAATTAAAAATAGAATAATTAGTAAGATGATGAGGAAATATGAAATTAGAAGAATAAGATTAATTAACTTAATTAAATAATTAAAGAATTATTTAACTAATTAGAAGAATAATTAGTATGCGATTAATGAGACATTTTTTAGGTGTTTATAATAGCCTCCAAAATATTATTTAGAGCAACAATAGTCAAATCCAATCATAGCCACATAACTTATAGTATGATTGGATAACCAGTAATGAAATTCTGGAGCACAAAGTGAGCCACCTGAATGATAACTCCAACTGACAATGGGTTTCCGCCCACTGCCTCCAAGCTCAAGGGTTTGCGTCCTCGAACTTGTTGAAAATTAGAGCTTCCCAGAAACTCTCCAAGAAACAATGTCCAAAACATATAACCAAGCATGCAAAAATGAGCCTCTCCAAGTTGTTAAATAGCTCAACCTGTCACTCTTCATTCGCCCACCACCCGTCTCTTGGAATTCCCTTCTATTTTCTAAGTGACTTTACTTTATAATTTGATGTTGACATAAAAGTCACTTTTAATCTGCATTAGTAAATAATTTTTTAAGTTATCTTTTAAATTATTATGTTTTGACAACTTAAACTTAATTATTTAATTGGATTTCCTAATGTACCAAGAAGGGGACATTACACTCTCTCAAATAGACATGTGTCCTCAAGGACACTTGCCATTCTTTTCCATGACACTTACCCTTCTTAAGGACACTTGTCATTTCCATCCATGGCACTAGCCCTTCTCAAGGACAAGTGTCTCATTTAGTCAACCTTATCCTCTTTTCATCACCATATGTGTGCACATTCCCAAATATCTTTAATTTCCTAATATTTGGAGAAATTTCTTAAAATTTGGGTAAATATCCTCATTATCCTGATATTTGGAAATATTTTCATATTTGGAATGGAAACTTCTTATTTGTTTGTCTCTCTCTCAAATAGACATGTGTCCTCAAGGACACTTGTCATTCTTTTCCATGACACTTGCCCTTCTCAAGGACACTTGTCATTTCCATCCATGACACTTTCCCTTCTCAAGGACAAGTGTCTCATTTAGTCAACCTTATCCTCTTTTCCTCACCATATGTGTGCACATTCCCAAATATCTTTAATTTTATAATATTTGGAGAAATTTCTTAAAATTTGGGTAAATATCTTCATTATCTTGATATTTGCAAATATTTTCATATTTGGAATGGAAACTTCTTATTTGGTTGTCTCTCTCTCAAATAGACATGTGTCCTCAATGACACTTGTCATTCTTTTCCATGACACTTGCCCTACTCAAGGACACTTGCCATTTCCATTCATGACACTTGCCATTCTCAAGCACAATTTTTTCATTTTCATGCCTCTTCTTATCCCATCTTGGCCTATTTAATTCCTTCATTTTCCTTCACAATCCATCCACTTCCATTTTCATACTGTTATAATGCCAATTTAATTACTCACATCCATACACTATGCATCTCATTTTATCTTAATCTAGCTTGCATACTGATCATCATGGAGCACATTTAGAACCCTTAGAAGCATGAAATTGAGCACACATCAAATCAAAGGACAATAAAATCAAAGGAACAAAATGGAGTTTGCATTTCTATTTGTTTTTGTCAATTATGCTTCGTTTTTTCTTTTTTAGTGTCCTAATCTTGAGTGTTTGAATCATTTGTGTGTGTTAGGCTGTTATCTTTGTTATTTCAATCATCTTTATTTTGCACTCACACACTTGTACATAATATCATTACAATAGTTATAAATCCATTACTACAATTCTTCTAATTTTAACACTTCACTCTTTAATCAACTTTTATTGTTTAAGTATACATTTAGGAAGATTACATCCGTAAATTCACATAAGTAAAATGATAATAAAATACTAATTAAGATTAATTTCATGACCATTAAAGATAGAGTATCATGACATACTAGGTCTTCTTACTTTACTAACTTTTCCTAGAATGAATATTGTAATACCAACAAAATGGTTAACAAGATTAGTCAATTAAACCAAACCATTTGAAAGCATTATCAAAGAATAATTATATAAAATCATTGAGAAAATACAAAACATAAAATACATGATACTTCCCTCCTTATGCTCCCATGAAACTTGATTCTTCCTTGTCTTGCTTGTCTTCATGAACCTTGTTTTCTCCAAGGTTGACTAATGAAGAGTGGGAGATTGGATGGAGGGTGAAATGTGGAGTGCTCACATTTTAATAACAAGATAAGGATGTGGATGATTTTTTGAACATGGTGAGGGTCTTATGGAAGTGGTTATAAAGTAAAAATGGAAAAATAATGATTCAATGATTATGGATTTATGACTGAAAAGGCCAACATAAGGATGCATGAAAAATAGATCATTTGAGTAGAGTGGAGGCTTCAATTTATAAAGTTCGGAGATTGGAAATAGATGGTCAAGATTAAAAGGATGATGATGTTAGGTCCCAGAGACAACTGAGAGGGGGGGGTGAATCAGTTGTCAAATAAATTCAAACCAAAAATAACTTAACCAACTTAATGCTTAATACCGGTAAACCAGTTCAATATGCCAGTAGACAGTTTTAACAGTTAATTACTATACCGGTAAGGATTAGTGCATGAAACATAAACACAAAGTCATCCACAACACATACCACCAATATTTGTACGTGGAAACCCTGTAAGGGGAAAAACCACGGTGGGAAACCTTACCCACAATCAGATGATACTACTGCAGATAGTAAGTGTACATAAATGGAGTCTGCACATGCAGAAAGGCCAACCGCCTAGAGCTCATTGCTCAATCACAAAATGGGAGTCACACTGACTATAGTTGGATGGTTAAATCCAATAAGAATGTACTGCACAAAATAGCATCTTCATATGCTGGATTCAGTACCAGTGTAGTTCTGATTGTCTTCACAAAACCCTCCTTCAATCTTCAAATGATGTTTGCATGTATAGCTTTGCTTATTCTCGCATATACCTTCACACAATCCTTTTTCGCATTCCACATTTGATCTTACAAATAAGATCTTACATTTATACCATAACCTAAGACCAATTTTAGTAGGTCGGCTTTACAAGATATTACAATAAAAACATTTTATAAATAATACAATAACCGATGCAATAACTGATTGAACATGTTAGCTTAATGCATTTACAACAATAATTAATCATCTCCATAGCATGCCATGCTGATCTGGAAAAGATAAACCTGCCGGTGTAACCGTGGACCTATTTGCCGGTAACAGCAAATATGCAAATATGAATATACCAATGAACAAAACTCCAGGACAAGATGTCCAAACGATGTCTTCGACATTACCAAGTGTTTTCCATATCATTCCAAGTGTTGGTGATCATTATATCTTGCCGATGTGCCAGATACTGGTGACTATGCATGAGTCACTTGCTTGCCGGTGAATGTTGCTAATTCTCCAAAGTGCCAGAGTTGATAAGAGTTTAGTAGGTGTTGACATCAATGACAAAACCATACCAAAATACCAACAATCTCCCCCTTTGGCATTGATGGAAATACAAGATGGAAAAACTATCAAAGTGCCAAAACAGAAATGCCAAATACCAAAAACCAACAATCTCCAAAAAGATCATAACCAAAAATCAAAATACAGATACAGAGAGTAATGATCTCTCCTAAACAACAATCTCTCCCCCTGGGAGCAACATGTGTTTTCCTTGTGTTTTTCAAAGTTTTTCCATACCAATCTCTCTCCCTTTGACATCAAATGCCAAAGTTACAATAAAAACCAAGTTCATATACAAAATTCCAATCAATTCAATATACCAACTACTCCCCCTGAGAAGTAGCTTCCCATCAAAGACTGGAATAAAAGATTTCTCTCTTAATTCTGCTGGTTGATGACAATCATCAACTATCTAAGTCTCTATCGGTGGTGGTATGACTCCAAGCTGATCTCTGAGATATTCAAAAGTCTCCTTAGGCAAAGGTTTAGTGAAAATATCTACAATCTGCTCTTTGGTATTCACATAAACCAGTTTTATCTCCTTTGCTTCAACATTTTCCCTTAGAAAATTTAGTTTGATAGAAACATGTTTGGTTTTAGAATGTAATACCAGATTCTTAGATATATCAATTGCTGCAGTGTTATCACAATAGATAGTAATAGGTTCCTTGCATTTTACCTTTATGTCTTTCAACATTTGCTTAAGCCATAGTATCTGTGTACAGTTAGTTGCTGCTGCAACATATTCTGATTCTGTTGTTGATAAAGATGTACAACTTTGTTTCTTACTCAACCAAGAGACTAATCTGTTTCCAAGAAAGAATGCTCCACCGGTGGTGCTTTTTCTATCATCCACATCTCCTGCCCAATTTGCATCTGTGTATGCACATAATTCAAAGTTTTCATCTCTGGGGTACCATAATCCAAGATTTATAGTGCCTTGTAAGTATCGGAAAATCCTTTTTATTGCTGATTCATGATTTTCTCTAGGATTACTTTGAAATCTTGAAACAATACATACTACATTCATAATATCAGGTCTGGTTTGTGTCAAATACAGTAAACCTCCTATCATAGATTCGTATCTAGTTGGATTAACAGGTGTAGATTCATCCCTTTGTGATAATTTGTCATTTGTTGTCATAGGTGTGCTTACCGGTTTAGAGTTCTCCATCCCAAATTTCTTTAGTAACTCTTTTAAGTATTTGGATTGACTCAAGAATATACCTTTATCAGTCTGTGAGATCTGCAATCCTAAAAATAATTTTATTTCTCCAATCATAGACATTTCAAATTCTTGCTGCATTTTAATAGAAAATTCTTTACATAATCCATCTTCTCCCCCAAAGATTATATCATCAACAAATACTTCAATAATCAAGATGTCATCATTAGTTATTTTATAATATAAATTGCTATCTGCATTTCCTTTAGTAAAACCAATCTTTAAAAGATACTTATTCAATCTTGCATACCAAGCTCTTGGAGCTTGTTTTAATCCATACAAATCTTTTCTTAACCTCCAAACCATATCATTGTCATCTGTCAAAGAAAATCCATCAGGTTGTTCAATGTATACTTCCTCTTCAAGATCTCCATTTAAAAATGCACATTTAATATCCATTTGATAAACTTTGTAGTTCTTGTGTGCTGCAAAAGCCAAAAATAATCTGACTGCCTCAATTCTAGCTACCGGTGCAAAGATTTCATTGTAATCAACTCCTTCCTTCTGAGAATATCCACTTACACACTAGTCTTGCTTTATTTCTGACAACCTTACCATCTTCATTAAGTTTGTTTCTAAATACCCATTTGGTTCCAATTACATTTTTATCTTTAAGCCGGGGAACTAATGTCCAAGTGTTGTTTTTTCTCAATTTGTTCTAATTATTCTTCCATAGCTTTAATCCAAAAATTATCTTCACATGCCTCATTAACAAATGATGGCTCAATTTGAGAAATAAGACATACCTCTTCATTTGCCAATCTTCCTCTTGCCATAACTCCTTTAAACTTATTTCCAATTATCTGATCTTCAGAATGATTTAGTCTTACATATCGGGGTGTCTTTATTTGCTGTTGTTCCTCAATTACTGTGGAATCCTCATATGATACCGGGGTAACTGGATCTTCATTCTGTACCGGTGGATTTAGTGTAGGTTCATTTGTCAAAATTTCTGTTGCCGGTTCAGAGTCTATATACCTTGAAGTCCCTTTGAATTGTTCATCAATTTTTACATTTGTACTTTCAACAATTTTCTGCAATCTTTTGTTAAAACATCTATATGCCTTGCTCTTAGATGAATAACCAAGAAATACTCTTTCATCACTTATAGGATCAAATTTGCCAATGTACTCATCTCTTCTGATATAACATTTACTTCCAAAAATTCTGAATACTTAAGAGTAGGAGTATTACCAAACCATAGTTGATGAGGGGTCTTACAAATTTCTCCTTTGATTTGAACTTTGTTGAATGTATAGACCACTGTACTGACTGCCTCTCTCCAATATACATGTGGTAGGTTTTCTTCTGATAACATACTTCTCGCTGCATCCAAGATAGTTCTATTTTTCCTTTCAACAACTCCATTCTACTGTGGTGTCCGAGGTGTTGATAGTTGTCTTTTGATTCCATTCACTTCATAGACTGTATTAAATTCCTTAGATGTAAATTCTCCTCCTTGATTTGATCTTAAACATTTAATTTTCTTACCGATTTCATTTTCTACCATTGCTTTGAACAGTTTGAACTTTCCAAGTGCTTCTGATTTTTCTCTAAGAAAAGTAACCCAACACATTCTAGAATAGTCATCAATGATTAGCATGAAATATCTATCACCTTATAAGCTTTTAGTTCTAGCTGGACCACATAAATCAGTGTGAATCAAATCAAGAGAATTATTTGATTTTTCTGGAATACTTTTGAAACTAGCTCTAACTTGTTTTCCAAATTGACATTCCTTACATACTGTATTTTGAGGTTTGACAATTTTAGGTAAATCTCTAACTGCCTTAGTAGTACTGATCTTCACCATGCAATCAAAGTTTACATGACAAAGTCTCTTATGCCATAACCAAATTTCATCTATATGTGCAATTAAGCATGTCTTTTCATTGTTATTCAAATGAAAGATATTGCCTCTAGTCTAATTACCGGTTGCAATTTCCAAACCAATTCTATTCATGATTTTGCATTTTCCATTTTTGAATTGGAACTGAAATCCTTTCTCAACTAATTGACCAACACTCAAAAGATTATGCTTTAATCCTTCAACATAGTAAACATTGTCAGTGTTATGCTTACCATCAAGAGACATAGTACCCTTACCTTTGATTGAACAAGCTTTGTCATCTCCAAATCTCACTAAGCCTCCATTGTATTCTTGAAAGTTCAAGAATTTACCTTTGTCTCTTGTCATATGATGTGAGCATCCTGAATCAATGATCCATTCATCCTTTACTTCAACTTTAGCTACCAAGGCCTATACTACCGGTTGAGCAGTAGGTGCCAGTTGATCCTCTGTTATAGCAACAAAAACCCATCCATTGTCTGCTGGATCCTCATCAGAATTATCAGTCACACCTTCATCAACAATGTAACAAGATTTGTCTTTATTCTTCTTAAATCTGTATCTCTGATATTCAGGGTTAGGCTTGTATGTTCTTCTAGCTTCTTCTCTTAGTCTAGCATGTCTATTAGGTCATCTTGAAGCCATATGACCAATCTTAGTGTAGTTAAAACATTTAAAGGGTGCTTTACCTGCATACTTACTTCCAACTGGACCTTTAGGTATTTTCCTTGCAAATAGTGCTTCAAGTTCTTCATTTTCTTTCCTGCTTTCTTCAAGTTCTCTTGCATAAAAGGCTTTCCAATCAAATTTGTCAAATGATGGAGTAGATGATGTTGATGCTTTAAAGGACAAATCTGTCTTTATAGTAGCAACAAGACCAAATTCTTCAATTTCAAAAGCTGAAAGTTTCCCAATTAATGTATCCCTAGTAACTGATGTATTAGGCATTGTTCTTAACTCATTTATAGCAGTGACTTTCATTTTATATGCCGGTGGCAATCCTCTCAAAACTTTTGAAACAATTTCGTCCTCACTTAAGGTTCCTCCACAACATTTAATACCCAAAACAATTTCATTTACTCTTTCCATAAAAGCAGAAATCCTTTCATCTTCTTCCATTTTCAGATGTTCATACCTGACCCGGAAGCTTTCAAGTTTTGCAATTTTGACTGTGGAATCTCCTTCATTCAATGTTTCCAAATGATCCCAAATAGCTTTAGCAGTAGACCTATCTGATAGTCCCATGATTTGTTGATCTGATAATGCGCTCAAAAGTGCTTCTCTTGCTTTGCAATCATTTTCCTCATCTTTAGTCAAGTTAGCTGGAATAGGCTGACCTTGTACAACAACAGTATAACCATTCTTTGTAACATCCCAGATGTCTTTTCCAATGCAATTTAGATGTGTCTCCATTCTGATCTTCCATATGCCATAGTTGGTTCCATCAAGTTTAGGACTGTCCTTCCTGAAATAGTTAGTAGACATTGGATCTCCTCAAGCTGTTGAACTTCTAAAAAGAGGACTAAGCTCGGATACCAATTGTTAGGTCCCGGAGACAACTGAGAGGGGGGGGTGAATCAGTTGTCAAATAAATTCAAACCAAAAACAACTTAACCAACTTAATGCTTAATACTCAATATGCCGGTAGACAGTTTTAATAGTTAATTGCTATACTGGTAAGGATTAGTGCATGAAACATAAACACAAAGTCATCCACAACACATAACACCAATATTTGTACGTGGAAACCCTATAAGGAGAAAAACCACGGTGGGAAACCTTACCCACAATCATATGATACTACTGCAGATAGTAAGTGTACATAAATGGGGTCTGCACATGCAGAAATGCCAACTTCCTAGAGCTCACCGCTCAATCACAAAATGGGAGTCACACTGACTACAGTTGGATGGTTAAATCCAATAAGAATGTACTACACAAAATAGCATCTTCATATGCTGGATTCAGTACCGGTGTAGTTCTGATTGTCTTCACAAAAACCCTCCTTCAATCTTCAAATGATGTCTGCGTGTATAGCTCTGCTTATTCTCACATATACCTTCACACAATCCTTTTTCACATTACACATTTGATCTTACAAATAAGATCTTACATTTATACCATAACCTAAGACCAATTTTAGTAGGTTGGCTTTACAAGGCATTACAATAAAACCATTTTACGAATAATATAATAACCGATGCAATAACTGACTAAACATGTCGACTTAATGCATTTACAACAATAATTAATCATCTCCATAGCGTGCCATGCTGATCTGGAAAAGATAAACCTGTCGGTGTAACCCTAGACCTATTTGTCGGTAACAACAAATATGCAAATATGAATATACCAATGAACAAAATTCTAGGACAAGATGTCCAAACCATGTCTTCGACATTACCAAGTGTTTTCCATATCATTCCAAGTGCCGGTGATCATTATATCTTGCTGGTGTGCCAGATACCGGTGACTGTGCATGAGTCACTTGCTTGCCAGTGAATGTTGCTGATTCTCCAAAGTGCCAGAGTTGATAAGAGTTTAGTAGGTGTTGACATCAATGATAAAACCATACCAAAATACTAATAGATGAAGGGCTAAGATTGAAGGAGAGAGCAAGGTGTGCTCACTCATGTGTGAGCACATCTTGGGAAGAACAACTTGTTACAAGCTAGGTGTTGGCATTATTGGCATTAAGTTGTCATTGATGTCAAACTAGTTTGGCAAGGTCATCGGTAAGTAAGAAGTGGTGACCGGTATAAGAAGAGCAAGACATATGATGACAATGCACATGTGAGTAAGCAAGAAAAAGGAAGGCTACAGGTACAGATGACTTGTGTCATCTACTGGTAAAGTAGGCTTACCAGTAAGGCACAAACCGAGATGAAGTTTGGTTGTTTGTTTGTTATGAAGACACAACACCTGATGAGCAGAACAAAGAGGATGTGTTGCCGGTACAGAGGATGTTTGTTGGTCATACCGGTAAGGTGAACTGAGCCGATAGTCAACCTTGGTCGACAAAGAATATCAAACCATCATAAAAATCCAAGAAGAGGTGGATGTCAACAAATAGGACAACTGGATGCTAGGTGGAAATATTGCATAGGTCGGTGGAGTGTGTGTAATGCCTCGCCAGGAAACCCCGAAGGGATTAAGCCATAACACAAGAATAGAGTGAAATAATTTTTTTTTTTTTTTGTTACACAACATTAAGATACAACAAGATATCAATGTTCAGATTACATAGCAGAAGACATCAACTAACACCTACAGAGTTTCCTAACGTGATTACTTAATTACACATTTAAATTAACTCACACTAATAAATCCAATAAGCTGATTATCTTATAATGAGATAATTCTTAAACAAGGATAATTTCTTTCAGATAGATGGAAATATAGATCACAATATAAGGTTCATCCATTGAGATTTATCTATACCCTTCATTCAAACTTTTCATTAAAATATAAGCCATGCATCTAATTTAATAACACATTTTAATTTCATCATAAACTAATGAGATATTTCCATCCATACTTAGTTTCCTTAACAATAACTGAATATATTCCATTGCTCTAATCTACCATGATCCCATTTCAGAATTTAAAAGATGACTGCATACATGCATTTAAGATTAATTTCTTCTAACCCACTTAAACATTCTATCAAAATGTCATCCGTACATGCTATCACTAAACATGAAAAATAAGAACAAAAGCATCACATAACACCAAGATGATCTTGGAGTTCACCCCTAAAGGGCTACATCTCTGGGTCTGCTCAACTACAAGACCCCTCTGATAATTAATAAAGTTAAGAATACATGAGGTTCTCATAATTTATAATCCTTCCATCAAGGCGAAACATAACCAATATACAAACGACCACATCGGTCAATAAATACATAATTGATCCCTGGAAAGGAAATGATCCATCTGAAACATAAACAAAGCAAATACAAAGGTCCACTAGAGCATCCGCAAAACTAAGACATCGCAACCCAAGGTCTGGCATGAAATCAGGTTCTCACAAGGGCATAAGCAACAAGATGACTCCACAAAAGTTCTCCTATCAAGACAATACAACAACACACTAGCGAACGTAGGGACAAGTGTCATCACACAACATGGTATGGTTACCATGGCAGGTCTTCATAGGTTCCGGCCCCATACACTGGGTTACCTTGGCAAATTAATCCAAACCTCCGGCCCATCCAAGCCTCATGTGGACCCACACATCCTTTCGTGAAGACAAGAATGATGGTTTTCCTTTTTAGGCCTTCTCACATCATGTTGAGTCTGTGCTAGCACTCATCCCATGTGTGAGGCACAATTATCTTACTTAGTAAATCATTAACAACACTCTAGCATACTATTAGGTTATCACTTATTAGACTCACTTTCGATGGGTTACCCAGCAGCCACTTTGGGCGCGGCCCCCAATCAAAAGCCACTTTCTCATAGGACACTAGACTATACTTAGACGAACTCAAAAACCAAGGAATACTCATGGTCAAGCAAACAAAGTTCAAAATGGAGGGAACAACCATTTGGTCAAACACGACTCATATGAGGTGCTTTGATAGACTGTACTCTAACCAAAGACCTGACCAACTATGGTCAACCACTAAACATCATTTGACACCCACATAAAGGATATGACCAATACAACACCACAACAAAGTAACAGTCAACTTGAGACTGAGGACAGAAATAGGTACCCAAATCAACCGTACGACAAGGTCCAATCAAACAAAGCAGGGCTTGCCATTACTTAAGCAAAAGAGAATACAAAAATTAAACTCGCATAGGCAATAACCAATAGATACAATCTTTTCCGAATTGATTTAAACATTAAATGTCGATCAAGTCTTCTAAATGTTCTAAGTTTGATTGCAGTTATCTACCTCATCTAGGTACAGGTCGTTCTTGGTTTTCTAACTCTCTAAGGTTTATTTGCATCTAACATACATAAATATGCCATTATGAGTTTTTAAACCAAGTTCACATGAATATAATTAAATAACGATTAACCAACTAAATATGATATTACTCTACAACTAAATATGATATTACTCTACAAATAAAACATCATTGTCATTGTCATGAGTTTTTAAAGTACAACTGAATAAAGATAATAAATCATCAATTCCAACAATAAGGCAATAAAATAATCTAGAATTTGCAACACCAAATCAAATAAGCAAAATATCACAAGATCGTGGCTAAACCTCCAAAGTCAAAGTAGAATAAATTGCTGGTCCCTAAAGAAATAAATAAAAATATCACAATTGCACATAACATCACTATGTGACTAGCAACTAGCCACCAATGAGGAAGGAAGGAACAATTGTAAAACTGTCACAGTAGATCATCATGTGGTGCGACCAAGTCACACATCCACACGTCATGGCAGTGTGCACCTTGGCATCACCCCACATCACATCGTCACACGACATGGCTCTACCCTAAACCTGCCGGTAGGCTACATGTCAATGTCTACTACATCCCGCATTGTGTCTTAGCATGACATGGAAATACTCCAAGCGGAAAAGACACACAATGGATGTATCCCGCATGGTAGTGTACCTCACGAAAACAAGCATGCACAGGTCATATCCCGCATAGCGACGTATCTAAAAGGATACTCACCATAAGCCGGTATACATGGCTAAGGTCCACCCACATGTCCACCAACACATAATAACTGGTAGCTCATGTGGATAAAACTACCTTTCATGAAGACAAGGCAAATGATCCTCCAAAATACACCATCACTATGCTCAAGAATCACCATAAAAATGCTCAAATAAAGAAGAGGAATAGGCTGTCACACATAAACCTATAAATAGATTCATCAAAAGGGAAAGCATTGAGTACTCCTTTGATACAATTTTATAGTATAACTATATCATTCCTCGAAATAGAGAAGCTAAAGTCACTTCGCATCGACATTACTCGTACGCCAATCCATACTATTCAAGGAATGATGACTTCGAATACTACCCCTTAACATACTGAATTACCCACAACCCGAGGTTTGGTACTCAGTAGGGAAACAAATAAGCAACATCGCATAAATGGTATGGTTTCCCATACTCATAAGCAACATATCCTCCATGGTTGATTACTTCACCAATCCATGGGCGCATATAATAAGCACTGGTTTCTTACAATACACACGAATACACCAGTACTGGTTTAGTCACATTTACGGGGAGTACCTTTCAGTACACTATCATCTACTCTAGGAAGGTTTAAATAATGCTTCCCACATGAATAACTAAATAAAGTTTACTCTAGGTATAAGTACTGAAATTATTAACAATTCACAATTACATAAGGAAATAACATCATTCCTATATCTTCCTCGAATTTCACTAAGCATTCGTAACTAAATTACTAACTGTGCAAATTCTTTTCCAAAGAGGATTTTCATCTTTCAATATGAAGCCAAAATGCAACAACACAATTTCACATGTTTTATAAACATTCTATTTAGATCAATGCATTCTTAGTAGCATTTCTAAACATCTTATAATCTAGGCAAAGAGGAGGGAATGAGAGTTTGATAACCAAACTATTTCTTACATAGACACAAGATCAACAAGGTCACACTATAATATAAAATTTCTCACTATAGGCCTATCATTAGAATAGCACGGTTTTCATTTCGCTACTGTTTTAGAAGAGTATCAATCAACTTAACATGACATTTCCAATTAGTATGGTTGCAACAGGAGGTTCTAGTTTTTTTTTCAAAGGACATAGATCAAAACAGGCAATCTTTTCGATAATACCAGACCTCTTGCGAACACTCACTACTTTAATACAAAACAGACACATGTCATAATTTGCAACCTATCATTGAAAATCAAATTACGATCAAAAGGTAAGCGAGGAGCTATCACCAAAATAATACATATTAATGCAGGCACATCAGACAAGCTTTTCATTTGCACTTTCTAAACACATAATAAGGTAATTACATATATCCAAAAGCAAGTTCAATGGAGCATTGCTAAAATAAATCCTCAATCAAACTAGTTTAATGAAACACATAAAATAGTCTTTCGTTGAACACATTAATACACTCTTGAAGCTACTATAACATGTTCCCTTTAATACTTCTTTTTACAAACTAAGTAGTTTCACATAACAACTATTCGCATATTAGTGCACATTACTTAAGATATCATTTAATTATGTTACTTCTACAAAACACATGGAGAATTCTTTAATGTAAACATACAAGTTTCTCCCAACAACCAATATGAACTTTCAACCCAAAGCCCCTTTATCATCTAAAAACACATAAGTGTTATAGGGTTCACACAAGGGTTCAAGAAGTCACACCTTTCTCTTGCAAAATGGAAAACTCAAATCAAAGATAATTACACACATCCCAAATATTTTAATTTCCAGGAAGAGAGAGAGAGGAGGCAGGGTTATAACCATTCAATTTGCTACAAAATAAGCATTCAACATTTACCATACTAGTCCTTCAAGTGGACAACACTAAGCTAGACCATAATCTTAAACAAGCACATTTCGTACTTTCAAATTCAAGACAAGCACTGACCAACCCAAATGGATTAGTCTAAAGAGTAAAACACTCAATAAGGAAGGTACATACGAATCTCTTTCAGAATCTGAGTAATCGTAGACCAAGATATCAATAAGCAACAAAGAACATATAATCACTCCAAAGCACCAACATCAAGAAGGTGAAAACAAGGTGTGAATACACATGTTACACACAAGTTAAGGTTTGCTCAATCACTCACATACAAATGGGAGGACAAGCATGCACATAAGGTCGATACACCTCACACCAACTAAGGGCACATGCGACACCAGAGATCCCAGTGTTTGCAACCTGGCTCTGATACCAAATGTAATGCCCCGCCAGGAAACCTCGAAAGGATTAAGCCATAACACAAGAATAGAGTGAAATAATTTTTTTTTTCAGTTACACAACATTAAGATACAACAAGATATCAAAGTTCAGATTACATAGAGGAAGACAACAACTAACACCTATAGAGTTTCCCAACGTGATTACTTAATTACACATTTAACTTAACTCACACTAATAAATCCAATAATTTGATTATCTTATAACGAGATAATTCTTAAACAAGGATAATTTCTTTCAGATAGATGGAAATATAGATCACAATATAAGGTTCATCCATTAAGATTTATCTATACCCTTCATTCAAACTTTTCATTAAAATATAAGCCATGCATCTAATTTAATAACACATTTTAATTTCATCATAAACTAATGAGATATTTCTATGCATACTTAGTTTCCTTAACAATAACTGAATATATTCCATTGCTCTAATCTACAATCTACCATGATCCCATTTCAGCATTTAAAAGACGACTGCATACATGCATTTAAGATTAATTTCTTCTAACCCACTTAAACATTCTATCAAAATGTCATCCGTACATGCTATCACTAAACATGAAACATAATAACAAAAGCATCGCATAACATCAAGATGATCTCGGAGTTCACCCCTAAAGGGCTGCATCTCTGGGTCTGCTCAACTGTAAGACCCCTCTGATAATTAATAAAGTTAAGAATACATGAGGTTATCATAATTTACAATCCTGCCATCAAGGCGAAACATAACCAATATACAAACGACCACATCGGTCAATAAATACATAATTGATCCCTGGAAAGGAAATGATCCATCTGAAACATAAACGAAGCAAATACAAAGGTCCACTAGAGCATCCACAAAACTAAGACATCGCAACCCAAGGTCTAGCATGAAATCAGGTTCTCACAAGGGCATAAGCAACAGGACTACTCCATAAAAGTGCTCCTATCAAGACAATACAACAACACACTAGCGAACGTAGGGACAAGTGTCATCACACAACATGGTATGGTTACCATGGCAGGTCTTCATAGGTTCCGGCCCCATACATTGGGTTACCCTGGCAACCTAATCCAAACCTCTGGCCCATCCAAGCCTCATGTGGACCCACACATCCTTTCGTGAAGACAAGAATGATGGTTTGCCTTTTCAGGCCTTCTCACAACATGTCGAGTCTGTGCTAGCACTCATCCCATGTGTGAGGCACAATTATCTTACTTAGTAATTCATTAACAACAGTCTAAAATACTATTAGGTTATCACTTATTAGACTCACTTTCGATGGGTTACCCAGCAGCCACTTTGGGCACAGCCCCCAATTGAAAGCCACTTTCCCATATGACACTAGACTATACTCAGATGAACTCAAAAACCAAGTTATATTCATGGTCAAGCAAACAGAGTTCAAAATGGAGGGAACAACCATTTGGTCAAACATGACTCATATGAGGTGCTCTGACAGACGGTACTCTAACCAGAGACCTGACCAGCTATGGTCAACCACTAAACATCATTTGACACCCACATAAAGGATATGACCAATACAACACCACAACAAAATAACAGTCAACTCGAGACTGAGGACGGAAATAGGTACCCAAATCAACTATATGACAGGGTCCAATCAAACAAAGCAAGGCTTGCCATTACTTAAGCAAAAGAGAATACAAAAATGAAACTCGCATAGGCAATAACCAGTAGATACAATCTTTTCTGAATTGATTTAAACATTAAATGTCAATCAAGTCTTCTAAATGTTTTAAGTTTGATTGCAGTTATCTACCTCATCTAGGTACAGGTCGTTCTTGGTTTTCTAACTCTCTAAGGTTCACTTGCATCTAACATACATAAATACATCATTATGAGTTTTTAAACCAAGTTCACATGAATATAATTAAATAACCATTAACCAACTAAATATGATATTACTCTATAAATAAAACATCATTGTCATGTTGGTTTGAAAATAATTGCCCAAGTTCATCTTTCCAGAACCAAGTTAAACTTTTTCGATTAAGGAAATATACATTTAAAAGAACCAAAAATAGGCAAGCTTTGCCCAAATCCACAAAATTACTTCCTTACGTACATAAAGAAAAATACCTAAATTAACTATTAATTAATTTCTATATTTATTAATCCGGGATTAATAAAATATAAACAATTAATAATTAATAACAAAACAACAAATTAAGTATCTAATTAGAAAAATATGCATTAATAATAAAATACAATTTTGAAAATTAATTAATGTATATTGCCACTGATACAATTAATTAATTACAAAATAATCAAAATTTATTAATTTAATGCCATATTTAAACTTTATTAAAACTTAATTTAAAAAAAAATTACATTTAATAATATTAAATTATTATTAAATATATATTTTTTTGATTAAAAAAAAAATTTTTTTTAAAAACTTTTTTTTACGAAAAGAAAATAAGTATGGGGGGAGGGTACCCACGTGCCCCCCCCCTTGGTAGCTCACGCTGCCCTTAGGTAGCGCTGCTGCCAAAAGGTAGTAGGCACTGTCCTTAGGCACTGGTGCTACCCAAAGGTAGCAGTCGCTACCAAGGGCAGCGATGCTACCCCAAGGAGAATGCTATACCCCTCCACATGGTGGGGGAAACTCTGCCATGTGGGTGGGGGTTTGATATACATTTTTTTTTTAATTTAATTTTCTTTTAAATTTTATTTACTATGTAAAACACAGTCCAAAAAAAACAGTCTCCCAGAGACTGAAAGAAATATTTTATTTTATTCTTTTTTTCTCTCAGAAAACTATATGTTTTCTTAAATATACATTTTGATTTTTTTTTCTTTTGAAAACCCAGATTCAAGGAAGGGAAAGATATCTTAAAAACAAACACCAGATTGGCAAAATAATAAGGATTAACATCCATTATCCCAATACAGGCAGAATTCTCTGATTAAAGCTTGAATTTGAAAGCATTAATTTAGAATTTTATCAAATTTGAATTGTAACCAGCCAATCTCAATTTTATTTTTTTGATTTTAAAACTACTTGAGCAACCAAAAACTAAACTTGAGATGGAAACAAACAAGAAGGGTTTGGATTGGAAATAAACTTGCAACTGTTTCATTTTCCCGAAATAGATGAGATTTTTCAATCTTCACACACAATTTCTTAAAAATCCAAAACAATTTCTTTAAAACAAAGAAATCAATGAAATTAACTAGAGGTCTACCTGGCTCAGCAATCCTGGCAAGATTGAAGAAGAGCCCAATTCTCCAGCTCAAGAAATTCCTTCTCCTCCCAAAAGCCCCAAATTTTCCATCCAAAAATATTTTTCCAAAAATATTTTCCAAAAAAAATCAATCCTCATATTTTTCCAAAAGTCTAGGTTAAATGGGAGAAGTTTGACCAAAAATTCATTTTTGGAATTAAAATATTTTATTTAAAATAATTCACAAAAATCATTCTTTTAAACTATATCAATAATTAAACTTGTTTTTTCAATTTAAAACTGATTTTCTCAAATAACTGAAATTAACCTTTCTATTTCAAAAAGCCAACAAGATTAAATTAATTCTATTTCAATTAAATTTAAATCTTTTTTTCCAACATTGTAAACATATTAAATTTAACATTAAAATTAACCATTTAATTGAACTTGCTACCAATCTGAATTGAGCAATTCAATTAACGATTAATCACATAAAAAGGGAGCCTATTTAATTAAGTCCCTAAAATACTAATGCGTAAACACACATTAAATCAAATTAAAGACTAAGGATTAAATGTTCGATTTAACCACACATACCAAACACGCAACCCAAGAAAGCCACTCAGACAAACGACCCGCATACCCATCCAAAGGGAATACCGATGACGACTGATGACGCTCACCTGAGCACGACTATGGTCAAATGAGGATTTCACGACCACCTAATCCAACTCTAAGGATTAAAGAGGTACACTCAAACCTGCGAATTCAGGTGATGATGAACCTCGCACGCATGTGGTACTGTACCTAAAATATCCTACAACCAAGAGTCATACATGCATACATATATAACTTTAATGAAAGCGTTAGCCCGAGATAATAACACGAAATAGGAAAACTAATCAGCTTGCATACAAACTGGTGTGAAAACCACTTCAACAGCTATGCACTAAATCAAAACATCTAACTATAATTATTATATTATGATAAACTAACCAAGGTCAAACCGAGATTAGAAATTGATTAGGGAAGGGGTACTACAGTGTGCATCGACATAACAAATCAGCAAGCAGGTCGGCTTTTATGGAGAACCCACAAGTCACAGAGGATGCCAGAGGATTGCGGCTCGAGGAAGGCAAGTTGACAAATGACTGAACTGATCCTGCAAGAAGATTTGATCTTTGTACCCATTTACTTAAGGAAACAACAAAACCATTAATGGCGTATGACAGAGAAAAGCATAAAAGCATGATGTAGACCTCCAGATTTAGAAAATGCACATTGGAATGCAAAGCTTTGTGGGTGTTTATTGGTGTCATGAAGATCATATCCCTTGAAAAGTAGACCGAATCAAATCTGATTGGTTCGAGTTGGAGAAGGCAAAACCTAACACGACATCATTGAATGCGGTTTTAGGCGGGAATCCAAGATTATAAATAGATGAGCTTGAGATAGAAAAGGATGATGCTTAAGGTGATTAAGGAAAGTGAAGAGAGATTGAGTGCAGAGAAGAATCATATCCCTTAGAATTTATTCTAAGAAAGTTGTAGAGTGAGTTAGCAAGCGAATCGGTGAGAGAGTTTATCCGATAGTGGTAGAGTACCGATAAATTGTAGCAGGTCTAACAGTTGAGCTAACTGGTGAGGTATGATTGATCAAGAAGGCATCCAAGTGTGATATAGTGTTTTGTGAGGCTATGAGAGAGAGAGAGAGAGAAGAGAGGCCAAAAATCAGAGAGAGCAATTTGTTAACCGACAGTGTGATATCCAGTGAAGAAGAGAAGACTGTTAACTGACATAAATCTATTTGATGAAGTGTTGCAGAACTCATTTTCAACCAGAAGCTATAACTGTATCAAAATTATATTTCACTATACATCACCAAGTTGGAGCTTGGTGTAGGGGTTGGTGCTCCTTGGGTTGGTGCCCTAAATCTTTGTAATTCAATGTTTCACTTGTGAGGCTGGATTGCAGCAGTAGTCTCCAGCAACATTTCTCACCGATGTTTTTCCCATATTGGGTTTTCCTCATACATCTGGTGTTGTGGGTTGCATTTATGTGATTGTCTCTTTTGGTATCTTCATTTGTCTTACCGATTTGATTGTTTAGTGCTTAGAATAATAACTGGTATTCTAAGGTTGCTTTAAAAGGAAAAAGAATTTAGGAACCACTGATTCACCTCCCTCTCAGTGGTACATTGTGTTCAACACTAGGATTGTCGTTACACCAAAAGATCGACCTATCAATGCCCAATACAACCACTAGACTTATAGAATCCACATGAGGTTGTTAAACCATGTCGTGAATCCCCACGAGGGATGTTGGCCCATTGCCAACAATCGCCCTCACAACGTCACTCATCACAGCTTGCATGATTCAATCCTATGACCAAGCTCTGATACCACTTGTTACAAGCTAGGGTTGTCGTTGCACCAAAATATCGACTTGTCAATGCTCGATACAACCACTATACTTATAGAATCCATAGGAGGCTATTAAACCATGTCAAGAATCCTTGCGAGGGATGTTGGCCCACTACGGACACAATTGTCATAGGGAAAAGGGTAATATTTTCTCACACATGTGTGAGCAAATCTCAGGAAGCCCATAAGGTTGACAAGTGGAAACACTTGTGGAAAGGTGTAAGGGCTATTGGAAGGGGGGTTACAACATATGGGCTAAAATGAGAAGGGGTAGGGTGGCTCCATGGGGAAGAGAATTCTCACACATGTGTGAGCACCCCTTGGTCAAAGGCAAGGTGGAGAGGTGAAGTGACTTGTGCATGCAAGTCCTTTATGAGGGGAGTCACATGTGGACTTAGGTAGATGTGTAGTATTTAGAAATTGAATAAATACTATTGCAGATTAGGCTATGGGTTAATTAGCTTAATGAGGGGATTAAAAGGCGAGTTTGTAGGAATCACAAAATTAGTTTAATTAATGATGAATTAATTTGACTAATTGGAATTAGGAATAGGATTGGAATATTCCTTAAAGCTGAGTATGATTTATTAAAATAAATCAAACTTTTAGGAGAAATGAGGAGGTAATTATTAAATATAATTTAATTAATTTAGAGATAATAAAAAGATAATATAATTAATTAAATTAATCATGTGATAGAGGGATATTTAATTAAATATTAATTTAATTATTTTAATAAATATTAAGGTAATTAATTTTATGTGTCTACATTTTGCCCCTCTTTGATATAACAACATGAAGTAATGTTATATCAAAGAAGAATAAAACATAGTGAATATAAAAAGATAAGGAATAGTAGCATGATGCCCCGATCATTGGTGGTTTGATGAAGGATGACAAGGAAGCCGTGATATGCCCCCTCAAGAGGAAATGAGGGTGCCAAGAACATGTGTGTTCTCTTCAAATGGATAGGACTGTAGGATGAAAGGGAAAAGGGGAGGGATAACGAAGATGAATAGGGGAAAGGAAGAGAGGGAGATAATAGGATAAGGAGAGAGAGAGAGAGGGGGAGAGAGAGAGAGAGAGAGAGAGAGAGAGAGAGAGAGAGAGAGAGAGAGAGAGAGAGAGAGAGAGATGGATCATTGGATGGAAAGGGATATTAGGAAAAGGAGAGGTGGAGAGAGAGAGAGAGAGAGAGAGAGAGAGAGAGAGAGAGAGAGAGAGAGAGAGAGAGAGAGAGAGAGAGAGAGAGAGAGAGAGAGAGAGAGAGAGAGAGATATTAGGGGAAAACGGGAGACAAAGTGAAAGAGGATATGATCAAGTGAATGAAAGGCTTATGAACGAAGAGGATGGGATTGTTGTTATGCATTATGTAGAGAGCAATCCTAGGTTTGATGTTGCATAGGATTATCGACATCAGTGATTATAGGAATAAAAATGTAATAATATCTGATGTGTGGACTAGACTTGTAGACAATAGGTTATCCCAATGTATGGAAGTGTAAATTTCACTATGATCGAATATATGAGGTATATGAGTTGGATGGAATCCTTGTGGATTCAAGTCCTTTACATGGACTTGATTGGAATATGCAAAAGATGGGCCACACGACTATACCAACAAATTCAAAGTGAATGCAATACTTGTTGGATCAGTCACGAGAAACCATCAAACATGCCATACCACAAAAGCTATGCCCCAATGTACACCAAACTAGACATACCAAGATATAGAATGATCAAGGTAACCATAAATAGGTATAGTCCTAGGACAAAAAATAAAATCAAAGTGAAAAGATTATTCAAGGAAACGACATGTTTGGCCAACAAACATCTCTTGCCAAGAGTAGGACATGAATTTGGATAAGTTGCCAAGCATGGGAAATGATTATTAGTAAAATTCACCATGGCTAACTAGAATAATAGGAAATCATGAATCCTTAACTAGTTAACAAATTCTAAATAAATCAATGAAAGTATGCATGCATGTTAATAAGTCTATAAAATAATTCAATTAAATCTCCCTATCCCATAGATGGAAATCACTTCCATTGTCCTTCTCTTCGTTGAGTAATGCTGGCTCTTAGATATTGCACTGCTAACCTGCAAAATGGCACAAAGATTCTAAGTTTGTGATTGTTGAAATTGGAGATTTGATGCTGAATTTATAGATTTTTGGAGGAGATTGATTGAGAGGTGGAACTCAAGTGAGCTAAAAAAATGATTGATATTTGAACTGCTGATTGGGAGGTGGAACTCAATTGATTGAATAGATAATTGAGTTAACTGGGGAGATGACTAATTGAGAAAAAGTTGATTGAAAGATAGAAATAGGAAGGATTGGGTTAACCGATTGAAGGTGTTGGGACTCATAAATTTGAGAGAATTTGAGAGGCCCATTTCAAAATTTTTCTCTTGCACTTTCAAATGACCACCTAATGAATTAACCTAAGAGGCCTACTTTGAGGGCATGTAAAATGGAGCCAATTGATTATCAAGGGGTAAGCCTTGGAATCTTATTGTACACCTTTCATTTAGCCTATGCAGTGTTATACAACTTTCATATTTCAGTTTAGATCAGTTTATCAAGTAACCATTTCAAGGGGTAAGTTGAAAGTTGTTCATAGGTACAAATGCAGATTTTACCAAGTGGCCTACTTTGAGGCCTTGTATTTTATGCCCAGTTGATCATCATGTTGAAATTAAAAGTGCATTGAATTGTATGCATATAAGTGTGCCTCCATGCCAAATTTCAAGTCCCTATGAACTCATTTGCTTAGTTTGGTAAGCCTAATCCATTTGCAGTTTGTGTTGTTTGCATAAGTCCCTGTTTCAACAGCTAGTCAGAGCATCACTTTGCATATGTGTAAAAGGTGCCCAGTTGAGTGTTATATCAGAATATTTATGACAGGATACTGCTAATATGAAAGACAAGCTATGTTTCCAGTTTGAAGCTCCTACCAATCTATTTGATCAGTTTCCTAAAGCCATTTCGTTTGCAATTTTTGAAAATCTGCAAGTTGTGTTCTTTTCAAAAAGGCTAAATGGTCAACTTCGAGCAATAAAATATTTGTCCCAGTTGAGTGTCATGAATAAATTCTTATTCCCTTGTGTTGTGGACATATAAGACAACTTCCATCTACATTTTGGAGCCCCAGTCAATCCATTTGACCTATTTGCAAAGCCGAGTTTGAAAGCAATTTCTTCAGTTTATTTGTGTGCAAGTTCAAAAAATGACAAATGGTCATCTTTGACCATTAATATTTCTTCACCCGGGATTCATCATGAGAAATGGTTTTGTAGAGTGAATGCCAGTATATCAGACAGTATGTCTTCCAGGGGGCGAGATACAAAAAGGTGTTTTGATTAGTTTTTGAAATGCATCTTTGGGTTTAAATGCGAAAATATGGCACAGTTGCCAATGAGTTGCAAAACTCATTTTAATGATCGGATAATGGTGCAAATCAACTCCAGAGGTATGTTCAAGGTGTCTTAGGCATTTCAAGGGTATGTTGAATGAAACCAAAGTTTTTTTTAGTCAGGCCCACTTTGGGGCCCAATCTGGCTCATGCCCTTGTAGTGTTAATTTTTTTTGGCGAAATGGTTTTAATTCACAATAGTGCATATCAGTACCGGCTTGACCCATATTGGCAACTTGGTTCATTGAGAGGTGATTTAATTTCATTCTTGTGACTGGATAAAGAACATAGGAAGGTTTCTTCGCCAACGGGAAAGTGGGAGGCAACTTCGTTTGACTTGTTATATATGGACCAATGGACATATATCCGAAATGCTGCTAAGTAAGTCATTTTTAGAGTGAAGATTTGAAATGCTTGGTAAATGTAATCAAGTGCAAAAAGTGAAAAGCATATTGGCAGGCATAGAGTCTCCTCCCCCAATTTGGCGTAGAAAAAGACCATAGAAGTTCCAGGCAAAATGAAATTGGCAGGTGTATTGCCAATGCAGGTCCACGACCTTTACCATCTCCTTCCTCCCTGTGGTTGAAAATGTGGGTAAAGACATTTAGTATGCCATCAAACAAATTCAATGGTAGGTGCAAAAATAGTAGTCCCTAGTAGATGGGCAAAGTTGGTAAGAGGCTTCAGAAACTTTCCAAGAAATTTCAATCGCCAGGCATAAAGCCTTTATCCCACATTGGTTGTGGAGAGGGCATTTTTTGTACTTAAATACAAAGCCACATATATCTTTAGTGTCTAAAGCTTAAAGGCTTTTGACAAGAGGCTTCTTGGTGACCCAATGGACCCCACGCGCATGCACACATCCCAAGGCAACTGAATTTTGTGACAGAAATGGAGATTAAAGGTCGAGCAGGTTGAAGATGATCTGACGGTAGTCGCTGATCCACAATGGAAAGATGCTCACTCATTACCCATCGCGACCCAGCGATTGAATGGTGGGCCTGATAGAAGAGAGAATCTCAGGTGTGTTAAAGAGGTGACAAGTTTGAGGAAGATCAACAGTGGTCGCTGATCTGCAATGAGAAATAGCTCGACGGCTACCCATCGCAACCCAGCGACAAATAAGAGCTAAGGTCCGGTGGTGGGTCCGACGATGTTGAGATGGTAGTGAGGTGGCAGGTTAGGTGGATTCCAAGCAAACTAGGAGGTGCCACGTGGTGGGGCGCAAAAGGAAAAAATCAAAGTTAAATGTATAGTTCAGACTATAGTAAAAATGCGAAAATTTAAATGATTGGTCTGCATCCGAAAGATTAATGGTTGAGGGGTTATTTTTTACCCAAATATGCAAGTATTATATGTCGTTGGAAAGCTCTTGAAACGAAGAGTTCATTTTTGCAAATAGTTTCAACAAATATAAGATTTTTTGAGAGAAGTTTCCATGGGGATGAAGCAAAGAATTTTTCAGTTGGGGAAAGAGGACACTTGGTAAGTTGTGATGCAGATCTGATATTTTCCCTCTTCTTCATATTCTCAGTTCTTCTCATTTGTAAGGGTTCTAGTTTTTTGGAGAATTTATCCAAGCGAGATTTCCAATAGGGGTTCTAGTCTTATGCATACAATTTTCTTAGTTGTAATTGTTGATGTTCCCATTCTTCTGTCATTGAATGGATGGATTTAGCTATAAATTATTAGTTGCAGGTCACATATATGTAAGGCATATATACATTTCCATTGGATTGTCTTTAGGCATTTTTCAATTTCAATAAATCCAGTTTTCAAGAGAGTTTGAATTTATCCTCTCCAAGGGAGAGTGTAATTCCCGTTCTTAGGCATCTTTTACAGAAGGGATTTAAATTCTATGAGCAGAAATTGTGAAACTGAATTAATGTTTGGATTTGTATGATCTTTTGATTTGAAGTTTAGAATGTATTAATGTTAGGCATTAATACAGGGATATCTTTCAGTAAATCTGATGTGCAACTTGGATTTCATTTGTGGCTATTTGTATTGACTCTATGCCCGGATTGAGGCACTGATATGTTATAGCTAGAATTTATTTTCAACATTTTAAAATCATATCAGAATATCTTTCTTTTTTAGTTCTGTGGTATTCTTCCACCTACCTCAAGTTTAAATGTAGTTGAGAGTTAATGTGAATATAGCTAGTTTGCAGTACTTTCCTTATTGTTGAGCTATGTCTGAGAAATCTGCTTTAATGGTGATGATGTGTGTGAGTTTTATATTGTATTTGAAGTGCATCACAGGTAAACCCGCCTAGGCCTTGCAGAGCCTGAAGAGAAGAAGGATTAAATATCCTTGTTAAGTTGGTCCAGTTTGTCTTTTGAAATCATAGTTGAGGTTAGCTACCTTTCAAAATTTGGTTGCAGATTATACTGGTTGCTGATTTTGTTGTTCAACATAAAAAGGAACCAACAGAATGCTTTTCAGAAAAAAGGTAATAGGAAGATAGAAAAAGAATGATTGGAGGATAATTGAGAAAATGATTTAACTAATCAATTAATTATAAATTTCAACATGTGTTGTAGGATTCTTAATTGAAATTCATTTTTGATTTGTATGTTCTTGAACTTGACTTAGAAATTCAATTTGTTTTTTGCAAGTTTTTTTTTTTTTTTTGCAAAAGGCAAAAGCCTATATATATATATATTAATTATAAAAGTAATTATAATAAGTTCAAAAAGGCTGTAAAAAACCAAATATGTATCATGAAAATACATTAACTAGATGCAAATATGCATCAGACCATCCCTTTCTATTCTCCTATACCGACTACTCATTTTTAGAAGCCAAAATTACCATATTATGTGCCTATGAAGTCCTCTTTACAAAATATTTGACAAAACTTACTATAATTACATTTTCATTCTTACATTTCATCCCCTTGAATTAAATTTTCTCCTTGCATATCCTGATGATCAACTGAAGCATTTTGAAGAAGGACTGAGATGTTCAAATTTGGTATCCTCACGTGCGAACGTTGAAGAGCTAAACTGACATTGTCTAGGATATTATCCCGAGGAGCAATTGGTTTACATTGTGCTGGATTTTTGCATGCATTGATTTGATTTTAAATTTAATTTAATCTCAAATTACATTGAACTTGATTTAGAAATTCAATTTGATTTTTGCATGTCTTCGAATTTGATTTTCGAAATCATGAAATTGAAATGCACATGTATTTGAAATTAGAAATTAGAATTTGGCAAATTGAATTTTGAATTAGAAGAATATTGAAATTAGACAAAATTAGAATTTGGGGATTTGGATTTGAATTTGAATTTGAATTAGATGAATAAATCACTTAATTAAATAATTAAAAAAAAAATTTAATCTTTAGAAATTGAATTTAATTAAATAATAAATATTACTTAACTAAAAGAATTAAATCACAATTAATTAAATAATAAATATTTAATTACTATTAGGAAAGGGTTAAATGATTAATTGATGAGGAATAGAAATTGAAATAGGATAATTAGTAATATGATGAAGAAAAATGAATTTAGAAGAATAAGATTAATTAATTTAATTAAAGAATTAAAAAATTATTTAATCAATTAGATGAATAATTAGTACATGATTAACGAGACATTTTTAGGTGTCTACATTTTCCTCTCTTTGAGACAATTTCAGAACGATGTTGTTTCAAAGAAAATGAAAAATTTCTGCCCCAGTGTGCCACGACGACACTCAGGGTGTAAATATGCCCCCTTAGAACTGAGACCAATTTAACGATACCATGCTAGTGAGTAATAGATGAATTGTTAGTACCACTTGAATTAATTAACTAAGAAGAAATGTTAGTAGTTGCGAAAATGAAATATTAGAGATAGAGACGATTGATGAGAGAATTATCATGTGAAATAAGATGAGAAAAAAGAAATGGAAAGATTGGAGATGATAGATCCATGAACTTGTGTGCCTTTATTCATAGCACAATATATATTCATCACTGGGCCTTATTATGTAACAATGGAGCTCTGCACACTAGGGTATAAAAAACCACGGTGTAAAGGTATCTCATTGCAGAAACAAACATGTTGCAGTCAGGGAGTGAACCCTCCATTCTGGGTATAATGCCAGAAGTTGAGGTAAGTGCGATAGTCACAAGCATAGCTATCCTTGACATTTTGCATAGGATATTTGTCGAATGAACGTACCAACATAGACACCTAAGACACCTTGTCCTCAGAACTTCATTGGTCCACACCACAAATAACATAACAAGCAAAGAAAAGGATCATGCCCATCCCGACTACTCTAGTCACTTGTGGACATCCTTGAGTAGTATAGAAACATAACCTATTGCCAAATCATAAAAGATAAAGACTAACCAGAACAAAATTTAACAACGATACTGATCTATGCCTTTGTTTTATACCTCATTTAAGACCGATCTATCTGATTTTGGGTGTAACCTTCTCTATTTAAGACGAGATGATGATCACTTGATATAGTTGATTGATACGATTGATTAGACAAGTTGATCGGTTTGATTGCAGATGTTGATTAGATAGTTGTATCCTTTGTTAACTTCGCACAAAGTGTTTGCTGGATATCTACTAAGGTCTTTGATTCTTGCGAGACATTTTATTGCAAGTTTTTTTTATTTTTTATTTTTAGTTCTTTTCCAAGAGCTTTTCAATGTTCTTGGATTTTTTTCAAGATCATATTTGAATGTTTTTGATTGATTTTTTCAGGATCGTATCTGAATTTTTTTGGTTGATTTTTTCAGGATCATATTTGAATATTTTTGGTTGATTTTTTTCAATGTTGTATCTGAATGATTTTGGTATTTTTTATTTTTTTGGATTTTATGAAACATGACTTTCAATCTATTGATAACAATAAGACTAACTAGGAAAAAATCTAGTAGCCATGTTGATCTATGTCATTGTTTTGATTGTTTGATGATTGATAGGAATGTTTGGTTTGAGGGAGTGCATACCTCATGTAAGACTGATCTGTCTGGTTTTAAGTGTACCCTTCCTTGAATAATACATGTTGATTGATTGATTGATTTTGATCGATACACTAATTAACAAGACATGTGATCAGTTTGATTCTAGACTTTAAGAGCTTTTCTGTTGTTGATTTGATTTGATGGATGGTCTATGCTTTCTTTGCATCTGCTTAGGTATTGAATTTGCGTGGGATAATTTTTTGCTTCAATTCTCATTTTTTTGTTTTTGTGATTTTTGTGAGTTTTTTGGATTTTTTCAAGACATTTTATGTTTTTATTTGATTGGATTTTGAATTACAAGAAAGATGTATTTGTTTGCCCCAATGCCTAGCAAGACAAGGAATATTATGAATGGATGAATGAACTAGTGTGATGGAAATAGATAGATGAAATATGGAGGTTGCTTATTATGGAATATGAAGGGACATATCAAGAGATTTTTGAAACCATGTTTTTGCATTTTTCTTTTTGCTCTTAGCTTTGATCAATATCAAGGATGGAAAAGGGGATATGGATGAAGATGGGATATGGATAGGAAAAGAAAGATCATAGGTAGAAATGGATGATGGAATGAAGGAATGAATTTGATAAGGTAAATCAAATAGGATGCTTGATGCATATGAAGATCATTAACCTCATCAAGATCAAATGTGGAAAAACAAGATGGATGTAGATAGTGTGATGGGTAGTGGATGAGAGATAATGGGATATTTGGTAAGAAAGATAGAGTGGATGATACTTACCCCCAGTTATAGAAGTATCCATTTGTAAAAAAGGCGATGTGTTAGATCTTTAGAACATATAGTGCCACCTGAACATTTCAAAGATAGAGACCCAACCCAAACTTAGAATCTTCAAAAAATTTAATTGAAAATATCTAGTGACTAGTAAGCATACTCAAAAGGCAAAACGAGTCCCAAATTGGATCAAGGTACTCAGTCTTTGATTACCCATGTGTGCGCAAGTGCATTCATTCTAGCTCATATGATCATTGTAATCCTTAGAATCTGATGTGACTAGCTACGTGAGTTATCTTGATTTCAAAAGCATCCTGGATAGAGCCTCACTGCCAGTGAATGCCCATTGCCAACCAGGCATCCATAGCCCCGATGGAGTTACTCGCATGTTCCCATAGCCAAGCATTTTGATATTTCAATTCATTGCAATTTTTATTTTCTTTCTCATTCTTTAATTTTGATATTTTGATATTGCTTTTTCTCTTGTCATTGATTCTTTTCACATTGGATTGTAAGCAATGAAGCTTGCATAGGTTAGAGAATTACAGTGGCGCTGAAGAAAGATTTTTGATTTTTCACTAGCCACATCTTCACTTAAGAAATCATAATGATTAAGAGCAATTGATTAAGTGTGTGAGATATAGTAACCAAAATATGTTGGTATCAAGATACAATAAGTGATTCTTTTTCTAGATTGAGAATGCATCCCAACAAAAAGATAGTGTTAAAGAGGAATAGCCTCGTGTTTTGAAGCATTTCATGAATAGATATCTAGGAAATGGACTAAACATAAGATTGAGCGTGGGCGAGCATGTGACAAAATGACACAATTGCACAGATGAAGGATTTATGCAAAGGACTGAATGAGAGGGATTGAAGGATGGAAAATAGGTGTCGGATAATAGATAGGATGTTGGAAAATTTGTGGTTGGATGGATGGAAATGTTTTCAAGATCAACGTCGAAACACACCTTGAGGGGTGGTGGAGTGATGGAGAACAAGTGGATCTTGGATTTTGATATTTCGATAGAGGAGTTGATGTAAATTTCGAGCCATAAAATGGATGAAGGAAATGATAGAAGAATATATTTGCAAAGTGGAAGATGTGTAGATGGACGATTGAGGGAAGCTTTTGGAATAGCAAGTTTGGATGCCAATTTTGATTTTTCTTTAGATTGCAATGATTTTATGGGAATCCACATCAATTTTGATTTTTCTTTTCCTTTTGGTTCTTTAGAATGCATTGCTTCTATGAGTGATTTAGGAATCCGCATAGTTTTGGATTTTTCTTTTCTCATAATGGGCCTTTGTAGCCTTTTGGATATTTCTTTCTTCTTTTGGATCAAATTTTTCTTTGATTTGATGTCTTTTAGATTGGACATGTTGATCTTTGGATGTATGTGGATTTTTGGACTTGTGGAATTTATTCTTGGCAACCAAATTGCTTCCAAAGGGAATGGGATTCATGGATATATAGAAATGATATAGAGGTAATTTAGATGAGTTGATGTAGGTAGATGGTTGGAAGGTGCTCAAAGATGCGTGTCTTTGCTAATCTTGAATAATGATAGGATAATTGAGTTGTGAGCTAGGGATCATATGAATAGTGGATGTAAGAATGCAGTATCCTAAGATGGATGGAAGGAAGGAAGGATTTGATTTTAGAATAAAAGGACCCAAAATGGATTTGAAGGATGAAAGGGGAGATTTATGTTGGGATTTAGAAGAAGGGACACTTTTATTTGACATGGGAGGGGATCATGAAGCATACCTTCTCAAATGAAAGTGAAGGAACCCATTTGATAAGTGGTTGGTTTGCAAACAACTTGGGTACAGGAAACAAGATTTGGTAGAATATTAGGAGGATTATGACATGGAGGTGAAGGGAATCTCTAATCTTGACTTGGAATAGTATCATTGGAGTCCATGCTTGGCTCTTGATTTTGAATTGGATCATTGGAAGGTATGAAAGGGATATCTTTATCTTGCTTAGGAGGTGGGTGTTTAATGGGACTTGGAAGGACACTTTTCTCTTGAGATGAAAGGGGATCATTGTGAATGGAATACAAAAGGATGAGAGGATCTTCATAAGAATCTTGGTAGGTGGGATCTTGTTAAAAGATTGTATTAGATGAAAAGGTTTATTCTAGATATTGATTTATTTCAAGACTCATTTCTTTTGACTTTAGATCATCCTCTTGATATGAGGTAGGAGTTTGGATATGCGTGGAGGATTCTTGGAAATATTCAACACTTTGGCACGATGATAATGGATTTTGAATGGGATTATTTAGAGTTGGTTTTGACAGATTGTTTTGATTTTTGAGATTTTGGATGATAATGCAACTAAAATGAACCTATTTTTTTTGGAACTTAAGATGACTCTAAAAAGCTGAAATAGATGAACATATAGACTCTAAGAGCTTGATTGATCACAAGGTTTAAAATGATTCAGACTCTAATTGATAGATTTTGATTGTCCGTGGAGGCACTGGCTTCAACAATTAGTTGTAGAACTATGAAAGACAAAAATGGAGACTTGTAAGGACTAAATGAATGCTATACCTGGTGCAACTTGGACTCGATGTTAAGTGCAAAATGAGAACTATGTAAGAACTATGTAATATAAAGATGGAAATGGGGACGTAAATGAGGACTATGCAAGGACTATGTAAGGACTTATGCAATATAAGGACATAAATGAGGACATAAATGAGGATGCAAATGAGAACTATGTAAAGACTATTCAAGGTTTATGTAAGGACTTATGCAATATGAGGACGCACATAAGGACTATGTAAGGACTTTTGCAATATGAGGACGTAAATGATGACTATGCAAGGACTATGTAAGGACTTATGTTATATGAGGATGTAAATGAGGACTATGTAAGCACTATACAAGGACCTATGTAATGTGAGGATGCAAATGAGGACTACGTAAGGACTATGCAAGGACCTATGCAATATGAGGATGTAAATGAGGACCATGTAAGGACTATGCAAGGACCTATGCAATATGAGGACATAAATAAGGATGTAAATGAGGCCTATGTAAGGACTAAGGACTCTAGACAAACCTATGATCACAAAAGATAAGATGTATTGTTTTGTTATTGGGGACCTTTTTTTGCAATGTTTGTTTGTTTTGAATGGGATTTTTTTGAGGTAACTTTGTTTAGACTGACTAGTTTTGCTGATTTTATGAACACTATGTACAAATAAGTATGGCCCATTGAAGTTTTTTCTGATAGACTCTGTGAATCAAAGTAGGGCAAGGTAAAGGACCTAAATTATCCCAAGAATTGACTCAACACTGGCTCAACATTAGCAATACACAGAAAAACACAGTAAACAAAGCCTAGGCTGGAAATTTGAAACCATCCAATAAGGCCCTTACGAAATACCAAAACAAGATGAATAGATAGAGAATCTAGCGGCACTGGTTCCACTCCATGATACATACTTCTTAGGCATGCCATTTTCTCTTACCCTAAAGATCCGAAGATCTTATCACCGAGGGATTTTTGTCTCATAATGCAAGGTAAATGAAGGGTATCTACGGGGTGTGATTCACACTCCCTGAATCATCAAATGTGGGATTTGGGCTACTAATTTGGCTCTACTATAATTTCAAGGGGTCCCAATCCAATGACAGATTCTCAGAGCAAGCCACTTAAGGCTTTAGTTGAGCTTATTAGTGCAGAGAAGACCTCCACATATGTTGAATTCACTCAACACTCAAGTCACCTGACCAATATATTTATATAGCAGCTCAAAAAACCCGCTCAAGAGTATGCTAGGAGAGATGATATCCCTAACGCATCCCAATTCGAAATACCTCCGTGGGGTGATGAAATACCCAGTTAAAGATATGCCTCTACTAATAAAAATAAAAATTGTGGGTCGTTAACAATTTTCTCTTGCACCCAAGTCCACGAAAGCCAGGGGAGAGGATAGTGTGTGTTAATAGTA
Organism: Cryptomeria japonica; assembly: GCF_030272615.1. Classification (NCBI taxonomy): domain Eukaryota; kingdom Viridiplantae; phylum Streptophyta; class Pinopsida; order Cupressales; family Cupressaceae; genus Cryptomeria; species Cryptomeria japonica. The sequence continues at coordinate 529,564,739 of NC_081411.1, forward strand.
GGACCACTCCAGGCACAAAAAGGTTATTTTCCCTTAAGATATTGCATTGTGTGAGTTAATGTAATGATAAACTAGATTCACGTCTATTTTAAAACCCAAATCTTAAGTGTGAGATACGCATGTTCATGTCAATTTTAAGCACCGAATCCAAAAGTGAATCCATGCATGTCTATTTTAATTGCATCACATGTCAATTTTAAGCACCAAATCCAAAAGTGAGTTCATACATGTCAATTTTAAGCACCAAATCTAAAAGTGAGTTCATGCATGTCAGTTTTAAGCACCAAATTTGAAAGTGAGTTCATGCATGTCAATTTCAAGCACCAAATTCAATAGTGAGTTCATGCATGTCAATTTTAAGCACCAAATATGAAGTGTGAATTTAAAAACAAGAAAGACCCCGCAATCACACAAGTCAGTAATTTAAATGAAGTCTTCGAAAGATCGAATCGTCTCTATTACCCTTGCCACATGCTGTAGACAAACCATTAGTAGCAGAAATCAAAATTACAACATAAAATAAAAACTTTCTAAAAAAGAAACCTTTTTATTTATTTATTTTTAAAACTTGCTAAAAATAGAAATTTCCTAAAAATGGAAACATGCTAAAAATAGAAACCTACCAAAACTAGAAACCTGCCAAAAATAGAAAACTACCAAAAATAGAAACCTACCAAAAATAGAAACAAGCCAAAAGCAAAAACCTGTAGGCATACACAAAATTTCAAATCAAAGTGTTGTTGATTCACACCGGGTTCACCAAATATTTATCAATAAAATTCACCATGGCTAACTAGAAATCACAAATCCTTAACTAGTTAACGAATTTTAAATAAATAAATGAAAGTATGCATGCATGATAATAAGGCTATAAAATAATTCAATTAAAACTCCCTATTCCATAGATGTAAATCAGTTCCACTGTCCTTCTCTTCCTTGAGCAATGCTTGCTCTCAGATGTTGTGCTGCTAGCCTGCAAAATGGCACAAAGATTCGAAGTTCATGATGGTTGAAATTGGAGATTTGATGCTAAATTTATAGATTTTTGGAGGAGATTGATTGAGAGGTGGAACTCAGGTGAGCTAAAAAGATGATTGATAGTTGAACTATTGATTGGGAGGTGGAACTTAATCGATTGAATTGTTAATTGAATAGATTGAATAGATAATTGAGTTAACTGGGGAGATGATTGATTGAGAAAAAGTTGATTGAAAGATAGAAATAGGAAGGCTTGCGTTAACTAATTGAATGCTTTTTAGAAAAAAGCTAATTGGAAGATATAAAAAGAATGATTGGAGGATGATTGAGAAAATGATTTAATTAATCAATTAATAGAATTGATCAGTTAATTATAAATTTTAACATGTGTTGTAGGATTCTTAATTGAAATTCAATTTTGATTTGCATGTTCTTGAACCCGATTTAGAAATTCAAATTGATTTTTGCATGTATTGATTTGATTTTAAATTCAATTTGATCTTGCATGAAATTGAACTTTATTTAGAAATTCAATTTGATTTTTGCATGTCTTTGAATTTGATTTTTGAAATCATGAAATTGAAATGCACATGTATTTGAAATTAGAAATTAGAATTTGGGAAATTGAATTTTGAATTAGAAGAATATTGAAATTAGATGAAATTAGAATTTGGGGATTTGGATTTGAATTTGAATTAGAAGAATAAATAGTTAATTAAATAATTTAAAGAAATTATTTAATCTTTAGAAATTGAATTTAATTAAATAATAAATATTTAATTATATTAGGAAAGGGTTAAATAATTAATTAATGAGGAATAGAAATTGAAATAGGATAATTAATAATATGATGAAGAAATATGAATTTAGAAGAATAAGATTAATTAATTCAATTAAATAATTAAAGAATTATTTAATCAATTAGACGAATAATTAGTACATGATTAACGTGACATTTTTAGGTGTCTACAGGAAGGATGCATCCCGATGGGAATACGATGATATGATAGATCAATGGGAGACAATAGATAAGTTGATTGGGAGAGATGCTAGTGCAAAGGATCTTTTCCTGGATTTGCTTAAAACATCATGGATAGATGTTTGGATTACATACAAGTCAAGGTAAGCTCAAATGGATGGGAAAAGGTTAGATTTGATGGGAAATCTTAGTGTACTAGGAGAAAGTTCAGTTTGATGGGGAATATCCTTATTCACAGTAGTGGATTAGCTCATCATCTCATGCATAAGGAGGTGGTGATAGGATGAAAGTGGTGTGTGTTGAAAGTGCGTGACTAGGGTGAAGAGTGCTTGCAAAAACTGGTAGGATTGGAGTTACAATGGAAGATGGGATGATTGGATGAAATTGAATGTATTTGAATGAAATGAATGGGTGAGCGAGGATGTGACAAGTCACAAAATAGATTGTGGAGTTGATTTATTTAACTTGACACCTAAAAATAGGTTTTCACTAAGGTACTTTCCTATAGCGCCACAAAGTGGTTTTCACCGATGGACGAAATGATTTTTTATTTTCTTTTTTGGCATTTTAATTTTTTTTTGTATTTTCATGTTTTTTTAAAATTTTTTTTTAGTTTTGAAAGTTGGGGTTTCATGAATATTTAAGCATAGAATCTCTTTAGATGGATGATATTAATTGGTTCATCCAATGGTTCTCCTTCAAGTGTAGCCAACTGATAGGCTCCACAATGATATTTAGTAGTGATAACATAGGGTCCAAGCCAATTAGGATCAAACTTGCCTTTGTTTTTTGGATCCTAGAGGTTTCTCTAATTTTCCTTGAGCACAAGATCACCAACTTCAAACTCTAGTGCCTTGAATTTCTTGTTGTAACTAAGTTGAAGGCGGTTCTGATAAAACCCTGAGGTGATTCAAAGCATTGAGGCATCGTTCATCCAACAATTCCATTTTGTGAAGTCTTCCTACTCTGTATTCTTCATCAAGAAGAATATTTTGCAGTGAGGGAAGCTCGATCTCAAGTGGCAGGGAAACTTTGGAACCAAAGATGAGGGAATATGGAGTGGTTCTAATGGGTGTGTGGATGTTGGTACGGTAGGCCCAAAAAGCGAGGTGAATTTGTAAGTTCCAATCATGGCCAATTTCATTGACTGTATTTTTCAAGATTTTGTTAAGCATTTTATTTCAAGTCTTAGCTTGACCATTGCCTTGTGGGTAATACGAGGTGGAGAAACGATGTTGGATACCGAATTTGTGACATAGTTCTTTGAGGTCCTAATTCTGAAAAGGTCTTCCATTGTCTGTGATAATGGCCTTTGGAATGCCATACTGACATATGAGGTAGTTCAAGATAAACTTTTCTATTTGTGTGCTTGTGGTATAAGTAAGTGGAATTGCTTCCACCCACTTTGTAAAATAATTGGTTGCAAAAATGATGAATTTGTGGCTATTGGTGGAAGTGGCTTCGATTTTTCCAATGAGATCAAGCCCCAATTGTGAAAAGGGCCAAGGTGTGACAAATGACTATGGTGCTTGAGATGACGCATGTATCTTGTTACTATGCTTTTGACAGGGTATGCATTTAGTGACATAGTGATAAGCCTCTTGTTCCATAGTAGGCCAATAGTAACCCATTCTTAGAAGCTTTTTATCCAACATGAGGCCACTTGAGTGTGATCCGTAGATACCTTCATGTACTTCTCATAGTTCTCATTCAAATTCTTCATTGTTTAAACAACTTAGGAGGGTTCCATCAAAGTGCCTTCAAAATAGGGTTTCTCCAAGGATAGTGTAGTGAGAGGATCGACAGATGAATTTTTTCTATTGGGTTTTAGTGAGATGATGGAGATGGTTTGATTGTTTAGGTAGGCATATGTGCTTTGATACTAGGGAGAGTTGGGGCCAACAAGTTCGCAAACCATTTTAGATACCGAAATATTGTATGTGGGCACAAAGAGATGTTCAACTAGGAACTCACATCTTGTACTATCCTCTGGCATTTGCAATAAGGTTCCAATGGTAGCCATGGCATCTATAGTTTGTTTTTTCCTCAGAGAATCTGTTTAAAATGGATTGAAGTAAAGTACTGTTTAAGGTCTTCAACTATACGACGGTATAAAAGCAACTTGTCATCCTTTGTCTGTACTCATCATTGACTTGTTGAATCAATAAGAATTGCCATAGACACATAAGTTCATGATTTTCCTTGTGATAGCCATGCAAAGTCCTGTGACGAGGGCCTCATACTCAAAGATATTGTTGGTGCATGGAAAAGCCAATTTATAGGACTTAGGAATGTAGTCTCCATGCAGGGTGACAAACAAGATGTTTGCACTTGATCCTCGTTGCGTGTAGGAACCATCAAAATATAGCTTCCAGGGAGTGGTCTATGCAAGTGTCATTATAAAATCATCAAGGAAGTTTGTGATGAGAGGATGGTTTTCTTAAATGGGTTCTTTTTCTAGTTGATCTGCGATAACTTGACCTTTGATTTCTTTTTTGTCTACACACTTAATGCAAAACTCACAGAGTGTCATAACCCATTTTTCCATTCTACCCGTTAAGGCTACCTTTGAGAGCAAGTATTTCAAGGGGTCAATTTTGTAGATGAGCTTAGTTTTTTGATTGAGCATATAGTATCAAAACTTTCATGTGCTTAAAAATATAGTGAGGCAAGCTTGTTCAATTGATGTGTAGTTCAAATCATAACCCACTAGGGGGGTAAGTGCACAAAGTTGTGTCCACTTAGTGTGGAAGTTTTACACTTAGAAAAAAAAGGCAAATCTCATGGAACGCATGAGAAACGAAATGGGATCTCGAGCCAAAATTTGAAATGGGATCCCGTTTAGCTTCGGGATCCCGAGCCTAGATCTAAGAAACGGGATCCCGTTTCAAAAACAAAACATTCCGTTTCCTTTAAATAAATAGATTAAAAAATAAAATAAAAATAAAAATAAAAAAATAAAATAAAAATAAAAATAAATAAATAAATAATTTTTAAAATTTTTTTTTTAATAAAAAATAAAAGCTATATATACATGAAATATAAAATTTATATATAAGTCACATTTCTCTTTGTCTTTTTTTCCTTTCTATTTCACTTTGTCTCCTCTCTCCCAAAATCTAAAACTATGTCTCTACCTCTCTCTCACGTCCTTAACTCTTTACTCTTTATCTTCGCTATCTCTATACACCTCCCTTTACCCCCTACCTACCTATATATTTCTCTCTCTATATATACATCTCTACCTCTCTCTTAACATACCATCTCTCTCTCCCAACCAACTTATCTTTCTCTACATATGTCATAATAGGTCCTACTAAGGGGTCTTATGTCATAATAGGCCCTAGTAAGAGGTATAATGTCTTAATAGATCCTCTTAAGGGGTCTTATGACATAATAGGACCTATTATGTCATAATAGGTCGTATTTTGTCATAGTAGGACATATTATGTCATAATAGGTTGTATTTTGTCATAATAGGACATATTATGTCACAATGAGACCTATTATGACATAATAGGTTGCATTATGACATTATAGGTCCTATTATGTCACAATAGGTCCTATTATAACATAATACCCCTTAACAAGTCTTAGTAAGGGGTATAAAGTCATAATAGGTCTTCTTAAGGGGTTTTATGATATAATATGACCTATGATGTCATAATAGGACCTATGATAACATAATAGGACCTATGATGACATAATAGGACCTATTACATCATCATAGATCTTATTATGTCATTATTAGTCCTATTATGACATAATGCCCTTTAACGGGTCCTACAAAGGGGTATAATGTCATAATAAGTCCTCTTAAGGGGTCTTATGACATTATAGGACCTATTATGACATAATAGGTCCTGTTAAGGGGTCTTATGATATAATAGATCATATTATGTCACAATAGGGCCTATTATGTCACAATGTGACCTATTATGACATAATAAGTCGTATTATGACATTATAGGTCCTATTAATTCACAATGTGACCTATTATGACATAACATGTCATATTATGACATTATAGGTCATATTATGTCACAATAGGTCATGTTATGACATAATACCCCTTAACTCTCTCTAAAAGTACCATCTCTCTCTCTCAACCAACTTATCTTTCTCTACATATGTCATAATAGGTCCTACTAAGGGGTCTTATGCCATAATAGATCCTAGTAAGAGGCATAATGTCATAATAGGTCCTCTTAAGGGGTCTTGTGACACAAAAGATCGTATTATGACATAATAGGTTGTATTATAACATAATAGGTCGAATTATGTCATAATAGGACCTATTATGTCACAATGGGACCTATTATGACATAATAGGTCATATTATGACATTATAGGTTCTATTATGTCACAATAGGTCCTATTATGACATAATACTCATTAACAAGTCCTAGTAAGGGGTATAAAGTCATAATAGGTCCTCTTAAGGGGTTTTATGATATAATATGACCTATAATGTTATAATAGGACCTATGATGACATAATAGGACCTATTACATCATCATAGATCCTATTATGTCATTATTAGTCCTATTATGACATAATACCATTTAACAAGTCCTAGTAAGGGGTATAATGTCATAATAGGGCCCCTTCAGGAGTCTTATGACATAATAGGACCTATTATGACATGACAGGTCCTCTTAAGGGGTCTTATGACATTATAGGACCTATTATGACATAATAGGTCCTATTATGTGATATTCAACCCTATTATGTCATAATAGGTCCTACTAAGGTCCATCTTATGTCATAATAGATCCTAGTAAGAGGTAAAATGACATAATAGGACCTATTATGACATAATAGGACCTATTATGACATAATAGGTCCTATTATGTGATATTCTATCATATTATGTCATAATAGGTTCTACTAAGGGGTCTTATGTCATAATAGGTCCTAGTAAGAGGTATAATGCCATAATAGGTCTTCTTAAGGGGTCTTATGATATAATAGGACCTATTATGACATAATAGGTCGTATTATGTCACAATAGGACCTATTACGTCACAATAAGACCTATTATGTCACAATAGGTCATATTATGACATTATAGGTCCTCTAATGTCACAATAGGTCCTGTTATGACATAATACCCCTCAACTCTATCTAAACATACCATCTCTCTCTCTCTCTCTCTCTCTCTCTCTCTCTCTCTTCCAACCAACTTATCTTTCTCTACATATGTCATAATAGGTCCTACTAAAGGGTCTTATGTCATAATAGGTCCTCTTAAGGGGTCTTATGATATAATAGGTCATATTATGACATTATAGGTCCCATTATATCGCAATAGGTCCTATTATGACATAATACCCCTTAACAAGTCCTAGTAAGGGGTATAAAGTCATAATAGGTCCTCTTAAGGGATTTTATGACATAATATGACCTATGATGTCATAATAGGACCTGTGATGACATAATAGGACCTATTACATCATCATAGATCATATTATGTCATAATTGGTCATTTTATCATATAATACCCTTTAACAGGTCCTACTGAGGGGCATAATGTTATAATAGGTCCTCTTAAGGGGTCTTATAACATAATAGGACCAATTATGACATAACAGGTTCTCTTAAGGGGTCTTATGACATTATAGGACCTATATGACATAATAGGTCGTATTATATGATAATCAATCCTATTATGTCATAATAGGTCCTACTAAGGGGTCTTATGTCATAATAGGTCCTAGTAAGAGGTATAATGTCATAATAGGTCCTCTTAAGGGGTATTATGATACAAAAGGACCTATTATGTCACAAAAGGATCTATTATGACATAATAGGTCGTATTATGACATTATAGGTCTTATTATGTCACAATAGGTCTTGTTATGACATAATACCCCTTAAAAAGTCCTACTAAGGGGTATAAAGTCATAATAGTTCCTCTTAAGGGATTTTATGACATAATATGACCTATGATGTCATAATAGGACCTATGATGACATAATATGACCTATTATGTCATCATAGGTCCTATTACGTCATAACCAGTCCTATTATGACATAATACCCTTCAATAGGTCCTACTAAGGGGTATAATGTAATAATACATCCTCTTAAGGGGTCTTATGACATAATATGACCTATTATGAAATGACATGTCCTCTTAAGGGGTCTTATGACATTATAGGACCTATTATGACATAATAGGTCTTACTAAGGGATCTTAAGTCATAATAGTTCCTATTAAGAGGTATAATGTCATAATAGGTCCTTTTGAGGGGTCTTATGACATAATAGGACCTATTATGATGTAATAGGTCGTATTATGTCACAATAGGACCTATTATGACACAATATGACCTATTATGACACATTAGGACCTATTATGTACCAATGGGACTTATTATGACATAATAGGTTGTATTATGACATTATAGGTCCTATTACGTCACAATTTATAAGATCTTCTAAAATCTAGAATCTGTATTATAACTCCTAGAGATCTGAAACCATTCTCAAACATCCTGCTAATATATACATAAAATATAACTTAAAGTATAAGAAAGGAAAAAGACAAAGGGAAATGTGACTTAAACTTAAATTTTATATTTCATGTATATATAGTTTGTTTAAAAAAAAAAAAAAACAAAAAAAACAAAAAAAAAAAAAAATTGAAAAAAAAAAAAATTAAAAAAAGGGAAACGGGATCCCGTTTCATCCCATTTGCTAAACATTTTTTTAATTATTTTAAAAAATGAAACAAGATCCAGTTTCATAAATGGGATCCCGTTTCTAAAAATTTCAACTTTGGTTTGGTTGTAGCTTCGGTTTTGGCTTGGGAAATGGTTTAGAGAGCCGATCCTTAGGCTTGGACCTGGTTTGACCTGCAACTTGAAGGCCAAATCAATCTTCATATAAAATAATGACTTCAAAAATATATCTGAATACCAAATTTTCAGAATTTTTTTAAACAATGAAAACCCATTATAGTAGAGATTGTCTAGATTCTAAATATGTAATTTTTTAAAAAAATTGATAAATTTTTTTATTTTTAAAATAATTACTAATGAAAGAGGTCTTTAAACTCGAAATAACATGGTTTTTTAGTTTTTTAATAACTTTTTTGTTTCTAAGTTTTTTGAAATTTTTTTTATATGGAATCAAACTAGAGACAATTCTATACAGTTTAAAAAAAAAAAAAACCAAAAAATGTTAAGTTTAGGTCAAATTATGCTTGCCATACACAAGAATGTTTCAAAACAATGCTTATGCCCAATAAAAAATTAACATAAAAAAGAATATGCACAAAAAAATTACAAAAAAATATTCTCATCAAAGGTGAGTGAGTTATAGATTTTTTCCCATAAGGATTTATAAAAATAATTTCATTTAGGTCAAATTATGCTTGCCGTACACGGGCATGGTATGGTCCTGAAAAGTGACTTTTAAACTATAGGTTTTAGTAATGCCTATTCAAACTTCATTTTTAAGATCTGGGTATTAAAATAAATTACATATTTGGAAAGTAGACTTCGAGCACTACATTTTCTATTTCTAAATTTTTTCAAGATTCATTCTTTAAGTGCCTCAAATATTTAGGTCAAACAGGACAAAATTTAAAAAAAATGAAAAAAACTTCCACTTTTTGGCCAAAAAGTGGACACAACTTCTTGCACTTACCTAGGGTGTGGCTTATATAGTAGACATCATGTTCTTTACCTTGATCATTTGCATGTTCCAAGATTGCCCCTAGTGCGAATATTGTTGCTGATATGTAGAGAAGGAGTAGTCTATCTAAAACATGAGGCATGAGGATTAGTGGAGAAGTGAGATATTCTTTGAGTATATTAAATCCTTTTTGGCATAAATATTCCCACTGAAATCTTGTGTCCTTGGGAAGTAGGTGAGAAAATGGGTGGCATTTTCTAGCAAGTTGGGTAATGAATCACTGAATGGATTAAAGTCTACCTTATAGACTACACAACTATTTGAGAGTCTTGGGAGGAGGCATATCCATGATAGACTTCACCTTTGTAGGATCTAATTTAATGCCTTGTCTGGACATAATGTAACTGAGGAGCTTTCCAGTAGTGACCCCGAAGACACACTTCTTAGGGTTTAATCTGAGTTTGTATTTTTTAAGGCACTCAAATATTTGTGTCAACACTATAATATGTACTCTTGTTTTTTATTTGCCAAGGAGATCATCCACATATTCCTCCATAATGTCATGCAAGAGGTCATGGAAGATTGTTGTCAAAGTCCTCTAATAAGTTGCACCAACATTATTTAGCCCAAAAGATATCACTTGGTAACAAAAGGTGCCCCATAGAGAAGTGAATGTAGTCTTGCATGTTGATCTTCAGTTGCGATCTTGATTTGGTTATATCCTGAAAAAATCCATCCATTAAGGAGAGCATCTCATCACCTGATGTGGGATAAACTATCATATCAATGTTTGGTAGAGGAAAGTCATCCTTAGGACATGCCTTATTGAGGTCTCTAAAATCATTGCATATGGGAATGTCCCTAGTTGGCTTGCCAACTGATAATCAATAAGGTGTATGAATCCTGCATCGAACATTTTCTTTAGCTCTTCTTTGATCAATAGAGCGATTTGAGGATGCATATTTCATAGCTTCTTCTTAATAGGTTTGGAATTAGGATGTATAGAAAGATGGTGCACTACTAGCTAAGGGTCTAATCTTGACATGTCTACATAGGACCACATGAAGTTCTTCTTTATGTTTTGAAGGAAGGCTATGGTGTTTTGTCGCTCTTGATCATTCAGTGTTTTTGCCATGAATGTGTTCTTTCGATTTTTAGGAGTGCCAAGGTTGACTTCTTTTGTTTCTTCAATCAAGATGGATGATGTATCAAGAGGAAGTACCATGAGTGCCAAGTCAATTCCCTCATCATCTAGTGCATTTTGCAGGTCACTAGAGGATACACCTTTTCTTTTTACCTTTTTGTTGTCTAAAGGGGCCTCATGAAGGCTTTCGCCAAGTGACTCTTGATTTTTCTCTTTATTGTCACTTTTATGACTAAGAGAATTGACTTGACTATCAAAGTACATGTTTGTATGTAGCTGTATGCCGCAAACCTTAGTGTTATCTTCCAAGTTTTGCATCTCTAAAAGTCCTAAGATGGCATTATCATATGCACATATGTCAATAGCTAGAGGTTGTTGTTGGTCCCAATTGTTTAGTTCAATGCAAATAAGAGGGAGGTCATTAAGGATGGATGGGGTTATGGTCATGATACGAGTTTCAGAGAAAAATTAATCAAGGTACTCATAAGGAACTTCATAGAACTCCTTCTCATTAGAGTTCTCAACATCAAAAGGTTGGGTGGTGTAAACACCATTGATTGTAGCCTTAGGTATGAGAGAGTAACCCAAGCCTCTGTTATGTTTGTATGAAAAGAGTGCAATGCGCTCCCTTCAACCTTTCTCTTTAGGTCCTGGACCATTTCCTTTGTAGCCCATATTGTCAGCCATAGCAAAATCTTTAGGATACTTTTATCTAGGAATATTTGTTGGATCATCATCTTCTTCTTGATACAACTAAGATGTTACATCAGTTTCCATGTGTTCTACATCTAAAGGACCCGACTGCTGGAAAGTTATCTTTTTGCACTGCATGGTAGGTTTATTTGGAAGTCAAATTCCTCTAGGTCTACTATATGATTTAGGAGACAAGGAGGTTCCCCATAGAGTGAATTTTGTAGACTATACTTTCTACAACCTTTGTCAATTATTTGATCCTTGATCTTGGGTGGAGTAGAATTTGAGGTGGAAGGATTAGTGGGATGAGTGATGGATGAGGCATAAGTGGGGGAATTAGGTGGGAAATGGTGGATGTGTTTCCCTCTAGCATCTTGCAATACTGGGAAGGTTGGGAATTTGCGAGGATGGTGACCTCTCGGCTATTGTAGGGAAAATTTAAGAATTGATGGTAGGTGGAGGGGATGCCTTGGATGGAATGGATCCATGGATAATCAAGAAGGATGTTGTACGAGAGATCAAGGTCCTATAATTGATATGTTGTATCCATTATTGTTGGGGCAATCTGAAGTGGAAGCTTAACGATGCCTTTAAAAAATCTATCAGCACCATCATATCCTTTGATAGTAATTTTTCTTGTAGGATCAACAAGGTCTTCAAAGAATCCCAACTACTTAATCAACTTGTATGTACATAGGTTCAAACTAGATCCACCATCTATAAGGACCCTCTTGTTTTTGTGTTTTTGGAGAATGACCTCAATATGGAGAGGTCTGTTGTATGAGGGGTCATTGATTAAGACACCTTTTGAGGGAAAGATGTGGTGATGTTGTGTTGTGTTGTGAGGTTACTGATTAAGGATTGAAATTGTGTTGGATTGATATTATCCGGTACACAAGAGGCTAATAATGCTTGCTCAAGGACTTCCTTGTGAATGGGTGAAGTTTTGAGAATATCTAAGATGGATATTTGTGCATGCATCTTTCCAAGGTGATCAAGAACATTGTAGTGGGAGGTGGATAGCGCCAAAGGAAGAAGATGGAGGCAAAGTGCCTTGGATAGTTAAGTTTTCTTTTTTGGTGGTTACATTTTAGTTGATCAGAGGGGATGGATTTGAAGGAGAGGATCCTTGAATAACTATCTTTCTGGGAGGTGGGCTGTTGGATGACAAAGAGGTAGGTGCACCATGAGTAGTGATCCTTTCTTGATAGGGTGTAGGTGTGGAATTGGCTCCCTGAATGGTGATGGTGTTAATATGATGTTCTAAAGGTCTGATACGACCAACAAGGAAGTCAAATCCTATGATGTTTTTGGTGTAGTCATAAGAAAATGTATGAGATGATGAACTTTTGTCTTTTCCATGTTTAGGGAAAGGATATTGGTACATTTTCAGCTTGTAATTCGCTCTAGTGTTTTGGTCACAATTTCAATATCACCCTTGTCAATGAGGTCCTGAATGCAATTTTTTAGCCTCATGCATTTTCAAGTGGCATGACCTTGGACCTGATAGTAATCACAATATTTATTTTTATTGTACATCAGGGTTTTGGTATATTTTTATCAAATATATAGTTCATAGGAAAGACCACTGCATTGGCTTGGACAAGTTGTTTAAAGACCATCTCAATGGGCTCAACAAGTGGGGTGTACTCTCGCTAATATTGATTGTTTGGATGAGATGGATGACTAGGAATGGAGATGGTATTGCGGGAGTTGTTCTAATTTGGGTTATGTGATGAGTTGTTGTTATTTGATGGATTGGATTGAATGGTAATGAGTTGGACACATTTGGCGTTAGTCATACCATCACCGACATCATTTTTATTCTTGGACCAATATTTAGGTTTGTCATAAGATGAAGATCTCTGAGAGTCTTTTTGGTATGTTTTAAGGATCCCTTGTTCAAGGAGAAACTTTTCTTGTTCCTCCACCTTTTTAGGGTCCATCTTCAAAACCCCTTTTGAGATCACAAAGCCTAGGTACACCATCTCTTCTTTCATGAAGACATTCTTCTCCATGTTGATCATCAAATTTTCCTCGTGAAGACTCCTTAGGATCATGTCCAAATGTTCTAGGTGCTCCTCCTTTGACCTGCTAAACACAAGTATGTCATCAAGGTAAACAACAACAATTTTACTAATAAAATATTTTAACACTTCATTCATAAGGTGCATAAAGGTGCTTGGAGCATTGGACAACCCAAAGGGCATAACCAACCACTCATAGAGGCCTTCATTTGTTTTAAAGGTAGTCTTCCATTCATATCCCTTCTTGATCCTGATTTGATGGTAGCCACTTTTGAGATCAATCTAGTAATATGCTCCTCCTAAACAATCCATTAGGTCTTCAATCCAGGGCATTGGGAACCTATACCTTATAGTGATCTGGTTAATTACCCTAGAATCAATACAAAGCCTCCACTTAACATCTTTCTTAGGTTCTAGGACTATTGGTTAAACACATGGGCTAAGGCTCTTCCTCACTAACCACTTATCTAGTAGTTCTTGTACTTGCCTAGCAATCTCTTCATTTTGGGAGGGGGTCATTTTGTAGGAAGGATTTTTTAGTAGTGTAGCCCCTGGTATGAGATTAATTTGATGAATGATAGGCAGGAAATGAGGAAGCATCTTCTTGCTTGCTAGCAAGCATATTTGATCCACTCGTTGGCTTCAAAATCAAAGTATATAATTGATTACCTTCCTCTTTCAAAACTTCTAGAAACTCTTTATCACTCACCATCATTACACTAGGACCCTCATGAGTAGGTTTGTCATCTTCTAAGTGTGGCAACAAGTTATATGTGACCCCATCTTTTTGGATGGTGTAGGTGTTCTTTTCTCCACCATGTTTGGCTTTCTTGTCAAATTGCCAAGGTCTCCCTAGAAGGAGGTGGCATGCATACATTGGGAGGATGTCACACTAGAGTTTATCCTTGTAGACTCCTATCTTGAACTCAACCCATGTTTTCTCATCAACTAACACCTGCTGCCCCTTATTCAACCATCAGACTTTATAATGGCTTAGAATGAGGAATCCTCCTCAACTTCAATTTTTAAACCATTTCTATTGAAACCAAATTATTAGTAGAATCTGAGTCTATGATCACTTTACAAAATTTACCTTTCACTTTGCAATTGGTTCTAAACAATGCATTTCTTTGGGGTGGCTCCTTGCTGACCGGTACCTTGAGTAATGTCCTCCTAATCATTACAAACTCTCCTACCTCTGTAAAAATATTCATTGAGGGTGAGGTCACACTCTCTTCATCCTCCTACACCAAATTGCTTCTCTCTCTCTCCTCCATGAGTGTTATAAATCTTGTTCTTTGGGCACCTAGTGGTAGTATGTCCCACTTGTTTGCAGTTGAAACACCTACCGGTGAAAGGGCTTGAACCTCTGCTTGGTCCACCAAATCTCCCTCTTCCATTAGGCCTCCTTCCTCTATAGCTTCCCCTGCTGCTGGAATCCCCTTGAGACCTCTGAGATTGGATTCTGCCCCCAAAATTACCCCTCCTCTTGAAACTTCTATCTCTTCCTCTACCTTGCTAATCTCTCTTCCTCTTCAACTTTTTTTCTGCCCTCAATTCTACTTGGAAACACTCATCCACGGTCTTGGGGACAAGGAGGATGATTTCATATTGAATATTAAACCTCAATCCATTAAGGTATCTAGCCACCTTTTCTCTTTCATTCTGCACGTGTCCAGACCTCATGTTGAGTTTGTGAAACTCCTCAGTATAGGCAGCCACATCCATGTCTTTTGTTTTAAGTTTTGCATCCTTCTAAATACTTGAACTTCATAATCAATGAGTAGGAAATATTCTTTCAGTTTGTTCACCATCCTATCCCATGAATTAATCATGGATTTTTTTTTCCTCACCCTTTCTCCAATCCACTCTATCAATTCCTCAACATCCATCTTTCCTCCATACATAGGAAGCTGCATCAATCTATCCTCCATACATAGGAAGCTCAATCTTTACATAAGTAGTTGTCATGTGTGTGAAGTAGGATATCAATAGATCATTACAAGCATGGTTAGCAAATTAAAATCAAATGAAAGATAAACCATGAAAAGGTGACCTACTGCCTCCTAAGAGATGTGAGTGTGGATTTTCTCCCAGATCTGGATAAGCAATCCCAGTGACTTGACTACACCTAGATGGATGATTTAAAATGATATGATATGCAAGCTAGATGAGTGTATGATTATGATAGATTGATCCAAGAAGCTAATTAAGATAATGAGATACATGATTAAGCTATGATGATGATGATGCAATTAAGCTAGAATATAGATTGATTAAGCTACATGATTCAACAATTATGCTAAAAAATGATCAAATTAAACTAGATCTAAGATGCAATTGCTGCTAAAATAAATATGTCTATAGTAACAATTCCTAAATTGATATGAGACGGGATCCTTTGTGCTAAAAAATGGGGATTTTTATAGGATTTCCAGGGCCAGGGATGAGGTGGCAAGAATCAACGGTCAAGATTGAGTCTGAAGATATCAAGGGTTGAATTGGAGGAGGTTGGAGAAGAGGTTGGAGGGAGGGACACTTGTCATCTCTGTGGTGACAAGTGTCAAGGAGCCTTTCTCACAACAGGGAAAGTGTCCAAGGGAGGAGCCATGTGACATAAGTGCCATGTGGCTCAAGGGGAGAATATCCACACCATAGGAGGTTAGGATGTGCTATATAGGATAGGGTTAGTTAAACCCAGGGTTAGGTGGAATGGGTTAGGTTAGGGGATGGTTAGGTTAGGTGATTAGAAGTTAGGAGGCATGTGGGTAATTTGAATTTAAAAATTCAAATAATAGGAAAAGGCTAATTAACTTTCAACAACTCATAAATTTGATTTGTTTTAATTAATTAGGGGATTATAAGAAATGAATTAAATGGGGGAGGATTAATTAATTCAAATTAATTAATCAAAGGGGATTATTGAAATGAACCTATTAAATAAATCCTTAGATTTAGTAATAAGTAGATAAATGGGGAATTTAATTAAACTGCTAATGAATTCAATTAAATTGGGAAGGGGGATTAATTAAATAATTGCTTATTTAATTAATTATCTTCGGACCATTTTTTAGGTGTATACATTTTTCTCCTCTTTGAAGCAAGGTGTGATGACACATTGATTCAAATAATAATCTCATTTTGATGATGTTAATGTGATATTGGTTCGATAGGATGCCCCAGATATTGATTGATAAATTGCAGCACTATGATGCCCCCTTGGGAGATCAATTAAGATAATTGACCGTTGAAGTGTTTGTATTGTTGCGAAATTTACTTCCTAATTAGAAATGATTTGATTTTTGCAACGTTGATTGATGAAAGTGTGAGTTCTTTGATCACGATGATGCGATGCTCAATGTGATGATTGATAGAGCATGATTGAAATTGACAAGATTGATGAGATTGATAAGATTGAGATTTAGTCTGGTTTCAGGTATGACACCTCCTGTATAAGATAAAGATGATCAAAGCATCTGGTTTCAGGAATGATATATCTTGTATAAGACTTGATCAAAATGTCTGGTTTCAGGAAAGATACATCTTGTATAAGACATGATAGGATGGAGCAGATGAGATTGATTGATAGAATTGATAATATTGATTGGATAAAAAATTGACATTTTGTTGATATCTTGTTGCAAGAAGATTCAGATAAGATGATGTTGGCATATTTGAGGGAGTAGCATAAGATTCACATTGGGGTGATAATATTTGGAAAGAGATGAGTCATCATTCTGATATACACCTATGATGATACATTGATGATTCCGATGATAGATTTGGCCTTAGATAAGATGGGATTTTGTGATCCCATGCAAGAATGAAAGGCAAGCTAAATGCAAATGAAATGCAAAGCTATGATTGGACCAATCACTGGGTTATTGCATTTTGTCATCATTAAGCTTTTTAAAATGTGGGAAATGAGTGCAAACATCAATGGTATAATTGAACCATGATGATCTGAGCACTACTTTACTTTCTTGGGTTTGATATTGCAAGTGAGTACAAGAATCGAGGTATAATAAAACCAAGATGACCCGAGTGTTGCTTTCATAAAATAGGCAGTATTAACCATTTCTATATGCAAATAAAAAATATCTTCGATGATACTCTGATGATCATGTCCTGAGATAAATTTTCACATATTAATGATTAATTTACAGACAACAGACAAGAAAAATATCATGTTTCTTCCTTGTTCCTCTAGTCAAAGACATCCTAGAGTCACTCAAAAATTATGATAGGGAAAATCAAGATACAAAAGTTGAACCAAAGTGTTAAAAACATTATCCAAGAGAGATCATCCATTGATATGCGTGTGATGTGCTTAAACTGACATGTGATAGTTTGATGGTTGACAATTTGATCTTATTTTCAACGTTGGATGTGTCTCAGTTTCGCTTGACAAGTGTTTCCTAACTATTGTTCTACTTGTTTGATTAAGCTCAAAATGACAAAAAATTTTGCCCCCAGCTAGGTGTAGGATTTTTCCCCAAGCTTAGAAACAAATTCATTTTGATATACCCAATGATCCAAACCATGGTGAGAAACCAGCTGTGATGCCTGCATATGTACAAAGGCTTATTATGGATATGAGCAACTCTAATGGAAAATTGATTCAAGCGAAAGGATGCATGAACTAATAGATGGAAGAGCTAGCTGACCAATAGTGCCTGTTCTCAGGTTTTCACCATCAGTTTTTATTGCACTTTTTTCTCATATTTGATTTTTTTTCATTTTTCACTGTTTTCATTGTTTTTGTATTTTTCTACTTTTTCATTGTTTTTGGATTTTTCTTCTTTTTCACTGTTTTTGATTTTTTCACCCTTTTCACTGTTTTTGAATTTTTTTGCTTTTTCACTGTTTTTGATTTTTCTGTTTTTTCAGACATAAAACTTTTTCAGATGCATGCTATTGATGGGTTCCTCGAGATGATCCCCATCTTGTGTTGATAGTTGATATGCTCTTGATCCAAAGATTATTGTGACTACAAACGGACCTAACCAATTTGGTTCAAACTTCCCTTTCTTTTCTTGATCTTCCTGATTGCGTGGATTTTCCTTTAGGACTAGTTCGCCAACTTGAAAGGCTCTTGGTTTGACCTTGTGATTATAAATTCGACACATTATTTTTTGATATACCTTTAAATGGTCAAAGACATTTTGTCATCGTTCATGGATCAATTCTAACTCTTGCAATCTAGATACTCGTTGTTCTTCATTTGGGATAAGGCCTTTTAATGATACTCGTAGAGAAGGTATCTCTACTTCTATTGGCAGTATTGCTTCTGATCCATAGACAAGATAGAAAGGTGTGGCACCTGTTGGTGTGTGGATATTGGTATGATAGACCCATAGAGCAGGGTTCAATTGAATATGCCAATCTCTACCAATATCATTCACTGTCTTTTTGAGGATTTTTAGATTAGTTTTGTTTGATGCTTCTTCTTGTCCATTCCATTGTGTATAGTAGGGTGTGCAGAATCTGTGTTGGATCTTGAATTTCACACATAGTTCTTGTACATATTTGTTCTTGAACGACTGCCCATTATCAATGACAATGGTCATGGGTATGCCATAGTGACATATGATGTAGTTCAAGATAAATGCAACAATTTGTTTTCCAGTGATATTTGTGAGAGGTAATGCGTCAATCCATTTTGTAAAATATTATGTAGCTACAAGGATGAATTTGTGACCATTGGATGAAGGAGGATTTATCTTTCCTACTAGATCAAGACCCCATTGGAAGAAAAGCCAATGCATGAAGTTCTTGTACTGGTGCATGAATTAAATTTCCATGGATCTGACATTGTTTGCATGTTTTAGCTATCTGAAAAGAATCTCATTCCATAGTTGGCCAATAATAGCCCAAGCGTATGAGTTTTTTTGGAAGGGGTAGACCACTTGAATGAGTGCCACAGATGTCGTTATGGAATTCATTTAAGGCCTTCTCAGATTCTTCTTACTCAAGACATCTTAAGAGAGTACCGTCCAGACCCTGTTTAAAAAGGGTATATGCGACAAGAGTATAATGGGAGGATTGGAGAATGAAGTTTCTCTTTTGGTTCTTTGACAAGTCAGGAGGGAGGATATTATCTTTCAGGTATGTATAAGTTTGACCATAGCAGGAGGAATCATGCCCAACAAGGTGACAGATAGTTTGGGAATCACGACAATTATGAGTAGGGTAAAACAACTCTTCCACCAAGAATTCATAACGCTCTTGATTTTCCTGTGCCTGTAATAGAGAAGCAAGTGTTGCCATGGCATTTGCTGCTTTGTTGTCATAAGGCATTAGCTTTTTATCCTTTGTTTGATAATCGTCATTGATTTGATTGATGATAAGCTGAGAGTCTCCAAAGACCTATAGCTATGTGATGTTCCATTCTATAGCCATTTTGATACCTCTGACCAAAGCTTCATATTTTGCTGTGTTATTGGTACACATAAAGCTTAATTTGTACGCCTTTGGAATTGTATGACCTTATGGCGTGATGAATAGAATGCTTGCTCTTGATCCATCCTGTGTTCCATTATTGATGCCTTCTCTTGGACTGATATTCAGGTGATGTATTATAAGATCTAGATCCAACCCTGGAATGTCTGCATATGACCATCTTTTGATTTGCCTCCTTTTGAAGAGTTCCAAATATTTTTGTCTTTCTAGTTCTGATAGAGAAGTTGCTGGATGTAGAATCTTTGGTTGCTCTATGGTACCAATGTTATCCGCCTCTGTTGGTTTGATCAAAATGGATGACCTTTTTTGATAGTATTAAGGTAAATTGTCAAATCTCTCATCTTCCGATGCCTCGAGGAAGTTTTCACCATTAAATGCGTCCTTTCTTTTTACTTTTTTCATGGTCTAATGTTGGCAATAAATGGTTTTTAGGAGTAGACATGATATTGCTTTCTTTATTATCACTTCTGCGACTAGGAGATTTGGCACCCACTTGACTTGAAGATACGTTAGCGAAATACTTGGTGAAAGTTGTTGTAGGTTTGATTGAATTAAGATTTAAGGATATGGCATGGTCATTAGGAAATGTATCAATGGTGGCATGTCTTTCATTTTCCCAGTCCATAAGTTCATGATGGATTAAGGGTAAAGGGCCCTCATTTTGAATTGTTTCAAAGATATTAGGGGTCATGATACAGATGTCAAAGTTTTCAATATGTGTGACAATGACTAGAACAATATTCTCATTAGAATGACCTCTCGCAAGTAGCTCCTGATCATCCTCGATTAAGTCCAAGTCAGATGAATGTGATTTTGATTCAAGTGAGCTAGTTCCTAATGTTTTCCCTGCATATGCATGAACTACATTGACATATACATCCTCGTCTTCCCTTTCAATTTCAAGTTTCTCTTTCTTGTTATTATATTCACCTTTTTGATGCTTAGAAGATGTGTCTTCATGTAGAGTAATTTGTCCACACCCTAAGCCTGATTTGTCTGTAGCCTGCTGAGTATGAGGTTGTATAGGTTCTGAGATACATTCTTTTCTTTTCTTTGTCTATTGTACATCTTTGTATTATATTTCTTCTGATAATGTCCCAACACTAATAAATGATCCATCAAATATAAGAAGATTTTTCACAATGGGTTATTGTTTAGAGTTTGAAGTTTTTTCATAGGACTTAGGAGAAAGTGGTATCTGTGATAGTGAATATTCTTCATTCCTTAGATCTCTTAGTTGCATTTGTTTTTCCATGCTTGAAAAAATTGAGGTAATTGATTTTTCCTTGGATTGTGTGTTTGAAGATGATGCCTCTCTGTTATGTGGAACCATAACCTCTGGGGCTAGTTTTAGATTACTAAAACACTGGAATGGATCTGAATCTGTTGAGATCATGATTTCCTACCCATTGTATGGAAACTTCAGGCACCGATGATATGTTGATGGAATAGCCTATATGTCATGTATCCATGGTCTTCCTAAGAGTATGTTATATGATAGATCCAAGTCTAGAACTTGGCATGTTGTGTCTTTCTACAAAGGTCCCACTTTGATGGGTAATATCACAATTCCTTTAGAGGAAAACTCTTCTTCATCATATGTTTTGAATGTTATCTTTTTTTGGGGATCCACTGTCTCTTAAGAATAATGTAGAGCACAAACAAGACTTAATGAGAAAATGTTTAAGCCAATTCCCCCATCTATTAGGACATGTTTAATGAGCGTTCTATGAATGAGGACTTAAATTTGCAAGGGAGCATTATGGGGATGTTGCAAGGAATAAATGATTAGATATGAATGAGATGGACTTTGAATATGATCCTCTGAAATAGATTTGATAGAAATTATGGACATCCCTTGGGGAACTTCATCCTTCGGTGTATTGTTTGATGAGGATGCTATGGAAGGTTCTTGCAAGTTTTCAAGAGGTGTAGGAATAGATGCCTTTGGAGAGTCAATTTGCTTATGAGGGGATGAGCCATTGTTAGACATAGGTGTGTGATTTTGATCTTTCTTACAAAAATCTCTTAAGGATCTCTTTAAGAGTTGCATAAAAGAGCCACCTTTTTGTGGAGATGCATTTGAATCCTTGTGGGGTTTTGACATAGTTGGCTTTTGATTTTGGACTTGTTTGATTTCTCTGATATATTGACTTGTTATGTCTTCTTCTTGTATTTTGCTTTGTTATGCCATGTTCCTATAATCTTCAGTCATTTCAAGTGCTTCTGTTTCCATTTCTATGATCTTTTATCTCTGCGTTCTAGTTAAAACAAGCATATTCATGTGTTGAATATTGTGCAAGTATTCGATTGTCTAAAAGGTGTTTCAATAAGTGACCAACTGTCAATGTAGATATGCTAGTTGTAGTCACATAAATCTGTCCACTTAATTAAATGAATATTTAGTATTTATTTGATTATTTAACCATCAATCAATAATTAATTAAATTAATATTTAATTAATTCATCATAACCCTCTTCTCCTATTAATTAACTAAATTATTTAATTTATTTGATTTAATTCACTTAACCAAATTCAGACGATTAATTAAATGAATAAATCATATTTATTTAATTAAATCTTCTCTCACATTTAAATAAATTAATATTTATTTAAATCCCCCAAAATCCCATCTCTCACATTTAAATAAATTAACATTTATTTAAATCACCCTTATCCTCCACCCACTTGCATTTTCCTACAAATGCAAGTTGCACAACTATTTTAAATAAAAATTATTTATTTAAAATCCTATTTATCCTCACCCACTTGAAACCTTTAATGGTTTCCCTTAAAGTCTCCAAACTTAATGGTTTCTTTCTAGAGTCTTCTCAAGCCTTTAATGGTTTCCCTTAAAGTCTTCAAACTCAATGGCTTCCTTCTAGAGTCTTCTTAAGCCTTTAATGGTTTCCCTTAAAGTCTTCAAACTTAATGGCTTCTTTCTAGAGTCTTCTTAAGCCTTTAAAGGTTTCCCTCAAAGTCTTCAAGCATTTAATGCTTTATCTTCCTTTTTCTCATGTAAATAAATTGAGATTTATTTAAATAAATCAAAATTCACATTCACATTTAAATAAATTAATATTTATTTAAAGATCTATCCAAATGCAAATTACACCATTTAATTGAAATAAATGATTTTATTTTAATTGAAAATCCCAAAATTCCTCCCACTTGCATTCTCTTACAAAATGCACTTGCATGCCTAAATCCCTTCTAGATACTTCTAACTCCTTCTAATTAGCCTAATCCTATCCTAATCATTGTCAAATTCCTAAATAAAAGGAAGTCACTTCTCAAAAACCTCCAAAGTCTTCAATAACCATTAAAGGATTTATGTCTTCAAATGGTTAACCTCTAAAGTCTTCCAAACCATTAAAGGCTCTTACATAACCATTTATGGTTAACTCACCTTTTACCTTTGGTTAGAGACTTTCCTCTAACTTGACCATCCATTTGACTCATGGGTCTCTTCAAAGCATTTATTTATTTGACTAAGGTAACCATTTAACCCTTGCACATTCATTTATCCCTTGGATAAAAAGAATATCCATTAACCTAACCCTAACCCGACCCCCTAGGTTAACCATCATGTCCCCTCAAGCATTTAATGCTCCTTGTCTCTCCTCTCAAGCCTCCTCATGGTGACACTTGTCAACATAGGATTGGGTTGAAAGTCTCACATGGATTGAATATCTTTCAATCCTAACCCTTGTTAAGATTTCTCAATCTTAACCATTCATTTCCCCATTTCTTCTATAAATAGTAACCTTCTCCTCAAGCAAAGAAGGAAGCATTAGAGTATTGTTGCTATACTGGTATTAGCATAGAGCTCTTTCATAGCATCACTATGTACACTTGCATCACATTTGTTTATCATATTCAACCATCTTGAATCTCCATATGGCATCCATGGCTAGTGCTAAAAGCTGAGAGCTACACTCATGTGGAACTTGGAGAGGAGAGGAACAAGGGAGGAGCAACTATGAGAATCTTGATTAGCATTTGGAGGAGTATAGTTTACCTATTCTATGTTTGTATGCTTTCTATTTCATGCTTAATATCTCGCTTGATATGTCTGTTTAGGATAATCTTTTGTTGCTAACGCTAACGTTTGTTTCTTGTGCTCTTGTGTGTGTTGCTATCAAATAGATTTTCTAATATCCCTTTTTGGAGAGCATCATTTGGTGAACCCGACGTGAATCGAACACACAACCATTTTGAAGACTACTAACTTTTGAATATTTTAATTGACACACAGGTCATGCTCTTACGCTTTTGTTCTTAGTTTAGCACCTTCGAAAATTGATACTTTAGTGCTATTGTCTATACTGTTGCTCTTTCATGTTAAATAGTGCTTCTGTTTTCACACAGAGTAGAGCTATTGTAACATAGAGTTGTAAGAAAATTCCTTGTAACCGAAAACCAAAATTTTTAGGCTTGTAGAAGCCCACCAAAACATGCGGATTTTCCTAACTAATTATCTTTTGTGCAGGTTTTAACTAATCCCTACAATAGGATTTTTTTTAGCAATTTTAGCTTAGGAAATAAATTTGTTCATATTGCTAACTTTTTCTTTCAAGTTAGGATAAAATAAATTCATTTTCCTTTTGGGTTAAAATCAACTACACTTCCATTTGGAGTTTTAAAAAGAACCACATCTTTCGTTTGGAGCTCTAAAAAAGAATCACAAAAACAAACACATAATTATTTTTTGCAAAGTTAGGAACAAATTCTTTTGGTGCTTAAAATCAACAAGGCAAATTTTATTTCTTGCATCAAACTATAATTCACAATCAACACTTCATTTTGTGCAAGTTAAAAGGAATCCCCAATTTGTCAAAGTTGTTCTCAAATTGATTTACTTCAAGCAAAACGTGCTCTTAATTCAGTTGACCAAGATTTCCAATTCCTAGAGTACAACACATTTTTCCATTGAAGGATAAAAAGAACACCATGACTATTGGAGCAACATCTCCAAATAGTTAGATCACAATGAGATGATGGGTTAAAAATAACAAGTGTCTTTTGTGTTTGGCACGCTTATGCAAAATCTATGGAGTGGTCCTACTTCTAAACACACAGTATCCTCTCCCTTGGCTTTCGTGGTCCTAGGTGCAAGAGAAAAGTGTTAGTAACACTCAAAGTATATATTTTTAAGAGAGGCCTGCCAAGAGACACATCACTCTTGGGAATGACCTCGCACGGTAAATCCTTCGAGCTGCTATAGAAATTAGGTGTGAGTGAAAGCTGTAGCCTTGGGTATAGCTGTTCCTACAGTGTAACTTTCTGAAAGGACAAATGGGCCCCACCACAAGTTACAAGGCTCTTAAGTGAGTCAGTGCAGAATGAACTTATCTCCAAAGACATCAAAAATTACTAAACACCTTTATGTAGTAGCCCACCCGTTCTATTGATTGAGGATATTTGTGATAAATTCAGTGCAAGAGCATATAAGGTTTTGCTCCCAAGATACTCACCATACATATTTCCTTGAGTAGAAACATAGCTTTTTGAAAGGTTACTTGTAGCCCGATAAAAGTGGTGACTCCCCCATAATAGGGATCATCTATTTGTTATTCTCATGCAAGACTTAGTATATCACATCCTTACTTGCCACGATGAGATTCATAAGGTATGTAGTACCAAATTCAAAGAAATATCAAGATGTGGGCTGAAATTATCACAACTGGCCATTTGACCTTAGGGATAAAAAGTGTTTGAAGTGTTTTCATTTTGACTCAAGACCAGTGCAAATTGAGCCGACTTCAGGCTTTGGAAAACACCTAAAATATATTTGAAGAAAAGGGTCATATAAAGTCCAAGGATTGGGTTGATCTATACCCACATATATTTGTGCCTTTTGAGGCAACATTCTTGTGTTTGTGTGCTTGCTTTGTTTTCTTGTCAAAAGAACAAATCAAAAAAATCAGTTCCAAAAATTAGTATTCATACAACACAACATTTTCAAATACCAACAAAAAGATCAAAAACAAAGAGTAAAAGAAAAGTATCAAACTATGTGACCATTCTTCACATCTTGAGAAAGAAGAATCTTCATCAACATATCAACTTGAAGAAAAGACAATTGAGCTCAAAGGCTCTTATCAAAAGGAGGAAATTCTTCTATCTTAATAGACAAATCTTTATCTCATAGAGCTTTCTTATGTCACATGCGTCTATATCTTCAAGTAAAATCAAATGAGTTTGATCAAGAGTCATTAAACCACAGAGCTTTCACTCAATACCGAGCTTTGAGTTATCACAAGAACAAGGGAGGCAAGATCAATCTCGACTTCTTTCCAGACATTTGTATCACATATAACATAGCCCGGGAAGAACCACCAACTCCTAAAAGAGAAGAAGAATTTGTCCCCTATGTAACACATAGTTTTTATCGAAGTTAACATCTCATCCATTCTCACATTCACATATCATCATGCCATTCCAACTCTCGAAACATCAAGAGGTTCTTGTCCTAAGTTCTTTTTAGTAATTGCTTGAATCAAACACAACACATCACCTTTTAGAATGTCTCTACATCTAGGATAAACTCATCCTAAGAGGCGTTTCTACTCAAGTTAAAGCTAGTCTATGAGTGCATCCTCTCATTACTAGGTAGTTGGGGCCGTAACACATCTCAGGCCTCTCGAAACCTTATCACATCAAACTTTGTCAATCAAACACAACAAGCAATTCAAGGAAGAATTTTGGTAACATATACCTTTAGTGCTAGAGATCCATATGCAAAACACTCCACCAAACATAAATCTCTCATTTCATCAACAATTCATCATCATTTTCATCAAACTTCAACAAAAACTTGTAAACAAAATGGCTCAAACTAGGTCCAGATATAGACAAATAGAGATTGAGGATGAAGAGGAGGAAAATATCAATGAGTTCCAAGAAGCCCTTGGAGGAAACCCAAATGATGAAAATCCAAGTACTCCTACTCCTGCAGCAATAGAAAGGGTGCAACACAACCCTCTCTTCAATAGAATTTTTGATGAGATACTCAGGAGCAATGCTGATGCTCACTTTTTAAGACTTGCCCAAGAGGGAGCCAAACTACCCTCTGATTTTGATGTTGCACAACTAAGGAAAGCATCAGAATGCCAAATTCGTAATGCGGATGAAAGAGGTCAAGATCACATCAGATACAAACTTCATCAATGTAATCCCCCACCTCCTCCTCAAATGACATAGACATGTTGCAGCAACATGTCGAGAATCTTGCCCAACAGCTTTAGAGCACTGTGAAAACTAACCAGTTTTCACTTAATGACATTTGTCCCTATCCCTTTGATAGGAATCTTCATATGCCACCTTTTCCTCAAGGGTTTGAAACACCTAAGTTTGAAAAGTATATAGGAAAAGGAGACCATCACGATCATGTTAGAGAATTCCATTCAGCATGCCTGGAAGTGGCATATGAGAACACATACCTAATGTGTCTCTTTCCTCAAAGTTTGGCAGGGAAAACCACGCAATGGTTTTCCCGACTAACAGGAGACATTAGGACATTTGAAGAACTGGTCTAGAAATTCATTACACATTACTCACATAACATTGAACGTGATATCACCATGGCCAATCTATGTAACACTAAGCAAAAACTAGGGGAGCTATTTTCAGCTTTCCTGCAATGATGGTGACAAATGTCTAGCAGACGTTCCCTTCAGCTACCTGAAAGAGAGCTAGTGGAAATATTTATTTCCAACTTGAACGAAGAAATGAAATTTCATTTAGACATGAAAGGAATAGAATATTTCAATGACATCATCACACAAGGTTTAAAATGTGAGAGGGCCCTCATCAAAAAGGGACTTATCAAAATATACAATGAACCCAATGATGCACCTCGCCCGTGCTTCAATAGTGACAAGCATAACTTCTGGAACAAAAATAAGAACGTCATCAATGACGAGGTTGTGGATGCACGAACTATCAAAAGTGCACAACTTGTGGTCCGATTTGCAGGACAGAACCCCCCACCCAAGAATAACATAGTTGCTCCTCCAAATCAAGGACACAATGTACCTCAAGAGGAACCTCGGCAATGTCAGCAAAATTTTAAACCAAAGCGAACATACACTCCCTTAGGAGAACCTATTGAAATGGTGTTACATTAGCTAGTTTCTCAAAATTTGGTGACCTTACCTAAAACATTAGATTACGAACCACAGGTCAAACCTTCATGGTGGAGGGATACTGAACATTTTGATTTCCATCAAGGGAAAGGGCATAAGAGAAGCAATTGTCACAGATTGAAAGATCTTATTCAAGATCTTATTGATCGAGGTGAAATCAAAATCGAACGACATGACCCAAAACACAACAAACAATGATCATCTCATGTTCAAAAATCCACTTCCATCAGAATATCAAAGGGGTCCTTCCACTTCAGGGAGAAACACAAATACTATTGATTATACACAAGCCACGTATAATTACACTATGAATCACCTATATGGTGCCAGTGAACACATTGCAACTATTACCATAAAAAATCCCAGTTCCACTTGCAATGTTGTTACACGTTGCGACAAGATTACCATAAAAGTAGCTCCACAAAGAACCACATCTATCCCAAAGTAGTATAACCTTGTGTACCAATTAGATAAAATGCCCACACTGATATCTATCTTAGAGCTATTGCACCTATCTCCATCTCATAAAACAATCTTGGATCAAGCTCTCCAAGAGGCGTCAGTCCCTGCAAACCTAGATATAGATCAGTTCCAAGCCATGGTTGGAAATCTAAGGTCATAACCTTGTCTCACTTTCTCTGAAAGTTACAACACATCCTTCCAGCAACCTCATAATGCCTCACTCCATATTGAAGGGTTTATCAATCAACATAGGATCAAGCGAGTCTTGATTGCCAATGGAGCAGGCCTGAATATCTGTACACTACAATTGGTCATAGCATTGGGATATGCAATTGAATTAGTAGATCCCCATAAGAAGATAACAATCAAAGCCTATGATGATGCACAATGTTCATCCAAAGGAGCTATTGTGCTACCAATCCGAGTGGGCCTAGTGGTGAAGCATATCATATGTCAAGTTATGGACCTTCCTCTGCCATACAATTTGTTGTTAGGAAGACCTTGGATAAACACCATGCAAGCCGTTCCATCCACCTACCATTAGTGTATCAAGTTCCCTCATAATGGTGTGGAAATTACAATCCTGGGCGATGCAAACCCCTTTGCATATTGTCACAATATCAATCATCAACCAGAGATTACCATTCCCAACAACAAAGAAGCCATCCTATCCATATCATACGTAAGTCCAGCCTTTCTTTCTATTTCAAACATCACTATACCCAAGCAAGAGAAGCTCAAGATGAAAATAGCAGAGGAAGGTCCTGGAGAGTACAATCTAAGCCAACTCTTTTGTGTTGGACAAATGCCCACTTCTCCTCAAACTCATGGTAAACCTCAACGGATACTTCAAACGCCACTGATCAAGCTCGCATGTACTTTGATGTCGTTCATCCTTGGAAAGATTCAAGAAGAAGAGACCAGATATGAGGACTTAGCTAAATGGATCTATAAAGATCCTATCACCATGTAAATCCCACAAGCTAAGATTCCCACAGATCAGTATGGCAAAGGCCTTCTCATTATGCAAAGAATGGGTTATGATGGTCAGAGTGCTTTGGGACCTTGCAGGCAAGGGCGACATGAGCTGCTGCAGCCAGAATTAAAACCCAAAGATAATACAGGACTAGGCTTTCAAAAGGAGATCCTTCCTAAGCTTAGATTCAAAGGGAAACCAGGCAAACCTCTATATCAGCCTACTACAAACATAAAGAGGCCACCTTTGATCATATCAGCAACACCAAGCACTGCACCAACTGCCCCAATGCAGCTAAAAATCCCAGCAATATCATCCACAACACCAAACATCCCACCAATCAAACCAGCAACCCCATCAACAACAACAACCGCATCAACAACACCATTAGCACTATCAAAACCCCCAACAGTATTGACCACACCGACAATTCCAGCAGAAGCAGCAGATTCAACAACGTCGATACTTCCTGTCTTGGATTCTTTGATCCCCATAACCCTCCCTGTAGCATCGATAATTTCATCTACAAAGGTCCATCAGCCGGTTACACCTATAGTGTTTAACTCAAAGGATATCCTAGTATGGTATAGCAATTAGATACTGGAAAGTGACTTAGAGATCGACTCACATGAGTGGGAATTTGATTCAATATAGCTTAATACTTCAGATGAGGAAGACACATCACTACCTCCACCTTGCAAAGACATCCCTGTTTACGGAGAAGCACAGATAAAGACTTCTTGGGTTCCTGAACTGGAAACCTCTTCAATAGACCCTACATCACATCCTATGCCTAATTTTGATAGGGAGAGTACCATCAACGACCTTCACCACAACGTCTTGACCCTCACTCACACCTCTTATGAACTTAACCTGATCAATAAGGTAATTCCTATTAAACATCCTGAACTCATCGAATGGAACCAATATAATCCCCCATGTCCTGACCATTTCCAAAACGATGAGGCAATCATTGAATTTTTGGAACTATGGGATAACATACCAAGTGGGGATCACAAAGCTAGATTCGCCATTGAACTTAATAGCGCAACATACTTCGGGATGGATGCCAAACCTTTCAGCTGCAAAAATATAACAATAAAGCATGGATCTTCCAGTGAAAACCACACTGTGGCACTGTTTGATTTTGCAAAAGTAAAAAGAAAGAGCGTATCCAATGGTGAAAACCTCTCTGAGGCACCGGAGGATGAAAGGTTTGATATTCTCCCCTCTAGTACACAACAGGAACAGTCAACAATCCTTATGGAGGAAACAAAAGAATACAACGTGGGGAATCCTGAAACTCCTCACCACAGACATATGGCATCTCTTTTAACTCCAGAGGAACAACCTAAGTTTGTCAAATTCTTCCAGAAGCATCAGGTAAATTTTGCATGGTCATATGCAGACATGCTTGGTCTTGATTCTGATTTAGTCATGTATCACCTCACTGTAGCAGAAGGATCCAAGCTTGTCAAGCAAAAACTTCGTAAGATGCACCCCCAGAGTGCGGTACTAGTCAAAGCCAAACTTAAGAAACTCCTGGATGTTTGTTTCATCCGATCAATTGATTATGCAGATTCAATCTCCAATATTGTGCCTGTCAGCAAACCAAATGGGGGCATCCGTAGCTGTACTAACTTCAGAGATCTGAACAAGGCGTGTCCTAAAAATGACTTCCCCTTACCAAACATTGACATAATAGTGGACCTAACTCCAGGACATGCCATGCTTTCTCTCATGGATGGCTTTTCAGGGTACAACCAGATAAAGATTGCACTATAGGATCAACATAAGATGACCTTCACATGTCCATGGGGAACATACTACTGGAATGTAATGCATTTCAGTCTAAAGAGTGCAGGAGTGACCTACCAACAAGCAATGACCACCGTCTTCCATGATATTATGCATACCATAATGGAAGATTATGTTGATGACTTACTGGAAAAATCACTAACAAGAGAAGGTCATCTAGAAATATTAGAGCAAATCTTTGACAGACTGGAACAATATCATGTTCGACTCAACCCAAAGAAATGTGTCTTTGGAGTAACCTCAGGGAAGCTTCTAGGATACATTGTCTCAAGCAAAGGCATTGAGGTTGATCCAGCAAAGGTCAAAGCAATCATGGACATGCCACCTCCAAGGAATATCAGTCAGCTAAGGACATTACAAGGGCGGCTACAATCCATCCAAAGATTCATTGCACAACTGGCAGATAAGTGTCACCCCTTTACACACCTGCTACACAAAAACATCCGCTTTCAATGGGATACTAGATACCAGCAAGCATTCTAGATGCTTAAAGACTATCTCATGAATACACCATTGTTGATCCCACCAGATCCAAGTAGACCTTTATTGCTCTATATCTCAGCAACAAATACAACATTGGGCGTACTACTGGCACAACATAATGCAAAAGGGAAAGAGTGTGTTGTTTACTATATGTCTCGCACACTGGTCAGATATGAACTCAATTACACACCTATTGAGCGAGCTTGCCTAGAAGTAATCTTGACAACCACTAAACTAAGGCATCACTTGTTAACACATAAAGTACAACTCATTGCAAAGATCGATCCA
This sequence comes from Cryptomeria japonica, assembly GCF_030272615.1. Classification (NCBI taxonomy): domain Eukaryota; kingdom Viridiplantae; phylum Streptophyta; class Pinopsida; order Cupressales; family Cupressaceae; genus Cryptomeria; species Cryptomeria japonica. The sequence continues at coordinate 529,596,844 of NC_081411.1, forward strand.
CTAAAATACTTACTCAACAAAGCATCATTGATAGGCCGCTTGGCCAAATGGGTGATGATTCTTTGTAAATTTGACATCGAGTATGTGGACTGTAAGGCTATCAAGGGTCAAGTTATTGTAGATTAGTTGGCTGATGCTCCCCTCATCAACAATCATCCTCTCATTTCCAATTTTCCAGACGAAGAGATATTCATGATCACAATAGTACAACCATGGAAACTATACTTTGATGGTTCATATACTAGGCATGGCTCGGGGGCAGGCATTCTGTTTATCACACCACAAGGTGAAAACATCCCAAAGTCTTATAAGCTCACATTTCCATGTACAAACAACATAGCAGAATATGAGGCCTTGATTACAAGACTCAGGCCAGGCATACAATGGAAATTGAAAGAGTTACAGATATATGGTGACTCACAACTGGTCATCTGACAAGTAACAGATGAGTATCAGACTAAGGATGACAAACTCATGCTGTACAAGCAAATGGTGGACAAATTAAAGCTATCATTTACTACTATCACCTTTGAGCAAATACCTAGGAGCTATTGACGCTATGGCTACTATTGCATCTCTCCTAGATCTTCCATCGAATTCAACACGTTATGAGTTCTTGGTCGAACAACTTTGGATTCCCGCTTATGATATCCCTAAATTCGAGATGATATGTCACCTTGTTGATTCTGAATCCCCATGGTATGGTGAGTTCTACACCTACCTCTGCGATCACATACTTCCTCCTAACCAATCAAATAACCAACGTAAAACCTTCATTTGCCAAACCGCTCGATATACCATTATTGCCGAAACCCTATACTGATGTAGTCTTGATGGTACTCTCCTTTGATGTCTAGAGCAGGATGAGATAACAAAGGCCTTGGAAGATGTACATGAAGGAATTTGTGGAACTCATGCAAGCGGTCCTTCACTAGCTAAGAAACTCATACGCATTGGATACTATTGGCCATCAATGGAAAAAGACTCATACTACTTTGTTAGAAAATGCAAGAAATGCCAAGTTCATGGAGACCTGATACATGCACCAGCATAGGAATTACAACCCATCACTACACCATGGCCCTTTTGTCAATGGGGACTTGACCTTGTGGGTAAAATTAATCCATCTTCATCCAACGACCACAAATTCATTATTACCGCTACCGAATACTTCACAAAGTGGATCGAAGTTGTTCCACTTACCCAAGTCACCGACAAGCAGATCGCCTCATTTATCCTTAATTACATCATTTGCCGGTATGGTGTACCCATGTCCATCATCACAGATAACAAGCTTTCTTTTTAAAAATCAGGATGTCCGTGAACTCTATGAGAGGTTTCATATCCAACACCGCTTTTCCACTCCCTATTACCCACAAGGCAATGGTCAGGTCAAAGCATCAAACAAGAACATATTGAGAATCCTCAAGAAAATAGTCAATGATGTTTGCCATGATTGACATGTTCAATTGAATCCAGCACTATGGGCATATGGAACTAGCATTCGAACCTCTACAGGCGCAACTCCCTATTCACTGGTCTATGGTGCAGAAGCTATCCTTCCTATTGAGGTTGAGATACCATCATTATGGGTTTCCTTGTACAATCTGATAGATGATGAAGCATACCGAGTCTCACATCTCCAAGACTTAGAGCTACTTGATGAGAAGTGGCAAGCTACATACAATCACCTCAAATCCTATCAGCAGCGCATGAGTAGAAGCTATAATCACCTGGTTAGACCTCATGAATTTGAGGTAGGTGATCTTGTTCTTTGAGAGAATCCTCGTAACCAACCAAACAAAGAACATCAGGGAAATTTTTAATCAAACTGGCTAGGTCCATATGTTATCATTGCTATATTTGGGTCCAGGGCATATCAGTTGGCTACTTCAGAAGATCCGATCAACAACATGCACCTCAAATGGTTTTATACATAAGATGCATAGAGCATTAGGCTCCCCTACATACCAGAAAAACACCAAAAACATTCAGATAAATCTCCTGAAGAAAAAAACAAAAAAATCAAAATAGTAAAGAAAAATCATGCATCCAAATGGTGAACAACCACTACGGTGGCACCTTGGGTCAGTGCGATGGTGAAAACCTGGCAAACATGCACCAATCGTAAAGGTTATGGCTCCATTGTCTTTTCAACTTGTTGTGATCACATTCATCGCATCCACTCATCCATCAGTCAAACCATGGTTTGTTATTGATCTGCAATCAAGGATAGTCCTTCATGCGTCTTGCATCCCACTTTTTCATAGTCATGTCTAAGCTGGGGGCAATGCCCTTAACCTATTTGATGGAAGTGGATTCTACATTACTTATGATTCATTGAGTTCTTCATTGAAAACCGCCTCACAAAATACCAAAAACATTCAAAATTGTCTCGCAAAATCCCAAAACATTCAAAAACAATCACAAAATCCAAAAAACATCATAAAACATAAAAAACCAATCAAAAACATGGCAACACCTTGTACATACACATCCAAGAAGATACCAAACACACATTGTGAAATACTCAAACCAACCAAACAATCAACATCGACACACAACTGTCTTAACACAGATGCATCCTTCCTTACCAAAACAAAGACATGATACCATTTTTCTTTGACAAGAAAATTTTGTTTAAGCTATCAAGTACTTGGTCGGTTTGTTAGTTATTTATTCATTTATATCAGGTTCCTACGCTACTCTGGGATATCCACAAGTGATTAGAGTAGCTGAGATGGTTCCTAAGTATCATTTTTGTTTGTGTATCTTCTCCGATTTGTTCCAATGAAGTTCTAGGGCATGTACTAATGGTGTCTACATGGGAAGTTCAATAAGCTATGTGATCATATGCACAATACAGTCATAGATCACTATGACTTGCTGACTACAGCGTATACCTCGACCATATGAGCATGAACCATTATGGAGGGTCCATATTCTTTATTATTTATTTATGATGCTTGTTTGCAGGTACAATGCTCCATCCTTGGTTCCTACTGCCTCGTCCAATATTGATACTACCATGCTCAATGATGAAAAATAAAAGCACGATGAATCGTCATTCCGTCTCATCTATATATATTGAATTTCACTGCATATCACCCATCCATATAGTTGCATATCATTCATACATAGTAATGACAATGGATGCATACTCTATTTTTTATCTTCTTCCATAGGAATGAGTCCTAGGTCCTCCATATCTTCTATCTAACATTGAATCCCCCCCACCCTCCCTATCTTGATCCTCAACATCATCATAATCCCTACATCATTTCCCATCAACCCAATCAAGCAAGTTACTCTATCTGCATAGGTACATCGACTCACACACACCTAGACTATCAACAAATACTTTCATTATGTATCTTCAGGTCTCAACAGGTAATTGATCATGGTAATCCTAGACTACATCAGACATTTATTATAATGACCTAGTCTCAATGAGGCTACTATGATTCACCATAACCATCCATCACACACACACACTATCAATTGATCAACAAATCAAACACAATCCAACAGACAATTACATCAATTGACTAAGTCTCAACAAGTATTTTGCTTCAAATACCTTGACTTCATCAGGAAATTACATCAATTGTCTAAGTCACAACAGGTCACTTTGATTCACTTACTTGGACTTTATCTTGTCCAAGCAAACAACTGACATCAACTATCATACTTTGACTCGACCTGGGCAATTCAACTGATTGCACCAGATTGTCCAACCAATTTTTATCAAATTGTATAACATCTATCAAAAGCACAACACCACATTTGCACAGTATCTCCTACATAACCTACGGGTACCCACTGGCTTGCCATTTCTCCGTATTCACTCCGTTTTCTTCCATTCTTTCACCCTAACTTCTAAATTCTTCTATTTTACCTCTCCCCAACTTCTTTCTCTTTTTTCGAGAGATCACTCAATTTTTCAAAATTTTCAGCCCATCTCTTGAGGGCGCATACCACCCACTAAATTAACATTTCTGGGGCATATTTCTCATACGTATATTTCTTTCTTTGAAACGAAGCGATAAAACCACACCGTCTCAAAGAGGGGCAAATGTAGTCACATAAATCTATCCACTTAATTAAATGAATATTTCGTATTTATTTGATTATTTAACCATCAATCAATAATTAATTAAATTAATATTTAATTAATTCATCATAACCCTCTTCTCCTATTAATTAAATAAATTTTTCAATTTATTGATTTAATTCACTTAACCAAATTCAGACCATTAATTAAATGAATAAATCATATTTGTTTAATTAAATCTTCTCTCACATTTAAATAAATTAATATTTGTTTAAATCCCCCAGAATCCCATCTCTCACATTTAAATAAATTAACATTTATTTAAATCACCTTTATCCTCCACCCACTTGCATTTTCCTACAAATGTAAGTTGCACAACTATTTTAAATAAAAATTATTTATTTAAAATCTTATTTATCCTCACCCACTTGAAACCTTTAATGGTTTCCCTTAAAGTCTTCAAACTCAATGGCTTCCTTCTAGAGTCTTCTTAAGCCTTTAATGGTTTTCCTCAAAGTCTTCAAACTTAATGGCTTCTTTCTAGAGTCTTCTTAAGCCTTTAAAGGTTTCCCTCAAAGTCTTCAAGCATTTAATGCTTTATCTTCCTTTTTCTCATGTAAATAAATTAAGATTTATTTAAATAAATCCAAAATTCACATTCACATTTAAATAAATTAATATTTATTTAAATATCTATCCAAATGCAAATTACACCATTTAATTGAAATAAATGATTTTATTTTAATTGAAAATCCCAAAATTCCTCCCACTTGCATTCTCCTACAAAATCCACTTGCATGCCTAAATCCCTTCTAGATTTTTCTAACTCCTTCTAATTAGCCTAATCTTATCCTAATCATTGTCATATTCCTAAATAAAAGGAAGTCACTTCTCAAAAACCTCCAAAGTCTTCAATAACCATTAAAGGCTTTATGTCTTCAAATGGTTAACCTTTAAAGTCTTCCAAACCATTAAAGTCTCTTACATAATCATTTATGGTTAACTCACCTTTTACCTTTGGTTAGAGACTTCCCTCTAACTTAATCATCATTTTGACTCATGGGTCTCTTCAAAGCATTTATTTCTTTGACTAAGGTAACCATTTAACCCTTGCACATTCATTTATCCCTTGGATAAAAGAAATATCCATTAACCTAATCCTAACCCAACCCCCTAGGGTAACCATCATGTCCCCTCAAGCATTTAATGCTCCTTATCTCTCCTCTCAAGCCTCCTCATGGTGACACTTGTCAACATGGGATTGGGTTGAAAGTCTCACATGGATTGAATATCTTTCAATCCTAACCCTTGTCAAGATTGCTCAATCTTAACCATTCATTTCCCCATTTCTTCTATAAATAGAACCCTTCTCCTCAAGCAAAGAAGGAAGCATTAGAGTATTGTTGTTATACTGGTATTAGCATAGAGCTCTTTCATAGCATCACTATCTACACTTGCATAGCATTTGTTTATCATATTCAACCATCTTGAATCTCCATATGGCATCCATGGCTAGTGCTAAAAGCTGAGAGCTACACTCATGTGGAACTTGGAGAGGAGAGGAACAAGGGAGGAGAAACTATGAGCATCTTGATTGGCATTTGGAGGAGTATAGTTTATCTATTCTATGTTTGTATGCTTAATATCTCTCTTGATATGCCTGTTTAGGATAATCTTTTGTTGCTAACACTAACATTTGTCTCTTGTGCTCTTGTGTGTGTTGATATCAAACATATTTTCTAACATCCCTTTTTGTAGAGCACCACTAGTGATATGACACAAAAAGATAATTCAAGTGTTTGAAAGTTTGCAAGTTTTTTCGATCTTTGATTTTGGAGTGCAATGATGATGATTTTGATAAAATCAAGTCCAATAGGAATGATATATCCTATGATGTGGGACAAGGTTATCCTGACCAAACATTGTTGTTTCGTGATAGAGGATGATAGATCTTAATGAGAAACTATGTTTTGAGTGATCATTTTATCAAAGAGGGTGATAATACACTTTGAGATGTTTAGATCTTGAACTTGTTGAAGGTGAATACTTCAAAAACCTTGGGGTGTCTAGTTCTAGAATCCGATTTGAAAGAAGATAACTTGACCAAGAGAACCAAGAAGACAATCTAAGCACAAAATGATAGATATTAGGTGTATATGCTCACTATAAATTGACCAAGCAAACATGACAGATCTGAAAAAGACATGCAAGAAGACAACTCTAGACTGACAAGATAGAAATTCATACGACAATTTAGATAGTCCTAGATGACAATTTAGGAAGACCCATACGATAAACTAGAAATCTCGCATGACAAAGGCCTAAACTTGTATGACAAAAGATAACAAAAAAGCTTCTACTAGTATGACTTGCACGACAATTCCCATAGGAACCAGACGATAAACTAAATTTTTCATACGACAAACTAGAAAGCTCGTACGACTGAGGATAGAGCAGAGAAATTTTTTTTACTTTGACAAATTTTTGACCAAAAATGTTTGATGTTTTGATTCTATTTTCCAGTTTTAGATGTCTGATTTTCTATTTCAGGGATGAAAAACACAGCAAACACGTGATATGATAAGTGACCTCAAGTACAACGTGCTAAATCCTAAGGAAGTCGGCTGAGAGAGAAAACCTTTTCTTGCAAACTTAGGTACACACCCAATAGCTAATCAAAATAAGACCACTGAGTCTCACACAATGGATTCTTGCTGTATTATCCAAATCCAAACGCTAATGGGGGCACGATATGGCAAGTGTCTTGGGAGAGTTACTATATCTCTTGCACAAAGATTATCCCCCTTTCGGAGGTGAATCGAGTAGCTTCTATCTTAGGGTTCGTAGTAAGGGTTTTTGTTTGAAATTACCCCTTGCAGTCGCGCAAGCACGATTGAGGCCTATAGCCCAACAAGGTACCAAAACAAGAAGTAGTCATGCAAATGTGATTGAGACCGCGAGGCCCTACTAAATGTACGATATGAGAGATCTCAAAAGAGAAAACTCAAATAATCCCATCCTTCGAGAATTTAATCTTGAGAGGCCTATTTTTTAGAGTGAGTCGGAAAGATTAGGTCTAATTGTACTCACTTGGGTCATTCTCAAAGGGTGATTACTTTTTCCCACTGTGATAGGCCCGCTAAAGGTATTCAAATCTCAAATATAGAAGCGCTTCAAGGGTCGGGATTTTTGATTGTCCAAATGGACAAGAGAATACTCTCCTACCTTTTAGACAACTTCTCAGACATAGAAAAAAAGGTGTTCATTAACCATTAGCAAATAAGTGGGCCTAGAAAACTTAAGAATATACAAAGTCTTGTTGATTTTCCTTAGGCAACCTGCAAAATAAATACATTTGTAATCATGTTGTTTTGAGAAATTAAATCTTTGGCAAGTGTAATCTTTGACAATCGTCTTGCAAAAACTAGTTAGGCAGCTAGAAAAATCAAAATTAGGCAAGGGTTAGCATTAGTGATATCAAACTTCAAGCACAAAAACCCTAAAATACAAACTGCTTTGAAAACACAGAAGCAGAAATTCATACGAGTATTATCATCTGATCGTATGAGTATTCTCACATACCCGTACGAGTGCACAAAGAAACTTGTATGATACTGTAAAGGTACTCTTACGAGATTCTGAAATAGGCCCGACCAGAAACCCATGGGATAGAAGATTTGATGATGGGAGAGGCCAAGAAATTAGATTTCCTGCCCCATGGTGAGCGCCAAAATGTCGTGTGTGTGAAGTAGGATACCTACAGCTACAACACAAACACTCAATAGATCATTACAAGCATGGTTAGCAAATTAAAATCAAACAAAAGATAAACCATGACAAAGCGACCTATCGCCTCCTAAGAGATGCGAGTGTGTATTTGCTCTTAGATCTGGATTAGCAATCCTAGTGACTTGACTATACCTAGACAGAGGATTTAAAATGATATGATATGTAAAATAGATGAGTGTATGATTATTCTAGATTGATCCAGGAAGCTAATTAAGCTAATGAGATGCATGATTAAGCTATGATGATGATGCAATTAAGCTAGAATAGAGATTGATTACATGATTCAACAATTATGCTAGAACATGATGAAATTAAACTAGATCTAAGATGCAATTGCCTATAATAACAATACTTAAATGATATGCTAAAATGGATATGTCTATATTAACAATGCCTATATTGATATGAGATGGGATACTTTGTGCTCCAAAATGGGGGATATTTATAGGATTTCCAGGGCTAGGGGTGAGGTGGCAGGAATCAACAGTCAAGATTGAGTTTGAAGATATCAAGGGTCAAATTGGAGTAGGTTGGGGAAGAGGTTGGAGGGAGAGACACTTGTCATCTCTGTGGTGACAAGTGTCAAGGAGCCTTGCTCACAAGAGGGCAAGTGTCCAAGGGAGGAGACGTGGCATAAGTGCCATGTGTCTCAAGGGGAGCATATCCACACCATAGGAGGTTAGGATAAGGAGGTTAGGATAAGGAGGTTAGGATGTGCCAGATAGGATATGGTTAGTTAAACCCAGGGTTAGGTGGAATGGGTTAGGTTAGGGGATGATTAGGTTAGGTGGTTAGAAGTTAGGAGGCATGTGGGTAATTTGAATTTAAAAATTCAAATAATAGGAAAAGGCTAATTAACTTTCAACAACTCATAAATTTGATTTGTTTTAATTAATTAGGGGACTATAAGAAATGAATTAAATGAGGGAGGATTAATTAATTCAGATTAATTAATCAAAGGGGATTATTGAAATGAACCTATTAAATAAATCCTTAGATTTATTAATAAGTAGATGAATGGGGAATTTAATCAAATTGGTAATGAATTAAATTAAATTGGGAAGGGGGATTAATTAAATAATTTATTATTTAATTAATTATCTTCAGACCATTTTTAGGTGTATACAGTAGCATCTCCTTTTACTGACTTCAAAGCATTGATGAGCCTTCTTTCTTCAGGAGGGATCTCCTCTTCCTGAGGTCTTGCAGAAGGGGTCTCACCTTCACCTTCTGCTTGTTCTTCTTTGGGGTTACTATCACTCTCTTTGCCCCTATCTCTCCTCCTCTCTTTGGCCTTCAATGCTTGTACCTCTTCTCTTAGGGCTTTCAATTCCCTAGCCATTGCAGATCCGACTTTTGGAGGCATATTGCTCACTCACTTTGATACCTTCCCTTACCAAACCAAACATGGCTTTGATACCACTATGATGAAGAGGATAAGATGCAACAAGGGAAAAATTTCACTATACTAGGGTGTCTCCCTATCAACCCCTAGAAAAACATCAACCTGATTAGTCCATAAACTATGGTTCTTGCTCAAGGTCAATAACACACACTTCTTGCTCAATATGGGGTTTGAACCTCAACTTAAGGCCAAAATTGCATGGGCACTTAGAGGAATAAATTATATTTTTTTGAGACTAAACCACACTAAAAAAAACCATTGTATAGTGTTCAAAAACTCTTGGAATGTCACTTGCTTCTGTAACCCCTCCTAGTCCTTGTAGCCCTGCCTAATGGGTAAACAGGGCATAACTAACAAACTTCCCAAACAATGAAAAAAAAAAGGGTGCTTTTATGACACCCTTTTGGGACTTCTAACACTATCTAAGACCAATCCTTATGACCCTCAATGCAGATATATCCAACAATGCTGCACTCTGAGACCTAATAGGGCTAATTAGGCCTATTTTCCAAAGCATCTACCAAATAATGGGTGAAAATAACTGATGGAAAACTTAAAATAAACTCTCCTAACTTCAAATAACCAAAATACACCACTTCCAAGTGCCCAAACCTCTTAAATTTGCTCTCAATAAAAAAAAACTCAGTCCTACTGCAGACTTGTCACATGGAGATGCCAGGTCGAAACCATATGCCATTCTCACCAACCACCCCGGATACCTCTGAAACCACTTCAATCCTAAAATACATTGGAAAATATAACATTCCCCAAGAGATCAGAAAATTTAGCTCAAGGAATGTTAGATTTTGTTCATTTCTATCCAACACCCTATGTAAGATGAGGGTTTCAGACCCGGTCCACTTCAAAACGCTCTAATTTGCACCAAACATAATAAAAATTTACCAAATCACCTGAAAATGAAAGAGAATTCATTGTGTCATCTAAACATGACCCTTGCAGACTGTCACCAATCCATACTAGACCATATAGTGAGAGGCCTCACCTCGACTCAGTCTGACATTCAGTGGATTTTATATTTAGACTATTATGGATACTTTATTTTGATGCATTTTGAGACTTAGAACTTACATGATTTCAAGATTTGGATAACATTGCTATGTTTTGATGATTTACTTATATGCTTTATGAGATAGAACACTGCATGATTGTTAGATAGGATGATATTGCAATGATAGATGTCGTTATTTAATTTGCAGGACTTTGCTATGATAATAGAACTATGATGTATGGTTAAGTTTATGTGAATTGGGATGAAATTGTTTATGAGAACTTTGCTTGACAAAAGATGTATTTAATCTGTGCTGATGAAAATTGTATGCAAGTGATGATGTGTATTGTTATTCCTTTGAATTATATTATATGTGGATATTTGAAAGTACTAATGTGTTAAATGAGATGCGCAGGAAATTTACCATGTGACCATGGAAAATTACGGAGAACCAAACCTAGACTTATGTATGTTCGTAAGCCAGGGTTTGTCTATTTGGAGAGACAACACCCTGTTTGTGTTGTATTTTATTCGTAACAGTATATGCTGCATGAGTGTTAAGTGTTATTTAAATTTAATGTGTAAAAAACCACAAGAGACAATTCCATGTTTTAATTTGTAAAAGTGTTTTATTTGTGTCACTTGACACATGTGTGGATTTAAATTTAAATGTTTTATTTGTGTCTCTTGGTGGGAAAGTGTTTAACTATAGTTTTTCTTAAATAATATAATGCGTTGTCATAAATACTTTGGGAATATAATCTTTGGAGTGGTCAACATATGTTTGACCCGAAAATCAACTTAAGAGGGGTTTAAAATGGGTTAAATGAACGCCTAGGGGTAGTTTAATAGGGTTTCCTAAAGCCCATAAGGTATACCTAAGGGTTAGGGGTAATTTTAGGCAAGTTTGTACTTTTTAATGATCTTTTTAACGCTTTAAAAATTGGCTTTTTTGATTTGTGTGAAAATTGAAAATTAGAAGTTTAAATCTAATTGAGATTTTTCCTTTTGGAAGGAGAGTCTTTTTGCATTCTACTTTTCTTTCCTTTTTGGTTTTTAGAAACTTGTGAGAACTCAGAGAATGAGCTTCTTAAGCAAGATTTTTGAGAATTGGAGGGTAATCACCCACTCTCCATTTTTGGAGACAAGAGAAATTTTGAAAAGAAAATAATAGTTTGGAATAGAAAAATTGACTAAGGGTAGAAGGAAGAAGATTCGTGGATTGGGCAGCTCTTCCTCAAATTTCAAAACTACCATTGGGCAGATTAAGGTTGGTTTGATCATTCTTTAAAATGGTTATTTTCTTGCATGTGTATGAGTGTATGATTTGGTGAAAGAAATCTGTGTTTTTGTGTATGTCTTGTTTTAGAATTTCATTTGAAAATCCTTCATTATGCTTGTTGTGTTTTGGGAGTTTTCTCAAGACCTCTTACTCTTGGGAGAGAAGAGGATCTTGTGGGTGGTAGCAGTGACAACCCTCGAGTGAGAGACTCTCGTTTGAGAGCGATCACAAGGGATCTTTGTGTGACCCTTGCTGCATGGCCTGTTTGTGCAATGGGGGTCATAAGGAGGGATATAAGGCTAGAATGCCTTTGGGGGGCATAAGGAATATGGGGTTGAGATTCTTGATACATTTATTGTGCCATGAGGTGGCTACTTGTTTTTCCATACTTGCAGTTCTCCTCAGGGTATTGGTCCACTACCACCCTTGAAAAGATCATCACCAAAGTGTGGTGCTGTGAAGCCAAGTTGGGAGTGTGTCTGAAAATCTGTATGTATTTTTGCCTTCTATGTGTTTGCCTGTTTGTTACCCGTCTAGGAATTGGTTCTCCGAGCTTGGGGGTGGCTACCAGTTAGCCTAGGCCGGGAGGTGAGCACTCCATGGTCATATTGTGTTTTATTATGCAGGAAAAGTCAGGAGAAGAGAATAGGAACAGTGAAAAGATGCTGAAGACTATTGTTGAAGATACTTAAATCCATTTGCAGTTATTTGTTTAAATTTGTTAGTAGAAAAATACCTCGTTCGTTGAATGAGAGGCAAGTTGTAATTTTGAGATAGGACATGTGATTTAATATTGTAGTTAAATAAAGAAGTATCTTGTAATATTTGCAGAATATTGAAAGAGTTGTAAAAAGCCAGATATGCTTCCATTTCTATTTTGAAAAGTAAAGGGATTGCTTTGATTTGCATGCAAAAGCTTCTTTTGTAATAAAAAAAAAAAATAGTTTTATTTAAATCTGAGTTCTTCTTTTTAGCTGAGAATTGCTCTCCATTTTAATTGCAAAAAAATCATGATTTGTATTAGCTGTTAACATGTAAATAAATTAGTTGATTTAATAATTGAGAAATCAATAAATGTATTTGCTTCATAAAAGTATAGAGTTTTCCTAAAATAGTATTTCTTAAGTATTTTCTTTTAAACAAAAAAATTATAAGTCTTAGAAATTCTGTTTCCTTCATACCCATAGATTTCAATATTTAGTTTTCGATATAATTCTGGAAACAAATATTTATCCATTAAAACAAGCAAAATCCATATATCTTTTCCTACAATGGTTTATCCAAAATCTTTCATGATTATGATGTTAGTTTAAGAAAAAAAAAGAAATTAAATCTATTAGTCATAAATATATATTTATATATAGCAATATACATGTAAAAATTCATATATATACATATATGTATGTTTTTATGCAAGCATGCCATATAAAGACCCTGCAAAAAGAATGAAAATGGAAGCCTAAGTTCAATCACCATATATATATATATATATATATATATATATATATATATATATATATATATATATATTAATTTAGCATAATGAGATTTCTTTGTTAATTCTTTTGTTCCTGTTTATAAAAAAATTAGCCTTGAGAAATATATTTGAATGTATTTATTTATTTATTTATATATATATATATATTTATATATATATATTTATATATTTATATATATATATATTTATATATATATATGTTTATATATATATATATATATTTATATACATATATATATAAACATATATATATATATATAAACATATATATATTTTTATATTATAAAAATAAAAAAAAAAGAAAATTTAAAAAATTTTTTTAGCAAAGGAATAAGGGGGCCGAAGCCACTGTGCATCGCACAGTGAACGACGGAGCCGCACACTGTGCAGTGCACAATGAACGGCACGAGTTGAACACTGTGCGCTGCACAGTGGGCGGCACGGGCCAAACACTGTGCAGTGCACAGTGGGCGGCCATGGCCGCGCTGCCACCGGTTACCCCCGCTCTTCCATGCGTTCGCCCTTCTTCAAAAAACCTGCTTAAAAAAAAATGGCCGCCGCCATGGGGGTTCGGCCCTATGGAATTTAGTGGTAATAAAAAAAAAGGAGATTAAACCCTAGCCCGGGTAGGGCTGGGGTAAATGAAAAAAAAAAAAAAATATGATAGTTTTGAGTTGTTTTATATATATATATATAAAAAAATAGATCCCTAATTAGGGTTGGAAAATTATTGACTATATCATTGGAAAGTTATTATTTTAAAGGATTAATATATATATATATATATATATGTATATATATATCTATATGTATATGTATATGTATATGTATATGTATATATATATCTATATATATACATATATACATATATACACATATACATATACATATACATATACATATACATATACATATACATATACATATACATATACATATACATATACATATACATATACATATACATATACATATACATATACATATATATATATATATATATATATATATATATATATATATATATATATAGGTTATTTTTTTGGAGCAAGTATATAATAGATATTTAAATATTTAAATACCTCCGTATTGATTACTAATAGGAAGTAAAAGAAAAAGAAATATACAATTTTAAGAATAAAGCCTGATCTTATAATTTCAAATGTATTCAGTGTGTTAAATGCTTAATATTGCCCTAGTTAATTTAATTAGAGCATTAAAATTTTAAAATGGATGTTTAGACTATATAGCCATATTGGAGATTGAATTAATCTTCCTCTCCTATTTTCTTTAACGTGATTGATTTAATAAACTTTAATGACTAGGTATCTCGTGGAGATAAGATTAGACCAGTTAGATTTCTGCAAACATAATTAAACAATAATCAATGCTTGGTTCGTTTTAGAATTAGCTCGAATATAGATTTGGCAAATGCATTAACACTTGTCGTGTGAGCGAACTTGTTAATTAATTTGTATTTTTAAAAAAAAAAACTCGTTCCGTTTTTGCCCTAAATTTTGGGCATGACATATAGATTGACTGTTACACGAAAATTTTAGAAAATCAAAGGTAGCTTTATTAGGTTTCTTCAAAAATTCAACAACCAGACTATGTCTCGACCTCCTGAGGCATAAATATACTTCAAAACACCTTCCCAATTGTTCCCAACCATATTTTGAACCACCTAGCCATTGGGAGGGAAGTTGACATTAGTTTGATAATTTTGTTGTCAAGTTGCACAAGCAACTTTGACAACTTTTACACTTTTTGCCTCTAATACATGAGATAACACAGTTTCCCCCTAAAAATTTACCTACATGCCAAAAATGGCTTATAATGAGATAAAAAATCATTTCCCTACCATTCCCACACCTTGGGTAATGGTTGACCACCTTTGCCCAATTAGGTCCTACATGACAACATAGCTACAAATTGGCCTTGAGGCCTTATAGAGGACTCCATTATGGACTCAAGGTCCTTATTACAATTTCAAAACATGATATAAACAAAATGAAAGATGATTAGGACCCTTGGACCTCTTGGTGCCCCTGCACCATGTAATATAGTTGTGGGATAATCCCACAAACCAAGTAAGAGCACGTCCGCTCAAACTCTTTGGGAAAAGTTGCCTTAGATAAACATCACTATATGAGACCTCCTAGCAAACTACGTGAAATTCCCTAACGTGATCTCAAGGATCTCCCTTACTCCTATACTTGTCAAATTTTGGCATCTCAAAACCTAGTGGGTAAGGTGTCAATGAGAGTGACAAATCGAAGGGGCAAGGGAAAATTTCTTCGAAGGTATATGTCTTCTTGTGAGTCACTTCCTTCATGGTTTTGATAGTATTCCCCAAGACCTAAGGCTCTTTTTCTAGGTCAGGTTCTGGGGATGGCTCAATATTGTGGTATGGAATGTGGTGAGAACCACTATTGGAATTGGGGATGAATGAAATATGAGAAGACACTAGTGGAATGCGACTACTAATGTATTGGTATGAAGATGTGGTTGCTTGCAAAGTGGTTAAGGGTCACGAACTAGGTGTGAAATGAATGGGTGGAATGTGTGTGTTGATGTATTGGACTATATAGCTCAAAGGTACACATGTCAAGGGTGGTGGGATGGGAGGATTAGTAGTGCTTGGCAGCATGGAAGTGATTGATGGTATGGAAGTGCTTGGTTAAGGACTGATGAGGGTTGTAAGAATGGGCTTATTAGTGAAGTCACCTGACATGGGTGTATCAAGGATGGTCCTATCGAAGTCAGCTGACAATTTTTCCCCAAATGTAATGTGATCCACTAGGAATGTCCTAGGATTGGTGTTGATTAAATTTTATTATTATTTCTTGGTTAAATGGTTCCTACATGAAAGTTTGCAGATGAGGTGAATGTTCAAGTTGTTCTTCCAAGATTTCCTCCTCTTAAACTTTGTATTCACAAAAATGAATTTGGACCCACTTAGATAATTCTTAGGGTCGAGGAGTTCATCTCTTTGAAAAGCCATCTTTTTCTTTTGAGTGTGTGCCAAGACCATACAAGGGTGACTTCAAAATGGACAGAGTGGAAGGATGGATTGAGATGAGAATGCTAGATGAAAAGATATGAGACATGGAGTTAGAACTTAGTGCTTTGATTGGAAAAATTTGAACCTTAGAGTAGGATTGGATATTTGATTTGGATTGAAGCTTGGTCCTTTGATTAGGATTAGGTTGGATTAAGATCTTCTCTCACTTAGGATAGAGAAGGTTTCCAAGAAAGATTAGATAAGGTGTAGGGATATATGTTCTGGATATAAAGCAAGGTAAAGAACCTATCTAGGTTGGATCTAGATCCTTTGATTAAGATTGGATTTGATTGGGTCTTAGCAAACTCAGGATAGACTAATGCTCCTAAGCAAGGTCATATGTAGATAAGGGTGTTGATCAACCCCAAGTGATCAAAGATAACAAGAAATAATACTTGAGATAGATAGTTTCTCAAGCACTATGCTAATTAAGAATTTCAAAGGATGAAAAGATATAGAGTAACTTTTGCAAAGTTTCAATCTTGATTTAGGGATGATGATGATTGGATGCAATTTGATAGGTTGGGATCATAAGATTGATTTTGGATGGTTGCACTAAGTCCACATGAAGCAATGAAAGTTTGAATTTTGGAAGAAGATGGTTGGAAAATGAGCGGGTAGCGAAAGATGATGAGTGATAGGTTATAGATAGGTGAGCGGTAGATTAGGAAGATGAGATAGTGGGATATGATGATTATCATTGAGAGATTGAGATAAGCCTATTATTTGGTTACACATGATTGCTTTGAAAGGTTCTTCTTCAAACTCATTCGTAAAACCATGGATGAACTCATGATACTTGTGTAGGAATGTTCAATGTTCTAATAGGAGATTACAATTTTTGCAGAGAAAGCTTCTCTTCTCTAAGGTCTCTTTTTGGTTACATTTCTTCTTTTTGAATCTGTGGTAAATAAACTTTTTGATATGCTTGAGGGATTTTGGGACATGTAACATTGGAAATCTCATGATAACAAAGGTGTATGTTTTGGTCAACTTTGGAAATTCTTCTCTTGGAAAGAGATATCAGATAATAAAACACATTGGCCAAGTTTTAACGCTTTTGAGCAAGTGCGAGATAAAGGGGGGGCCTAGATTAGCCCAAATTTGAGCATAATAGGTTTCAATAATTGCAAACACTTGAAGACATACAACTTAGGCTTAAACAAAGCGAATAGATAAAGATCTGGTAGTGCTAGATCTCCCACCACGACACTCACTTCCTGAGCATACCAGAATCTCATACCCCAAAGATCCAAAGATCTTATGAACTGGGAGACATCTATGTAAAATTTGAATACTATGATGTGGGTTGGCTTTGAAGGTACAACCTCCTGCACCAACAAGAAAATGGGATTTTGGACCACTATAACAAGGTGTCTAGCAATTGTTCAAGGGAACCCAATCCGACAATGAATCTGCAAAGCAAGCCACTTAAGGCTTTAATTGAGCTTATTGATGTAGAGAAGGCATCCACATAGCTGAATTCACTCTACACTCCAACCATTTGACTAACTTATTTGTATAGTATCTCAAAAAACACCACTTGAGACCCACTAGGAGAGATGATATCCCCAATGTGACTTAAATTTTGAAACACTCCCTTGAGGTGATGAGGCCCCTAAGAGGTGATTCTCTAAATAAAAATCAGGTGTTGTTAATCACTTTTCTCTTTCACCCAAGGTCCACGAAGGCGAGGGGAGAGGATACTTGGCGTAATGGTGGGTCCACCCTATGGATGTGAAAGCACACCAAACACATGAAACACTTTTTCTTTTTAATGCCTGATTGCAAAATGTGTGCTCATTTTAAAATGAAATTGTAGTAAAATAACAATGTGAATGTTTTATTTAACCAATATTGCAAAATGGTATTGTTCATTTTAAACAAGAAAGCAAAGTGACTGTTTGTTTTAGCCAAGATAGCAAAATGTGATTGTTTTAAACCATCTGCCTAGTGAAATAATTTGTAAAGAAACTTGCAAATAATTTGTTAGATTTCACCTTTGATACTCTGCAGTTGTACCTTGTTACATGTTTGATTAGAGAAAATCAAATGAAATGACTTAACCAAAGGATATGAAGAGGCATATAGAACTTACAAAGCTTATGTGATCCATTCTTGTGCAAATTCCCTTACCACTTCCACTTGTTGCTTCCTTTGTCATGTTCAAATTTGAGAAATTCTGAAATGAGAAATGAGAGAAAATAAGATGCTCACGGCATCACACAATGAAAAGCCCCCTCCTTGAGTAGATTATGGTTGTTTTGACCCCCCTTGTGGTTGGCACTTTATATTATAGTGTAGATACAATTTTGAATGAAATAAAGAAAGGCACTTGATAAGTGAGTGCTATATCATTTCAACATTATTAGACAATAATGCAAGCACTTGTAATTTTGTTAACCAATAACAAATACCTTTCTCCCATCTTTATACTTTCCCTAGTTCAAATTTAAGATAGCAAATCTATTCCAAAATCTCTAAGAATCCTTACTAGAAAGGTCAATAAACCCTCTCTAGTAAATCTAACTCTCTTAAATCTTGAGATGAGAATTTAATAAATTCGCTAGCATCTGATCACTATGTCAAGCCTGCTTTAAACACCAGACTATGTTTCATGTATTCTATGTAACCCTGACATGAAAGCCCACAAATTTGCTCAATAATATTCACACATCCACTGCAAGAAAGCACCAAATAGTTAGATTCTAATATTGGGTCTTCTGTCCACTGTGAGAGCATATTGATAATTTTTTCTGCTACATGTTGCTTGATAGTACTAGTATTTTCTTTATCTTCTCACTCGAATGAGATAGATTTTGAAGCCAGTGGATAGGATCTCAAGTGTCGTGTAAAGAAATGCTTCAAAGAGATGTCTTCCCATTGATTGCAATGACTATATTAGCGTCCTCCCTTGCTTGTCAATCAAAGCATAATGGAAGGTAGTGAGTGCACGGTATGCACAAAATGGATTTAGGAGCTTTAGAATTGTATATGAACATCAATCAAAGCATAATGAAAGGCACTGAGTGCACGGTATGTGCAAAATGGATTTAGTGACAAAGCTTTGGAAGATTTCAAGCGAAATGCAATTGATATGCATTAAGCTAATTTCCATGACCTTTGTTTGACAATGCCTCACAAAGATGCCATCTCGTGGAATACAATGTGTGAAGGATATGCAAAAAGTGGATTTTCTATGTAGGCCTTAGAAGTTTTCAAGAAAATATAACTGACAACCAAATTTAATGAATTTAAAAAACTTTCGATAAAATAAAATTGGTAGGCATAAAAAATAAATTCCGTGGCTTAAGTTAGCGATGTCCCTGCTTGTGCACTTATTTGGAGCTTTAAAATAGGGTATGGGCATCTATCATAGTAGAAATGTGTGAAAGAATTCTTCAAAGAGATGTCTTCTCATTGCATTCTATATTATGCACTAGATGAATTCGACAACAAAGCTTTAGCGACTTTCATACAAATACAATTTGTAGGTGTTCCGGTCGATTTGAATAGCCTTCCTACCTTTGCTATGATGGGAGATTTAAAAGAGGTTTTAAACATATATCTAAGCATAAAGGACAACGCAGGTTCATGGAAAAATGCCTCAAATGGATGTTCTCGCACAGAAGGCAGAGATAGGTTTAGAAACTGATTGTTAGTTTGCTAGTTTGTTAGCTTGGACAACTGTTTGTCCATTTTCTAAATAATTAGTAAATAATTGTTTGCTAACAAAAGTAGTTAGAGTTCAAATAATTTTTATTAATTATTTGACTCTTTTGGAAACTTCTAGCAATCAATTTGGCTAGGGTTGTTTAGTTGTTTTTCATCTCAATTGTTGGTTTTCCAACAAGAGTAGTATATAAGGGGATCAGGGGGCATTTGGAAAACAATGAAGGAATTGTGTGAATAACTTGCAGTGTTAGCAAGTAGTCTTGCAGTGTTAGCAAGGGCGTAGTGATAGCGTTGGGATAGTAGCAGGGTGGAATATCAGCAGGAGGATTAGGAGATCATTGAAGCTCTCCCAATAAGAGGCAAACATATTTGTATCTCTTAATTTGCTGAAGTTTTAATATAGTTCTCATCCGTAGTACCGATTTTCCCTTCGAGGTTTTTCCAGGGACAATTGTCCGAAAATATTGTGTTCATTGTGTTGCGTATTTATATCAGTTTATGAAATTGCAGTTGTGTTATTTTCCAATATTTGTTGCTCAAATAATCTATCAGAGATAGGAGGATAATAATCAGTAATTGTAATAGATTTTTCACATGGTATCAGAGCTAAGTTGAGGGTAGAAAAGATTTACCCTAGCCAAATAAAATTGAGGGTTTATAAAGCCTAGTTTAACCTCTTTAGAATTTTTTATTTTCTTTAACCTTTGAGATGGCCTCAGTTGGTTTAAGAGATCATGGCAGATTGGATGGAGCCTCTAATTTTGGTGTCTGGAAAGCCATAATTTCTTTATTGCTAGAAGAGAATGGTATGAAGGAATATGTTACCACTGTTGTGACTATACCTACAGATGCAACACAACTTGCAGCATACAAGAAGGATGATTCTAGGGCAAGGAGGCTAATCCTTGATGGTGTCAAGGACCATATAGTTCCACATATTGCAGAGTTAGATACTACAAAGAAGATGTGGGATGCCATTCTGAATCTGTACCATAATGCTACCACTAATCGAAAGTTGATTCTCAGAGAAAAGCTGAGGAATACCCAAATGAATAAGGGAGAAGATGTGATGAGTTACCTCACTAGACTCAGACTTGTCAAGGATGAGTTAGCGGTTGTTGGAGATAAGCCAAGTGATGATGAGCTAGTACGGATAGCCCTAAATGGGTCTCTAAGCAGTGGGATGTCTTTGTTCATGTTGTTAATGGATGAGACACCTTACCAAGTTGGGATCGACTTTGGAGTGACTTCACTCAGGAGGAGCTTAGACTAAGCCTTGTCAAAGGAGCCAACACTAGTACATTTGGGCCTAATTTCTGATGGCTAATTGTCAGATTTGCGATGACCAAATGTCAGACTTTCGATAAAATTTACCGTTGAAAACTCATCGTCGGGCTACCCGACGATGCCATTTGCATTGGTCGTTCGACGATGTAATGAACTCATATGATGGTGGCTATATTTGCACCCCTCACCACAAATATCGTCAAATTTCTATCGGATTTCTGACAGATGTTATGATTGCTCCTCGATGACCGTTCGACATGGAAGTGATGTCGGATATACAACATCCTTGTCAGACCTTTTATTAGTTGTCATCAGAAATCCGACGGTGAGAGATGATGTGGGTCAAACGGATTTGTCGTCGGTAAATGAAAGCATTGAACGAGTTCTATTTTTAAAAATTGCATTAAACATTTATTATTTATTTGATTCAGTGTTATTTACAAAAAATGATTATCAATGATGTTTCCTTTCTCCAAGAATTGTCTAGAATCTTTCCGTCAGATAATATGTAACATCAAATGACTAAATATTTTCTTTACAAATGCTTATTTTATTTAATTATTATCTGAGTGTGAATTAAAATTTATATCCGTATGGAAGCAGAACATACAAGCTTTAGAGTCATGTGCAAGCAAATTTCCTAAAACAAAGTAAGCAAGCATTATCTTGAATGACATGGAAACAAGCTCATCAGTTGCCTAGAAGAGAGCAATTGGAGAAAATCATAAGAGAGTGTTAAAGGGTGATAAATAGATAGAGAGTATGCAATACAAACAAACAATGTCTGGAGTGTCTGATGTAACATCTCTAATTTATGTCTGGAGGGACTAACTAGTTTTGGAGTTCCTGCGAAACCTATTGGGCCACGCTTTGGAGGAAATCAATGTGTTCATGCAAGGAGAACCTTTTTTCTATTATGAGAATGATGCTTTTGCATCGAATGATATTTGGAAGTCAATATCCAAAAATTTCTAGTGTGGAACTAGAGTTGGCGGACTCAAAGTAATTGTCAGCTTTCAGAAGACCAAGAGGTTATGTACACAATCTCCCAATAGAAGGGAAATCTCAAGAATTACCTCTCCCCCCCATGACTATTCATGAAGCACTTCCTGAAACAAAGGACTATTGGCCTCCATGGGATCAAAGAAAAAAATTGAAGCATAGACTCTAGACGATGTGGTGGTGTCCTTCGTGAAGAACTCTGCACTATAATTGAAAATTCATGAAGGAAACTACAAGATAGTGAAGAGAAATACAATCTTGAAAAGTGGGAAGAATGGATCTTGGTTTGGGTGGGGCCAATTTAGGTGGCTCCTCTAGAGGTTGACGAGATAGAAATCATATTAGGATTTGAAAAAGATCACACTCGTGGAACTTTGTGTGTGAGTGATCGATTACGGTGTTTGGGTAATGCATTCCAAATAGATATAGTTGCATTCCAAATGGGTAATGTCTTGATTGAAGAATTTTATCCTGATGGCATGCAACTGTATCTATTTGGAATGCATTACCCAAACACCGCAATAGATCACTCGCACACGAAGTTCCACGAGTGTGATCCTTTTCAAATCCTAATATGATTTCTATCTCGTCAACCTCTAGAGGAGCCACCTGACTTGGCCCCACCCAAACCAAGATCCATTCTTCCCACTTTTCAAGATTGTATTTCTCTTCACTATCTTGTAGTTTCCCTCGTGAATTTTCAATATTAGTGTAGAGTTCTTCACGAAGGACACCACCACATCATCTAGAGTCTATGCTTCAATTTTTTTCTTTGATCCCATGGAGGCCAATAGTCCTTTGTCTGAGGAAGTTCTTCCTGAATAGTCATGGGGGGGAGAGGTAATGCTTGAAATCGCCCTTCTATTGGGAGATTGTGTACATAACCTCTTGGTCTTCTGAAAGCTGAAAATTACTTCGAGTCCGCCAACTCTGGTTCCACACTATAGAAATTTTTGGATATTGACTTCTAAATATCCCTCGATGCAAAAGCATCATTCTCATAATAGAAAAAAGGTGCTCCTTGCATGAACACATTGATTTCCTCCAAGCGTGGCCCAATAGGTTTTGTAGGAACTCCAAAACTAGTTAGTCCCTCCGAACATAAATTAGAGACGTCACATCAAATACTCCAGACATTATTTGTTTATATTGCATACACTCTATCTATTTATCACCCTTAAACACTTTCCTTTGTCATTCTCCAATTGCTCTCTTCTAGGCAACTGATGAGCTTGTTTCCATGTCATTCAAGATAATGCCTACTTTATTTCTTTTAAGAAATTTAATTGCACATGACTCTTCAACCTGTATATGCTACTTTTGTACAGATATAAATTTTAATTCATGCTCAGATAATAATTAAATAAAATAAGCATTTGTAAAGAAAATATTTAGTCATTTGATGTTACATATTATCTGATGAATAGATCCTAGACAATTCTTGGAGAAAGGAAACATCATTGATAATCATTTTTTGCAAATAACACTTAATCAAATAAATTAAAAATGTTTCATATAATTTTTAAAACTAGAACTCGTTCAATGCTTTCATGCACCGACAGAAAAGCTGTCTGACCCACACCATTATCCATAATAGAACAAATCAATATAATAGGCTATTATAAAGAATATATAAAAAAATATGAAAGAACATTAAATTACAATTACAAACCCATAAACCATTAAATAGTGAAAATAGATATAAATTTGTAAATGTCTCCCTATAAACACCACAACCATAACCAAAACCAAAAAAATTCTTACCTGCAAAAACTAAGTAGATGGTGAGTTGCATGTCTACAACATCTCTCAGATGATCAAACTGTTTCTTAATTTTGTTCTTCTGATTAGTCAATGGATTTAGTTGCATGTACAAGTTTTCTATTTGAAGCCTTTTGTTTCCCTATATTTGAGACTTAATAAAATTATTGTGAGTAGGAAATTGATTCAGGAGTTACGTGTGAAGAATTTGGCAAAGTAAATTATGACAATCAAACTCAAATTTTATCTGTCTTGAAAGCCTTTTATCTCGATGACATTAAATTAAAGTTCTTTCTCTATTTTCTGGTGATCTCTGGAGTAGAGGTTGCTTTGCATCGACCTGGGATACATTTAACTTGTGTTGTATCTATGGAAATATGTATCCTAGGATGATGCAAGGCAACCTCTGCTCCACCAATACCAGATAGAAGAGAAAGTACTTTAATTTAAAGTCATCAGGATAAAATGCTTCCAAGACATATATTAGGTATAAAAGGAAGTCTACCCTGTCATTTGAAGGGGTTTACCTACAATTCAAGTGATCTCTTAATTATAAAATCAATTCAATTCCAAGTGAATAGGCAATCAAGCATTCATCAAGAATTAAAGGAGAAATCAAGTTAATAAAGATATTTAATAGAGGAGATATTTAATAAAGATATCATCTTTTAAATTAAGAAATGGGCAGGAGATTAAGAATACAAACCTTCCATATTGCACACTTCAAGGTATATTAAAATTAGTTTAAAGTGTATTCATTTAGGGACCTTTCATAAAATATTCTCAACTTACACATCATAAAAGGATCTTAAAATATTAATTGTTTATAATGATAAGAATTTGGTTGTTCCATACACCTTCCTTTACTATTTAAAAAATATCAGCGACCAAAATATTGTGCAGCAGTAGTATGTAGTGCATTTCATCTATTTTATGCCTAAATATTTCATCATACCACTTTCTTTTCAAAGGTGACTGATTGATTGCGGTGTTTGGGTAATGCATTCCAAATAGATCCAGTTGCATACCATTTATCTATCTTGATTAAAGACTTTTGTCCCGATGGCATTAAACTAAAGTTCTTTCTCTATTTTCTGGTGATCTCTGGAGTAGAGGTTGCTTTGCATCAACTTGGGATACATTTAACTTGTGTTGTATCTATGGAAATATGTATCCTAGGATGATGCAATGCAACCTTTGCTCCACCAATACCAGATAGAAGAGAAAGTACTTCAATTTAAAGCCATCAGGATAAAATGCTTTCAAGACATATACTAGGTGATGCTCTGCAAAAAGGATTAGAAAATCTATTTGATGGCAACACACACAAGAGCACAAGAAACAAACGTTAGTGTTAGCAACAAAAGATTATCCTAAACATGCATATCAAGAGAGATATTAAGCATGAAATAGAAAGCATACAAACATAGAATAAAATAGCTAATCAAGATGCTCATAGTTTCTCCTCCCTTGTTCCTCTCCTCTCCAAGTTCCACATGAATGTAGCTCTCAGCTTTGAGCACTAGCCATGGATGCCATAAGGAGATTCAAGATGGTTGAATATGATAAACAAATTCTATGCAAGTGTAGATAGTGATGCTATGAGAAAGCTCTATGCTAATGCCAGTATAACAACAATACTCTAATGCTTCCTTCTTTGCTTGAGGAGAAGGGTTCTATTTATAGAAGAAATGGGAAAATGAAGCGTTAATATTGAGCAATCTTAACAAGGGTTAGGATTGAAAGATATTCAATCCATGTGAGACTTTCAACCCAATCCCATGTTGACAAGTGTCACCATGAGGAGGCTTGAGAGGAGAGATAATGAGCATTAAATGCTTGAGGGGACGTGATGGTTACCCTAGTCAAAGAAATAAATGCTTTGAAGAGACACATGGGTTACATGAGGGTTAAGTTAGGGGTCAAAGTCCTTAACCATGGGTGCAAGTGGAATTAACCATTAATGGTCATGTAAGAGCCATAAGTGGTTTGGAAGAATTTAGAGGTTAATTTGTTGAACACACAAAGCATTAATTGCTTTTCAAAGACTTTGGAGTCTTTGAGAAGTGACTCCAATTCGCTTAGGAATGTGACAATATTTAAGGGATGGATTAGGTTAATTAGGAAGGGTTTAGAAGAATCTAGAAGGGGTTTAGGCATGCAAGTGGATTTTGTAGGAAAATGCAAGTGGGAGAAATTTTGGTATTTTCAGTTAAAATAAAATCATTTATTTCAATTAAATGGTGTAATTTGCATTTGGGTAAATATTCAAATAAATATTAATTTATTTATATGAGAAAAAGGAAGATAAAGCATTAAATGCTTGAAGACTTTGAGGGAAACCTTTAAAGGGTTAAGAAGACTCTAGAAATAAGCCATTAAGTTTGAAGACTTTAAGGAAAGCCATTAAAGTCTTAAGAAGACTTTAAGGGAAACCATGAAAGGTTTGAGAAGACTCTAGAAGGAAGCCATTAAGTTTGAAGACTTTAAGGGAAACCATTAAAGGTTTCAAGTGGGTGAGGATAAAGGTGATTTAAATAAATGATTTATTTAAAATAGTTGTGCAACTTGCATTTGTAGGAAAATACAAGTGGGTGGAGGATAAAGGTGATTTAAATAAATATTAATTTATTTAAATGTGAGAGATGGGATTTTGGGGGAATTTAAATAAATATTAATTTATTTAAATGTGAGAGAAGATTTAATTAAATAAATATGATTTATTTATTTAATTAATGGTCTGAATTTGGTTAAGTGAATTAAATCAAATAAATTGAATAATTTATTTAATTAATAGGAGAAGAGGGTTAAGATGAATTAATTTAATATATTAATTTAATTAAATATTGATTGATGGTTAAATAATCAAATAAATATTAAATATTCATTTAATTAAGTGGACAGATTTATGTGACTACACTAGGTATAAAAGGAAGCCTACCCTGTCATTTGAAGGGATCTACCTACAATTCAAGTGATCTCTTAATTATAAAATCAATTCAATTCCAAGTGAATAGGCAATCAAGCATTGAAGGAGAATTCAAGTTGGTGCAGGTGCATTTGGAAGACCAAAGGACTCAATGAAGCCATTAAATACTTTTGAAGGTCTTAGGAGTGAAGAGCCAATCAATTATGATGTCTTAAGGGGGAAGCCTTAAACAACACACACTAAGCTTTGATTGCTTAGGTGTGGTGTGGGCCCATTCCTTCCCTTGACATCCCTTACCGTTTGTTTCCGTTAAAAAGACAATCACTGTTAGCATTTGAATTCAAACAACGTTCCCGTGTTTGACTGCATAGAACAAAGCATTGAATTTTTTGGTGAGATGCATCAAAGAAACACGATCTATGACACTGTAAGTGTGGTATTTGTCTTTTCGATATGTTGTGGATAATATTAATCAAATATAGAATTTTTTTGATGCTATATACACTATGTTTTGGATTGAATTTAGGTAAGGAAAGAGGTAATGGAAGAATAAAAGAGGTACACAAAGGAAGAAGAGTGAAATAGGTGGTTTGGGAGGGAGGTTGCAAGTATATATGATAATTCGTATGGATAATTGTTGTCTATAAAGAGGCAAATAAGCTATCACAACTTCAACATGAATGAATGCCTCATCTACAGAAGCAAAAGATACCTCTAATGGTTTCAAAATTTATCAAAATAGTTATGATATACCAAATAATCAAGTGGAATATCCTTTAGGTAACTAATATTATCTTCAAACTTTATTTTGATTTTCATCATATAATTGCCCCACCTTTAGGAGATAACTATAGGAGATAATTTATTACATTAAAAAGTCCATCATAAATAAATAAATTATACATGATATGTGAATGTTTACTATCACAAATTGATTTTAATTCATTTATCTACATGAATACACTCTTTATTTATTAGTTCTAGGAATGGAGCACTCACATGGACAAACAAAATGCTAGGTTTGAGAAAAATAGTTAAGAGATTGGATATATTTTTTTATATTTTCCAAATGACTTGAGTATAATGATAATATAATTTTTAAAATAGGTTTATATCACTTTCCTTTGACTTGGTCATGGAAGATCATCTAAACCCCGAATGCACCTTCATCTTTAAAAACATGTAGTTTAAGGTCAATCATTCATATCTATCTTTTCAAACATTAGAGGAGTGAGCTTCTAAAAGTAAGAAGTACCAAGATGCGTGGTCTAGTAAAAATTTTGTAGTCCTAAATCACTCAAAATCATAACCAAGGTTTTTGCATTGCATATCTATCATTTATTTCAATTTATTATTAAACCAAAGAAAATAGGATTCATTAAAATCCATAATTCCCTTTAAAATATTATTCATATCTAAGAAGGCATGGAGTGGGATGAGTATTCATATAAATAACCCTTTATCCTTTCCATGTGAATTTCCCTTGGTTTTAGTCCCATTTTTTAAAAATTTTATTCAAAACAAAATTTATAGATGCCTCTACTTGTCTCACCATTCATTAATTGTTTGGGTTTTTCATTCCATTCACTAAGGTTGGCATATATTCTAAGACTCTATGTCATGGCCAAGATAAATGATTTGACTCTAGTTTGTCTCCAATCTAGTGACCTAGTAGCATGTGAAATCTATCTCTTCCTAATTATTATTCTCTCCATCTTGTTAATGACCATTTCATTAATGAATCCTTCCTCATAATTTTGGACAAGTGAGACAATGTTAGCTCAATGAATCTTTTCAATCCTCTTTCAAGATTCTTTCCCAAGTAATAATCTTGCATATTGGAAAATAAGTTATGCTTCTATTTTTCCAAGCTAATCTTCCTTATAATGTTTAGATTTACTCTAAAGTGCTCATTGTGACAAATGTTTACTACTCTTCCTTTTAGTCTCATTCCAATATCTCCTACAAAAATATGGAATGATTACATTTATATTTTATTTGTGTCTCTTAAATATCCACAAAATTTGGAACAATAATACAATTTTTTAATAATATTTAATTGTAAAAGAAAGGATTAAAATGGAACTAAACACTCTAAATAAATTAATCAGGGTTAAAGGGATAAACTAGGAACAATTCATGAAGGCAAGATCTGTTATCTCAAAATTAATAGATTCATGCAAGAAAAGAAATATTAAATCTACAGATAAAATTCTTGAAACATTTAGCTAGCTAAAAGTGAAAGAATGTTGTCAAGCTCTCATTTTCGCATAGACTGGAAGAATGCTAGCAAAGGTTGTAGAGGGTAAAGGCTGCTGGCCGTTGTAGGGTCTAACTTTATACCCACCGATCAGATTTCATTGGAATTTTGTAAATCCATTTCAACAAACATTGTTTGTGCATATCCTACAATCATAGAATTTCATTAGAGCACATTTCTTTGAGGCATCTAACCAAACGGTTCATTTCTTAATTATAAAATCAATTCAATTCCAAGTGAACAAGCAATCAAGCATTCATCAAGAATTGAAGGAGAAATCACTATTGAACTTATCCCTATCTCATATAACCCTATGTTGGCTAGGCCCCACAATAATTAGAAGGTCCTAATTACTATTGTCCTAAACCTTGCATTGACCATCACAATTTCATAGTGAGTTGAGCTAATTAGTCCATTAGCGAGATTGGGAAAGAGTTTGGTATTGAGTTAGGTGTTGGTGGAAGGTTTAAGGAGGTACACTATCATCATAATTAATGTTAGAGAGTGTTGTGTGAAGAAGAATGGCCACGAAAGGAGTGACTGTCCTAGCTAAGTGCTTGAGACTATCACAAAAAGTGAGTGTTGCAGCAGTTAATCTTCCTTTGACCTTTGTGTGTTTGGGAGGGTAAAGACCCATGGTGGTATATGTTGAGTGGTTGGGAGGGTAAAGACCCACATATCAACTATCTACTTTGACATCCTACGATGGTGTCCACCTACTCTAAAAGCTTGTGGGCACTCTCTGTCTAATACTAACATATACATAACATGTGCCTCTCATATAACCCTATGTTGGCTAGGCCCCACCATAATTAGAAGATCCTAATTACTAAAAACACTAGATTCTCCCCTAAAAGGTTGTTGAGTCATAGAAGGCCTAGCTTGATAGCCCTATAGTCTCTCATACCTAAAATGAGAGACTTTGCCATAGCTGGGTACAAACTTCTCTCATGCCTCTTGTGTCCACCCCATAATGAAATAATTGACAAGTAACTTGTCTTGAATGTAATATACAAACTACAAGAACTCCAAAAACTAACTCTCATGTTGAGCCACTATGAAACCTTATTATGTAAATTGTGAAACTCATCTATGCATCTCTGTCAAATTTTTTTTTGAAATAGAACACACTTTGAAGCACTCCAAAATGGTATCTAGAGAGGGTTTCCAATGTGAGTTGGTGCATTTTATCCTCCTAGTACCACAAGGTGGAATCAAGTCCTCTCAAAAATTGCATTGAAAATTATGCCTTTAAGTTGCTCACATATAGATGCAACCCAAAGCATAAGTCCAAGCTAAGTAACCAAGACTTAACCTCAACCCCATTTGTGGATCTTAAAAATGTAGAGGATTGGAGATGAAGCAACTCTCGAATATGATCCTTTGGCTCATGATATGTGCTTGATATAGTCTATACCTCTTGTATTTATGCATGATGAGGTTAGGTAATGTGTATTCATCAATATTCTATCTCCTCTATGTGTATTTCCCAACTTCAAGGCGAACTCCTAATAAGCTCCCAAGATGCAAGTATATGCTCCTCTACTACAAGTGGATCCTCATGGCTTGTAAGATTTGAGGTCCATACTTGGGCTACTCATCTTGGTGAAAACTCTCAAAGTGATATGACCCTTCCTTCCATTTCCTACACCCTATTTTCTAACCCACACCTCATAACCTTTACCTCACTTCCTATCATTATTACCTTCCATCTACCTTTCATATCCCTATCTTAACCTCCTCCACTTTCCTACATCCTATCCTAAACCTTAACCTCATACACACTTACTTTTACTTCACCTACCTAACCCCATTCCATCCTTCACATCCTTAATTTATCTCCCCCCATTCACTTTCCTACCTTCCAAACCCCTAACATATCCTAACTTACTCTTTCACCATTACATCCTTCATCACTTACCTCCCTATCTTACCTCCCTATCTTATCATCTTTCACCATCTTATACCACTTCCTAATGATACACTTATGCTCCCTTCCAAAACACCAACAAAAAATAACACTCGATCACTACACATTGCTCTGACGGTTTTGCAACAGGGATATCACCTCAATTTGTACATATTCACCTCAATTTGAGTAGTAGCAGATATCAGAGCATAGAGCAGTGAAGGAAAACTATAGTAGTAGTTGCCCACAGGATTATGAGATGGATCTATTATCGAGGCTGCTTTCTTTGTTTCCTCTGCTAGATGAAGGGAAGTAGTGAGGAACAACTAACACCTCTCCTTGCAGGGGTTCCCAGTTCCAGATGGAGGCTCAACTTCACTGCTTCAGATTTTAGGATAACCTTCATTCAATGTGCGGTGTCGCCCAAAAAAAGCACTGTTATATATGAAAAATATATCCCTGTTCAACATTTTCGAAAATGAAATGTACATTGGTTTCTTTGCAGCTATGAGAGTCATTTATGAAGAGAATTACATCCTGGCGTGGAGCTTTACTACAAATGGAACCGCCCCATCCCTGAATATATCTAATCTTCCATCCTTTATGCACAGAAAATCCAAGAGCTCAAACACCAGACTTAAAGCTAGCATAAGCACAGATTGCGTTGTCCTCATTCTCCTCGTAGTGGTAGGAGCATCGCTTGGCCGGTTGAAGAGAAAATAGTACAGAGATATCATCAAAGAATGGGAAGAGGAGTATTGGCCTCACAGGTTTAAGTATAAAGAACTACATATTGCAACCAAGGGCTTCGGAGACAAAGAACTTTTGGGATCCGGAGGCTTCAGCCAAGTCTACAAAGGAGTTCTTCCCACAAACAGAATCCAGGTAGCGGTGAAATGTATTCTGAGAGAAATAGATGATGGGGTTAAGGAATTCATAGCAGAGATCTCCATACTTGGTCGCCTTCAACATCGAAATCTTCAGTAGGTCAGAGGGTTGGTCACTTCTACAGTCATGTCTGCGAGAACAATGATAAATGGAGAGAGGGGTTATGCCAGGGCCCCTAGTATTATATGCCCCTACTATTCTATGATGGAAGAAGATCTATTCCATCTGATTTTTTTCTGGTCGGAGGATCGATCCATAGTTGTTACGCTCCATCCCAGGGAAGAGGGATTAAAGCCAGTCCAAAGGATGGAGGTAGTTCACCCCCGGTTGAGCAAGTTAGGTTCTGGACAGTTCAGTTGAAGGGAGGGAGGCTCTTAGGGAACCTTAACAAAGCACAAAAACAAAAACATAACAAAATTCCTAACAAAACACAAAAACAAATAAAAAACATAACAAAATTCCTACCATAATGAAGTTCCAGGAAAGTTTCCCGTCACCTAGTATCCTGGTATAGTTGCTCCTCCAGCACCACTTCATTCCACGGCTGGTTACCTGCAGAGGTGGGAGGAAGAGTCAGGACAAAGTAATGGAAGAGGTCGATGGACGAAGACACAGGATTTATGAAATGACTTGGTCTTTTCTTTTTTTTTTGAAGTAATGCATGCGGTTGTCGGATTTTCGACAAATGCGGGCACTTTTTCTAAAAAACCAAAATGTCATTGCCAATTCCTTCTCCGTCGAAACCAAATGTTGCATTATCATTGGAATTCTGACAAAATCGGGTATTTTTTCAAAAAAATTCAAATTTGATCACAATATACCTTCGCCATTGGAATTTTAGGCCAAATGTATTAGTGCAACAATAAGAGTCAGAAAAGTGAGGCAGAACAGGAGAACATTGCCCTAGCGGGTAAAGGAAAAGCAAAGAAGGGGTCCAACAAAGGATCAAATCCACAAGGTGAGAAGAAGAAGAAAGACTTGTTGAAGATCAAGTGCTATGACTGTCACGAGTTTGGCCACTATGTCAGTGATTGCCTAGAAAGGAAGAAGAATGACAAGAAAGGCAAGAAGCAAGTTGCAACTTCAGTAAGTGTAGATGAGCTCTCAAATGGAATGGAAGATGAGTTTGCACTCATAGTGTGTATGGTTAGCTCAACCTAACAGAGTGTTTGGTACATAGATAGTGGGGTGCCATTTCATATGATAGGAGTTAGAGAATAATTCTCCAATTATAAGGAGGAGAGCACCAGACTCAACTTAGTTGGGAAAGGGACTGTTCAGTTTTAGAGAGAGAATGGTAAGATGATTCCTCTTCATGATGTGTTGCATGTTCTAGGCTTAGGGATGAATTTGATTTCTATATCTGTCCTTCAGGACAAAGGGTACAATGTACTCTTTAGAGGGGCACATGTATTGATTAAGCATAAGGATTGGAAATCACCCATAGCTATTGGAGTTAGGAGTGGTCGGCTTTATAGGCTGTAGTTTGATATTTCTAAGGCACTCATGAGCAAAAGAAATCTTAGAGATTGAGGAGAGCTATGGCATAGGAGAATGGGTCATATACATCATGGAACACTTAATTTTCTTCATGAGACAATGACAGGTGTTCTAGAGGTGAGCATAGAGCATGATGATGTATGTAAGGGATGTGTATTGGGGAAGTTTGTGAAAGCAACTTTTCCAAGGAGTGACACTAGATCTAAGGGTGTTATTGATCTAGTACATTCAAATGTATGTGGACCAATGTTGATGAAATCTCTCAGAGGGTATGAGTACTTTGTTACTTTTATTGATGATTTCTCTAGGAAGACTTGGATATACTTCCTGAAGACCAAGGATGAAGTTTTCAGTCGCTTCCAAGAGTTCAAAGCTCTTGTAGAGGAATTTGACAGGAAAGAAGATAAAGCTTCTTTGGTCAGACAATGGAGGCAAGTATAAAGGCAATGAGTTCCAAGAGTTCTATACCGGAGAAGGAATCAAGAGAGAGTGGACTGTTCCTTACAATCTGCAACAGAATGGAGTTGCTGAGAGGAAGAATCGGTCTATATCAGAGGTAGCAAGGGCTATGTTGCATGACCAGGATATGCCTCGTTATCTGTGGGCAGAGGCATGTAGTACAACAATATACATACAGAATAGAGTTCCACATAAGGTGCTAGGGAAGAGGACACCAGAGGAAGCATTCACTGGGAAGAAGCCAGATGTTAGTCACTTTAGGATCTTTGGGAGTTTGGCATATTGTCACATTCCAAAGGATACACGTACCAAGTTAGATCAGACTGCAGAGAGGGGGTACTTCATGGGGTACAGTGAAACATCAAAGGCATATCAGATATTTATTCTAGGGACCAGGAGGATTATAGTTAGGTGTGATGTCAAGTTCATGGAGGAAAAGGCATTTAGGAGGTCCAAATATTTGCCAACAGAGCATCAGAGTGAGCAGCTGATAGAAGCTCCAAGGATAGCTAAACCGAGTCAAGGGCAACAAAGCTCGAATACAGCCACTAGTACCAGTATAGGCTTAGGTGGTGGGAGTTTACAGAGTATGGAGCAACAGGTGCAAGAAGAGATACATCAAGAAGACATGGAGGCTAATATTTCATCTTCTATAGTTGGCAGCAACAACCATGAGGTTCAATAGGCACAAAGAAATACTCAAGAGTTAGTGGGTACTCCTAGGAGGAGTAATAGACAACGGAAACAACTAGCCAAGTTTGATGAGTATGTTGCATTAGTTAGTTAGCTGGTAGATAGTGAACCTTCTAGCTATCAGGAGGCTACACAACATCAAGTGTGGCAAGATGCTATGGTTGAGGAGTATACTTCAATTATGTAGAATGATGTTTGGGAGGTAGTGCCTAGACCAACAGATAGAGATGTGGTTGGATCACATTGGATCTATAAGATCAAGCACGGTGTAGATGGTAGCATCGAGAAATACAAGGCAAGGTTCATGGAAAAAGGGGTTCTCTCATAAGGAGGGAATAGACTATGAGGAGACATTTTCTCCACTTTCCAAGTATACTTCTATACGAGTTGTAATCTCAATTTTAGCACAAATGGGATGGTAGATCCATCAAATGGATGTCAGGACAACATTCCTAAATGGCGAGTTGAAAGAGGAGGTATACATAGAAAAAACATAAGGCTTTATAGAACACAACAAAGAGACCCACGTGTGTAGATTAAAGAGAGCTTTGTACGGACTCAAGCAAGCTCCCAGAGCATGGTATGAACGCATTGATAGTTACTTGCAAGAAATGGGCTTTGTGAAGAGTGAGGCAGATGCTAACCTCTACTACTTGATGGTTGGGGGTGAGATTCTCATTCTTGTCCTATATGTGGATGACTTTTTTCTAATAGGCTCACTAGGGCTCATAGAAGAGTGCAAGAGGGACCTTGCAGCAGAGTTTGAGATGAAGGATTTGGGACTTATGCACTACTTTCTAGGCATGGATGTATGGAAGACAGATGGAGAGATTTTCCTTGGACAAGGGAAATATTGCATTGAAATATTGAAAAGGTTCAGGATGGAAGATTGCAAAGCCATGTCTACACCTATGATCATGAATTGGAGGAAGGTAGATACATCCAGAGAGAAGGATGTAGATCCCACATTATTTAGGTAGTTGATTGGTTCTCTCATGTATTTGATCAACACCACGCTAGATATAACTTTTGTAGTTAACTCTCTTAGTCAGATCATGGCTGAGCCAAAGGGAGTGCATTGGACAGCGGCAAAGCATGTGCTATGTTATTTGTGAGGTACAATTGAGTATGGGATTAGATATGCTCGAGGTGAAGGAATCAGGTTGATGGGCTATATTGACGCAAATTGGGCAGGTAGTACAACAGACAAGAGGAGCACTTCAGGGTGTTGTTTTAGTCTAGGATCAGGAGTTGTCTCTTGGTTCAGTAGGAAGCAGAAGTCTATGGCTCTGAGTTCTGCAGAGTCAAAATACATAGAAGCTAGCATGGCGACATGTGAAGCTATATGGCTTCGAAAGTTGCTAGTAGCCTTGTTTGGTCAGAAGGTGGAGACTACAGTGATAAACTATGACAATCAAAGTTGCATTAAGTTGATTGAGAATCTGGTGTTTCATGATAGGTAAAAACATATAGACAACAGGTATCACTTCATCAGAGATTGTGTACAACGTGGAGTTGTTCAGCTACAATTTATACCTATAGATCAATAGGTAGCAGACATTCTGACAAAGGCATTGGGGAAGGCAAAATTCATCTTCTTCAGAGAGAAGTTGGGTGTCATGCAGAACAACTTCCTTGCTAAGAGGGAGTGTTATTTTGTTAGTTTGTTAGCTTGGACAACTGTTTGTCCATTTGCTAAATAATTAGTAAATAATTATTTGCTAACAAATATAGTTAGAGTTCAAACAATTTTTATTAATTATTTGACTCTTTTTAGAAACTTCTAGCAACAAATTTAGCTAGGGTTGTTTAGTTGTTTTTAATCTCAGTCGTTGGTTTTCCAACGAGAGTAGTATATAAGGGGGTCAGGGGACATTTGAAAAACAATGAAGGAATTGTGTGAAGAACTTGCAGTGTTAGCAAGTAGTCTTGCAGTGATAGCATTGGGATAGTAGTGGGGTGGAATATCAACAGGAGGATTAGGAGATCGTCAAAGCTCTGCCAGTAAGAGGCAAGTAGTATTTGTATCTCTTAATTTGCTGAAGTTTTAATATAGTTCTCATCCGCAGTACTGGTTTTCCCTTCGGGGTTTTTCCAAGGACAATTGTCTGAAAATATTGTGTTTATTGTGTTGTACATTTATATGAGTTTGTGAAATTGCAGTTGTGTTATTTTCCAATATTTGTTGCTCAAATAATCTATCAAATATAGGAGGATAATAATCAGTAATTGTAATAGATTTTTCACATTGATATGATGTCTCACACAGAGAAATAATGAGCACTGGTATTAGAAAAGTCTATGCACTATGATAATGCCAACATTTTAGAAGAGCCACCACACATATGAGCTTACACCAAGATTGGATAGGTATGCACCAAGAGACTCCCCTCCAACAAGATACCATGTCAAATAGAAATTCGCATGGAATATGAAACCTGTGTACTTAAATTTATACAAGGAACTATCATATGAAATTGGGACATTTAGACATAAACTTAATTGTATATAACTTTATCACATTGCATCTATGTGTGCTTTGAAAAAAAAATGCACACTGCCAACACAACAACAACACAACAACATCAGAGAAAAGGAATCAACACACTGAGATTGAAAATACAATCAACTCCAATATTTCAGACATCACTACATACTAGCCACTTCACAATTTGGGAGGAAATTAGTGCCGATATAACAGTATATATACCCCATCCAAGCATATTTTTGGGCATTCAAAATCCTTTAAACTGCAACTTTGAAACTGGATATGGACATCTATCAAAGCATCAAAACTGGGTGTGCCAAATGTAATACCAACAAAATGGTAGCAATATTAGTCAATTAAACCAAACCATTTGAAAGCATTATCAAAAAAGAATAACATAAAAGCATAGAGAAAATACAAGACATAAAATACATGATACTTCCCTCATGATGCTTTTATGTAACTTGATTCTTCCTTGTCCTCCTCGTCTTCACGTACCTTGTTTTCTCACACATGCAAGAAAATCCTGGGAAGCCCATGAGGCTGGCAAGTGGAAACACTTGTGGAAATGTGTAAGGGATATTGGACAGGGGGTTATGACATACATGCTAAAAGGGGAAGGTGTAGGGTGGCTCCATGAAGAAGAGCATTCTCACACATGTGTGAACACCCCTCGGTCAAAGATGAGGTGGAGAGGTAAAGTGACTTGTGCATGCAAGTCCTTTATGAGGGGAGTCACTTGTGGACTTGGCTAGTTGTGTAGTATCTAAAAATTGAACAAATACTAAAAGGGATTAGGCTCTGGGTTAATTAACTTAATGAGGGGATTAAAAGGTGAGTTTGTAGGAATCACAACATTACTTTAATTAATGATGAATTAATTTAACTAATTGGGATTAGGAATAGGTTTGGAATATTCCTTAAGGTTGAGTTTGATTTATTAAAATAAATGAAACTTTTAGGAGAAATGAGAATGAGGTAATTAATTAATATAATTTAATTAATTTAAGGATAATAACAAGATAATATGATTAATTAAATTAATCATTTGATAAAGGGATAAATAATTGAATATTAATTTAATTAATTTTATGTGTCTACTACCACAAAGACTAACATACAAAGGGTTGTTTTGCCAAAAGAGGAGAAACAACTAAGGCTTTATTCACTATGCCATGAATTCATATGCAAATATTATAAAGGACATACACTCATGTCGAGGATTACAAGAATGATCTATGATAGATAATAAAACCTATATGCAAGCTATATATGAGTATAGTAAGCATGCATATTTGGATCTATTACAGGGAGATCACTGATATCTTTGCAATAATAAAAGATGAAGCCCTATGAATCATTGAATACACTCCTTTGCCTATACTCAAAAAGAATATCAACAATAAGATCAACCACTATATATTATATGGGTGCAACTACCTTAGGAAAAAATTTAGCACAATCATTAGTACACACACAACCCAAACACTTCCCTATCTTAAAATTTTCTTGGCTACAATACAAATAATATTTTTGGTGAAAAATAAAGGAAGGGCATGACATAGATATATTGGTAAAGCTAGCTAAATTACTACGCTATGTCCTACAATATAACTCTAAGCAGCACAAATTCCACATACTTGGATCATGGAAATAGGTTGGCCTACTTCATGTCACTGACATTTTGTACATGCATGATTTTCCAAGATGAATCAATCCTCCCTTCCAAATCACCTATCCTTACTAATATTTATCTGTGACTAAATAATCCTCCATCTCTGTTCATTCATGCTCTCTACTTTTCTCCTCCTTTTCCCTTAATTTAATACTATCACTTTTGATGACAAACCTCTCACCTACTCACACTCTAATACCAAACATAAATATATATGCCCAAACTTCTACCCTTGAATAGGTCCTTTCAACCATCTACAGACTTATTGTCACACCAATTATAGGAATTTGACAATTCAAAAGAAACACACAGTCCTAACTATACTTAGAAACAAGAATCATAATAACTTAACAGAACAATCAATGATCATCAACAACACAAACAACCAAATATTGTTTCAATATTATTTAGAATTTAAGTTACAAATCATAATTTGACCCCCATAGGTCATTACAATCAACAATGGGAAATTGCTATTATCTTTGGTTTAGGGCGCCATCCTTTTTCTTACTTCCTACCTTCATCTCTCCTCTCACTTCTCTATTCATTCTTTGGCAGTCTCACTTCAAACCATTATGATTTTGTCTTCCCCTTGCTATCATTCCTCTTTTCCTCTTTGTCTCACATTTTCTATACTTTCACTTCCATCCCATAATACCTCTTTGCATCCTCCCTAATTCTCATCAATTCTCCCAACTATTGACTTCTTTCTTGCCTTGCCTTATTTTTTTCAGCCTTTCTTTTATTTAGCCTATTTGGCCTCTTCTTGTTACTCTTGTTGGCCATCACCTTTTGCATCACCTGCCAATGACCTCCTCTTATTCTCCCCATGGTCTTTCATTTTCTCTCTTTCTTTGTTGACCGTTTATAACGGTTCATAATTGATTCTCTTCTCATATCATTTTCCTCAAAAATTGCTCATTAATATTTAATTGTTTATCTCCTCCTGCCAAAGACAGACATACCAATTTATCCAACTGTTTGCCCATGTGGAATAGGAACTCCAAGCTTCTTACTCAACAAACCAAATTTGTGAACAAAACATGAAACCAAACAAAGAAAACAATAAAAACAAAATGTTGATTGATTGTCTTGCATAAGGCTCCCCAAGAGACTAAATAAAGCATGAGCTCCTATAGATGAGATCACGAATCATAAATTATTCCTTGAGCTATACTTTTTTTTTCTTTTGCTTCTTCCAACATCATTATGGAACATATGTCTTATTTTTCCAACATTGTTTTTCATTATCCTTCTCTACTCTTTCCATCTTCCAAAGCTCCCTTGACCACACATTCACATACAAATCAGTAATAACAACTTTATAGAAATTAAAAATTTTCAAATCTTCAAACTCCTTCATTTCATCATTTTTCCTTTCAACTTTATTAAAATCTTTCATAGCTTGACATAAATCTGCACTTACAATTTCATTTTTCCATTCTACAATTTCACCTATTATTGGCTGCAACCATGTTTCTCTGCTATCCATCTTCTTCAAGAATAAATTGTTTGCATCTTTTACATTTACATCGTAACTCATAACCTCTTCACTAAACTCCTCACATATTACTTCATACCTTTGCCCATTTAACATAACGAATGAATCCCAAACAATGTCCTTATGTAGGACCAAGTGATTTATCTCTTCTTGTAGCTCTGCAATAACCTCTTCATGATAGGCTGCAATCTTTTTTTTTTTGCCTCTTTTTTTGTCCCATTTGTATTCATATCTTCAAGCTTTATTTTCCACTCTTGCTTTATTGTTGCAGATTGTTCCCACAGATCATCTTCACTATGATTGTCTATTGCTCCACTTTTTAATGTCATCCCTGCACAACTTTGTCATATCTCTATTTGTCCTCATTCTTCTTAACTTCTACTATTCCATCTTTTGCATCTTTACTTTCTACCGCACCTTCTATTTTATCCTCCTTTTCCATGTCCTTGACAACCAATGGTTCTACTGTACATTCTCATTTTTCATCTACAAGCCTCCATAACTCCATCTCCCACTCATACATGTCATCTAAATTATTTGATTCCACTTCCTTGTCATCTTCCTCTTTAAAATTATTCCCTTCAACAATGCCATTCAAAGATTAAAAAACATCATCCAAATCAACTTGCTTACTTCTCACTCTGCATGTATTCTCCTCAAACTTTTTCCAATCTATTGCCGCAACTATCTCAATCTTCTTCTTTGGTATTTCCTTCATCAATATTTTTGTTTCTTCATATTTATTTACATCATCCTTTTCCTTTCAGGATCACCCTAGGAAGAATTATCAGTGTTAATTTTTAAAACTCCTTCAATAGGAGGAACCCATCTCCCCTCTCTAGGAATTTTTTGTTTGACTTGTTGAAATTTGTAGGTAAACCCAATCCATTGCCAACTAAATTCAAACTCTTACAATGGCCCGATTACTAGAGTTTACTGTCAATGAAAAATCATATTTTGTAGAAATAATCTCTTGAATCCCGGAGGACATTTCCTATTAGGTATGGTGTGTGACTATTTATATTTTTTGTCCAATTAGTGTTT
This sequence comes from Cryptomeria japonica, assembly GCF_030272615.1. Taxonomy (NCBI): domain Eukaryota; kingdom Viridiplantae; phylum Streptophyta; class Pinopsida; order Cupressales; family Cupressaceae; genus Cryptomeria; species Cryptomeria japonica. The sequence continues at coordinate 529,638,016 of NC_081411.1, forward strand.
TGAATGTGAAATGTTCCACTCTCTTCCCCTATAAATGATTCTCTTATGTGGGATTTGGATATTATTTTCTTATTATTTTTTATTATGTTTTACACTTTATTTTCTTTACATCATGGGCAAGGGCCCCTATAGAGCCCCATGTATTTTAATTGAAAAATAGAAATTAATTTATGTAAGTCAAACACAATATTAACATATAATGATAAATTAAAAAGAGGGTAAAAGGGATTAACCATTTTTAATTTTGCATTGTCAATGTATGATGATTTTGTTAACTTATTAACGACTAACACACTGTGTAATACAATGGTTAATATGTACCATTCTGATTAACAAGGATGTGTCAATCTGAAAGTATTTTTTCCTCTTTATACATACCAGTTACAAGAAAAGGACACTTTCCTTCCACAACAAACTCTTCTTCTCTACGATTAATGATGTTGTAGTGTTTATTGTAAAATGCTTTGTGCACAGATCAGTTTAGTCAGGGAGATTTTTTTGACCATTGATAAGGACATTTCACAATAGTTTGTGATTGTAGTCCGCAATAGCTTGATTTTACCATGTAGATATAGAAGCATGCCATGTTATTGAACATTTTTATGATGAGCACCCCTTGGGAATTTGTGCAATTTTAAGTTTAAATTCACAACAAATGGGCTCTCTCTATTGAATAGATAGTTAAGATAGTGATAAATTGTTGTAAACCATGCTTAAAGTTCATGGTATTGAAAAGTTGTTTTAATTCATATTTTTTAAAAATTATGAATGATTGAATGTTGTATTTGATTTGATCTACATGTGATATATTCAAAGTTGTAGTCCACTTTGTTTGATTTTGAGTGGTGCCACACACTTCTCTCAATGTATTAGGTATATAGTGATAATTTTTTTATTTATTACAGTTAACAATTAAGGTGCAATACAAGTTAGAATATTATTAGTTCCTAACACATCAAGTTTTACAATGGTTAGTGTGCATAGTTGGTAAAATGTTTTACAACGTGTTTCAAAACATAACGTGCTTCAAAAAGTTTCTTCAGAATACACTTTCGCTAAAGAAATCCTATTCTTTCCCTCCTTTCACATATAGACTACACCCCCTTTTCTATCTAACTTCCAAACCACTATACCATACCTTCAAATGCAAATAAATGCAATACAATCCCTAAGCCAGATACATAAAAAACTAGCACTCCATACTTGAGCCAAAGATATAAAAAATTGGTCCTTGATACTTGAGCTATATTTCAACAATCTATTAATCAAAGAACATATGACATTTTATTTTGGTGAAGGTAGATTATTTAAGGTGGGATGATTTATTTTAATGAGTGGGTGAATGATGAGATATTTAGTTTTTATACTAACTACTTTCAATAAAACCCTCTAATTTGGAAGGTTTATCTTTTTAATATGTATGTATCTTCCTTTAAGGTTTCTCTTTTAGACTTAACATTTTTCCAAGTTTAGGTAATTTTAATTATTTGTAATTATTCTACCATTGTTTATTTTGGCAAGTATATTCTCCATTAGAATAGGAGAATAATGGAGAGCCAAAGACTGCAACGTCCATCTTCTCAGGGTTGAGGGAGAGGTTTGTAGAAAGGACGCTTCCTACCATGGAAGCCGCCCCAGAGGGTTTGGGAGGATATGCCTCCTTGCTAAGGCTTTGTCGAGAGAAGATGGAGGTAACCGAAATTTTTTAGTAGAATAAGAGTGTAGGGAAATAGATGGAAAACCCCAGAATACCTACTAGGGAAAGGAGAGAATGTGAGTCGTGCTGCCTAGAAGGTATGAAAGCAAAAAGTGGATAAAACACCAGTGAAAAAGGTGTAGACTAAGACCAGCAGAAGAGTCTCTTTACACATAGAGGATGAGGAGTGGAAGCTTGTGGTGAAAACTATTAGAGAAAGAGGCATCTTTATTAAATGGGCAGGGGACTGGCCGACTCTACCGAAAGTCATAAAATGGTGTGAAGAAATTTGGGGAAAAGAATGCATTGTTAAATCCCTCCCTAATGGCTTCTTTCTTGTTATCTGTAGAGATGGTAAAGAAAAGGAGGATATTTTGAATGGAGGGCCTTATATGATGGGTGGTAGGTGAGTGTATATTAAAAGCTGAGAGCCAAATTTTAACCCTTTGTTAACTAAGGTAGAAGAGGTCCCGATCTAGATAAGGCTTTACAACCTCCCAAAGGAGTATTGGGAGGAGGCCACTTTGTAGCAAATAGGTAATAAGATAGGAAGGTACATTAAATCAGATGAAGTAGTGGACTCTATAAAATCCAGTGTGTACATGAGAATTTGTATTCTTTGGCAATCCATTCCTCCGCTACCATAAGAGTTGGAGCTTATTACAAATGAAGGAATCTAGATGCAAAAGATAGAAGTGGAATCAACCATTGGTACCTGCATAATTTGTAAGAGAGATGGGAACTTGGAAAAATAGTGTTGGAGAGATGAAAAAGGCAAACTAAAGGTGGGAGAGATTGGTCCCTTTCTGATCGCTTGTCCCATGAACCTAGTTCATGAATCATCCTAGAATGCCCAAGAGTTTCCAGTTGAAGATATTATCAATGATACAATGAAGAATTAAAATGAAGAAGGCACTGAGGGCCCACCACAAGTAGAGAATCAAGCCTTGGACAAGGACGAAGAAGAAAATAGAAATGCCATTGCCCATGATATATTAGTAAATGGGGAAGTACCTATTTTTAGGATTTTATATCTAGAGGAGAACTTGTTCATGGACAAAGATATGAGAAATCTAGAGAGAAAAAATAACATGGGGATGATTCTTGACAGATCGATTGTAAGGGTTACTCCTACTATGGAAATGGAGATCAACTCTAGCAAGGAGGGAGTGAATTTAGAAGAGACCTCAAACAAAGTGTATCCCAGAAGATCCCCTCTGAAGAGAAGCCAGTCTAAAACAGGTGAAAGACAAAAAGAAGGAAGAGATAACTTTGAGTCTCTAGGAGAGGAAAACTTCAAAACAACAATGAGAGGCAAATCCCCTAGAAGGCTTAACTTTGAAATCCCTAGCAATGCAAAGTGGGAGGAGGAAGATCCATTTGATGAAGAGGAAGAGGAGGATATCATTGAGAAAACGATGATTGAGCAATCAAAATCCTTGTACACAAAGCCCCTAAATGGGGAGAAAAAGAAAAGATGGAAAAGATTTAACATAGAACTACTCCTTGTGATGGGAAGTGCCAAAGGCTAGAGAAAGCTAAGTTATGGGAAGAGCGCTACCCTTCTTGGAGCATAATGAAGATCCTATCTTGGAATGTCAAGGGCTGCAATGCCCCTGACATGAGACGTATGATCAAAAGAGGAGTTGATAAGGAAAACCCAGAAATCATTATGTTTCAAGAAACTAAATTGAAAGGAAACAACATCTCAGCTTTTAGATAGTCTTGGTCAGGATGGGAAGGAGCTTTTATGGAGGTGGAGGGCACCTTAGGAGGCTTAGACATCTTGTAGAGAACACAATGTGTTAGAGAGGAAATTGTTCCAAATAACAGGTTCAAGATAACAACCAAGATCAATTCTCTGATAGAAAGGAAGGTCTTCTGTCTCCTAAATATTTATGAGCTCACAAATTGTAAGGAAAAAGATGAGGTATGGTCTCAAATCTCCTCTTTCATCTTATATTTAAACAATGAAATCATTATCCTTGGAGGGGACTTCAATGCTACAAGAAATCCTTTGGAGAAGATGAGAGGTATAGGAGGTTATAGACGGATTCACCTAGCCTTCAAATTTTTTATCTCAAGCAACAATCTTATCGATGTAAGTTTAAAAAATGGTCTCTATACTTGGTCCAATCGACAAAGTGGCAACAAGTGCATATCCCAAAATTTGGACCGCTTTTTGTTATCAAAAAATTGGAACAATCTACAAATTTTATGGGAAGCTTCCATCCTTTCCTTCACCGGTTCAGACCATTTTCCTATCTCCCTAGCCTTGTAACATGATTCAATACTAATAAGATTCCCTTTCAAGTTTGAGAAGATGTGGGTAAGGGATGAAATCCCGCGTGCCTTAGTAGAAATTCGGTGGAAGGAACCTCAACTTCTCGAGACAACAAAAGTTGTGATATTGGCTCACAAACTGCAACACACTAAGGAGAAATTGAAAGAATGGAATAGAACCCATTTTGGGAACATATTCACATAAAGAAATAGAGTAGAATCAGAGTTGGCATAGTTAAATGGAAAAGTGATGGAGAAAGGTATGTCAGAGTGAATTCCAACAAGAGAAGGTGCTCCATTAGAAGTTATCTGAGATACTAGCAAGAGAAGAAGTCTTTTCGAGATAAAAGTCACGATAATGCTAGCTCAGGGAAGGGGACTGCAATATAAGCTTTTTTCATAAATTAGCTAAGGCTAAGAGGTGTTATAACAAGATTCATCCAATCAAGAGTAACCAGGGAAATATGCTCATTGAGATTAAGGATATTAATAGAGAAGCTGTATCCTACTACACTGGTTTTCTTAAAGAAGAAAATAGGAATGATTTGGAGGTGGATGAGGAAAACATGGACTACATCCCAAGAATCATCACACAAATTTAGAATGAATGACTGTTGCAAAAGATTTTCCATGAAGAAGTTAAAGAAACTTTATTCTCTATGGTGGGGGACAAGGCACCAAACCCAGATGGTTTTCTGCCTCTCTTCTTTTAGAGTTTCTGGGACATCTTAAAAGATGAATTGCTATCAATGATGGAGGAATTGAGAGAGAAGAGATATATGTCTAAAGAAATAAACAACACATTCATTACTTTGATCCCAAAGAAAGAGGAGGTCCATTCCTTTGATGATTTGAGACTGATTTCACTATGCAACACAACTTATAAGATTGTTGCTAAAGTCATGGCCAAAAGATTGAAGGCTACCCTTCCAATGATCATCTCTAAAGAGAAGAGCGGTTTCACTCCCAATAGATCCATTGCAGAAGGAATTATCATAACCCATGAAGCGATTCACTTAGTAAGGCTAGCAAGAATAAATAGAATGTTGGTTAAAATTGATATGAAGAAATCCTATGACCATGTATTTGTTAGGTCCTAGAGACAACTGAGAGCAGGGGGGGGGGGGGTGAATCAGTTGTCCAATAAATTCAAACCAAAATTAACTTAACCAAAACTTAATGCTTAATACCGGTAAACCAAACTTTATGCTGGTAGACAATTTATCAGTTAATTGCAGTACCGGTAAAGATTAATGCATGAAACAAAAAGACAATAACATCCACAACACATAACACCAATGTTTGTACGTGGAAACCCTGTAAGGGGAAAAAACACGATGGGAAACCTTACCCACAATCAGATGATACTATTGCAGATAGTATTTGTATACAATAGGGGGTCTGCACATGCAGAAAGGCCAAGCTCCTAGAGCTCACTGCTCAATCACAAATGGGAGTCACACTGACTACAATTGGATGGTTAAATCCAATAATAATGTACTGCTCAAAATAGCATCTCCATATGCTAGATTTAGTACCGGTTTAGCTCTGATATGCCTTCACAAAAACTTCCTTCAACCTTCAAATGATGTCTGCATGTATAGGTCTGCTTATTCTCACATATACCTTACTACAATCCTTTTCACATTCACATTCCTTGCATACATCTTCTGATCAAATAAGATCTTACATATATACCGAAGCCTAGGACCAAAATGTGTAGGTCGGCTTTACAAAAGATATTACAATAAAAACAATTTACAAGTAAATCAATGACTGATGCAATATCTGATATAACATGTAGGCTTAATGCATTTACAATAATAATAAATCATCTCCAAAGCTTGCTGTGCTGATCTAGAATAGATAAGCCCATCGGTGCTTATCCTAGACCTATTTGCCGGTAACAACAAATATGCGAACTCGAATATACCAATGAACAAATCTCCAAGACAAAGTGTCCAAATGATGTCTTTGACATAACCAAGTATTTTTCATGTCATTCCAAGTGCCGGTGAACAATATATCTTGCCAGTGAACTAGATACCGGTGACTGTGCATAAGTCGCTTGTCGGTGAACATTGCCAATTCTCCAAGTGCTAGTAGGCTGACCAGAGTTGATAAGTGTTGACATCAATGACAAAACCATATCAACATATCCAACAATCTCCCCCTTTGGCATTGATGGCAACACAAGATGGAAAAACCATCAAAGTGCCAAAACAGAAATGCCAAATACCAAAAACCATCAATCTCCCAAAAGAGATCATAACCAGAAAACAAAATTCAGATACATAGAGTAAACAGTCTCTCCCCAAAGTAACAATCTCTCCCCAAGGGATAAAGTCTCTCCCCCTAGGAGTAACATGTGTTTTTCCATATCAATCTCTCCCCCTTTGACATCAAATGCCAAAGCGATACAAAAACCAGGTTCAAATACAAAATACCAACTCATTCAGTATACCAACTACTCCGCCTGAGAAGTAGCTCTCCTCATCAAAGCCGGAGTAAAAGATTTCTCTGTTAGTTCTGGCTGTTGATGACAAACATCATTCTTGTTAAATGTATTGGAGAAATTTGGGTTTCATGCTGATTGGATAAATTGGATCCAAAGTTGCATCTCTATGCCACAAGCTCGGTGTTGGTTAATGGTTCCCCGCAAGGTTTTTTCCCCACATCCAGAGGCATTCGACAAGGAGATACATTATCACCTTTCCTTTTCATCATCATGGGAAAAGCTCTGGGTCACATGATCAATAGGAGTAGTAGTGAAGGCCGTTGGAAAGGTATCAAAATTGTGAGGGGTATTAACCTTGTAACTCACATCCAATTTGCCGATGATACTTTGGTGATGGGTGAGGCCTTTGTTCGAGAAGTGAGAGTCATTAGATCTATCTTAGATAAATACTACCATATTTCAAGACAAGAAATTAACTAGAACAAATCAGAGATGTTTTTCTTTAACACTTCATATGAGGTACAAGGAGACATATCCAAAGTCTTAGGTATCAATTTGGGAAAGATTCCAGGTATATTCCCAAGCATTCCACTCTTTGAAGGAGTCAATAAGCCCATGTTCTGGAATAAACTAGTGGATAGATGCATGAATATAATGGATAACTGGAAAGGAAAATGACTCTCATTGGCTGGAAGTATTGTCATGCTCAAATTAGTCATCTTGGCTATTCTACTACACTTTATGCAATGCTTAAAATTTCCTTCCAAACTCTTGAAGATTATTGAGTGGGGAATGAGAAAGTTCTTTTGGAATGGAACCCAGGAGAAAGATAAAATTCCATTGTTGACATGGAATAATGTATGTAGATCAAAATCAGTGGGAGGTGAAGGAATCATAATTAGAATCTAATGAATATTGCTATGGGGGACAAACTTATATGGCAAATGTATTATCACCCAAATCAGAAATGGGCAAAGATCCTCTCCCATAAATACCTTGACAGTCAGAATGCTTAAAGAATTATAACAATCAGAAACCCTAGTAAAGGCTAGGCAATATGGAACTTCGTCTTGGATTGCAGGAAGGTCATTATGGACCATATCTTTTGGAAGTTGGGGAATGGGTTGAAAGCCAAATTTTGGACCGACTCATGAGATGGCCATTCTACTTTAAGTGAGTGTGAGTAGGAGATTAGAAGAAAGGCAAAGAGTATGTGGGGATTCAATGTGGAAGGTTATGTTGAGAGGAAAGATACTTAGGGTGTAGTGAACTGGTTATGGCATGACCTGAAGGATCTCAATTTTCCCCTGATTTGGAGAACCAGATGATAAAAATGTGTTGGAATGGGAAGTGCCTTCCAAAATTAGGATCATTCACTTGGCTAGCCCTAAGAGGAAGAATTTTGATTGGTGTTCGGCTTAAAAAATTGGGTTTCACAGGCCCTTTTAAATGTGTTATGTGTAAAAAGGAAGAAGAAATAATCAACCACCTTCTTCTTCATTGTCCAACGACACGCGAATGCTAGGGGAAATTGTTGGGAAATATGGAAGGGTATCCTCTAGTAAATGCAGACCTCAAAGATTGGTTTCACAGTTAGGGGACAAGAGAAAGAAAATAAGTTTACTCCAGTATTTGGTGCATAGCTCCCTTGACTCTACTATGGGAGATCTGTAAGGAGTGTAACGGGCGGTTTTTCAGGGAATTGAAAAAAATGAGATTCGTTTATGGAGTAGGATTGAAAGGTCAATATCAGAACTTGTGAGCACAACATCAAGGAAATTTAATATGCATAAACATCCCTATAATAACGGATAGAAAAATTCAAGCACAGTGGCCTCTTATCAAATTCCAACCCATTAATGGGTCTATTAGGGTTAATTATCCTAATGTTTCTCAAGAAAAGATATCTACTTGGCTTCCCTTGAAATCTTGTTTGATCAAAATGAATTTCAATGGAGCGACATGTGGTAATATAGGTCCCTGTAGCACGGGTTGTGTGGCTAAGGACTACAATGGTAAAGTCATTGCAAAAGGTAAGCAACGTCTTCCCCCAAGTACAAATAAGGAAGTCGAAGTAAAAAGTGCTTTTATGGCGGTTCAATTTACAAGAATGATTGGGGTGACAAAAATACATTTAGAAGGGGACTCTCAAATCATTACTTAGGCCATTGTTCAAGGTGAAACACAAAATTGGAAGATAGACAGGGAAATTTAAGACATAAAGGAAATCTTAGCTACTTTCCAGAGCTTCAATATTTCACATGTCCTAAGGGAGGGAAACAAGGAAGTTGATTTATGTGCCAACCAGGCTTTCAAAATACAAGTAGGTGAAGTCAATTTTGAAATTTACCTAAATAACAACTATAATATGATTGAACGGTAGAGGTCCAAATTCAAAGACTAAAGTGGAGGTAGTTTATGCCTGTTATTCGCATATAGGGAGGTATGGTTTTGACATGGGCAAATTGCATCTTAAATGCTCTGTCGGTTGGAGTATGGTGGTGCATCCTAGGAGTCATATATCTCGAATAAATATTCTATAATATCTTTGGTGGGTATGTTTTCAAAGGGTAGCTAATTTTTATTTTGTGAAAGGTGGCAACAACCTCCTAACACATTGTACCGGGCATACATGAGAATTAATGGTGGGTTACTTCTCACACATGTTTTCCACCTTTGCAAATTGAGAATCATTAATGACATTCGAGATGATTCGACTACTTGCATCTTATCATAGCTTATTTGACAAGCTAAATGCTTTAAGTAAATCGAGATGGAAGAAGTGCTGGTTGTGACAAGGTTTCAAGGAGTTTCAACCTGTAAGTGCAAGTGGCAGACTTTGTGACCTATTGATCATGGAGCCCAATTTTTCTCTGCAGGCATCCAAACTGATGGTGGCCTTCTAGGGTCAAATATTTGATTAAAGGCTCTCGATTGTTTTCAAGTTCAAAGAGAGGGAGTTTCTTACTTGGGTGAAGATAGTATTGGGAGATGAATACTTGAGAGCCCAATACAAATGTCGTACGAACACTGACATTGCTTCTATGTTTACAACTTGTTGTTTTGCATTGGTGAACAAGGAGAAGGTGAGGTGGATTTTTACGAGCTCTGTAAAGGAGGAATGGTGTGGTGGTTTCAAGAGCTTCATGCAAATGTCCCATGATGGGTTGGGCGTCATTTGCTCGAATGGTGTTTGGATCCATTTGAGTGAATTTCACCCCCCACTATGCCCTTACATTCTTTGGAGTGCAAATTGTAATTAGAAGGTAAGTCCTGTGTCGACAAAAGTGGGAACACATGGGATAACAAAGTTTTTGAAGGCATGGGAAATACAAGATATTAGGAATGATCTAGAGAAATGGGGTCTTGATGACCATAAATCCGTAAATGAAGGGTCTACTTCATCCTTTAAACAAAAGTGAGGTCGGTCAAGGGGCTCAAGGAAGAGGCTAACAAAGCGGACTCTATGGATTGGCTTCCCTCTAGAAGACAATTGTGACCTGGATGACCCCGAAGAACTACATGATGGAGACCAGAAATACAAAGGGAAAGGCAAGGAGCTCTTAGTAGCTAGTGTATTGTTATTTTTTCTGCTTTCTTAGTTGTTGTTCATGCTATTTTGTATGTTAATCTTAGAGGATCCGGTTAATACTGAGAGGGGGAGGGGGTGAATCAGTATTAACACCATTAGAAAAACTAAAACTAAAACTTATTAAACCTTCACCAAATTAAACATAAACCAATAATAGAGTCATTTACCAGTACCGGTATCTGCTGATAATCATCTGTTAAGCTGATATATTAATGTTGTTCATTAAGTGTTCATTAAACATGCATAAAATTAAAGTAAATCATAACATCACATCAAAAACATTCATCATATGAACACCACGATTTTCACATGAAAACCCAATTGGGAAAAACCACGGTGGGAATTGGTACCCACAAGAATTGTGCACTCTTTCGGAATGCGCCCTGTTAGGAGCCTAGCCTGGTTAGGAGTTTACAAAGATGCCCTATTAGGAGTCACCTGGTTAAGGTATTTAGATGATGAGACCTGTTAGGAGCTTTGGCATGTTAGGATCAACCTCGCAAGAGGATTTAAAACTCAGATGTTGAGTCACCCTGTTAGGGGATTTACAATGTAAGGCCCGTTAGGACCTACTCGGTTAAGGGATTTTATCTTTTGCAACTGTTAGGGAACAGAAGTGAATGATCTGGGTATAACAGTCAATTGCTTGCTTGATCAGATCCAATTAAGCTCCAAATGTGCAACACTCTTGCCAGATCTCTCTCACTTTGGTTTGGCTTCACACTCTTCTCCAAAACCACCAACACAACAAACATCAACAATACCAATATAAATTACTTTTATAACTAGGTCGACAACTAAAACCCTAGATACATCAAGATTTTACAATATAGATCATCACAGATCATATCAGATCATCAAACAGATCATTATAACATTTTTCAAGACAATATTAACCATTAAGTGATTGTAACTCATCACAACAACTTGATCTGATACAAAGTCAAACCCTTAGAACACTCTCCTAAGTGCTTCGCTATTTCCCAAGAAATCCATCTTCAAACATGCCAAAAAAACAATTCAACCATTTACGTGGGTTGTTTCATGTCATCTCCAACATTTGAACTTGATGTAGATCACCGCCAAATCAAAAATCATTACTGGTTAAGAGAATTATTTATCGGTCTTTAAACCCTTCTTAAACCCTAGCAAAAACTCAACAAAAATCATAAACATGACTTCCTGTTGTCACAACATGATGTGGTTCCAATTAGATACATATTACAATGATACAAACTCACATTCCAAATTGCAAAGCTTCAATCATCACCAATCGCCAGATCCAATCAAAACATTTCCTTGTTTACCATTTAAGGTCCTAATTCCCAGTTTCCTATTTCATTACTGGTAAGCTCTGTCCAATAGACCAAAAATACTTAGATGACAAAATAGAACATAAGTAAACATCAATAGTAATGAATAAACATCAGTTGCCATCAATGACAACACAAATAACTGATCAATGTCATCGAATCATACAATGTCAATCTCTTCATCACAATGTCATCACCAACAATCCTTTACCGATTCAGTCATTATTCTCCATGCATCAATTATGCCAATCATGCCAACATTGTAATAGAAACTATAAACTCTCTATAAACTGGTTGGGTTGTAGTATGATTTAGGAGGTTGGACTTCATAAATAGGGGATAAGTTGCAGGATTCTATCTAAATTTTAGTTTGGTGATTGGATATTTGAATCTGGACTATATCAATGGATGTAATTTTGCTTTCTATGAATACAAATACAATATTAACTGATTAAAAAGAGTATATTCTCCATTAATTTTATTTAGAAAAGGACTTATTCATTATTTTAGCGAATTCCTTTATCAATTTATACTTGTACCTTATCCTTATTCTTCTATAATGTCATTTTTCTATCAATGATAATCCCCTATTTTATTAGGAATAGTCCTTTTGTTGATCATAACAACATCATTGATCACTTCCTCATCATTATAGCTGTAATTTTGAATAATAAATTTGTAACAACTGAAGTTTGAATATGGTTGTTGGAATAAGAAAATTGCTATACATGGAATAATTTAATATGATTTAAGCATTCCCCATTTTTGTTGGTGAAAATAAAAAATGACAAATCACCTTTAACTCTTTTTGATTATTCAAGGTTGAAAAGGAGGTGATAGTAATTTGATTCAACTACATCACTTATTTCCTTATTTCTAAAAGATAATTATTGATTTTGACATATACTTGTAATCTTCAAAAGGAGGTGACAATAGTTTGATTGGATTGCATCCCTTATTTCCTTATTTTCTAAAGATAATTTCTGATTTAGATATATACTTGTAATCTTGTATTTAAAACATAAAGCAACAATCATATATATAATTTAAGTGGGTTTGGTCTTGTGAGAAATTCCATTATAAAAATGTACTTGACTTATAGTATTGGCATGGATGACCTTTAGATAGAATGAGTGCTAAGTAGACAATTCATGTTTATGTAAAATGGTTTAAACCACTAATTATGAAATATAAGTGGATAAGTTTAACAATATTATTTAATTAATTTATCAAAACAATTGTATATATTAAATTAGTTATAGATAAAGAACTTTGCTTAATGCTCTTCTTATTTATCAAATGCTATTCCCTATTTTTGTTAGTTGATATGGAAATCATTGTGTGTTGCATACTTCATGATGTCGTGCTATGTTATCTCCACCACTTACTTACTATAGAACATATTTTCATTTTTTATTCTTCATAATTAAAATGTTAAACTTATTTCTCATCTAAAATGATGCAATATTATTAATATCTCCACAAATAACATCTTTACCTCATCTTATTTAAACTTTTTCATCATCTCATTGAAATTTCTCTTATAAACATAATATAATTTATTGAAACGATATAATAACCCTAAATTTTCTTACATAAATATTTATTTATTTATATTTAAGTAGTTATACAAAATTATATTGCATTTACTCATTTACATATTATTTTGTTTCATCCACATTTTTCTTGTTTTTACTTAGCTTTTCCTCTAATCAAATATTCCTTAATGGAAGCCTTCCAAGTAGGATTTCTATTGATGTATATGTTTTTTTACATAGAATATTATATTGTCTTGATGAAGGTTTGTATTTTTTTAGTCAAATTCATTGATTTGTATTATAAGAATAGAAGTCCATAGAAACCCATCTCTCATGAAAATGAAATATGGATGAATGAGTTTGACTAAAAAATTTACACTTGAATAAAAAATGAATTATTAGTATGTTTTTTATATCTTTTTAAATAAGATGATTAGGTTATATACTTTCAAATAATATTTAAATTTTGATATAGATATCATTATTTTTAATAAAGATAAACAAGTTTTTCAGGGACCTAAAACCCACAGTTTTACAGATCAAGACGACCAGCCAGCCGGACATTAAACCATATAGATATCATTGTTGATTACATGATTTATGATGTAATATTATATTTTCTATCACTCACTTATATTAAAACATATTTTCATTTCTTATTCTATCTAAATATAATTTTTTTTAATTTCTTATCTAAAATGATTCGATCTCATTTTTATTTCCACCAATAACCTTTTTTCACTGAACTCTTAAAAATATAATTTACATTATTGAAACCATATGATAACCCTAGATTAGGAGAAAATGTAATTAGGTACTGCAAAACCCATTTCAAACTCATCCTCCAAGACCTTAATTCTAAACACCAAGTAGCTCAAATTTATGTACCCAATAACTTAAACCCAACACCCAATAGATTGCTTACATTACTGGAAAAATGAACACCCCGAATCACTGAAAACAATACAAGGATCAAAATCTCCATAACAATAACCACCAAAAAATGAAAACCCACCACCAAAACACAAAGTTATACCACTATCCACCACACAACAGGATAGACATAATGGACCCAAAAAATCTATTCTAAGGATTTGTGCAAAATTGATGAGTAACAACAACTTAAAAAATATAGATTTGTAAAAAATACCTAAATTTAAAACGCCCAGTTGTTTTTGATATTAAAAGCAGCCAAAAAACAAGGGGGCTGACCCATAGGAACATTAATTAGACCAGTGGCAGGACCACTGTTAGCATATAATCAACAGAGTTACAACCTTTTACCTCTATCAAAAATAATTATCATTCTACGAGAGTTTATCAGAATTAAAGCAGTAATAAGTAGAGTTTTAGACATTTGCTATGTAGGGCAATAAAAATAGAAACTCAAACAAAATCATAGGCTAATGCTATCCGCCCATAGGCTACTAAACATAGACAAAAAACCAGCTTTCCGCCGCATACAGAGAATTACTTCTTTTTCCCATGGCTCCTCTTGGGGAGGAGCTTTCTTGCCCATTCCTTGGTGAGGAATTTGAACAGGGCCTTGTAGTCCTCATCATCCTTGCCTTTACCTTTGGATGCACTTTCCTGCATGAGGCACAAAGTTGTAGCCGAGCAACGCAGAACATTCAACGCAAATTTAGAAACATCATGCATTTTAGACTTCGTCGCCTCCAGTTTGCTGGAGATATCCTGCACATTATCAGAAAGGGCCTCCATCTTTTTCTCTAGCTCCGCCAGGTTGTTTTCCTCCTCTTTTATGCTACTCGCCTCCTCCACAACCATCATTTTATCCAGTTTGAAAGTCGGGGAGGGGAAATTTGCAGGCTCCGGACTCTTTAAAACGCCCAGTTGAAGTCTCATCCTTGTATTAGACTCTTCTTGGCTTTCCTTCATTTCATGTCTTTTCTCTCTGCTTTCATTCATGATTGCACCTCCCATCACAAATGAAAAAAAATGCAATTTTAGATATTTCAAACATTTTTGAATGTATGGGCAGGAATGAAATTTTAAAAAAATCCCTCTAAATTTAATGAGGACTCCCAATCTGATGATTTCAAATACATTAACACTTACCTTACCAATAAAATGAGGATGATAGTTATGAAAATGCTCTTTTTGATTCTCATGTTATTGAGGTGGTGATCTTGTATGCCAATCTGAAAAAGAGGAAACGTGCATGAAGGAACAGTGTGAGGATAAAAAGAGAAGAAATTAAAGCAATCCGATATGGTGAGGAAAAATTTGACACATTATGTAGATATTAGAAGAGCCTTCTCGCGCACAATGGGGTGTAATCATGTTGTTTATATTCTTGTTTTTTACCTATTTTGGGTTTTTTTTAATCTGATTTTAACTATGTTTTTGGATATTGTTGGTTGTTTAATGTTTTATATATTATAATTATTTTTTGGTTTAAGATTTGTTGTTGGTTTGTTGTTGTTCCTTTTTTACTTGTTCTACCTTCAAGAGATTGGAATCTTATTTATTCAAGTTTATTGATATAAAATAAAACCATCGAAGTTGCCACAACCATAACAAACAAAATCAATAAGTAGAATGACCTTCTCAAGCTCCAAAATTAAACATATCAAATTAGATATTCATAAGTTTGATTGTATAAATGTAACTTCATGGATAAGTTTTGTGGAACAATACTTTAAACATTATGATATACTAGGCAATGCAATAATTGGTATACATTTGGTATATTTAAAATCAAAACCTTACTAATAGTACCAATAGAAGATGTGTGAAAAATGGAGAAATCACTTAGTTGAAAAATTAACAACTCTCTACGAGCAACTACAAAAGTGAAGTAATGTTTTTGTTTAAGAAAGCAACAACTACAAAAGTGAAGTAATGTTACCAAGCTAACAAATTTAATATAATTAAGGGTTGTAGATGACTATAATGTTGAGCATATAAGATTTTACAATTTGGGCTCATGAGGTAGCAGCTTATTAGAGAATACTACTCTACATCGATATAATTAATGACCAAATTAAATATGATGTTCATTTGTTAGAACTTTATACAATTAGAAAAGCTATAGAACATAAATTACATATTGAGCAACAAAAATTCACCACTACGATTCCCATGTAAGGTCAAACCATAGAACAAAAAGATATAAATGTAACCAATCCCATTAACAAAAATGGGGCCCAAGTTCCTTAACCCAAGATAAATAGTTCTTAGCTCTCTCCTCAACAAGAGATAACCAATATTATAAACAAAACGATTTATGTCGATAGTATATAACAAATGGTTTAGAGGTCACAGGTGTGGTGATGATGAGAAGAGACTTATGATTATTGAGAATGAGGTTGAAGAAGATATAAAAGAACCAAATGTCGAACTAGAACATATAAATTTAGAAGAGAAAGAAACTGCTTCTACCTCCCTACATGCATTGAAGGAGATGAGCATATTATAGACACTCGAAATGTTTGTTTATATAAAAAAAGAAAGGTGATAGAGTTCTAATTGGGATAGAATTATTACTTTGACAAGAAGAGTTGGTGTCTCACAAGTATCCTATCAAATACAATCACTCTACATATAAAGTACGATGGAAAGTGTAGATTCAAATACCTTTGAAAAATAGATGTGTCGATTCATATTGATCATTTATAACGAATCACAATATATAGATTGGAAAAAATTAGTCACACCAATTTTTTTTTTTAAAACATCAATTCCATATATACTCATATTTGCTATAACAAAAACTAAAATAGTATAACCAGGATTGAAAACTTCCAGAATTTTCACAAATAGCACTCAAGTGCATGATTATTATCCTCAACCTCAAGAGGAATATGGAAGTAAGGTTTACTGATGAGTGATGCCTTTTGTATCTTCAATTCAAGAAGATTAAAGGTCATAAGGATTTCTAGTAACTAACATAGTAAAAAACTCATCTACGAGAATTAAAGTAACTCACAAGTGTTGTTGGTGTCATTTTTGTATGTTCCAAAGCATGTAAATAGAAGTCTAGACGTGGAAATTTTGATTTAGAAATTGTTGTGTATTTGTGAAGTGTGAACCCGTGAACTTGTAGCTGCAACACAAAAACACTCAATAGATCATTACAAGCATGATTAATAAATATAAACAAAGAAATATGAAATCATGGCTAATCGATCTATCACCTCCTAATAAATGCGAGTATGAATTTGCTCTCAGATCTGGTTAGCAACTCTAGTGACTTGACTACACCTAGATGGAGGATTTAAGATGATAATGATGATACATTTAAACTAGAAATGATGAGATTAAGCTAGATGATAAGCACATTAAGCTATAAATGAGCTAGATTTAAGCTAAAATTGATCATGATAACAATGCTAAAATGATATTGCTAAGAGCTATATGCCTATAGTAACAATGCTTGAATGCAAATGAGATGGGATAAAATGTGGATTGGGATCATTTGAGCTCCAACAAGGGGACTATTTATAGGATTTTCTAAGGTTAGGGGTGAGGTGGCAGGAATCAACGGTCGAGATTTGATCTGAAGATATCAAGGGTTAAATTGGAGGTGGTTGAAGAAGAGGTTGGATAAAAGGGGACAATTGGAGGTTGGTAGGAAAAGGGGTTGGTTGGAAGGGAACACTTGGTGACAAGTGTCAAGAAGCTTTCCTCATGAGAGGGCAAAGTGTCCAAGGAAAGGGGACATGGTGGTTAGGATGTGCAAGCTAGGATGGGTTTAATTAAACCCAGGGTTAGAAGAAATGGGTTAGGTTTAGGAGTGGTTAGGTTAGGTGGTTAGAAGTTAGGAGAATTTGAATTTAAAAATTTAAATAAAGACTAATTAATTTTCAACAATTCATGAATTGATTTGTTTTAATTAATAAGGGGATTTAGAAGAAATGATTTTTGATGGGGAGAATTAATTAATAAAAGGGGATTATTGAAATGAACCTATTAAATAAATCCTTAGATTTATTAATAAGTAGATGAAAAGGAGAAATTTAATCAAATTGTTTGATGAATTCAATTAAATTGGGAAGGAGGATTAATTAAATAATTGCTTATTCAATTAATTATCTTCAAACCATTTTTAGGTGTATACATTTTGCCCCTCTTTGAAGCGAGGTGTGATGACGCGTTGATTCAAAGAATAATTCCATTTTGATAATGATATTCATTTGATAGGATGCCCCAGACATGGATTGATAAATTGCGGTACGATGATGCCCCCTCGGGAGATCCATTGAGATAATTGATTGTTGGAGTGATTTGGATGATTGTGAAATTGATGTCCCGATTAGAAAAGATTTGATTCAACAACATTGATTGATGAAAGTGCGAGTTCTTTGATCATGATGATTGATAGGGTTTGATAAATCTTGACTGACAAGATAATATTGATTAGATTTGATAAGATCTAGATTTAGTCTAGTTTCAGGAAAGATACCTACTGCATAAGACAAAGATGATTAGAAGTGTTTGGTTTCAGGAATGATATATCTTGTAGAAGACTTGATCAAAAGTGTCTGGTTTCAGGAAAGATACATCATGTATAAGATATGATAAAATAGATCAGATGCGATCGATTGATAAGATGGATAAAGTTGATTGGATAAAGAACTGACATTTTGTTGATATCAAGTTGTAGGATGATTTAGATATGCTGATGTTGGTGCATTTGAGGGGGTAGCATAAGATGTTTGTTGGGTTGACAATATCTGGAGAGAGATGAGTCATCATTCTGATTGTGTATACACCTATGATAATACATTGATGCTTCCTGTGATAGAGTTGACCTTGGATAAGAGGAGCTTTTGGGATCCCATGCAAGAATAAAATGCAAGCTAAATGCTAATGCAAATGCTAATGAAATGCAAAGCTATGATCAGACCAGTCACTAGATTATTGCTTTTTTGTCATCATTGAGATTTTGAAATGTGGGAAGTGAGTGCAAACATCGATGGTATAATTAAACCATGATGACCTGAGCACTTCTTTCTTGGATTTTGATATTTTGCAAGTTAGCACAAGCATCGAGGTATAATTAAACCAAGATGACCTGAATGTTGCTTGCATAAAATAGGCAGTATTAACCATTGGTATATGAAAATCGGAAATGTCTTTGATGATACTCCGATGATCATGTCCTGAGACAAATTTTCACCTACTAATGATTAATTTACAGACAACAGACAAGAAAAATATCATGTTCCTTCCTTGTTCCTCTAGTCAAAGACATCCTGGAGGTACTCAAAAATCATGATAGCGAAAATTAAGATAATAAAGTTGAACCAAAGGGCTAAAAGCAGTATCCAAAAGATATCATTCATTAAAAAATGTTCGATGTGCTTAGAATGACATGTGATAGCTTGATGGTTAATAATGTGATTTCATGTTCAACGTTGGATGTGTCTCAATGTTTTTGCTTGATAAGTGTTGTCTAACTATTGTTTTACCTGTTTGAGAAAGCTCAAAATGATCGAGAATATTTCCCCCAGCTAGGTGTAGGATTTTGCCCCAAGCCTAGAAACAAAGTCATTATGATATACCCAATGATCCAAACCATGGTGAGAGAGCAGCTGTGATGCTTGCGTATGTACAAAAGCTTATGATGGATATGGATAGCACTGATGGAGAATGAATGCAAGCAGAAAAATGCATGAATTAATAGATGGAAACACTAGCTGACAGATAGTGCCTGTTTGCCAGGCTTTCACCATCTATTTTTATTGCACTTTTTCTCATTTTTTTTTTGTTTGGATTTTTTAGATTTTTCACTGTTTTTGATTTTTTGATTTTTCATTGTTTTTTATTTTTCAAACATAAAACTTCTTCAGATGCATGCTATTGATTGGTTCCTTGAGCTGATCCCCATCCTATGTTGATAGCTGATATGCTCCTGACCCAATTACTGCTGTGACCACAAATGGTCCTAACTAGTTTGGTTCAAACTTTCCTTTCTTTTCTCAATCTGCTTGATTGTGAGGATTTTCTTTGAGTACTAGTTCTCCAACTTGAAATGCTCTTGGTTTTACCCTGTGATTATAACTACGACACATTCTTTGCTGATATACCTTAAAATGATCAAAGGCATTTTTTCTTCGTTCATGGAACAATTCTAGCTCTTGCAGTCTAGATACTCGCTATTCTTCATCTAGGATAAAACCTTTTAATGATACTTGTAGAGAAGGTATCTCTACTTCGATTGGTAGTATTGCTTCTGATCCATAAACAAGAGAGAAAGGTGTGGCACCTGTTGGTGTGTGGATACTAGTACGATAGGCCCATAGAGCAGGGTTCAATTGAACATGCCAATCTTTGCCAGCATCATTCACTGTCTTTTTGAGGATTTTCAAAATAGTTTTGTTTGATGCTTCTGCTTGTCCATTTGCTTGTGGATAGTAGGGTGTAGAAAATCTATGCTGGATCTTGAATTTCTCACATAGCTCTTGTACATCTTGATTCTTGAATGGTCACCCATTACTAGTGATAATGGTCATTGGTATTCCATAGCGACATATGATGTAGTTCAAGATAAATGCAGCAATTTGTTTTCCTGTGATATTGATGAGAGGTACTGCCTCAATCAACTTTGTGAAATATTCTATAGCTACAAGGATGAATTTGTGACCATTAGATGAAAGATTTTTTTTTCCTACCAGATCAAGACCCCATTGACATAAAGGCCAAGATGTTGCTAAAGCAGGAAGTTCTTGTGCTAGTGCATGAATCAAGTTTCCATGGCTCTGACATTGTTTGCATATTCTAGCTATCTGAAAAGAATCGCATTCCATAGTCAGCCAATAATAGCCCAAGCTTATGATTTTTTTCTAAAGGGAAAGACCACTTGAATGAGTTCCACAAATGCCGTTATAGACTTCATGTAAGGCCTTCTCAAATTCTTCTTGTCCGAGACATCTTAAAAGAGTACCGTCTAGACCTCGTTTAAATATGGTATTTGCGATGAGAGTATAATGGGAGGATTGGTGAATAAAGTTTCTCTTTTGGTTCTTTGATAGGTTAGGAGGTAAGGTGTTATCTTTCAGGTATGTGTAAGTTTGGCCATAGAGGGAGGAATCATGTCCAACAAGTTGACAGATGGTTTGGGAATCTGGACAATTATGAGAAGGGTAAGACAACTCTTCCACCAGGAATTCATAACGCTCTTGATTTTCCTATATCTGTAATAGAGAAGCAAGTGTAGCCATGGCATCTGCTGCTTTGTTATCATTTCTTGGAATTTGTTCAAAAGTGATTTCGACAAAATATTTCTTGAAATCATCCACTGTCTTTTTGTAAGGCATGAGTTTGTCATCTTTTGTTTGATAGTCATCATTGATTTGATTCATGATGAGCTGAGAGTCTCCAAAGACCCGAAGTTGTGTAATGTTCCATTCTACAACCATTTTGATACCTGTAACCAATGCTTCATATTCTGCTATATTTTTTGTGCACGGAAAGCTCAATTTATATTCTTTTGGGATTGTATGACCTTGTGGTGTGATGAATAGAATACCTGCTCCTAATCCATGTTGTGTTTTATTATTGATGCCTGCTCCTGGATTGATATTCACGTGATGTATTGTAAGATATGGATCGAACCCTAAAATGTCTGCATATGACCAAGTAAAATTGATTTGCCTTATTTTTTAGGGTTTCAAATATTTTTGCCTTGCTAGTTCTGATAGAGAGATTGCTGGATGTAGATCAGTTGTGCCAATGGTAACTGCCTCTGATGGTTCTATTAGAATAGATATTTTCTCTTGATAAAATTTAGGTAAGGTGTCAAATCTCCCATCTTTCGGCACCTCGAGGAGGTTTTCACCATTAGATGCATCCTTTATTTTTACTTTTTCCTAATCTGATGTTGCTAATAAATGGTTTTCAGCATTAGACTTGCTATTGTTTTCCTTATTTTTATTTTTGTGACTAGGAGATTTGGCACCCACTTGATTGGAAGATACGTTAGCAGAATCTTTGGTGGAAGTTGTTGCGGGTTTGATTTCATTAAGATATAAGGATATGGTATGGTCATTTGGTAAGGTATCAATGTCAGTATGTCCTTCATTTTCCCAGTCCATAGGTTCAGGATAGCTTAAGGATAAAGGTTCTCCAGGTTGAATAGTTCAAAAGATATTAGGGGTCATGATAGAGATGGTAGAGCTTTCAGTTGTATTTCAATGTCTAGAACGATACTCTCGTCAGAATGACCTTGTACAAGAAGTTTTTGATCATCCTTGGTTAAGTCCATGTCATCCAAATGTGATTCTAATTCAAGTGGGCTAGTTCCTAACATTTGTCCTGCATATGTGTGAACTACAGCGACACCTATATTTGATTCTTCATCCCTCTCAATTTCAAGTTGCTCTTGTTTGTTTTTCCATGATAGCAAATATTCTTCATTCTCTTGATCTATTAGCTACATTTGTTTTTGCATGTTTGATAGAATTGATGCAAATGATTGTTCCTTGGATTGTGTGCTTAAAGATGCTACCTCTCTGTTATGTGGAGCAATGACCTCTTGAGCTGATTTCAGATTATTACAAAACTGCAATAGATTTGAGACTGTTGAGATCATGATTTCCTGCCCATTGTAGGGAAATTTTAGGCATGATTGACACGTTGATAGAATAACCTGCATGTCATGTATCCATGGTCTTCCCAAGAGTATGTTGTATGGCAATTCCATGTCTAGAACTTGGCATGGTGTATCTTTTTGCAAAGGTCCCACTCTGATGGGTAATATCACCACTCCTTTAGAGGAATGCTCTTCTTCATTATGTGTTTTGAATGTGATCTTTTTTCGGGGATCAACTGCATCTTCTGAATAAACTAGAGCCTGGACAAGACTCAGTGAGCAAATGTTTAAGCCAACTCCCCTATCTATTAGGACACGTTTAATGAGTGTTTTATGAATGAGGACTTCAATTTGCAATGGAGCAGTATGGGGATTTTGCAAGGAATCAATGCTTGGATATGAAGTAGATGGGATTTGAATAGGATTCTCTGGAATAGGTTTGATGGCCATTATGGATATCCCTTGGGGAGCATCATCTTTGGGTGTATTTTTTTGTGAGGATGCTATGGAAGGTTTTTGCACTTTTTTAAGAAGTGTAAGAATAGATGCCTTTGGAGAGTCAATTTGCTTATGGGGGGATGAGCTATTGCTAGACATAGGTGCACGATTTTGATCTTCATTAGCACAATCCCTTATGGCTTTCTTTAATATTTGTATAAAGGAGACACATTTCTATGGATGTGTATTTGAATCCCTGTTAGGTCTTGACATGGTTGGATTTTGATTCTGGAATTGTTTGATTTGTCTGATATGTTGGTTTGTTATGTGTTCTTGTCTTTTGTTCTGGTATGCCATGTTGCTATGATCTTTAGCTATTTCCAATGTTTCAGTGATCTTATGTCTCTGCGTTCTAATTACAATCGGTAGTGTGTTTGATATTGTGCTAGGATTTGATTGTCCAAAAAGTTGTTTTGATAAGGGATCAACTGTCAAGGTAAATATGATAGAGTGATATGACACTAAAATAGGATTCAAGCGTTTAAAGGTTTGCAAGTTTTTTGATCTTTGATTTTTTGAGTGCAATGATGATGATTTGATAAGAACCAAGTCTAGTAGGAATGATATATCCTACGATGTGGGACAAGATTATCCTGACCAAACATTTCAGTTTCATGATAAAGGATGATAGGTCCTGATGAGAAACTATGTTTGAGTGATCAGTTTATCAAATAGGTGATAATGCACTTTGAGATGTTTAGATCTTGAACTTGTTGAGGGTGAGCACTTTGAAAATCTTGAGGTGTATATGTTCTAAAGTCTAATTTCGATAGATGATAACTTGACCAAGCGAACCAAGGAGACAATCTAAGTACAAACGACAGATTAATAGGTGTTTATGCTTACTGCAAATTGATCAAGCAAAAATGACAGATTTGAAAAAGGCATGCAGGACACAACTCTGAACTGACAAAAACAGAGATTCATAGGATAGATTATGCAGCCTCGAATGACAAAAGATACAAGACCATATGACAAAGTAGTATTTTATTTTGAAAAAGTAGAAATTCATACGACAAACTTTGCTGAAACATATGATAAAACAATTGACTCATACGACACGAAATTCCAAGCAATACGACAAAAGATTTTATGCTATCAGACTCATATGACAATTCCCTTGGACCATATGAAAAACTAGATATATCGTACGACAAATCATAGAACAGAGAAAAATATGTTTGTTTGGTCGAATTTTGATCACTGAAGTTTGATGTTTTGCTTATGTTTTTCAGTTTTGGATGTCTGATTTTTTCAATTTAGGGATGAATACACAACAAACACACGATATGATAAGTGACTCCAAGCATGCTAAACCCTAAGGAAGTTGGCTGAGAGAGAAAAAATTTGCTTGCAAACTTAGGTACACACCCAATAGCTAATCAGAATACGACCGCTGAGTCTCATGCAATGGATTCTCAACGCCATATTATCCAACTCCAAATGCTAATGGGGGCACGATATGGCAAGTATCTTGGGAGAGTTACTATCTCTCTTCCACAAAGATTATCCCCCTTTTGGAGGTGAATTAGGTAGCTTCTATTTTAACTTGGCACTAGTAAGGGATCTGTTTGGCGCGTTAAGGTATAAACTCAATTAATAGGTCTCCCAGCCTTGAAAACCAGGTTTTCTATACCTGAAGGTATAGAGGAGAGCTATTCCAGAGCACTACCATTGAATTGATTTTCATCAAATCACATTTATTTTATAGTGGATTGGATTACTTGGCATTAGCCGTTCCCACTTAGGTCATTCCCCTCTCACCGACCTTAATGGCTAAGAGTTATTACTCCTCGGGAGGGCAGACCTACTAAAGAAATGCACTAATGAATGTAAAAGATGAGTCTAGCTTTCTGATCACCTAAGAAAGGTGAGAGCATACTCGTCTATCACCAAAGACACAAAATACAAGATTCTTCATTTTTAGCCAAAAGACAAGCGTGCCTAAAAAAACTTTAATGAATACACAAAGTTTTGTCGAATTTTCTTAGGCAACCTGCAAAATAAATCCGTTAGTAGTCATTGATGTGTTTTGAATTTGGTCTTTGACAAGCGTATTTTTGACAATCGTTCTACACAAAAGAGTTAGGCTATCAAAAAGCTCATAAACAAATTAGGGTTACCATTAGTAAAGCTCGGATTAGGTTCAGAGGTTCACACTTCACAAATACACCACATTTTGGCACCCACCGTGGGGCCAAAATCATTCTTTTGGCCTCTCAAGCTTGAACAAATATCCATCTCTGTTGGGCCTGATTCAGAATGTCGTATGAGTTGATTTTCCAGCTCGTATGAGTTCCTTTCTTGTCTGGGATGATACTCCATTTTGACTTGTATTAACTCAATCCTGTGTTGTACGAACTTATTTTTGTTGTCGCACGAGATATAAATTGTTGTCGTACAAGTTTCTGCTTTGAAATTTCTTTACTCGTATAAGCTAATTCTTGTGTTGTACGAGCCTATTTCTTCTTTTGTGTGAGATGTACTTGTTTGTCATTTCAGCTGTCAAATTGTGTCGTATGAGTCTCTATCTCTATAATTTTTAATAGACTACATTTTAGGGTTTTCTATTTTTAATCCGAGCTTTACTAATGCTAACCCTGATTTGTTTGTGAGCTTTTTGGTAGCCTAACTCTTTTATGTAGAACGATTGTCAAAGATACGCTTGTCAAAGACCAAATTCAAAACACATCAATGACCACTAACAAATTTATTTTGCAGGTTGCCTAAGAAAATTTGACAAAACTTTGTGTATTCATTAAAGTTTTTTAGGCACACTTGTCTTTTGGTTAAAAATGAACAATCATGTATTTTGTGTCTTTGGTGATAGGCAAGTATGCTCTCACCTTTCTTAGGTGATCAGAAAGCTAGACTCATCTTTTACATTCGTTAGTGCATTTCTTTAGCAGGCCTGCCCTCCCGAGGAGTAATAACTCTTAGCCATTAAGGCCGGTGAGAGGGGAACGACCTAAGAGGGAATGGATAACGCCAAGTAATCCAACCCACTATAAAATAAACGTGATTTGATGAAAATCAAGTCAATGACAGTGCTCAGGAATAGCTCTCCTCCATACCTTTGGGTATAGCAAACCTTGGTTTTCAAGGCTGGGAGACCTCTTAATTGAGTTTATACCTCGACGCGCCGAACGGATCCCTTACTAGTGTCAAGTTAAAATAGAAGCTACCTGATTCACCTCCAAAAGGGGGATAATCTTTGTGCAAGAGAGATAGTAACTCTCCCAAGATACTTTCCATATCGTGCCCCCATTAGCGTTTGGAGTCGGATAATACGGCGTTGAGAATCCATTGCATGAGACTCAATAGCCGTATTCTGATTAGCTATTGGGTGTGTACCTAAGTTTGTAAGAAAAGGTTTTCTCTCTCAGCCAACTTCCTTAGGGTTTAGCATGCTTGGAGTCACTTATTATATCACGTGTTTGCTGTGTATTCATCCCTAAATCAAAAAATATGACATCCAAAACTGAAAAACATAAGCAAAAAATCAAACTTCAGTGATCAAAATTTGATCAAACAAACATATTTTTCTCTATCTTGTTCTTTGTTGTACGAGATATCTAGTTTGTTGTATGGTCAGTGGGAATTATCGTATGAGTTTGATAGCACAAAATCTTTTGTCGTATTGATTGGCATTCTATGTCATACGAGAAATCTATTTTATCATATGGTTTAAAAAGTTTTGTCATATGAGCTTCTGCTTTTTTAAAAGAAAATCCTAGTTTGTCGTATGGTCTTGTATAAATTGTCATTCGGGGTTGTATAGTCTATCATACGAATCTCTGTATTTGTCAGTCCAGAGCTGTGTCTTGCATGCCTTTTTCAGATTTGTCATTTTTTCTTGATCAATTTGCAGTAATCATAAACACCTGTTAATCTGTCACTTGTGCTTAAATTGTCTTCTTAGTTCGCTTGGTCAAGTTATCATCCGTCAAAATCAGACTTTAGAACATAAACACATCAATATTTTCAAGTGCTCACCCTTAACAAGTTCAAAATCTAAACATCTTAAAGTGGATTATCACCCTATTTGATAAACTGATCACTCAAACATAGTTTCTCATCAGGATCTATCATCCTCTATCACGAAACTAAAATGTTTGGTCAGGATAATCCTTTCCCACATCGTAGGATATATCGTTCCTACTGGACTTGGTTCTTATCAAATCATCATCATTGCACTCCAAAACCGAAGATAAAAAAACTTGCAAACTTTTAAACACTTGAACCCTCTTTTAGTGTCATATCACTCTATCGTATCTACCTTGACAGTTGATCACTTATCAAGACAACCTTTAGACAATCAAATTCTAGCACAATATCAAACACAATGCCCATTTTAATTAGAGTGCAGAGACATAAGATCACTAAAACATTGGAAATAGCTGAAGATCATAGCAACATGGCATACCAGAACAAAATACAAGAAGACATAACAAGCCAACATATCAGAGAAATCAAAAAAGTCCAAAATCAAAATCCAACCATGTCAAAACCTAACAATGATTCAAATACATATCCAAAGAAAGGTGTCTCTTTTGAGCAACTATTAAAAAGATCCTTAAAGGGTTTGGATGAGAAAGATCACAATCACGCACCTATATCTAGCAATGGTTTATCCCCCCATAAGGAAATTGACTCTCCAAAGGCATCTATTTTTTACACTTCTTAAAAAAGTGCAAAAACCTTCCATAGCATCCTCACCAAACAATACACCCAAAGTTGAAATTCCCCAAGGGATATCCATAATGGCCATCAAACCTATTTCAGAGGATCCTATTCAAAGCTCATCTCCTTCATATCCAGGCATTGATTCCTTGCAAAATCCCCATAACGCTCCCTTGCAAATCAGAGTCCTCATTCATAGAACGCTCGTTAAACATGTCCTAATAGATGGGGGAGTTGGCTTAAACATTTGCTCATTAAGTCTTGTTCGTGCTCTAGGTTATTCAAAAGATGCAGTGGATCCCTAGAAAAATATCACCATCAAAGCACATAATGAAGAAGAGAATTCCTCTAAAGGAGTTGTGGTATTACCCATCAAAGTGGGACCTTTACAGAAAGATACATCATGTCAAGTTCTAGACATGGAATTACCATATAACATACTCTTGGGAAGACCATGGATTCATGACATACAAGCTGTACCATCAACATACCATCAGTTTCTAAAGTTTCCCTACAATGGGGAGGAAATCACTGTCTGAGCAAACTCAAATCCATTGCAATGTTGTAATAATATGAAATCAGCTCAAGAGGTCATTGCTCCACATAACAGAGAGGTAGCAGCTTTAAGCACACAATCCAAGGAACAATCATTTGCATCAATTCTATCAAACATGGAAAAACAAATGTAGCTAAGAGATAAAGAGAATGAAGAACATTTGCTATCAGGGAAAAACAAACAAAAGCAACTTGAAATTGAAAAGGATGAAGAAGCAGATATAGATGTCGATGTAGTTCACACGTATGCAAGACAAAAGTTAGGAACTAGCCTACTTGAATCAGAATCACATTCGGCTGACATGGACTTAATCAAGGACAATCAGGAGCTTCTTGTACAAGGTCATGCTGACGAGAGTATCGTTCTAGACATTGAAATATATACTAAAAGCTCTACCATCTCTATCATGACCCCTAATATCTTTGAAACTATTCAACCTGAAGATCCTTTATCCTTAAGCTATCCTGAACCTAGGATTGGGAAATGAAGGACATACTGACATTGATACCTTACCGAATGACCATGCCATATCCTTATATCTTAATGAAATCAAACCCGCAACAACTTGCACTAGAGATTCTGCTAACATATCTTCGAATAAAGTGGGTGCCAAATCTCCTAGTCGCAAAATTGAAAATAAAGAAAAGAATATCAGGTCTACTACTAAAAACCATTTATTGGCAACATCAGATCAGGAAAAAGCAAAAATAAAGGACGCATCTAACAGTGAAAACCTCCTCGAGGCGCCGAAAGATGGTAGATTTGACACCTTACTTAAATTTTATCAAGAGAAGTTATCTATTCTAATAGAACCAGCAGAGGTAGTTACGATTGGCACAACTGATCTACATCCAACAATCTCTCTATTAGAACTAGCAAGGCAAAAATATTTAAAACCCTTCAAAATAAGGCAAATAAATTTTACCTGGTCATATGTAGACATTTCAGGGTTCGATCCATAGCTTACAATACATCATCTGAATATCAGTCCAAGAGCAGGCATCAATAATAAAACACAACATGGATCAGGAGCAGGTATTCTATTCATCACACCACAAGGTCATACAATCCCAAGAGAATACAAATTAAGCTTTCCGTGCACAAACAATATAGCAGGATATGAAGCATTGGTTACAGGTGTCAAAATGGTTGTAGAATGGAACATTACACAACTTCAGTTCTTTGGAGACTCTCAGCTCGTCATCAATCATATCAATGATGACTATCAAACAAAAGATGACAAACTCATGCCTTACAAAAAGATGGTGGATGATTTCAAGAAATATTTTGTCAAAATCACTTTTGAATAAATTCCAAGAAATGATAACAAAGCAGCAAATGCCATGGCTACACTTGCTTCTCTATTACAGACACAGGAAAATCAAGAGCGTTATGAATTCCTAGTGGAAGAGTTGTCTTACCCTTCTCATAATTGTCCAGATTCCCAAACCATCTGTCAACTTGTTGGACATGATTCCTCCTGCTATAGCCAAACTTACACATACTTGAAAGATAACACCTTACCTCCTGACCTATCAAAGAACCAAAAGAGAAACTTTATTCACCAATCCTCCCATTATACTCTCGTCGTAGATACCCTGTTTAAACGAGGTCTAGATGGTACTCTTTTAAGATGTCTGGAACAAGAAGAATATGAGAAGTCCTTACATGAACTCCATAACGACATTTGTGGCACTCACTCAAGTGGTCTTACTCTTTCAAAAAAACTCATACGGTTGGGCTATTATTGGCTAACTATGGAATGAGATTCTTTTCAGATAGCTAGAGCATGCAAACAATGCCAGATCCATGGAAATTTGATTCATGTACTAGCACAAGAACTTAATGCTTTAGCAACATCTTGGCCTTTCTATCAATGGGGTCTTGATCTGGTAGGAAAAAAAAATCCTTCTTCATCTAATAGTCAAAAATTCATCCTTGTAGCTACAGAATATTTCACCAAGTGGATTGAGGCGGAACCTCTCATCAATATCACTGGAAAACAAATTGTTGCATTTATCTTGAACTACATCATATGTCGCTATGGAATACCCATGACCATTATAACTGATAATGGGCGACCATTCAAAAATCAGGATGTACAAGAGCTATGTGAGAAATTCAAGATCCAACACAGATTCTCAACACCCTACTATCGACAAGGAAATGGACAAGCTGAAGCATCAAACAAAACCATTTTGGAAATCCTCAAAAAGACAGTGAATGATGCTGGCAAATATTGGCATGTTCAATTGAAACCTGCTCTATGGGCCTACCATACTAGTATCCGCACACTAATAGGTGCCATACCTTTCTCTCTTGTTTATGGATCAGAATCAATACTGCCCATTGAAGTAGAGACACCTTCTCTATGAGTATCATTAAAAGGTCTTATCCCAGATGAAGAACAACGAGTATCTAGACTGCAAGAGCTAGAATTGATCCATGAACGAAGACAAAATGCCTTTGATCATTTAAAGGTATATCAACAAAGAATGTGTCAGAGTTATAATCACAGGGTAAAACCAATAGCATTTCAAGTTGGAGAACTAGTACTAAAGAAAATCCATGCAATCAAGCAGATTGAGAAAAGAAAGGAAAGTTTGAACCAAACCAGTTAGGACCATTTGTGGTCACAATAGTATTTGGGTCAGGAGCATATCAGCTATCAACATAGGACAGGGATCAGCTCGAGGAACCAATCAATAGCATGCATTTGAAGAAGTTTTATGTCTGAAAAATAAAAAACAGTGAAAAATAAAAAAATAAAAAAACAGTGAAAAATCTGAAAAATAAAAAACAGTGAAAAGATCAGAAAAATCCAAACCAAAAAAAAAAAAAAATCAAATATGAGAAAAAGTGCAATAAAAATAGATGGTGAAAACCTGGCAAACAGGCGCTATCTATCAACTAGCTCTTCCATCTATTAGTTCATGCATTTTTCCGCTTGCATTCATTCTCCATCAACGCTATCCATATCCATCATAAGCTTTTGTACATATGCAGGCATCTCAGTTGCTCTCTCACCATGGTTTGGATCATTGAGTATATCATAACAACTTTGTTTCTAGGCTTGGGGCAAAATCCTACACCTAGCTGGGGGCAAAATTTATGATCATTTTGAGCTTAATCAAACAGGTAAACCAATAGTTAGAGAACACTTATCAAGCAAAAACACTAAGACACATCCAATGTTGAACATGAAATCAAATTGTTAACTATCAAGCTATCACACGTCAGTCTAAGCACATCGTACATTCAATGAATGATATCTTTTGGATACTACTTTCAACACTTTGGTTCAACAAAATTATCTTGATTTTCACTATCATGATTCTTGAGTACCTCTAGGATGTCTTTGACTAGAGGAACAAGGAAGGAACATGATATTTTTCTTGTCTACTGTCTATAAATTAATCATTAGTAGGTGCAAATTTGTCTGAGGACATGATCATCGGAGTATCATCGAAGACATTTTCGATTTGTATATACCAATGGTTAATATTGTCTATTTTACGCAAGCAACACTCATGTCATCCTAGTTTAATTATACCTGGATGCTTGTGCTAACTTGCAAAATATCAAAATCCAGGAAAGTAGTGCTCGGGTCATCATGGTTTAATTATACCATTGATGTTTGTACTCACTTCCCACATTTCAAAAAGCTCAATGATGACAAAAAAGCAATAATCTAGTGACTAGTCCAATCGTAGCTTTGCATTTCATTAGCATTCACATTAGCATTTAGCTTGCATTTCATTCTTGCATGGGATCCCAAAAGCTCCTCTTATCCAAGGTCAACTCTATTGTAGGAAGCATCAATGTATTATCATAAGTGTATACACAATCAGAATGATGACTCATCTCTCTCCATATATTGTCAACTAAGCACAAATCTTATACTACCCCCTCAAATGCACCAATATCAGCATATCTAAATCATCCTGCAACCTGATATCAACAAATTGTCAGTTCTTTATCCAATCAATCTTATCCATCTTATCAATCGATCGAATCTGATCTATTTTATCATGTCTTATATAGGATGTATCGTTCTTGAAACCAGATGCTTTTGATCAAGTCTTATACAGGATATATCATTCCTGAAACCAGACGCTTCTGATCATCTTTATCTTATATGGGATATATCTTTCCTGAAACCAGACTAAATCTAGATCTTATCAAATCTAATCAATATTATCTTGTCAATCAAGATTTATCAAACCCTATCAATCATCGTGATCAAAGAACTCACACTTTCATCAATCAATGTTGTAGAGTCAAATCTTTTATAATCAGGACATCAATTTCGCAATCATCTAATCACTCTAACAAATCAATTATGTCAATTGATCTCTCGAGGGGGCATAATCGTACTGCAATTTATCAATCCATGTCTGGGGCATCCTATCAAATCAATATCATTATCAAAATGGAATTATTCTTTGAATCAACACGTCATCACACCTCGCTTCAAAGAGGGGCAAAATGTATACACCTAAAAATGGTCCGAAGATAATTAATTGAATAAGAAATTATTTAATTAATCCTCCTTCCCAATTTAATTGAATTCATTAGCAATTTGATTAAATTCCCCCTTTCATCTTCTTATTAATAAATCTAAGATTTAATAGGTTCATTTCAATAATCCCCTTTGATTAATTAATTCCTCCATCAAATTCATTTCTTCTAAATCCCCTAATTAATTAAAACAAATCAAATTCATGAGTTGTTGAAAATTAATTCACCTTTTCCTTTAATTTGAATTTTTAAATTCAAATTCTCCTAACTTCTAACCACCTAACCTAACCCATTCCATCTAACCCCAGGTTTAATTAACCCCATCCTAGCTTGCACATCCTAACCACCATGTCCCCTTTCCTTGGACACTTTGCCCTCTCATGTGCAAAGCTTCTTGACACTTGTCACCAAGTGTTCCCTTCCAACCAACCCCTTTTCCTACCAACCTCCAATTGTTCCCTTTCATCTAACCTCTTCTTCAACCACTTCCAATTTAACCCTTGATATCTTTAGATTCAATCTTGACCATTGATTCCTGCCACCTCACCCCTGACCTTGGAAAATCCTATAAATAGACCCCATTTTGGAGTTCAAAGGATCCCGATCCACATCTCGATCCACATTTTATCCCATCTCATTTGCATTCAAGCATTGTTACTATAGGTATAGAGCTCTTAGCAATATCATTTTAGCATTGTTATCATGATCAATTTTAGCTTAAATCTAGCTCATTTCTAGCTTAATGTGCTTATCATCTAGCTTAATCTCATCATTTCTAGCTTAAATGCATCATCATTATCATCTCAAATCCTCCATCTAGGTGTAGTCAAGTCACTGGAATTGCCTAACCAGATCTGAGAGCAAATTCATACTCGCATTTACTAGGATGCGATAGATCGATTAGCCATGATTTCATATTTCTTTGTTTATACTTTCTAATCATGCTTGTAATGATCTATTCAGTGTTTTTGTGTTGTAGCTTGAATTAATTAATTCACCTAATTAATTAAAAAAAATCAATTCATGAGTTGTTGAAATTAATTAGCCTTTTCATATTATTTCAATTTTTAAATTCAAATTCTCCTAACTTCTAACCACCATGTCCCCTTTCCTTGGACACTTTGCCCTCTCATGAGTAAAGCTTCTTGACACTTGTCACCAAGTGGTCCCTTCCAACCAACCCCTTTTCCTACCAACCTCCAATTGTCCCCTTTCATCCAACCTCTTCTTCAACCACCTCCAATTTAACCCTTGATATCTTCAGATCAAATCTCGACCATTGATTCATGCCACCTCACCCCTGAACTTGGAAAATCCTATAAATAGTCCCCTTGTTGGAGCTCAAATGATCTTGATCCCGATCCACATTTTTATCCCATCTCATTTGCATTCAAGCATTGTTACTATAGGTATATAGCTCTTAGCAATAACATTTTAGCATTGTTATCATGATCAATTTTAGCTTAAATCTAGCTTATTTCTAGCTTCATTTGCTTATCATCTAGCTTAATCATCATTTCTAGTTTAAATAAATCATCATTATCATCTTAAATCCTCCATCTAGGTGTAGTCAAGTCACTGGAGTTTCTAACCAGATCTGAGAGCAAATTCATACTCGCATTTATTAGGAGGCGATAGATCGATTAGCCATGATTTCATATTTCTTTGTTTATATTTGCTAATCATGCTTGTAATGATCTATTGAGTGTTTTTTGTTGCAACTGTAGGTTCACACTTCACAAAGCACAACATTTTGGCACCCACCATGGGGCCAGAATCATCCTTTTGGCCTCACAAGCTTCAACAAACATCCATCTCTGTCGGGCTTGATTCAGAATGTCGTATGAGTTGATTTTCCAGCTCGTATGAATTCCTTTCTTGTCCGAGACGATACTCCATTTTGACTCGTATTAGCTCAATTCTATGTCATACGAACTTATTTTTGTTGTCGCATGAGATATAAATTGTTATCGTATGAATTTCTGCTTTGAAATTTCTTTACTCGTATAAGCTAATTCTTGTGTCGTACGAGCCTATTTCTTCTTTTGTGCAAGATCTACTTGTTTGTCGTTTCAGCTGTCAAATTTTGTCGTACGATTCTTTGTCTCTGTAATTTTTAACATACTGCATTTTAGGGTTTTCTATTTTTAATCCGAGCTTTACTAATGCTAACACTGATTTGTTTGTGAGCTTTTTGGCAGCCTAACTCTTTTCTGCAGGATGATTGTAAAAGATGCTCTTGTCAAAGACCAAATTCAAAACACATCAATGACTACAAACGAACATATTTTGCAGGTTGCCTAAGAAAATTCAACAAAACTTTATGTATTCATTAAAGTTTTTTTAGGCACACTTGTCTTTTGGCTAAAAATGAACAATCATGTGTTTTGTATCTTCGGTGATAGGCGAGTATGCTCTCACCTTTCTTAGGTGATCAAAAAGCTAGACTCATCTTTTACATTTGTTAGTGCATTTCTTTAGAAGGCTTGCCCTCCCGAGGAGTAATAACTCTTAGCCATTAAGGCCGGTGAGAGGGGAACGACCTAGTGGGAATGGCTAACGCCAAGTAATCCAACCCACTATAAAATAAACGTGATTTGATGAAAATCAAGTCAACGACAATGCTGGAGAATAGCTCTCCTTCGTACCTTTGGGTATAAAAAACCTTGGTTTTCCAGGCTGGGAGACCTCTTAATTGAGTTTATACCTCGATGCGCCAAACGGATCCCTTACTAGTGCCAAGTTAAAATAGAAGCTACCTGATTCACCTCCGAAAGGGGGATAATCTTTGTGCAAGAGAGATAGTAACTCTCCTAAGATACTTGCCATATTGTACCCCTATTAGTGTTTGGAGTCAGATAATACGGCGTTGAGAATACATTGCATGAGACTCAGTGGCCCTATTCTGATTATCTATTGGGTGTGTACCTAAGTTTGCAAGCAAAGGTTTTCTCTCTCAACCAACTTCCTTAGGGTATAGCATGCTTGGAGTCACTTATCATATCCCGTGTTTGATGTGTATTCATCCCTAAATCGAAAAACCAGACATCCAAAACTGAAAAACATAAGAAAAACATCAAACTTCAGTGATAAAAATTCGATCAAACAAACATATTTTTCTCTGTCCTATGCTTTGTCATACAAGATATCTAGTTTGTCGTATGGTCAGTGGGAATTATCGTACGAGCCTGATAGCACAAAATCTTTTGTCGTATTGCTTGGCATTCTGTGTTGTACGAGAAACCTGTTTGATCATATGGTTTAAAAAGTTTTGTCATATGAGCTTCTTCTTTTTCAAAAGAAAATCCTAGTTTGTCGTATGGTCTTGTATAAATTGTCATTCGGGGCTGTATAGTTTGTCGTACGAATCTCTGTATTTGTTAGTCTAGAGCTGTGTCCTGCATGCCTTTTTCAGATCTGTCATTTTTGCTTGATCAATTTGCAGTAATCATAAACACCTATTAATCTATCACTTGTGCTTAAATTGTCTTCTTAGTTCGCTTGGTCAAGTTATCATCCATCAAAATCAGACTTTAGAACATAAACACCTCAAGATTTTCAAGTGCTCACCCTTAACAAGTTCAAAATCTAAACATCTTAAAGTGCATTATCACCCTATTTGATAAACTAATCACTCAAACATAGTTTCTCATTAGGATCTATCATCCCCTGTCATGAAACTGAAACATTTGGTCAGGATAATCTTGTCCCACGTCGTAGGATATATCATTCCTACTGGACTTGGTTCTTATCAAATCATCATCATTGCACTCCAAAACTGAAGATCAAAAAACTTGCAAACTTCAAAACACTTGAACCCTCTTTTAGTGTCATATCACTCTATCGTATCTACCTTGATAGTTGATCACTTATCAAAACAACCTTTAGACAATCAAATCCTAGCACAATATCAAACACAATGCCCATTTTAATTAGAGTGCAAAGACATAAGATCACTGAAACGTTGGAAATAGTTGAAGATCATAGAAACATGACATACCAGAACAAAATACAAGATAATGTATACACCTAAAAATGGTCTGAAGATAATTAATTGAATAAGAAATTATTTAATTAATCCTCCTTCCCAATTTAATTGAATTCATCAAACAATTCGATTAAATTTCTCCTTTTCATCTACTTATTATTAATCTAAGGATTTGTTTAATAGGTTCCTTTCAATAATCCCCTTTGATTAATTAATTCCCCCCATCAATTTCATTTCTTCTAAATCCATTAATTAATTGAAACAAATCAAATTCATGAGTTGTTGAAAATTAATTAGCCTTTTCCTATTATTTGAATTTTTAAATTCAAATTCTCCTAACCTAACCCATTCCATCTAACCCTGGGTTTAATTAACCCCATCCTAGCTTGCACATCCTAACCACCATGTCCCCTTTCCTTGGACACTTTTCCCTCTCATGAGAAAAGCTTCTTGACACTTGTCACCAAGTTTTCCCTTCCAACCAACCCCTTTTCCTACCAACCTCCAATTGTTCCCTTTCATCCAGCCTCTTCTTCAACCACCTCCAATTTAACCCTTGATATCTTCAGATTCAATCATGACCGTTGAATCTTGCCACCTCACCCCGTACCTTGGAAAATCCTATAAATTTACCCCATTTTGGAGTTCAATGGATCCCGATCCACATTTTATCCCATCTCATTTGCATTCAAGCATTGTTACTATAGGCATATAGCTCTTAGCAATATCATTTTAGCATTGTTATCATGATCAATTTTAGCTTAAATCTATCTTATTTCTAGCTTCATTTGCTTATCATCTAGTTTAATCATCATTTCTAGTTTAAATACATCATCATTATCATCTTAAATCCTCCATCTAGGTGTAGTCAAGTCACTGGAGTTGCTAACCAGATCTGAGAGCAAATTCATACTCACATTTATAGGGAGGTGATAGATCAATTAGCCATGATTTGATATTTCTTTGTTT
This sequence comes from Cryptomeria japonica, assembly GCF_030272615.1. Classification (NCBI taxonomy): domain Eukaryota; kingdom Viridiplantae; phylum Streptophyta; class Pinopsida; order Cupressales; family Cupressaceae; genus Cryptomeria; species Cryptomeria japonica. The sequence goes on from NC_081411.1 coordinate 529,675,670, forward strand.
ATATTTGCTAATCATGCTTGTAATGATCTATTGAGTGTTTTTGTGTTGCAGTGATAGGTTCATCATGTATCTCTGAAGTGTGTACCTGTGAACCTGCAACTGCAACACAAAAACACTCAATAGATCATTACAAGCATGATTAGCAAATATAAACAAAGAAATATGAAATCATGGCTAATTGATCTATTGCCTCCTAATAAATGCGAGTATGAATTTTCTCTCAGATCTGGTTAGGCAATTCTAGTGACTTGACTACACCTAGATGGAGGATTTTAGATGATAATGATGATGCATTTAAGCTAGAAATGATGAGATTAAGCTAGATGATAAGCACATTAAGCTAGAAATGAGCTAGATTTAAGCTAAAATTGATCATGATAACAATGCTAAAATGATATTGCTAAGAGCTATATGCCTATAGTAACAATGCTTGAATGCAAATGAGATGGGATAAAATGTGGATCAGGATGTGGATCGGGATCCTTTGAAATCCAAAATGGGGTCTATTTATACGATTTTCCAAGGTCAGGGGTGAGGTGGTAGGAATCAACGGTCAAGATTTTATCTGAAGATATCAAGGGTTAAATTGGAGGTGGTTGAAGAAGAGGTTGGATGAAAGGGGACAATTGGAGGTTGGTAGGAAAAGGGGTTGGTTGGAAGGGAACACTTGGTGACAAGTGTCAAGAAGCTTTTCTCATGAGAGGGAAAAGTGTCCAAGGAAAGGGGACATGGTGGTTAGGATGTGCAAGCTAGGATGGGGTTAATTAAACCCAGGGTTAGATGGAATGGGTTAGGTTTAGGAGTGGTTAGGTTAGGTGGTTAGAAGTTAGGAGAATTTGAATTTAAAAATTCAAATAAATACTAATTAATTTTCAACAATTCATGAATTGATTTGTTTTAATTAATTAGGGGATTTAGAAGAAATGATTTTGATGGGGGGAATTAATTAATTTGAATTAATTAATTAAAGGGGATTATTGAAATGAACCTATTAAATAAATCCTTAGATTTATTAATAAGTAGATGAAAAGGAGAAATTTAATCAAATTGTTTGATGAATTCAATTAAATTGGGAAGGAGGATTAATTAGATAATTGCTTATTCAATTAATTATCTTTAGACCATTTTTAGGTGTATATAGAAATGACTTTTTGAAATGAAATGGGTTGAAAATAGTTTCATGACAACTGTTTGATCAAATGCCTAATTAATTGCATAAGTAAATTGAAGAGATCTTAAGGCCAATAAATTCATTTCTACACACAAATAAAAATATGCACAGGAATTGCAAATGAAGTTGGAAAGCCGATTTCAGTTGGGTACGTGGAGGCAAACAGAGGGAATATTCTTTCATGCCATTCAATAGTAGATCAAGGGCTAGATTCCAAGAATCATTTTGTCATGCAATTTAGATATTTTTTAATCTTTAAAATGGCTTTTTTTTAATCTTTTATATTAAGATTCAAGAGTCGGAAGAGTGTGCGAAGGGGTTACATGGTCTATTTAAGAAAGCGGAGTTATATATCAATGTAGGTAAGTCTTTCACAAAATTATTGTAATTCTCTAATTTAAATTATATGAGTATATATTGGTTTATATAATTGTTGCATCCTATGATGTAAATAATTTCTTTGAATTAAATAATCGAGGCTCTGATCATTCTTCAATTCTTTTATAGTGCTGAATTATTTCCTATGTTTGTGCATGCTCAAAGAGTGCTATAATTTATGTCATGGAAGATAGAATGTTTATATTGTAGATGGATTACTAAGTAAAGGTGTATAAAGCCATTAGCAAGTTAGGTTATTGCAAGGCAATAACATTTAATTGAAATGACCATAAGGGCATGTTAAATCTTGTGATAGAAGTATTTACATAGGATGGTTACTTTGTAGCCCCTAATAGGCATTGATCTAACTTTGTGTATTCTCCCATTCTTAGAAAATACTTTTGCATTTATAAATACAAAACCAAATAACATTTTTTTTAATTATTTGTTATCTCATACTGGAATTAGACAAATCACAAGGAAATAAATAGTCTCACAGGTTACTTACAAATCAATTCTCAAACTACTAGGCATCATTATGTTAGTGTGTTGTATGTCATACAGTACTATGATGAAAGAGTAATATTCTTGTTCTTGTAGAGCTTGAAATACAAAGGAAGCTAATTATAAAGTGTATCTCTTGTTCATTGGGCAAATCTCCCATTGAGACCAAGAATAAGACATGATTTTTTTATGATTCACTGATATCTAAATTTCAGAGCCAACATTAGGTAGGTGACATATTATAAAATACTACAAGTGAGGATATCTTGAAACAACATGTATAAACACAATATACTACTGTAGACATTTTTAGCATCCTAAATTGTACCTCCTCTTTACAATTTAGACCACATTTGGGGCCCTCACCTCGGTGTTCACATCCCCGTGCTTGACTAAGACCCATTTATGCTTGCATCATGCAAATATGGCATTAATATCACATTTTACCTTGCATTGCCCCTTTATCCTAGCTCCATATTAGGGTAGGACCAGGGCGTGTCACCTTGGTCCTCATAGGGACCTTCATCTAGATTTGTTAGAGCATGCCTCAATTCTCCATCCATGTCTACCACAACATCAATGTCCCATTCATGTTGTTCCATAGCATCCAAATCAAAATCAAAAATAGTGTTCAAAACTTGAATCTACCTCATCTACTAGGTTGTTACTTTAAAAACCTTGCTCTGATACCAATTGTTGAACACTACTAGATGCTAAGAGGGGGTGAATAAGAATACACTAAACTTAATCAGATTTAAACTTTTTCTTATCATTCATTCCATATACCTTATGCATGAAAGTACATAACTAAAACAATAAAAACAACCACACAAGAGCACCAAAAGTTTTACATGGAAAAACCAAACTGAGAAAACCATGGTGAGAACTATCTTACTATATGATAATCAGATTACAATGTTTAGGCCAGAGGCCAAGGAGCTCACTACCCCTGAGATGACTTGCAAATATAAGGCACACAACCTTAGGTGATGATACAAAAGGGACTTGCAAACATTGAAATCACTTCTTCAGAGCAAAATACAATATTTTTGATGAAAGACATTGATAGGTTTAAATTGTAATGAATCACATCCACTAAAATGTTGATCACAATTCACAATTCAAAACACATTAGAAAATGTCTTCATCACTACTTTGATACACTTTCAAACCATTGTACTACTTCACATTCACTTTGCACAATATAAGCAACTCTCATACATGTTTACGTGCAATGATTCCATCCTTTATATACCAACTGCAACATGACTAACATCAATTAGGTCAACCTAATTAAATGTAACATGTAAATGCAAAATTGTCGATCGAAAAAAAAACTCCAATAAAATATAGAAGGAAAAATGAGACGTGTGAGGTATCACACCATGTTGGTACACCTTACTATCCATTTAAAATCATCACCCATAGATCCACGCACAATTGCATGGACCAGAATACTATAGGTTAGTTGAAAAAGATAAAGCAGTTAAGGTACACTGATACAACTAATGCCAATTATGATGCATACCACCAAAAATACAAGTGGATGCCCAATATGGCATCACCAAACACCCACAACAATAAATAATCAAACCACATTACTAGAATAATAGTAGATATAGGAATGCAACACATTCCTATACAATAACACTGGAACAGTCACACATGATTGAAAACCAATTACATATCCCAGAAATCAACACCAAAGATCCATAAACATCATGATACCCCTTTATAAGCCTTTTGAAACATTTACAAATAAATTACACACATCTGCATGATTACATTGTTATCCCATTGTAAGTGCACTATACCATACAACATTCAAACCAAAGAATGTAACCAAGTTGCAGATTTACATCAACAAGAATGGACATCAATAACAACAAGAACTCATATTCGCAATAGTTACTTCATATAGTTCCAATGGTTTACCTACATCAGAGTAGGTAGTTATGATGGTTTTCCTCAAAAACTACCCAAATATGCAAAGGGCAAATTTGTCTTGATTGAGGTATGTAGCCAAATTTGTGAAGTCAATAAAAGGTTTTGTGAGAGAAAAAAGATTGGTATTCAATTATCTTTTGGCTTGGGTTATTATGTTTTATGACTTAGTTAGATGCCTTGAATATTGAGAGGTATCTTGTCAAGTACTCCACTTCAACTTATGGTCACCTTAGGCTACATTGTGACAATAAAGACTTTGTCAAAAACAAATTTCATTTAGGCCTTGCATTTAATCATGTTACCCATCTAGAAGATTATTTGGCAAACTGTGTAGAGGGTAAGTGCACCAAGATGGTGTGCAAAAAAGTGGACACACTCCCAAAAAAAGTTGAAAAAACATATAATGCACACGAGTTATTTCAAATTTAAAAAACCCCATACACATTTAGGCTCGTTTCACCGAGCATAAACAAAGCAAAACCGTGTATGGGGTTTATTGTATACTAAACGTTTACGGGGTTTATTGTATACTAAATGCATATGGGGTTTTGTTGTATACTAAATGCGTACGAGGTTTATGGTATACGAAACGCGTACATGTTTAGTATACCATAAACCCCATACGTGTTTTACTGGCAATAAAAAAAATTTAACTGCGGCTGCTTGGGTCATTTTCACCTGCAGCCGTACAAATAAATTGTTAGAGGGTTTTAAAAAAAAAGCAACGTGAATGGGATTTTGAAGAGAAACCACATCCATAATGGAAGGGCAGCCATGAGGTATGAGAGTTAGTTTTGTTCATCTATTTTATCCATTTGATAAATTATATTAAGATTTTGAATGTAAATTCATTGTTTTTTATTTTTTATTTTTATTTTTTGTTATGAATGCATGTCAGATTCTAAAAATACTGTCCCCCAGCAAGAAACACCTCCTAATAACTTAGGGAAACACCCATAGGATAACCCACATCCAAACACTCAAGATACAAACCTTCCAGCTCCTCCAATAGACCATTCACAAGCTACATAGGAGGATTTGATAAACCAGTTAACACAAAACACTGCCAAAATAACTAGATTGGTGAATAGACTAAAGACATCCAAGAATGAGCATCATGCATCCCTTGCCACAACCCTAGAATCATTGGCTAGTAGTGCCAATGAAGTTTCCAAACAAGTTACAAAATGGGGAAGCTATAGGGATCGATGTCGTGCTTTTATGCTAGTGGGTTGTCATATAATGAAGTGAATAAAAAAACATAAGTAAAGCACAAATATGTGCTCTTTTTACAAATGCCCAAACCATTGAGACCTTCCCTCTTAATTCAAAGAGGTTTCTTATACATTGATTAAAAATGGTTTTTGGAATAAGTGGTGGATGGTCTTTGACCAACCACCTTGTAATAATTTTGAGGTTCCATTATATTTTTTGAGGAAACTATATTGTGAGTTTATCCTCAATGAGTGGCTGAACTATTTTGACATGAGAGAGTTCAAGGGTAGAGGTGGAGGCTCTGCCCAAGATAGACTTGGAGCACGAAGGGTAATAAACTCCGAAAGCTGCATCCCCCTACCACCAAAACCTATTGTCCATGTCATGGTCCAGTAGCCCTAAAAGATTCGATGGAGCTATAGACTCTTCAGGCAACCACTACATTGACTGATGTCATCATTCAACATGGCAAACAATTATGACACCCTCTTGGCATGGACAATGATGTAGTAGCCAAACCATTTGGCCTTTGTGAGCCCATTCAACATGTGTGTCCCAGTTGTTCAGGTATATGCTCTGGGATAGATGTCGAGGCCAGTGCAGATGGTTCCACATCCCATCTGTGTATATGTTGCGGGGGTAGATGTCAAACTAGCACTGCACAAGATGTGGTGTTGACTGATGATTTGATGGATATGGTGTTTGGTGGTAGACATAAGTGTGCTGATTTGAATTGATAACATTTTATTTATCAATCACTTAAAAATTGTAAATGTAAATAAATTTTCATTTATAGATTGATTTAAATTGATACAAACAATATGCATTTCAGGATGCAACAATGGTTGTTAATACACTGTCTCATATTCCTCCTGCAATTGTTGCAATTGGAGCTTCGACGCCTAAGGTATAAATTTTGTAACATGTTAAAAAATAATAGTACCTTGAATTCAATTTTTTTTATATAAGATATACTAACTCTCTTTAGTGTATAATTATTTTGCATTTTATAGGGGTTGTATGGGGATGTAATGTCCCAAATTGATAATGTCATGCTCTCGACCATTGATTTTAGCCTAGAAAGCTATGCAGTATCATATTTTGCACACCTCTTATTTATGTATTCTTTTGATTGAATATTCAAGTCATTTAAATTTAGATTTGTTAAATTATATTTAATATTATCTATTGATATCTCATGTTTTTTTTTTTTTTTTAAGGGTAGCCCACGCGTGTCTAGGACACCTCGTAGGCAAAAGAAATCCTTGAGGATGCCTAAACGTCAAAAAGTAATTGAACACATTTTTAATTGACACAATTGTTTGAAAAGATTTAAATTGAAACTTGTAGATTGATTAGTCTTTTTTTGTTTCTTTTATATACAATGGCAATTGGGCTTTGTAGATTTGATGAATGCACTTGATACACTAGATGATCAATAAAGAGAGGAGGTACATGTATCTCTCTACTTTATTTTCTTGATTTTATGATTATATGCACATGTACATGCATGAACTTTAGCTAAATTATAATCTTATCATTTTTCATAGAAAAATAGCCATAGTTGGCGAGCCCTCCTAAGTCAACAGGAGAAGCATCTCAGGATCCGACACACTTTTGTTCTATATATTGTAGATTTTTAGTGTTTTTGATCTATATATGTTATTACCTTGTATTAATTGTATTTAACCTACAATAGGCCCCTTCACTGTTTGTCCATAATGTGGATCCTCTCAAGTTCCATTTTAAGAGGACTCCTAAGTCTGACAAGGCAACAACAAAATAGACGGTAGATCCTAGATCGATAAATGAGGTAATCTACAATCGAATTTCAAAGAAAGTATAGTTGAATGTATAGTTATGTTGATAATTGTGAACTATTTTCTACAAAAGGATTTTAACTTGGCTTTTGAATTGTGGTTGTGCAACCATCTATAGAGCCATAAACAACATCTAAGAGGCTCGATTTTGATGATCCACCACAACTATAAGATCATATAGTGTTAGTTGTGGTCATCGACAAACCTTTATATCTGGATATATCCTCCACTTTTATTGTATATCGATCTAGACATGACATATGCCACATTTTTGTAAAACTTTTATTGACTTGGCATATATGCCATTTTTGTAAACATACACAATTATTGTGTAGTTTGATATATATAAATGTTGATATTCGATCCAATAAATGTGCATTGTGTTCATTATTGTGCATTTTGTTGATGTTGATATTGATATTCGGTACATATACAATTTATTCATTGTGTTCATTATTGTGCATTTTGATATATATAAATGTTGATTGATAATTGATACAGTTGATTTTTGCTCAAACAAAGACATACAATTCATTATGTGAGCAATATATCAAAAATGCTCAATGAAATAAGTCTGAATGACAATAAACAAGCTTACAAAATTGTAATAAAAGAGCCTCCAACACACAATCATTAAAATTTCTCTCTACTAAAATAGTAGTTGCAATCTAGGTATTGTAAAACCTAGTGGCTTGCTAATCAATTACTTCAACTAAAAAATACCTTTTGTTGAATTCTACCCCATATAAAAGAAGACTTAATAATTGCCATCAGGGAATATGAAGTATTGCAACCCTAGAATATGATTTGATAAGCTTTCTCAGATATTGAACTACCCCTAGAAAACTCCATGTCTCAATCACAATGAAAGTCTTGGATCACTTCAAAATAGCTTCCACTTTTACTAAATTCCTAACAATAGATGGATCTTTGTTTGATAAATTTTGATCTCAGCTACTCCATAGACTTGGGTAATCTTTGATCTTAGACTTACACAACTATTCGGTGTATTTGGTGACTGCCCTATTATAAAGTTAAATGAATATTTGTCTATGTAATCAGCAATATGAATATAAACAACAAAAATCTATTTTCTACAATCATGGGTTAAACTCTATTTTATTTTATATATCTCTATGCTGATTTTTTCAAAAAAAATTGTACTTTTGGTTTGCTGATTTTTTCCCCAAATGATTTTTGTTGCTATGATATAAAGCAGTACAATTGTGGAATATGATTTGATAAGATTTCTAAAATATTGAATTAACTCTACAAAACTCCTTGCCTCAATCACAATGAAATTCAATGGTAATGATCACATTTGATCCATGGTAATGATCACTAGATGCTTTTGATTCCTTTCCTTTATATTTGTCAATGTGAGTGGTACGGGAGCAACCTCATGCTTGCAATGGTCAAATTTCGGTTTTTTTTTTTTTTTTTGTTTCATCTAAATAAGGTCATTTGGTACCATTAATGATCATTTGGATTCATTTGTGAAAGTTTGGGGTCATTTGGATAAAAGATGTAAAAGTTGCTCAGTTGTTGTCAAAGTTGCTCAATGGATAAATTTGATTCTATTCATCGTGGGCACGAATGAGCAGCACGAGCACATCCGGGTAGGTAGGTTTATGGTAGGAATGTTCATGTTGTGCCTCCCAACTCGTTGGAACATCTAGAGCCATACCCAACCAATGTGATCTCTCAAGTGCCCTAAGTCCAAAAAATTGTCAAACTTTGATGGACTATTTCTCGCAATCTAGGATGCATACGATTGATCTGTTTGAACCTATAGGGTCATGTGAGGCCCATCTATAATGACCTATCTTGATTTTTTAAGACTCAGAGCCATTTTCACATGGTATCATTTTTTTAGTTGGTGCAAAAATCTTCAGATGCATGCAATGCAAGGTTACAAGATAGGATAAATTTGATTTCATTCATCGTGGGCACGAACCAATAGCATGAGCGCATCCGAGTGGGCAATTTTATTGTAGGAAATCTCTTGTTGTGCCTCCCAACTTGCTGGAATGTTTAGAGCCATACCCTACTGGAAAGATCTCTCAAGTGCCCTAAGTCCAAAAGATTGTAAAACTTTGACGGATTGTTTCTCGCAATACAGGACACATACGATTGATCTGTTTGAACCTATAGGGTCATGTGAGGCCTGTCTACAATGACCTATCTCATTTTTTGAATACTCAAAGCCATTTTCACATGGTAGCATTTTTTCAGTTGGTGCAAAAATAGTTAGATGCATGCAATGCAAGGTTGCAAGATAGGCTAAATTTGTTTTCGTTTGTCATCGACATGAACCAATAACATGAGCATGTCTGGGTGGGTAGGTTTATGGTAGGCATGCTCCTATTGTACCTCCCAACTCACTAGAACGTCCAAAGCTATACCCTATTAGAGCGATCTCTCAAGTGCCCTAAGTCCAAAAAATAATCAAACTTTGACAGACTATTTCTTACAATCCAGGATGCATACAATTGATTTGTTTGAACCTAAAGGGTCATGTGAAGCCTGCCTACAATGACCTATTTTTGTTTTTTAAGACTCAAAGCCATTTTCACATGGTAGCATTTTTTCAGTTGGTGCAAAAACCGTCAAATGCATGCGATGCAAGGTTGAAATAAAGGTTAATTTTGATTTCGTTCATCATGGGCATGAACCAGCAGCATGAGTGCATCTGGGTGGGCACATTTACAATAGGCATGCTCCTATTGTGCCTCCCAACTCATTGGAACATCTAGAGACATACCCTATCGACACGATCTCTCAAATGCCCCAAGTCCAAAAATTGTCAAACTTTGACGGACTGTTTCTCGCAATCTAGGATGCATATGATTGATCTGTTTGAACCTATAGGGTCATGTGAGGCCTTTCTACAATGAACTATCTCAATTTTTGAAGGCTCAGAGCCATTTTCACATGGTAGCATTTTTGCAGTTGGTGCAAAAACCGTCAGATGCATGCAATGCAAGGTTGCAAGATAGGCTAAATTTGATTATGTTCGTTGTGGGCACAAACCAACAACATGAGAGCATTCAGTTGGGCAGGTTTATGGTAGACATGCTCTTGTTGTGCATCCCAACTCACTAGAATGTCCAGAGCCATACCCTACTGGTGCAATCTCTCAAGTGCCCTAAGTCCAAAAAAATGTCAAACTTTGACAGACTGTTTCTTGCAATCCACGATGCATACAATTGATCTGTTTGAACCTATAGGTCATGTGAGGCCCATATACAATGGCCTATCTATTTTTTTAAGACTCACAGTCATTTTCACATAGTAGCATTTTTTTAGTTGGTGCAAAACCATTAGATGCATTCAATGCAAGGTTGCAAGATAGGCTAAATTTGATTTCATTCGTCATGGGCATGAACCAACAACATGAACACATTTGGATGGGAATATTTACAGTAGGCATGCTCCTATTGTGCCTCCCAACTCACTGAAATGTCCAAAGCCATACCCTATTGGCGCGATCTCTCAAGTGCCCTAAGTCCAAAAAATTGTCAAACTTTGATGGACTATTTCTTGCAATCCAAACACATACAATCGATCTCTTTGAACCTATAGGATAATGTGAGGCCCATCTACAATGACCTATCTCAATTTTTGAAGACTTGGAGTATATAAAAATTGAAAAAAAGCATAATAAAAAATATAAAATGCATCACAAAATTCCATTTATGCACAAATTTACATATACAAATTAACTCTTGGCTATTTAAATATACAAAAAAATTATTTACAAATCAACTCATGAGCATTTATATATAATTTGGTATTTAAATATGCAAAATCCAACTTATGATCATCTAAATATACAAAAGTTGGCATTTAAATATGTACAAATCAGCTCATGGCCATTTAAATATACAAAATTTTGCCTCTAAATATGCACAAATTAGCTCATGGGCATTTATATATACAAAAAATGATTATAGAACAATTCACTGATGATATATACAATATTCTCAAAATAATTCTACCCCAAACCGTATAATCATTGTAATGCTCCAACAATTGAACACTACTTGTAGATGACCCAAAATCAATCAAGTGAGCCTTCTAGATTGGCTCTAAACTGTAGTGTGTAAAGTATTGCCTTGTGGTTAGATTCACAAACTTTCCATAAATTCTTGTTACGAGGTCTACCATGATACTTAATCAATTGAATGTATGTTGCAAAAACAATGTTGGAGAAATGAAAAATATGTCTATGTTTTCAAAGTCCTCAAACAACCAAACATCAAAATTCTTGATAGGGTATTTCCTAAGCCATGTGCCTATCATGATAACAGACCCTATTGGGTACTCAATACCCTCTCCGTTAATGATTGTGGTTGTCAATTTTCTTTTAGGCTCACTACAATGACACAAAAGGTATTCCATTCCTTCTTCATTGTTCTCTTCTACAACAACTACGTACAAATGACCTGCATTTTATAGAATGATAATTAATACCAAAAATAATGTGTGATCACATCTGAGGAGGGTCTTGATCAGGATGAAGAGGAAATAACTAAGGAGAATGTGATCATTGAAAAGGTAGAAGAACAGGTTTTGGTGGAAGATTTGGAGGAGGGAGAACTTTCCCTGAACCTCCACAGATCCAAGGACATGGAAGAATGTTCCTTCAAAGATCGGAAATCTTCTCCGGCTCTTGGATCATTGTTTGGAATACTTGAGCTCAATGATCTGAAGATGACTTTGGAGGATGACTCTTCATCACAACACTCTACCTGTAACCTCCCTGACTTTGATCTGAATATTGTTATTCTAGTTACTCTACAGTCTCCGAAGATTGATAGTTCTATGGGTTTAGAAGGAATTGACTTTGATGAAGAAATGAGCTACACTAAGGTGGTGTCAAAGAAAAAGAAGTCTCAGCAGAAGCCTAGAGTTACAACTCATAACAAAGTTAAGGCAAACTGTTCCGTGAAGGTAGACTTTGGTTGGCCACCTCAAAGTGCAGGGAGAAAATCTAATAGATGGCAAAGAGAGTAGGAAAGCATACATAACTTAGCGGATGGATCACAAAAAATGATCCATGACAGTCTATTTAATTCCCTTGGTAAGAAATGAAGATCCTATCTTGGAATATTAGAGGTCTTAATAGCAGTCATAAATAGGACATTGTCTATAATATTGTTAGGGATCATAGACCAGATATTTTACTTATTCAAGAAACTAAAATGACAAAAGATAAGGTGGATAAAATTAAGTTCTCTAAATTTTGTGATTCTCATGGGAGCATATCTGATGGGGCTTCTAGGGGAGTTGCTACCCTCTGGAATACCAAGTTTATTCATGGCACTCCTATCTATCATGATAGTAACCATGTTGCTACTTTGTTTAAACATTCAAGGGATGAGTTCTCTTGGATTTTGTCCAATGTGTATGCTCCTAATAATAAAGTTTGCAAGAGGAAATTATGGCTAAAGCTCTCTTATTTTCGTAGCTATTATCCCAATACTCCTTGGTTAATTATGGGGGATTTTAATATCCCTCTTCCGGATGCTGAGAAATTTGGGGAATCCCAGATACAAATAGACAACAAATTGGACTTAGCTGAATTCATCAATGGTCAAGTTCTAGTTGACTTGGATTTATTTGGAGCTTCTTTCACTTGGTCCAATCGTTGTGTTGGTACTGACCTGATTCAAGTTAGGCTTGATAGGGCCTTGATTTCTATTGAGTGGATCTAGAATTATATCTGCTCTCTGAATTCTATGATTAGAATTGGATCTGACCACCTTCCTATATGTCTAAAGATTGAGCCTAAAAATGGTCCGCGAAGGAAGTTTCCGTTTAGATTTGAGAAAATGTGGCTATCCCACCCAAACCTTTCTAGTAGCGTGAAGGATTTGTGGAATGTACATGTGGATGGCTCTACTATGTTCTGAGTGGCTAAAAAATTAAGGCATGTCAAGGAGAGGGTTAAAAAGTGGAATAGAGAAGTCTTTGGAGACATCTTTGTTCAAAAATCTACTATTCAGGAGGAGTTGGTCCTGATCCAGGATAAAGTTCAACATAAAGGATATGTGAATGATAATTTTGCTAAGGAGAGTGAGGTTCTATCCAAATACCATAATATAATAGCTCGGGAAGAGACCTTTTGGAGGCAAAGATCTTGAGCCTTATGGCTCAAGGATGGTGATAAAAACACTAGATTCTTCCACATCTATACCCTTAAACATAGGGCTACAAATAGAATTGGCCACCTGATGAAGAATGGGAGAAGAATTGATAATGAGGATGAAATACGTAGAGCTACTATTGAGTTTTTTGCTGATCTTTTGAAGAAAGATACGTTGTTGGACCCAGAGGCTCAGAATATGCTGGCTGATACTATACCTAAAATCCTATCTGAGAGCCAAAATCATAATCTTGCTACCATTCCTTCTAAGGAGGAGATTAGGAGTGCTCTCTTTTCTTTTGATGGTAGTAAAGCTCCAAGCCCTGATGGATTTCCTATGTTTTTCTTTCAGCACTTTTGGGATGTGGTAGGGGAAGATGTGTCCAATGTTGTTAACGAATTTTTTGGAGCTAGATCACTGCTGAAGGAATTGAATGCTACCTTCATTGTCCTCATTCCCAAGAAGCAAGGGGCTGATTCTTTGGATGCTTTTAGGCCTATTAGCTTGTGAAACTCCTACTAAAAAATTATTTCCAAGGTCCTTACGTTGAGATTGTTGGGTGTTCTTCCTCTTTTGATCTCCCCTCAACAAAATGGCTTTGTACCAGGAAGACAAATTCTTGACTCCATGATCACAGTTCATGAAAACATTCATTCTCTTTTGGAGGCGAAGTCTCAAGGCTTTCTTCTAAAATTGGACATTGTTAAAGCTTATGATAGGGTGGATTGGTGCTTGTTAAAAAAAGTTCTTTAGGCATTTGGTTTCTCTGGAAAGGTGATTAGTTTGATTTGGCAGCTCATTTCTACCGCCGCTTCTGCTGTTATTTTCAATGGTTCGCCGTCCCACTTCTTTAAAACATCGAGGGGTCTTAGGCAAGGTGATCCCATATCGCCTATTCTTTTCACTATAATGGCAGAAAGTCTAGGGAGATACATTCATAAAAAAATTATGGATGGATCCCTGAAAGGTCTCAAGCCATCCTCCGCCAATTTGATTTGCTCTCATCAACAATTTGTTGATGATACCATTTTAATTAGTAGCCCTTTTTTGGAGAAGCCAGAGTCATCAAATCAATTCTTAGCATCTATGAAAAAGCCTCTGGACAGATGGTTAATAGAACTAAAAGTTTTATCTATTTTATCAACACCCCTGAGCAGCGCCAAATGAAGATCGCTAACATTCTTGGTTGCCTCATTGGTAAGCTCCCCTCTACTTACGTGGGCCTCCATCTAGGATATAAACCTTCTCAGTCATTCTAGCAATCTTTAATTGATCAATTTAATAGGAAGTTGGCTAGGTGGAAAGGTACCCTTTTGAGTCAGGCTGGTAAAAATCAGCTACTAAAAGCTACTCTTCAGAACCTCCCAGTGTATGCTCTCAGTTTGTTCAAAATTTCCTCTAAATTTTCTGATATCATTGATAAAATTCAAAAAATATTCCTTTGGTCAAGGGTTGAGGAAAAGAGAAGAATCCCTCTAGTTTCCAGGGAGAATGTCTGCAAGCAAAGGAGATTTTGTGGATTGGGTATTAGAAGCATAAAAACCTTTAATAATGCTCTTTTGGCTAAATAGGTCTGGAGGTCTTATGACTGTAGAAGGGAATGGAACACCTTATGGCATAATAAATATCTTTCTAATGTTCATTCTTTGCAGGATTTTTGAGTTTTTCTCATATCCCCGCTGGTTCTCATCTTTGGAACAATATCCTCAAGGCTAGGGATGTGGCTAGCCAGGGAATGGAAGAAAAATCTAGTTTTGGGATGATTGTTGGATCGGGAATCACTCACTTGCTTCTGATCCTACTTTGGGATCTTTAAAGGATCTTTATGTGGCTTCTCATGGAACTATGATGGATAACTATTGGAAGGAGGGTAAGTGGGTTAATCTACTTGTTATTAATCCTTCTTTCACCTAGTTGCAAATTTCCCTAAATTCTTTTGGTTTGGAGGAAAGTGTGGAAGATGAACTAATTTAGAAATTCAATGCCAATGGGAAGTTTTCTATGGCTTCTGCAGATGTTTGTAATGAACCTTATGTGTCCTTGTGTTCTAAAGTTTGGATTAAGAACCTTTGTCCTAAGGTCAATATGTTTTTTTGGCTCCTCTTTCTTAATAAAATCTTAACTACTGATAATCTTGTTAAGAAGGGTTTTTCTATCCCAGATAGATGCTACTTGTGCTTGCAGGAGGCTGAATCTATGGACCATCTATTTTTACATTGCTCTTACACCTCTGAGATTTGGAGTCCGGTGCTTCAGAAATGGGATCTTTGCTGGACTTTACCAGGAGCTGTTAAGGAGTTTGTCCACCAATGGAACCCACCTTCAAGAAATCCCTTCATAAAGAAGCTCTGATTTTTGGTGTTTCCTCATATGGCAAGGGGTTTATGGAAATAACATAATAATCATATCTTTAGGGATATCCATCTCCCTTCTGATATTGTATTCAAGAAAATTTCTAGAGCCATCTTTGATAACCTCTTGGCTGTTAGCACCAATGTCCTCTCTCACAGTGGTAGCCTTAAGGAGTATGAAGCCAATGTTGTCAAGGGCTGGAATTTTGGTCATCATATGGTTACTCCTAATGTCAACCTAAGGGAAAACACTAGTTGGAATTTTCCACCCCAAGGTTGGGTCAAAATCAATTTTGATGGCTCGGCTAGAGGGAACCCTGGTCAAGCTAGTTGTGGTGGGGTGATACGAGATCACTACAACAACTTCATTTTTGCTATTGGTCTCCCTCTTGGTAAACAGACTAATAATGTTGCCAAAGCCATTGGAGCTTATTACAGTTTAAAACTTGCAAAACAGAACAACTGTAAGCTTGTTTGGGTCGAGGGGGACTCTAAGAATATTATCAACTACCTAAAGGGAAATTCCACTCCGACTTGAAATGTTGATATTTGGATGAAAAAAGATAAATATGTTATTAAAACCTTTGATAAATGTATGTTCGTTCATGTTTGAAGACATGCTAATGTGATTGTTGACTTCCTTGCCAATAGGGGAGTGACATGTAAAGCACAACTTTGCTAGACCCATGGTGATAGGCTCGACTCAGAACATGTGATGCATCTGCTCCGCGAGAAAAGTCAGGGGAGTAAAGTTAATGATTAATAGTGTTATTATGACTTTGAGTGTTTTTAGAACTGCCAATACCTTCCGTTCTAAGACAGGTGGCCAGAGAGGACATAAGAAGCGATGCAAATTTATTTTGCATGCTTTGTGGGTGATTTCATACATTTTCTGGAGGTTTGCCTTATCTTTGGAAATTCTTCATAGAGAGAATTATAGAGAGCTCGATAAAATGGGTGGTCCGAGAAAGAGAATTGAGCCGCCTAGCTGTGTGCAACTTAAGAATGCAAAGAAGCTATGGTGCATTATGAAGAAAGGTGGGTTCACTACTTACATATAGAGGCTTCAAGGGCAAAATCAAGATATTACTAGGTATTTTGCTAAAAACTGGAAGGATGGAACGATTGTTATTCACAGGCAGAGGGTCCTGGTAGATGAAGCCCTATTTGCATAGGTCACTAGGTTATCTATGGATGGCATGAAGTATTACAGAGATAGGGTGTACATGGAGTAAGCTATGCAAAATTTTCCTAAGGAGGAGGAGGAGCGGGCTAAAATTGTTAAGAAGATGACTAGCTACTATGATATTGCGGTCATCAAGTCTTTCTGGTAGAAGCTTCTCAAGGTAATTATGAATTACCTCACTTTGGATGGTTAGTATAGGGTGTATGGCCATCATTTTTTTATTTTGAATCATTTCCGCCATGGAGTGAAAATTTCTTTTCCTTTCTACCTCATGTTTGCTCTTAGGGCTAATTTCAGTGACCACCATAAGAACTCTGCTAAGTTTCCCATTATGCATGAAGGCCTACTGGTTCTTATTGATTCCCATTTTCCTTCTCTTCCTCCCCCTGATGATTTTATCCATATTTATTCTGAGAATGATGAGACTAGTGCGAGAGAGTCTGAGAATGATGCCTCTGGGTTTGGGTATGATGAGTCTCCCCCTCCCCTGAAAAAAGCTAAAGTGGAAATTCCTTCGAGCTCTAAACCCAAAATGAGGAAGGGTTCCACAAGTCATAAGAACATTGTTATGTCCTCCTCCTCTACTTTGGCTGAGATTGGATCCCCCTCTTCTACTGAGAAGGCAGATGATGTTAAGAACCCTGTTAACCCTAATGTCCCAACCTCTTCCTTTAAGGATACTGGTAATGTGGGTGTGACTGGTATTGTAGACCTTAATCCTAAAAGTGATGACCTAAATAATAAGAGGGATGATTTTGAAAATCATGTTGGGTATGGATCGTGATCATGCAATTGACACCTTCAGTTTGTTCAAGTGGCTATTTCATGAACTTAAAGAGATCTAGATTAACCAAAGAGCTCTGGGAAGCAAAATGGATTCTCTCCCTGTTGGTTCTTCTCTTGGTCCGCACAATGAAGGGAATTGGACTGAGGATGAGAATAATTTGACCATGGAATGTATCAAGAAAATAGGGGAAGGGGTTGACCAGCTGAAGAAAAAACTGGAGGAACGCATCACCCAGATTGATGATGGCTACAAAAAAATCCAAGACACCCTCAAGACCATTATGGTTAGCAGTCATAAAATTGTTAAAAAATCTGCAATGGTTATGAATACCATGGTAAAAATTCTGGACCAACTGGATAAGGTTGTTGTTGTTATTGGTGAGGAAGTTTAGGTGTCTCAAAGTGGTGAAGGACCCTGCAAAAGGACCCAAGGGAACATGAAGAAGAAGGTGGCCTTTCAGAACTTGGATCATAAAGCTATGCAGGCTGTTGCTGATACCATGAATTCCCTTGAGGCTGAGGTCACTGAGACCCTCAGAAGCCTAATGTAATTGGGTTATTTTCTGTTATTGATTCTTTCTATGTCTAGGTTTGGTCTTTCTGTTGTCTTTTTGTGCCCGACTGGGCTTTTGTTGTCTCTTTGGCTGCTACTTTTTATGCATATCCTTGCA
Source organism: Cryptomeria japonica (assembly GCF_030272615.1). NCBI lineage: Eukaryota > Viridiplantae > Streptophyta > Pinopsida > Cupressales > Cupressaceae > Cryptomeria > Cryptomeria japonica. The sequence goes on from NC_081411.1 coordinate 529,693,851, forward strand.
GCACATTTTGTTTTGGATGTTCCTTTATGATTCTAATCCTCTTAGAATCAATTTGTAAAGGGTTTTAGGGCCCCTTCAAAACCTATTTTTTCCTTAATCCCAAACAAAATGAACCAAAAAAAAATCTTGCAAAAACATTAACCAAAAAAATCACCTGGTTCCAGTAGGTCAGATACATTGTCAAAATCCATTGATGCTTCCATCTGGTTCAATTGTAGTGCTTTGGAAACTTGATATGTATCAATTGGAACCAACGATCTACAAGACAATTTGTCAACCCACTCTTGTGATTCATATTCTTCCCATAAAAAATACATACATGAAGAGAAAAAACATACAATCTGTGTAGTATAAATTACTAGTGAACTTGCATTTGAACTTCTAAATGAGTGCATGTCACTCGATCTTGCAACTGTACAACAATCTTGATAGTTTTCAATGTTAGATTCATTGATCAACCAAAAATATCTATGAACCATTGACATACCTGCATTACCTAGTCTCATTGTAGAGTTACACCATCACACAATTGTTGCTGCATCTATCAACTCAACACCACCTTCATACTTCAATTCTTCTCTAGTTAGGGCTCTTTTTGTGCATGCTCCTGCACCATCGTGCTTCCCCTTTTCATGTCCAGCCTTAGTAAAATTCCAAAAATATTGTACAACGCTTGTCACATGCATCCTAGTCAACCAATAGAACATCCTTGCATTCTTGAATTGTGAGGTGTAGTTATCTAACCATATTATGTGTTGGTTGTATCATATGTTTCTTTCCCTTAAATTATCATAGAAAACTTTAAAGCATCCTTGCACAAATTTTGACGAATTAGTATGATCATCACTTATGTAGAAGTGATACTCTCTTACAACCTTTCTATCCTCCTCTATGGTATCATCTGTGATAGCTCTGAAAAATTGATTGCATGAAATTTTCAATTTTTGAACTTAGAAAATCTATTTTCTGGTTTCATTTGTATCCTCTAAAAATGGTCCAAGGTATAGGGTTTTAGGGTTTATCAAAGTTCTTTACATTTTGTGAAGAAAACCCTAGCAATGATATATTCTTCTGTTAATTTTTCCCACTTAAGGCCGAGGGTACTCTTTCCATGAGCGGGGCCATCCTATTCCCTAAACATTAAGTGATGATCAACCGGTTTATGAAAAATGATTTTTCCTAAGTCGCAAAAAAATTCCTTATGACCGGTTTTCTTTTAGATATTCACACCCATGATTTCCCTAAATCCAAAAGTCCTAAATAGTTCAGTGGATGGTTAAAGACAGATTTAATCCAACGGTTCACGCTTCCTTGCGATCGAAGATGCGAGGAATTTAAAGACCGCGACATCGTGAATTGTGCCATGTGTTATTGGCGGAAATCGACAGGGTTAGCAGTGTAACCGGTCGAAAGCATTGTGTTACAAGTTCGTAGGTGGTAAAGGTTGATCTACTAAAAGTCCCATTAATTTGCAGTGCTTAGAATGAATGAAGATGTTTTATCCTGAGGTAAAAGGTTCTCGACTTTTAATTCCTAAAAGAGTTAACAGGCAGTATGCAAAGCGATAAAGATTGAACAGATCAGACAACCCTTGTATTCCCATGATGGAAGTTGCAGGGAGATTATGGACCATGACATCATGAGATGATGTCACATGTCTCAGGATGATCAGGAAGACCTACGGTGAAGTCACTGATAGAGTTTGGTTGAAGGATCATATGGCATTGTTCAATCAGGATTTTGTGGGTCCACGGATACAGATGGAAAGTCAAAGTGCTAAGTCGGTGAATAATGACCGTCAGATTTGCCAAGCTGGATGCGATCTGCGGTTGAGTTTCAAATGAGAAGTTAGGAGGGATTTTGGAGGCACTAGTCATAGCTCATGGAAAAAGGAAAAATGAATGGGATACAAACTTGTCGACTTAGGATTGATTAGACAGTCAAAGATGATATCCCAGAGATGTGAAAGGATCAGGAAAAGCTTCGAGTTCAAGTGTAATGGATCACGATTTCTCTAATGAATTGAGAGATTTGCCTGTTGGCAGAGATCCTAAAGAAGAAGAATGTACACCCATGAAAGAATAAAATTAGGATAAAATCACTCGCATTAGATGAACCTTGACAGAAGAATGTAGTGGATGTGATATGCATGAATTCTAGTGTCCATAGCTGGCAGAATAAATTAAGAACACCAGAGTGATGATGTTTCAAGAACAGGCACTACTTGATGAAGTATTGTTCGACTATAAATACAACAAGGTGGTGATTGAATTGGTAGAAGAGTATGAGGCCTTTTCATTTTCTAAATGTAGTTTTTCCTTCTACAGAGGAAATGATGTTTGAGCAAGCTTATAAATGGAGTTGCAATATACCCAGTGATACTAGATGGATTTTTTCTCTCATGTGTGAGTATGTCTATTTCCATAGGGGATGTGAAAGTGGGGAGGATTTCCAAAGGGGGCATGAAATCCTTTTCTTATGAAGAGAGGCCACGCATGGCACAACCTCTGTGTCTACTCTGCCATTGGGTGGCAGGGGGTTCTAAGAGAGAGCCCACAGAGGAATGAAAAGGGAACATGTCTGGGTAGGGAGGGCTAGAAATCCATCCATTTAGCTGCATGGAAGATGTGACCCCTCCCAAGCATGTTATGTTTACCCTCTAACTCCCCCTCCCACTACCTCTGATCCTGGGCATGAAGGTTGAAGCTCCTCCTCTAGTCTAGGTGACTATTCTTCTTGCTAGGACTACATTTCCTTTCCTTAGAAGGGAAACACTCAATAGGACAAAAGCACAACATCTCACACTCCATCTGAAGGTGTCAGGGCGATAACGACATGGCTCAAACGGTTTTTCCCCTACCAATTTTTAGTTAAGAAACAATTATTCACATGTGCCAGCTCATCGACATGTAAACATTTGGTAATAGAATTGCATACAACCTTTTAGGGAAAATTGTCAAGAATGAATTTAATGTTAACATGTGTCTTTTGGCCGGAAGCTTGTCGCTCCTTTTTTTCTATAAAAAGGGAAATCATGGCCAAAAGAGGGGGTTCAAATTTTTGTTGAAAACATCTTGTAGGGTCATTTTTTGGTCCCTTGGGTTTTCTTAGTCTGTTTCCAGGAGTGAGTCAAAGTGAAGTAAACAAGCTGTAAAATCTTTTACAAAGCAAATAAAGAGGTGTTTTAGTGTCAAATTTTGTATAGGTTCTTGAAGAGGTTATGCATAAATTTTATCTTGTAACAGAGATAGCATTTTACTTATAAAAAATAGAATTCTGACCTTTTTCTCTCCATTGCATGATTCTATTAGTTTTTAAGTGAAATGAATCAAGGGTTTATTTCACTTAGTGTATTGTTATGATGTATGTAACTTTCTGTTTATGCTTGGGCCCAAGGGGTCAATTAAATTGCTTAAATGGAGTTGCAGAATGATAGGACTTATGCAAGGATTTTAGATAAGTAGTTTTGGGTCAGGATTACAAATGGGATATATTGTAAGGTAGTATCATCCCAGATCTTATGTTATCAGATCAATTTATGTTGCACTTTCAGGTTTATGTTTCACATCTTTTAGGTGCCCAATGGAGTAAGGCACTAATCAATGCTTGTAACTGGTTTTGTGTATCAATCTTGTTTTGCTTTCAACTAATGAATCTCTACAAATATCAAAATATCAGAATACCATTTGTTAAATTTTATGTATTTTCTGAAGGTTGCCCCGCCCCATCTCATACTCTAGTATAAGGTTGAGGATCACTGAAGGATTTGCCATCCTTGAGCATTCTCCCTTTCTGTTGAGTCTTTTTATGAGATAATCTGCCTTGTTTTCAGCAAGCTCCTGAGTATCATTGCAGAGAGCGGGAGATTTACTGAAGGGATCACCCTCACTGGTTTTGCAGAGCCCAAAGTGCATAAGGACTTTCTGTCCTTGTTATTGTTGGTCCAAGCCTAATAGGTATTGATAGTTGGAGGTGGGTCTCCATAGATATTTGGAGGAATTCAGCTTGGTCTCTGCCCAGTAGTAGTGTAAACCCATTTTTTATTTTTTGGGAACCAACAATCTGCATGCACGAATGCTACGTGTAAAAAAATAGAAACTTGTATAGGTTGGTAATACATAGATTGCACTTCATTTTGAGGTTGTAGTGTATAATTTTCAACAAAATCAACAATAGAGACAAGGGCACCAAGATAAAATGTATCCTTACATAACTTGAATTGCTCATCTAACCACTGAGCTCTATGTGTATGTATTATGTACTCATAAACTGGTTTCTCTTGAAACATTTTTCATAAATTTAGCTACACATATATCATTTTTCACTAACTCACATCTCTTCAATTCTTTTCCATATTTGAACCCATATGTGACTATCTTTTATTTTCCAAAAGAAACTAGTTTCTTACCAATTTCATGTGTGCTCTCCAAATGTACACATCTTGGTAAATATTGCAAACCACCACATGTAGCACAAGAATATTTCAAACACATCATCTTTTAATAAATGCAACCATCATGTCTTTTACATAGCATACTTGAAATAAATTCTCTTGGTGACTTAGGAGGTGCTTGTATATTGCATTCTTGCAAAACATTGTTAGAGTGAAAAGTACAACATATATGATGATAAATATCATAGTGCATGGAAAATTCAATATGCATCCTACAACAACACATGGTGCATACCTGATTAATCTTAATATAAAAAGGTTTTTCCATTTCAAAAAATCTTTGACTAATTCTTATTTGAGAATTTTTTTGAAGGAATATTTTGATAAAACTTTGTTTGAGTCATATCCAAATAGTGTTTGGCATGTGGCTCATGATTTCTAGATCCAATTCACCTTCTAACAACATCTCTTTGGTTGGGCGAAACCCTTGTGTTGTCATTCCAAAAAATTTCAATTAATGTTCTTAGTGCATCAACAACAACCGTGTCTTTGCATGGTAGTCTACCTAAGAACACCCAAAGAGAAATATTGTTAGGATCCTCTATTTTCTCCCGCCTCTCTAATGCTTTACGTAATGTTGTTCTACTTATGTTTAATGATTTACTTATTTTTCTTATCAAACGATATTTTTTTATTTTCTTGCTTATTATGGTTGATGTAATAACACATTGAGTAACATTAGAATCTTTAGTACGTGATTTTGAACCAATAGCTTGATATGTATCAAATAGATTTCTCACAATAGTTCTTTCACTATTGCTTTTAGATGATCTTAGGCCTAGAATTTTCATTTTCTCTCTAAAATTCAAATTTTTAATCATTTCAACAATTAATTGGCATCTTGCAGTTTGATTTAAGTTTTCAAAATAGTATTGCCATATTCTTTTAACCATTCTTCTACAAGTTCATTCGTGTAATTTATCAGGCATTGTCTTCAAAATATTCTTATTGATGTCAATTAGATACTTTGGTTTCCTACAAATAATTCTAGGAGGTGTTAACATTGGTGCATTAGGCACATTCATCGCATCAAATTGAGTTGGTGTATGTTCATCATTTTATTGATTATTCATTATGGTTTCTTCTTCAATTGCATTAGGTTCATTTGGTAAATCAAATGTTGTTGGTGCATCCTCATCATTTTTTTGATTAATGATTGTGATTTCTTCTTCAATTGCATTAGGTTCATTTGGTACATCTAATTGAGATGTTGTAGATGACACACCTTCTCAGGGAAAACTTTAAGAACCCCCCCCCCTTGGAGAAGGTGTAAAAACCTGGTGAAAGGTGTATAATTGCCGAGGAAAATATTAATTTTACTGGTGAAATTTTGCAGTTTACGGAGAAAAAATAATAATCTCCATTGGCGAATCATTCGTGATCGCTCAAAGTTTGTGAAAAATCCTAGCGAATTGTATTGTTTTTAAAACCAAAAAAATATTTGCATGGGTGTATTGTAATATTTTTAAAACCAAAAAATATATTTGCATTGGTGATTTCAACCTATTTTTAAACCATAAAAAAAAAATATTGGTGATTTCAACCTATTTTTAAACCATAAAAAAAAAATATTGGCGATTTCAACCTATTTTCAAACCATAAAAAAAATATATTGGCGATTTCAACCTTTTTCCAAAACGTAAAAAAAATATATTGGCGAATAAAAATATTTTTCAAAGCATTAAATTAATTCTGTGGGTGAATTAAATCATTCATTGTTCTGGAATTTTTAAGGTATTTCGAAATAGAAATAGGTAGTGTGGATGATACCCTAATGATTCCATACTTGGAAGATTATGGTGATAAGGGAGAAAATATGGGAAAGAGGCCCATTCTAGAGGTTAAAGATGAAGTTAAATTTGCAGAAAGGCTTCCTATTATGCACAGGAATGTGAAATTTTTGTTAGTCTGGAATCATATTAAGGATGCACCTCATTGTAATTGGTGGGCGAATTACATAAGGGAAGAGGGTTTTGAGGTCCCAGAAAACTTGCCAAACATACCGATGGATAAGATAAAGGAAATCTTGAATGTTCACAGAGGAATATATATATATATATATATATATATATATATATATATATATATATATATATATATATATATATATATATATAAAATTTATATTCATATATACACAGATAATGGCATGGATACAAAGACTGAGATACATGTTGATTATAGGTATGAGGAAATGCCAACTTTATGGAGGAGGGAAAACATGTACATGATAGAACACCTCCATATATATTACATAAAAATCCATAGCATATAAAATCATAAGAGTATTAAGAATGAAAGGATCAAACACCATAATAGATAGGAATACAACATAATTAGTAAAACATGCATGCAACTCAATTAAAGGGAATATCTTTTGAGGATCCGATTCCATGATAGATGTTATAGACAAAGAAGTAAGAACACTATCTAAGGTTGGGTAGGTGAGATCAAATATATACAACACAATGAAAGCCCAAACCCTAAACAAGATGTAATAATGAAACACAAATGAGAGTAGATCTAAACTCTAATCAAATCTAATATAAAAAGAATGCAATCATAAAATCAGATCTCAAAAAAATCACTTTCAAAATCAAAGTCAAACAAGAAAACATATTCACCCGCAATGAATCAAATATTATAATTGGAAGGTCACTTCTTTTGTGACTTCTCCATATTGATGCAAGTATCATGGTATAATAGAATATATATGTGATCTCTTATTGAGACAATGATCATATAAACAAGCAAACATTCTCATCCATAATGAATCAACTATTATATCAATTCAAGGATCACTTCTATTGTGACATCTCCCTATTTTTATTACTTATGGAGGTTGTACTTATTCACAACTCACTGATTTGACACAAAGGAGATAAATAAGTTGCAAATCATATTTGTGTTGATATTATATAATCACTTCCATTATACAATGTTCAGAGATTCAAAATTTGTAACTCAAAGACTCAAAGAACACTATTCAGACTTCTATATTGCTCTATAAAATTATAAATAGTTACAAAATACTCATGTTACCACGTATCTTTCCTATCAATGACTGAGACCTATGACTCAATAAACCTAGACTTTACAAAATTTCTCAGCCCCTTCATAAGTGATCATGGTATTCCTTTTATAACCAAGGAATACAAACAAGCTACCGATCACTTAGGAAACTAGAGCAACAACTGAAACTCTGACTTGGCAACTTGGTCTATGGGTATTTAGGATAAAGTCTTTAACTCAATGAAGGTCATCCACATATCACAGCAAAATCAAGATGCCTTTTCAAACACTTATCCTCCCTATTAGCATCGCTCAGGTGCTAGATCATTCTACTCCTCAGAATAGACAAAAACAAAATAATCATTCAAATTTTAGTTTGGCCTCTTTTGCCCTTGTTCATAATTATTTCCCATTTGGCTACTTGCTCATCTGTAGGCCAAGAAAACTTCTTAACCTCCTCTAACTATCCAATGACCTCATTCCACTGAGCATCGGTTACAACCCGTGCATCAACAACAAACTTTAAAAAATCCACCTCAGCTTTGTATAGTGCATCCAACACTTCATTAAAACTAGGAATATCTATGTCATTGCCTAGGTGGAGTAAAGTCTCTGTATTTTCTACTATTATCTCCAATTCATATTTCCAAACATCCAGTTGCTTTAGATTTACCTCTTTGTCATATATGGCAGGAAAAAAAACACTATAGCCATCAACAAATTTTTGTAGTTTTCCCTTTATTAGCCGGTCCTTGCCCTTGAAAACTGAAAACAAAGAGTTCACAGTGCCTACAATCTCCTTGGTGCTAGTTATTTTCTTTGGTAGGTCATCCCTATAAACTATAGCAACCTCCAACTTATCCATTAATATGTTCCTTCCTGACCACACATTGAATAATGGTTCCAAAAATGAAATGGTAGAAAAACACACATCACCAACTTCCTTCAGAGAAATGTGAAAGTTATGAACATCTTTAATTTGACCTTTTAACATATCAATTCTATGTTGGAGAACCTCCAACAGAGAGAACACCCCTTTCTCATTTCTGGTTTCCTCTAACATCTCTCTCCTCCTAGCATACTCCTCAAGCTGAATCTTGAACTGGTCAGGAAATGAAACCTCAGTAGAAGCAGGAACAAACTCCTTAGGTACATTGGTGGCAACATCCACCATCTCTGCAGTATGGCCATGGGATGTACTCTGCATATTGGCTAATTTTTCAGTCAGCTCCTTGATTTGTTCCTCCATCATTGTACTCTTCATTATCTCTTCTTCATACTTCTTTGCAATTACAACTAGCTCCTTATATGTTTCAACATATCTTTTCTGCATGTCCACTATTTTAACTTTATTCATATAGGAGACATGTGTCATTAAATCTGCAATTTCATTATCCCCAGTGTCTTGCAGATTCCAAATTAATTTGTCTCCCCTTCTCTCCCCTTGAATATTCATGAGATGGGGCTTCTGTGTTGCAAGGGCAAGTAACCAGATTGTAAGTCTCTTGGATCTGGGATCAAATCCTGATCCTCTTACAAAATTTCCTTCATCAACCTCTAATCTAAAAAGAGGACCTGATTGCCTTCTGATTTGATCAATAATGAAGGTGGAGTGAATGTCCCACCCAGGAAACAAAAACATTCCACTATTTTCTACAAGGAATCTTTCTTGTTCCACCGTTAAATCCTCACTGTCAGGATCATGCTGCTGGAGGGCTTGAACAATTTGTTCATTTTTCTCTTTACCTCCCTCTCCCAAATCCAATTCTTTTCTCAATTCATTCAACTTAAGTTTGATTAGGAAACTTTTGAACTCATCTATTTTTATGAAAGAACCATCTTCCATAAAAGACTTTGATAGCATAATCCTTTCATCCATGTGGGTAGCTAGAGGTAAATCCACTTCTCCCACTTTTTCTTCAGTTGGCTTCTCCCTAAGCCTCTGTCTAATAGCTTGAAAGTATTTACCTTTGTCAACAACCACTGCCTTAGTAGGGTCCTTCCTTACCAATGCTCCCCATTGCTCAACCTTCTATCTTTTCATAGGTGGTTCCCTCACATATTCCACCTCATCACCACTCTCAACATCCATTACCAGTTGATCAATAGGCATATTACCTTGAGAGGACAACTCATCCTCTGGTTCTTGTGGCTCCTTTTGTCCTGGAATTTGAGCCATTACGTCCTCATAAGCAATGAGCATCTTCTCCATTCTTTCAAAATAACACTCTTGATGATAAAAACCAACGGAAGTGGGGTCACTCTCTTTTAATTCTTGTTCTAACCTCATCAAATTACCCCATTTCCTTCTTCTCTCTTGCACAATAGTCCTTTCCATCAAATTCCTGGCTACATCCTCTTCATCAAGAGGCTCATGATGTTTCACTTGTACCCAAGGTGTCATTCTCTTTAGTGCAAGTTTATAAACTCCTCAGGGTCACAAAACCTAGAATAAGCAGTTACCATTCTGTATTGTTTTAACCAATTATTAATTTCATCTAAGGCTTTTTTGCCAATGGTAAAGTCAGGAACTACCCACAACCTAGGCAGAAAAAAGTGCACTTTCTGTGAGGTAATAAATATTCTTTATCAACTAAAGTGAGCTGCCAAATGAATTCAATTATGGCTAATCTCATTGGAACAATTTTTGGTAAAATGTGTGGGGGTTGAGGACACCCATATACCCTCATGACAGTAAAATTATCATGGAAATAAAAATCCCCCCAGTTATGAGTAATGGGCCAATTAGGGATGAACTTCTGTGGCCTCAAAAGCCTCCTCACACCTAGGATAAGTCTTTCTTTATTTGTTCCTAACATATCTGTGATAGGTAAAACAATCCAATTTTGAAAATAAAGAAAAGAGGAATCATAAGTGCTACTATTCCACACATGTGTCCACTTTTGTAATGGCATAGGCATGTCGAACTCCACTCTTTCTAGTACCAATTCTTTGTCCATCTTGTCCACATTGTAGTACAAAATCAGGTGCATCAATATGGAATAATGTTTGACATTAATGACAGAAGCATTCTTCTGTATGTCCACAAAGGCGTCATGGATGTGCTGCACCAAATATCCCACATAATCATAATCTGTATTGAAATATGGGTGTTGGATGTTCATTACCATCATCAGAAGCTCAATTGGCACCGTACTGCTCCCATCCATACCCAACACCTTACATAATCTACAAACTGTGCACTTCATATAGAAATAGAAATTACTCAAATCAAACGGCTCCTCCACATTGTCAGGAATTGGAATCAGAGACCGACTACCAGACCTAGGCATGTATTGAGGAATTGTGTGCTTCTTCAGAACTGGCCCTATTGATGGTAACTATGGTAGATTTATCCTTCTTTCGACTTACCCTAGTTATAGGGCAATATGCCTTCACCAACTCTCTAACTAGGTGCACATCCATGTATACATCAAGCACAACCAGTTTAGCCATGTTAAAGTCCCAAGGATTAGACATGGGCACTCCCTTTACCCTGTTGTTCCAGAAGTATGAAAATAGATAAGCGCAAGAAATATTAGGGTTCTCTGGGTTTCTACACTGGTTGCATGTGTCTTTCTAGGCATACTCATTCATGGACAACCCATTAAATGTCCCTGTCAGCAATTCAATAAATTCTTCTGAATACTTCATCTGTTTGGTTGATTTCCTCCCCGACGCCCGAGAGCTATTGCTACTCGTTGCTCTACTTATCTTCTTAAAGAGCACATCTTCAAATTTTGCACAATTATAGCTATTCCAGAGAACTTGACACCTTCACAACCCTAGGGCCTACAACTTGCAATTGTAGAGAGAAATCTACCACTCACGCCGTCAACACTCGGACCAAGACTCATAAATCATTGTGAGTGTGCAAAATCCTTAACACAATCCTCCCTTTATAATTTTTTGGCCTTGAAAGAACTGGTCGTCATCTCGACCATTAGTGATCATGCATTCGGCCATTAAAAATTTAAAACTGCAAACTAGCCGTAAAAACAATAACGTTATAATGAGTTGTATGCAAAATTTAGAAACTATCTTAGAATGAAATTTCACTTTAGTATTTACTCAGCAAAAGGCACCAAAACAATCCACATGTCAATTCGTCATTTGTCTTGACCCTTTGTTTCCATACACCTCATCAGTCCCCATCAAGTCATTAAAACATGTGGCACATAGTCATCAGCCCTATACCTGAAAGACTACCCGTTAGAAAATCTCGTGACCTAGCGACAAGCCCTTATGGCTCTATCTCTAGCTCACAAGATGGAAATGCTAAGCCTTCATAACCTCAAGAGCTAGTAACTGAGGGCAACTGAACCACCACTCGCCAATTCTCGACCTCAAAATGTTAAGTCCTCATCACCGCAAGGACCTGGAGATAGTGGTAACTTTAACCCTTGTCGCATCCTCGCCAACATAAAACTATTTATCTCTTAACCGCTAGCACTTCACTCACAAGCTTGTGGCTTGATCACCTCTTCAGACATGTAACCTCGCGAGCTGGTGATAACCATAAAAATTAAGCACAAATTGTCTAGTCGCTAGCTCGCGACCTAAAAATGCTAACATTAAACAAACATGAGAGATAGCGACAACTGTATGAAATGACTTACTTGCTAACTCTCACGACTATAATGCATGACATCAGACCAACTCGAGACCTTGCAACCAAAGTAATTTCATTAACAATCTCTAGCTTGCTAACATAAAACGCTAACACCCAAAAAGCTAGAGACCTCACGATGTTAACCCAAACCAACTTGTCGCTAGCTCGCGACTTGATCACCTCTTCAGACATTTAACCTTGTGAGTTGGCGATAACCATAAAACTTAACCACAAACTGTCTAGTTGCTAATGTGCGACCTAAAAATGCTAACATTAAACAAACATGAGAGCTAGCGACAACTGCATGAAATTGTTAATACTCTTATACTAATAGTTAGATAGGCCCAGATGCAGATAGCTAACAAGATGAGAGGGGGGGGTGAATCATACAAACTTAAACTTCAATATGATCAATAGATTCAACCTCGGTAAATAGATTCAACCCATTGTAACCTCTATTTCAGCTATATAACCAAAAACTGTAAAAACAAGTAAACTCATAAACAAATAATCAATGCAAAACTCATAACACCAGATTTAACATGGAAACCCAAATAGGGAAAAACCACTGTGGGATTTTGGACCCACTAAGAAATATACTCTTCTAGAGTATGCTTGGTTAAAAGCTTATCCTGTTAAAGATACAAACACATTGCTAGATGTGACCCGGTTAAGGGATTTCCCTCAGATTTGTTAGAATCTTCACTTTGTTAGAAGTGACCTTGTCAAAGGATTTCAAACACTCTTCTAGAATGTCACCTTGCTAGAGGATTTGCAAATAAGACTATTAAGTCCACTCGGTTAAGAGATTTTCTGTCACTTACAAAATAAATAACAGTAATAATTATATCTACAACTTCACATCTAAAATGCTAAAGCAAATTTTTATTTGCTCAATATACTTAAACAATCTTGTCATAAGATCTATCTAGTCTTCTGCAAGGCATAACAATTTGTTTCACAATCAGATCTTCAAGCTTCTGTGCTCGGTTATCTCTTTTGTAGCATCACTGTGCATACATTCGCCCGTAGTGCAATGTTCATCAACAATTCCCTATTTATGAACAATTTCAAACTGCTTAATCTCCTTGATCACATTTCCCATGATCAATCATAGCCATCAGATCATTAAGCTTGACTAGGTTCATTGTATCCTCTGATCTGAAAAATGTTTTACCTCACCTTGGAACCTGCATTCCTCCCTTGAAACTTGTGCTAGGTAATTGCGGTTCAATTTGTGTTGTAGATCTTCCTCTTGATTTTCCTTTGCTGTAGATCTTCAATAGACTTCATGCAGGACATTACAAACCATCTATGCATCTCCAGCTCATCAGCATCCTTCATTAAATATTGCATTTAATCATTCGATGCAATCAGTTACAACTCGGTTGTTACTTGGTTAACACTGAACTTCACTCGGTAGACATTTTGTCTTCTTTTACCGACATCGATAACCTTAGGGTTTACCGACTAGGTTCCTTAGGGTTTACCGACTAGGTACATTGCTCGATAACATAGTTACAATGTTAAACTTACAATCAACAACATATGTAGGATATCCACATAATCAAAACAACATGATCTCATCATTGTCTAACTCGGTAATAGTTGCCCATTGAATAACTTATATCTCCCCTTCATTCTCATATTCTTTCTGTGTCATTTACTGACAACTTAATACTCTTCAAATCATACTTCTTAAGATATGGCAACATCATACTAAGTCAGAAAATCAATTTCTTGACATCAATGACAAAATAATATTATTAAGACAATAAACATCCTTAATTAGTTATATCCATAATCATCAACAACCTTCTCAATATCCTTAATGAGATACCAACAATCTCCCATTGTACTTGATAATGCCAAATGCCAACAATCTCCCCCTTTGGCATTGATGGAAAAACCAAATTGATTTAACCAATTGATTCGGATGCAAATTGCTGTGATCTTCTAAAATTCTGAAATGCTCTCTGTCATTAGTCTTCCATGTAGTCTTCTCCTTCAGATTTCAGACTGCTCCCCCGGTCAATAGTCTTCTCCCCCATAGTTTCTTCCTTAGTTTCTTCTCCCCCTTTGACAACAATGCCAAAAAGTAAAAGAACTAATACATGATTTCTATCACTGAGAAGTTATTTCCTTGCTGTAATGTCCCAGTCAGAGCAATTAAACTTCAATACCTGTTCACTGCTCACTGCACAACTTTAGAAAACCTCCTAAAGTGTGTAAACTAGCATCAACTCATAAAAATATTCTATTGAGTCATCGAATTGATGCTTTCACCGAACTCTGTCAGTGAATGGAAGATAGGGGAAGGACCCCTAACTTGCTTCTGAGATACTCAAAAGTGTCCCTTGGTAGTGGCTTTGTGAAGATGTCTGCTATTTGTTCCTTTGTGTTAACATACTCCAACACCACTTTCTTCTCTTGAACTTCTTCTCTAAGATAATGATATTTGATAGATATGTGCTTGGTCTTAGAATGCATTACAGGATTCTTTGAAATATTAATAGCATTGGTATTATCACAGAATATAGTTACTGGCTCGGTAACTTTCTCATTAATACCTTCCAACAGTTGTTTAATCCATGCAATATTAGTACAGTTTAATGCAGCAACAACATATTCAGCTTCAACTATTGACTGTGAAATACATCCTTGTTTCTTGCTAAGCCAACTAACTAGTCTTTCTCCTAAAAAGAAAGCTCCTCCATTGGTGCTTTTCGTGTCATCAATGTTTCCAACCCAGTCAGCATCAGTATATACTTTTAAATCAAAATCATTCCTCTTTGCATATACTAAGCCATAATCTTCAGTGCCTCTAAGGTATCTGAAAATTCTTTTGATCACTGTCATATGTGTTTCCTTGGGATCTACAGAAAATATTGCAACAATACCTACTGCATGTGCTATATCCGGTCTGCTGTGAACAACATATTGCAACTTTCCAATCATTGATCGGTAAAGTGTCTCATCAACATATGCAGATTCATCATTCTTTGATAACTTACAGTTGATAGTCATAGGAGTACTTACAAGTTTAGAATCCTCCATTCCAAATTACTTCAAAATTTCCTTTATGTACTTGGATTGAGTAATGAAAATCTCATTTTTCAATTGCAGTATCTGTAAACCTATAAAATACTTGATTTCTCCAATTAATGACATTTCAAATTCTTTGCACATTTCATTACCAAAGTTCTTGCATAAGGAGTCATTACCACAGAAAATAATATCATCAATAAATATGGCTGAGATCAGTATTCCATTGTCTTCATCATTCTTCATATACATGTTACTGTTCTCACTTGTTCTTATGAAACCAATCTTGATTAAATAAGAATGCAATCTTTCATACCATGCTCTAGGTGCTTGCTTCAAACCATATAAAGCTTTGTTCAATTTACATATCTGATCTTTATTATTCTCTTCAACAAATCCTTTAGGTTGTTCAATGAAAACTTCTTCTTCTAGTATACCAATCAAAAATGCAGATTTGACATCCATTTGATATATCTTGAAATTCTTATAAGCAGCATAAGCCAACAATGTTCTTACTCCTTCATGTCTAGCCACAGGTGCAAAAGTCTCACCATAATCTATTCCTTCTTCTTGAGCATAACCTTTGCAAACTAGTCTTGCTTTATTTCGAATGACTTCTCCTTTCTCATTTAGCTTGTTTCTGAAAATCCACTTAGTACCTATAACATTCTTGTCTTTTGGTCTTGGGACCAGTGTCCATGTGTCATTCTTCTTGATTTGATCAATCTCCTCTGTCATAGCATTTATTCAATCTTCACTGTTGAATTCCTCTTTCACTATCCTCGATTCAAATTCAGATATCAAACATGTGTTCTGTCTCAGTTTTTTCCTTGTCATCACTGGATCATCTTTATCTCCTATAATCTGATTTGATGCATGATTCCTTCTAACATACTTGGCTAATACAGGCTCGGTAGGCTTTGTATGATCTTCTTCATCACTCGGTAACTGGTCATTTTCTTCATTTTCTTCAGCAGCTTTCTCGGTAGGACTGTTTAGTTGAACATAAACAAAACCTTCATAGTCTTCTGGTTCTTTGGAACTTCCTTCATCATTTCTTTCTGCAAATTCATCAACTTTCACATTTTCACTTTCCACTATTTTGTTAGATGATTTGATCAGACATTTATATGCTTTACTTCTAGAAGAATATCCTAGAAATGTTCCTTCTTCACCTTTCTGATCAAACTTACCATTTCTATCATCTTTATGAACATAGCATCTACTTCCAAAGATTTTAAAGTAGCTTACATTAGGTTTCTTATCATACCAGATTTCATAAGGTGTCATCATTGTTCCTTTCTTCAGTTGTACTCGGTTCAGGGTGTATACAACAGTGTTGATTGCTTCCCTCCAAAATGCTTGTGGTGTCTTCTTTTCTATCATCAGGGTTCTTGCACAATCTACAATAGATCTGTTCCTTCTCTCAACTATCCCATTCTGCTGTGGGGTTCTCGGTGTAGACATTTGTCTTTTTATTCCACGATCATTACAAAATAAGTTAAACTCCTCTGAAGTAAACTCTCCTCCTCTATCAGATCTAAGACATTTCAGTTGTCTCCCTGTTTCATTTTCAACTCTTGCCTTGTACCATTTAAACATTTGAAAAGCTTTTGATTTTTCTTTTAAAAACATTACTGACATCATCCTTGAGTAATCATCCACAAATAATATGAAGTACTTATCACCATAATAACTCTGGACTTTCATAGGACCACAAAGATCAGTGTGCACAAGATCTAAAATTCCATTAGAAGTGTAGGACTTACTTGTGAAACTTGATCTAGTCATCTTACCCATTTGGCATCCTCGGCAAGTAGCATTCTCAAGTTTTTCCAAACTCAGTAAACCTCTTACTCGGTGCTTCTTACTTATTTTGATCAAATTATCAAAATTCACATGACAAAACCTTTTATGCCATAACCAGGTGTCCTCTATCTTAGCATATAGACAATTGTTCAAAGTTGAGTCAAGATGAAATGTATTACCTCTTGTTTGTGTCCCGGTAGCAGCTAGCTTTCCATGCTTGTCATGAACTTTGACAATTCCCTTCTGAAATTGTATTCGGTAACCTGTATTGTTTAGTTGTGCTACACTCAACAAATTGTATTTTAATCTTTTAACCCAGTATACATCATCACATTTAGCATTGTCAAGAAGTGTAATAGAACCTTTACCTTTCACTGGACAAGGTGCATCATTACCAAATCTTACATAACCTCCATCATAATCTTCTAGCTTAACAAACTTGCGTTTATCTCCAGTCATATGATGTGAACAACCACTATCTATAATCTAAGAATCATTAGTGTTCATATGAGATATTAAAGCTTTTTCTTCATACCTTTCTTCATCTGATCCATCTTTAATAGCCACATAAACAACTTCCTCTATTTCTGTATCATCAGATTTATCATCATCAGATTCCTCATTAGCTATTAGGCAGGTCTTTCTATCTCTTCTTCTGAAGTCTCGGTATCCTCTGTAATGATTATCTCTTTGTTTGTCATCTCGGTATTCTTTCTTTTCAGTAGAATCTTTGTCAGGATAGCTAGAGGCCATATGTCCTATTTTATCACAATTGAAACATTTCAAAGGTAGCTTTCCTTTATACTTACCTTTGCCTCTCGATAATCTCTTGGCCATTAGTGCTTCAAACTCTTCTTGCTTTTTGATTTCTTCATACAGTTTATGCACTTCTTCCATTGTCTTGCGAAATCTTTCACTTGCTCCATTGTGATCTCTTTCAGAATACTTATTCATTCTATCATTGTAGTCATTAGATTCACCAAGATGAAAAGAACTGAATGCAGATTCAACTTTACTTACTGAAGACCCACTATTATCAAAATTACTAATCTCAAATGCTTGTAGCTTACTGATAGTAGCATCTAAAGAAAGTGGCATATTAGGTACAGACCTTAATTCATTGATTGCAAAGACTCGAATAGCATAAGCAGGTTGAAGTGTTCTCAGCAACTTACTTGTAACATCCTTTTCTTCAATAGTACCTCCTGCTCCTTTGATTTGATTCACAATCTCCTTAAGTCTTGTATTGTACCGTGTTATGTTTTCACCTTCATTCATCTTCATAGATTCTAGTTGTCCTCCTAAACTATCCACTTTTTCTCTTTGAACATGTTCATCACCACCATAAACAGATAAGAGCTTATCCCACATCACCTTTGCATTAAGACAACCTTCTAGGTCATTAAATTCTGAATCGGTCAATGCAGATGTAATCTCAATCATTGCTTGTGTGTGTTCTTGCTTTGCCTTTATCTCTTCCAGTGTCATCAGGTGAGTGCTAGGTGCAATGTAATCATTCTCCAATACCTGATAGGTGCAACTTCATCCTTTTCTGCCATGTAGAGAAACTTGACTTGTTCAGCTTCAGTGCATCCCTCTTATACATCTTTAGATATTTCCTCAAGTGCCTTCAAACTTTTCTTCCCGGAGTCCAAAGCTCTGATACCAATTGTTAATACTCTTATACTAATATTTAGATAGGCCCAGATGCAGATAGCTAACAAGATGAGAGGGGGGGGGGGTGAATCATCCAAACTTAAACTTCAATATGATCAACCGATTCAACCTCGGTAAATAGATTCAACCCACTGTAACCTCTATTTCAGCTATATAACTAGAAACTGTAAAAACAAGTAAACTCATAAACAAATAATCAATGCAAAACTCATAACACCAGATTTAATGTGGAAACCCAAATAGGGAAAAACCACTGTGGGATTTCAGACCCACTAAGAAATATACTCTTCTAGAGTATGCTCGGTTAAAAGCTTATCCTGTTAAAGATACAAACACATTGCTAGATGTGACCCGGTTAAGGGATTTCCCTCAGATCTGTTAGAATCTTCACTTTGTTAGAAGTGACCTTGTCAAAGGATTTCAAACACTCTTCTAGAATGTCACCTTGCTAGAGGATTTGCAAATAAGACTATTAAGTCCACTCGGTTAAGAGATTTTCTGTCACTTACAAAATAAATAATAGTAATAACTATATCTGCAACTTCACATCTAAAATGCTAAAGCAGATTCTTATTTTCTCAATATACTTAAACAATCTTGTCATAAGATCTATCTAGTCTTCTGCAGGGTATAACAATCTGTTTCACAATCAGATCTTCAAGCTTATGTGCTCGGTTATCTCTTCTGTAGCATCACTGTGCATACATTCGCCCGCAGTGCAATGTTCATCAATAGTTCCCTATTTATGAACAATTTCAAACCGCTTAATCTCCTTGATCACATTTCCCATGATCAATCATAGCCATCAGATCATTAAGCTTGACTAGGTTCATTGTATCCTCCGATCTGAAAAATGTTTTACCTCACCTTGGAACTTGCATTCCTCCCTTGAAACTTGTGCTAGGTAATTGCGGTTCAATCTGTTCTATAGATCTTCCTCTTGATTTTCCTTTGCCGTAGATCTTCAACAGACTTCATGCACGACATTACAAATCATCTATGCATCTCCAACTCATCAACATCCTTCATTAAATATTGCATTTAATCATTCGATGCGATCGGTTACAACTCGCTTGTTACTCGGTTAACATTGAACTTCACTCGGTAGACATTCTGTCTTCTTTTACCAACATCGGTAACCTTAGGGTTTACCAACTAGGTTCCTTAGGGTTTACCGACTAGGTACATTGCTCGATAACATAGTTACAATGTTAAACTTACAATCAACAAAATATGTAGGATATCAACATAATCAAAACAACATGATCTCATCATTGTCTAACTCGGTAATAGTTGCCCATTGAATAACTTATATCTCCCCTTCATTCTCATATTCTTTCTGTGTCATTTACTGACAACTTAATACTCTTCAAATCATACTTCTTAAGATATGGCAACATCATACTAAGTCAGAAAATCAATTTCTTGACATCAATGACAAAATAATATTATTAAGACAATAAACATCCTTAATCAGTTATATCCATAATCATCAACAACCTTCTCAATATCCTTAGTGACATACCAACAATCTCCCATTGTACTTGATAATGCCAAATGCCAATAGAAATAACTTACTCACTAACTCTTATCGCTAGAATGCATGACATCAGACCAACTCGAGACCAAAGAAATTTCGTTAACAATATCCAGCTTGCTAACATAAAACGCTAACACCCAAAAAGCTAGAGACCTCGAGATTTAAACCCAAACCAACTCATCGCCAACTCACGACTTGATCACATCTTCAGACATTTAAACTCACGAGTTGGTGATAACCATAAACCGTAACCACAAACTATCTAGTCACTAGCTCGCAACCTAAAAATGCTAACATTAAACAAACATGAGAGCTAGCGACAACTATATGAAATGACTTGCTCGCTAACTCTCGCGACAATAATGCATGACATCAGACCAACTCAAGACCTCACGACCAAAGCAATTTCATTAACAATCTCCAACTCACTAACATAAAATGCTAACACCCAAAAAGCTAGAGACCTTGCGATTCGAACCCAAACCAACACTCGCTAACTCGCCACTTAAAATGTTAAACATGAAATTGATCCAACATAAAACATGTTTGACCAACCATTTGACCACACTTGACGCTGACATGGACAAATAAAGAGAGGACAACTCATATTTTCAACGTACGACAACTAGCCAACGAACGCAAAAAACAAACACAAAAACCTAATCACCATGAACATGACCAGAAATCGGGAAAAGACACTTCCATAAAACCAAAGGATAAACCCACGACATGAATCGAAGCTCAACGTGACTTAGCCAAAAAAATTGCAGTCCTAATAGGTGTGACCCTTGAAGTTAGATAGACTTTGTCTGGTCTTCCCGATATGAACGGTATTGGGGATTTTTGAATTTGGACAATTTGAAGAAGGGAATATATCATATTTTAAGACAAAGATTATGATCACAGAGGACATTTTTAGCCTTGGAGTTGGCATTTTGGAAAAATGAAAAAAATGTTGTTCTAACATCATGTTAAGCATTTAATGTAGAAAGGTTCTAACAATAATGCAATATAAATAATTTTATAGATCTTGTGACACAAATTATTGCATTTCATGTTAAGCATAATGTGGAACCAATTTACCAAAGATAATATATATTCAAACTTCATGCATAACTAAATATATTCTCTTAGCTCTAAGAGTCAAGACTCTAAATTTCTAAAACTAGAACTAAAATATATAGTAACAGTCAACATGCAGTTACAAACACCTATCAGAAACTAAATTCTAATTGTTTACTAATAATTCAAATTCATAATTAAAAATATAAAATAAGTATCTGTTCTGATTGACAATTTCAAGGAATACAATATAAAAAATCATCAACAACAACTATAGTTTTGTTACTTGTAAATTGTAATAACTAATATGACTCAAGAAGTGCAGTATAAATACCTAAAAATTAAGTGCTAACTCACTTTAGTGACTCAGTATGGACTCTGAGGCTTCTACATCCAAAATGGACTCAAGATCCTGAACCTGACTAGTACTAATAGGTCCATCTTCATTCTGAGTCAGGTATTCAAAAATTTATTTTTCTTCAATTTCATGTTGACTCTGAGATCCATCATTTTTCTCAGCACTAGCAGTAGCACCACCAACTTTCGAAGTGTTGTACAACCCTCGTCTTTCACACATGGAATTCCAGATTGCCAGTGCCTATCATAAGGAAAATCTTTGACATTATACTGAGTTACAAACAACCTCAAGCAAGTTTCCAAATTTATGTCTAGTTTGTTTATGATCTTTGATTTCAAAAGCCCTAATGCACTGAAAAATCTCTCATCTTCCACCGACCCCAATATCATTGTTTGACATAAATCAACAAGTTTGAAATATTCTGGTATTGATTTATGCAATACTTCACTCTGATCTATCCTTTTCCAAAACCTTGTTATTGATCTAGGTTCAAATGGATTCTCTAAGTTTTCCAACAACTGTTTCATACACAATGCAAAGTGTTAACATTGTTTTTTAAGATGATCTGAATTTAAAATTCCTTCTATTGGTTGTCCATTGCAAACTGCAATTTTTGAAAATGTCAATATCAATTCCTCTATTTTTTTATGAAACACATTTGCGTCATTTGGATTATCTCCAAATGAATGCCAAAATTGAGGATACCCACAACCCATGGCTTCAATTATTTCTTCTTGAGGGAATCTTTCACGAATCTCAGTTGAAAGTTTGTATGTGATAGACTTCAAATTATCACTAACAGATTTAACAATCCTGTCAAAATCTTCCTTTTTAATTGGTAGTGCTCTGCCTCGCTTGCCCGACTTAGATTGGTGCATTGGTATTTGAAATCCTTTTACAAAGACACATAACTCATTTTTTGCATTGAAATGTAAAAAATATTCAGCATGATTCAAATTTGTAATTATTTGCCACCTAAAAAAATTTGGGCTTCGCCCTGTTAGATCTGAATATAGACAATCCAAGGCCAAGCATGTCATTTTACGTAGAGTGCTATACTCATTTATATACATAGTTATGTCTTGGGCTTTCTTAACAAGTTTGTTCATTGAATCCAACATGGGGAGAAGACTAGCTAAAGTTAATAGAGTCTCTATATCACTTAACTTATGTAAGAGATCAGGAGCTTTGTCTACTATGAGGGGTTGCTCATACATTAGTCCGATCAAGGATTGATATTCTGTTAGAACTCATTCTATTGGTCCATGCAAGGAGATCCATCTAGTCTCAACACCCCTGAGAAGCTTGTTTCCTTTTGTTACTTCCTCAACAAAAATATGAAATTCTGCAAAACGTTTAGGACTTCGGCATAAATATGAGTGGAGCTCGTGGACTAGATCTTCAACTTTTGACACTGTAGGGAAATTGCTTACAATTCTATATGCTAAATTCATTCGATGGGCTATGCAATGAATGCCAAGCATGTATGCTACAATACTAGTTTGTAATCTTGCACAAAGACTGGTCCTTTGACCTTGAATTACCGTAGCTCCATCAGCTCCAACACACACCAACGTCTTGGCAATTGTCAAGTCATCCATACTAGCGATTTCATTCAAATCTTTCTTAACTTCCAAATATATATTTTTTTTGTTGAATTAACCCTCATTTTACAAACATAGAGGTGATGAGCTCAACGAATGTGTTCTTTTGCGGTATACACATGCATACAGACCCAAGTAGTGTTATCTACTGCAATAACTTCATCTATGGATAATGAAATGAATTTTGACTCTTTTACACTCTCCTGTAAATTTTGCTTTTCCACCTCAGAGAGACAGTTTTCCATTTCCCATCCAACTTTTATTGACCAATGTGACATAGGATAGTGAGGAACATTCAAAAAAGATAATAAATTACTATATTCTAGGAAATCTTTTATAGAATGCCCTCTAGACAGAATATGAAAAATAACACTCATCTGAATAGTCTTTGCCAGGTTTGCATCTTTCGCTGCATGTTCAAGCCCAACCTTGATTGTATTTCCACTATTACCAATCAGTGTCATTTTGTGGTTATGCTCTTCATATTCCGTAGCATACTTAACATGAAAACATTCTTCCTTTGATTTCCATCTTACTATTGGTGTTTCCTTTTCGTCTATGATATGTTTTTCATAAACCTTACCAATATGCTTTTCTATGGTGTCAAGCTTTAGCTGCAAATTCTTCTCTCTTTTAGTTTTCCAGCTACAAATCTTACACCTACATTATGCTGGTTATTCATCATTGTTTAGGACTGGTTCAATGAATGGGTACTTTGCTACCCAATCAAGCTTAAAGCTCCTTGTCATTTCCCACTCCTGCACCATTTTTACTTTTCTTTTTCTTTTCTTCCTAGCAACATCATCTTCAATGCTATCATTTTCATCCAAGTGAATTATCTCATTGTGGGTATCCCTTACAACATCTTCTCTCGTGCTGGTATTTTCATCCTCATTTGACACATTTAACTCAATGACAATCCCACCTTGTGGTGGTGGTGAGCTACTGTGAATGGCTTCTACAACTACAAAAGTTGATGGACCATAAACTTTTCCAATTCCAAAGTAAGACTTTATGGTAGTATCTCTAATTTTTGGGCATTTTTATGGCCTCCCAATCCCTTCACCACCCTAAGGAGTCTTACCCTTATCTGGCCTCCCAATCCCTTTACCGCCTTAAGGAGTCTCACCCTTGCCTGACATCCCAATCCCTTCACCACCCTGAGGAGTCTCAGTCTCAACCTTGACTGACATGACAATCCCTTCACTAGACTAAGGATTCTGAGTCTCACCCTTGTCTGACATCTCAATCCCTTCACAAACCTGAGGAGTCTCATCGTTGTCTGACATCTTAACCTCTCACTACAAATTAAAACTGATACTATGAAGTATGAAGAAATGATTACTCACCTTTATGCTTTCTCAATTCGTTGAATTAGGAATCAGGAGTGCCTGGGCTTGTGTTGCAGGATTGCAACTCTGGCCCTCCGCCCTACATTAAAATTCAAGGTTCCAACTCAAATTGCGCAATGCGAATCGAGAGCTCCCAAATTTACTAATCAGACATGAACAAATTGTAAGGAAGACTGTTTCAAACTTTCAATTATATTTATATCAATCCATGATTCCATTTTTGGTGAATTCCATGGGCCTTTCAAAATGCATCTTATTGGCCCTCCGATCTGTATGTAGGTGTCATACTCTATATGCATTGGAATTTGGCGAAATGGGTCCTTGAATGCTTATAATGTTTTATTGGCCCTCTGATTTGTATGTAGGTGTCATACTCTATATGCATTGGAATTTGGCGAAATGGTTCCCCGAATGTTTATAATGTTTTAATTGTTATTGGTGAATTGGGTTTCATTATGCTTAACGTAAAATTTAACAATTGGCGAAATGGGCCAGCGCGTGCAATGAAGATTTAATTAACCATTGGCGAAATAGGTCCTGGGTACAGTGTCGTGTTACTATTTCTGGCGAATAAGGGAGGTGATCTAATACCCACGTCTGAGTGATTTTAGGTGAATATAACGAGCATCCACGTGAAATGGTATGTGGTCAATGGCGAATCTGAAATACATAGGACTGTTAACGCCGAAATTATGGCTGATTTGGCCACCGTGTTGTCCAATACTATTCGCCAATTCTGAGAAAATGGAATCGCAGAATTCTCCAAAAGGTGAAGATTCGCCAGTAAAAAACACTCTGACCTTCTTGTCCCATTGTTCTTAGTTCATGTAATTTCTTCATATGCTGCCATTGTCTTTCCTTTTCAACCTCTCGTTGTTCGGTTGTTCCTCGCTTGTTCTTTCCCATCATTAATAATAGTTGTCCTAAATAGAATCATTTTGCACATATATGTTACAAAAACTTATACAATCAAATGACCATAAAAATGAGTATTATCATTATTTTTAATAATCAAAACTATTAAACATTCACAATAACATTGACCAAACTAATTAAAACAACAATTCAATCATATGAAATCATGCAAAACAAAATTTTCACTTACTTTCACATATAAAATTGTCATAGAATCATAGTATTAGTTGTAGTGGGGCCTTCAACGACTTCAAAAACTCCTTTTGTAGCCATTGACAAAATAAAAATTTGTGCAAGAAATGTGTACAGGTTACATTTAGCTAACCCATATGTGTATTTAGTCCCTAAAAATACCCCAACAAGCCAATGTTCATAATTCCCATAGCTCGTATGTGCTTCTTATGTTAAAAACCCATATGCGTATTTAGCCCCTAAAAATACCCCAATAGGCCAACGTTCATAATTCCCATAACCTGTATACTTCTTTTGTTAAAAACTTGTATGTTTTACTTATAGTAAAGAAATGGTGAAGGAAAAGGGAGAGAGAGAGAGAGAGAGAGAGAGAGAGAGAGAGAGAGAGAGAGAGAGAGAGAGAGAGAGAGAGAGATGGGAAAGGGAGTGATGGAGAGGGAGATAGAGAGATAGAGAGAGGATGGGAAAGGAAGGGAGATAGAGGGGGAGGGAGAGAGATGGTAAAGGGAGGGAGGGAGAGGGAGAGAGATAGAGGATGGGAAAGGAAGGGAGATAAAGGGGGGTGGGAGAGAGAAAATTAGAGAGAGAGAGAGAGAGAGAGAGAGAGAGAATGGAGGAAGGGATGGGGTATGGGGTATGGAGAGAGAGAGAGGTATGGGATATGGAATTGCTTTTTTTATTGTAATAATAGTCCATCTTGCTCCATTCGGATATCATATGACACCTTAAGACACCATACAACCCCTTAGGATATCATATGGTCCTACTTGAGGTCATATGGTTTTCTAAGGGGTCATATGGTTTCGTTAGGGGCCATGTGGGGTCATATGGTGTGCTAAGGGCTTGGGTGATCTGAACTTATTTTTTAAAGCAATATTGGCACTTCTTTTTATATTGTAATAATGGTTCATCTTGTCCCCTCAGGACACCATATGACCCCTTAGGACACCATACGACCCCTTAGGACACCATATGACCCCTTAAGACATAATACGACCCCTTAGGATATCATATTGTCCTACTTGGGGTTGTATGGTGTGCTAAGGGGTCATATGGTGTCGTTAGAGGTCATGTGGAGTCCTAATGGTGCCACACATGTGTTACAACACCATATGACCCCTTTGGGCATCATATGCTCCTAAGGGGTCATGTGGGGTCCTAATTGGACCATTCATTTGTTACAACACCATATGACCCCTTAGGATATCATGCATGGTCCTAAGGGGTCATATGGTGTCATTGAGGGTCATGTGGGGTCCTATTGGGGCTGCACATGTGTTAGAACATCATATGACCCCTTAAGACATCATATGGTCTTACTTGGGGTCGTATGGTGTGCTAAGGGCTTGGGTGATCTAAACTTATTTTTGTAAGCAACATTGGCACTAATTCTTATATTGTAACAATGGTTCATCTTGCCCCCTCAAGACACCATATGACCCCTTGGGACACCATATGAACCCTTAGAACACCATACGACCCCTTAGGACATCGTATGGTCCTAAGGGGTCATGTGGTGTGTTAAGGGGTCTTATGGTGTCGCTAGGGGTCTTGTGGGGTCCTAATGGAGCCACACATGTGTTAGAACACCATATGACCTCTTAAGACACCATACGATCCCTTAGGATGTCGTATGGTCCTAAGGGGTCATGTGGTGTGCTAAGGGGTCTTATGGTGTCATTAGGGGTCATGTGGGGTCCTAATGAGGCCACACATGTGTTACAACACCATATAACCCCTTAGGACACCATATGACCCCTTAGGACATCATATGCTTGTAAGGGGTTAGTGGTGTGCAAAGGGGTCACATGATGTCGTTAGGGGTTATGTGGGGTCCTAATTGGGCCATACATGTGTTACAACACCATATGACCCCTTAGGACACCATACAACCCCTTAGGATATCATATGGTCCTAAGGGGTCATGTGGCATGCTAAGGAGTCTTGTGGGGTCCTAATAGGGCCACACATGTTAGAACACCATATGACCCCTTAGGACACCATACCACCGCTTAGGACATATTATGGTCCTAAGGGGTTATGTTGTGTGCTAAGGGGTTGTATGGTGTTGTTAGGGGTCTTCGGGGTCTTAATGGGGCCACACATGTGTTAGAACACCATATAATCCCTTAGGACACCATACGACCCCGTAGGATATCATATGGTCCTAAGGGGTCATGTGGTGTGATAAAGGGTCATATGGTGTCATTAAGGGTCTTGTGGGGTCATAATTGGGCCACACATGTGTTAGAACACCATATGACCCCTTAGAACACCATACAATCCCTTAGGACATCATATGGTCCTAAGGGGTCATGTGGTGTGCTAAGGGGTCATATGGTGTTGTTAGGGGTCATGTGGAGTCCTAATGATACCAAACATGTGTTACAATATCATATGACCCATTAGGATACCATATGATCCCTTAGGACATCATATGGTCCTAAGGGGTCATGTGGTGTGCTAAGGGGTCACATGATGTCGTTAGGGGTCACATGGGGTCCTAATTGGGCCACACATGTGTTACAACACCATATGACTCCTTAGGACATCATATGGTCCTAAGGGGTCATGTGGTGTGCTAAGGGGTCATGTGGTGTCATTAGGGGTCATGCATAGTCCTAATGGCGCAACACATGTGTTAGAACACCATATGACATATTAGGACACCATATGACCTCTTAGGACATCATATTCTTCTAAGGGGTCATGTGGTGTGCTAAGGGGTCAAGTGATATCGTTAGGGGTCACGTGGGGTCCTAATTGGGCCACACATGTGTTACAACACCATATGACCCCTTAGGGCACCATATGACCCCTTAGGATATCATACATGGTCCTAAGGGGTCATACGGTGTCATTGGGGGTCATGTGGGGTCCAAATGGGGTTGCACATGTGTTAGAACATCATATGAGCCCTTAGGACATCATATGGTCTTAAGGGGTCATATGGTGTGCTAAGGGACCTTATATGATGTCATTAGGGGTTATGTGGGGTCCTTAGGGGAAGAGAGAGGTAGAGAGAGATTTAAAGAGGGTGGGAATACAATGTGCTAAGATATTGAGAGACAATATATATGCATATATTTTACATACATATATGTATACATACACATACACATATTATATACATACACACACACACACACACACACACACATATATATGTATACACACACACACACACATATATATGTATATACATATGTATATACATATGTATATATGTATGTATATATATGTATATATATATGTATATACATATGTATATACATATATGTATATATATATGTATATACATACATATGTATATATATATATGTGTATATATATATGTGTATATATATATATGTATATATTTATATGTGTGTGTGTACATATATATATGTGTGTGTATATATGTGTGTGTGTGTGTATACATACATATCCATATATATACATATATACACATGTACATATATTTTACATATACATACATATTATATATACACATATACATACATATACATACATATTATACATATATATATACATACACATACACATAAACATATTATATACATACATATGCATTTCTATATATTAGAATGTTTTTATGTTGACATAACCTATACAGGTTTTATTCTCTCTAAAACGTGTACGAGATGTTTCTTTTTATGACCCCGTACGTGCTTTTTTTTCTACGAACCCCATACATGCTTTTGTTTCTACAAACAACGTACGCGCTATTAGTTTAAAAAACACGTATGCGTTTAGTGCGTTTAGGCTTGTGAATAGGCTTGGATGACAAGGCCGAGGGTTGGGAATTTGATTTCCCTCCATTTCCCTCCTTTTTGATGTGTTTTGTTTTATCAAATTGGTTTCTCGACTTTGTCATTGGATCATCAGGTTTACACCTCATCAACTGGGTATTTCTAAAATTGCCACCATATTTTCACCCATCTTTTCATCTTTCTAACCATTTTTTTTTAAAAATTCGAACAACAATAACATATTAATCTTAGATTTCTTTTACCAATGTCTCCATAGTTTTTAGAGACATATGTGTACCATTTTTTTAATAACTTTTTATCTACTTATCCAAATTTGAAAAAGACTTATATATTATTGTAGTGCACTTGATTCTTTACACTTTCAAATTTTTTTTTACATTTTTAATTATTTTGGTATAAGTTATGCTTCGCGCATGAACAATTACCTGATTTTTTAGGATGTGCTCGATTAGAAAAATCATAAAAAAAAATACTCAACAAAAAATTACAAAAAAAGACAACTTCTAGTGCTCACTCTTAAATATCTTTCTACCAAAGGATTTGTCAAAATACTAAATCTAACTATGACTTTTTTGATGTGCATGTCAACACTATGTTATGTTTTTCATTAAAAATTAGGATCTATTTTTCATGCGTGAAGGATTTTACCCCCTTAATCTTATCCAATTTTGAATAAATTTAGTAGTTTGGAAACTAGATTCAGAGTACTACAATCTTTGTTCTTTGATTATCTTCATATTTTGAGTGGAGGACTCTCAAATTTCTCCTCCAAGTTCAGGTTTAGCTGATTTCAGAAAAAAGGTGTCCACTTATACCCCCTTTTTGCACACCATCTTGGTGCACTTACCCTAATGATTATGAAGTACATAAGTGGAATTGGATAAGATTGAGTCTGAAACAAAAAAATGAGTACATATTGGAATGGGATGTGGATTGTGTTGAAGATAATTAATGGATTTCGCTTAGTTTATCCCATCTACATGAATAATGTTCAAATGCAGCCCTTGATTCCTATTGATTGGAGCCTAGCAAAACAAAGAGATTTTAAAAAAAAAAATTTGTAGTCCTAAAGAGGACACAAATCTAGTTGGCCAAAAAGAAAGCAGTATTTTCTAAAGATGGAGATCAGAGCAATCCAACTTGAGCGCTTCTTCTTCTACCCCCTCTACTCAAACAAAACCAACAACCACCCCAGGTGGAAATGGAGGTAATGATGAGCCACTAGAAAAGGAAAAATCTCCTAAGATAATTTATGGAGAAGGCTCATTATCAGACATAAGGGTAGAGAAGAAAGATAAAGAAGGAGAAGATAAGGATAAAGAATAAGAAGGAGATAAAGGGAAAGGAAAAGAAATAGTAGGGGAACAAGAGAAAACAAAGGGAGTAACATATTCTGACTGAAATGAAAGTCCAAAAGGTGGTGATTCAAACCCATTCTCCCCTTTCAATTAACAAAATATAGAAAAGACCCCATCTGTGAAGAGAACTTTGTTATTTACTCCTCTATCTATGAAAAGTGTTGTGCAAACATTATCCTACCCTTCATGGCTAGATGCATCTTTATCTAAGAAGGGGCAGATTGAGTTTGCTAAAAACCACTAGAAGAGCTGTGAAACAACTACTTCAATCTACTTCCTCTCTTAAATCTAAGAATCTTAAGGTTACTTCAAGAATAGTGGAGGATGAAACTTTAGATCATCTATTTTTAGAGATTGCTCACCCCAACACACAAAAGGACCCAAGTCAAGCTATAACTAATGAATTTAATATGACTTGAATTAACATGGGACCTCCTAGTAAGGATGCAAATATACATAACTTTCAAGTAACAACTATGAAATTGATGGAGATGACTGAGAAGGATAAGTTTGATAAAGAAGAGTTGAAAATAATGATAAATGTACTTTTAGATTGCTTGAGATTGTTATTGGGTTCATCTTCATAGTCATCCAACTCCTTAGAGTTTATATTAAATCCTAAATTAGATCTTTTAATAAAGAGTTGGTGGCTAAAGAACAAACTGATGGTCATTTCAACTGGGTCACTCAAGAATGGACCAAAAAGGTCAAAGTTAAATGATCCCCCTTAATTGATAACATGAAGAAAGTGCATGATGAATTTATCTTAACAAGGAATGTTAGCATCTTTGAGGTAGAAAACACTAAACAAGAAGTAACCACATGCTTAAAAATAATAGAAGAGCTTAAAAAAGCAGTGGCTTTGGGTACAAATGTTGTTGTTGCAAGGAAGATTATAACCTATGCCCAAGATAACCAATGTATAGTTTGGATGGAGAGTCTAAAGTGTAAACGTACTTTTCTGGAACAAACATCAAAGAGCCAAACTTAGCTACTCAAGGAAGGAAAAAAAAAGTTGAATCAAATTGTTCAAGGTTGAACACTATTATTGGTTGCCAAATTATGAAAAAGGATAAGTCTAGAGATGCTTCAATGGATGAATTGAAAACTGAGTTTGAGAATAATATTGACAATTTGTCATGTCCCAAGGCTTTCAACTCAGACAATCTGAACAAGCTGGCTAGGATTGACACCATGTTGACTTGGTATGTAAATCATACCTAAACCTTTACTACCAAGAATGAGGTAATTTGATCTAGCAGGGGGTTGTGGAGATTAAGAACATAGATGTTTATCCCAAGGGATCAAGAGATCCCAACCATTTTGAGGCGTTTGAAGATTATAAGGCCAGGAAAGCACAAAAATGACAAACTCAACAAGGAGACTTGTGCGTACCGGTCAAAGGCGTCACCTTAGCCTTGATGCCACTTTCATGTTTTATTGTGTTAATGTTATGATCTTTTAAATGTTTTTAAAAGACTTTATTTTTGAATGATTCTTTAAAAGAATCAATTTTAAGAAACACTTGACATTATAAATACATGTAACTTGAAGGACTTTGGAATGGTCCAAATTTTGATCCCCATTATACTTTGGTATAAGAGAGAGAAATAATCAAATCAAAGATCAATAGAAAATTTGTTGTGCTTCTAAGAGTTTCCTTGTCTATGTACATAGAAATTGGATGTTTTCTTATATTTTGTGCTATGTCTATGAGCTTAAGCATTTTGAATGTCATTTTATTTGAAAATATTGATATTCATATAAGTAGCTTTCATCATCTTGGAATTTCAACAAGTCTTTAATTTTAAAGTTATCTAAATTCATGCATTGGCATTCCAATCTATGTGTTGGTGTTAATGGTGATTTATATCTGAAAGTTTAACCATTTGTGGGCCTAAACTTGATATCTTGAGATTGTTACTTTTGTTTCAAAATTCTTTTCCGCATTTGTTACATGGTGATTAGCAAATGTTATATGCCTTTACTACTTTCAGGTCAAAAGTATACCCCTATTTAAATATTGAAAAAAAATAAAAATATTGATCATTTGAAGGGAGTTGTACCTTTAATAAAATTGAAAGGAAATTAATTTATAGTTTACCCAACTGTTGATTAACAATTTGGTCTCACTTTTGGGCAAAAAGGAGTCTTGGTTTATAAATTTCAAAGATACATATTTGTTAATCAACAGGTAGCTACTAGAGGAATTGGGAAAGTTAAGATAGTGATAGATTCTTAGGTAGTTAAGAAAACTAGGGGAAGTGAATATAAATAATACATAACAAAAAAATAAACTAAAAAATGAAGCAACCTAGATGGTTGTATTTAAGGTTATTGACCATAAAGTCACCACTCCATACCATGCACTATTTAAGATCCTAACACTCATTTTACACATTTTTGTTTGATGTAGGAGCATCAAGGTTCATGAGCAATTTTGTATCACCACAAATATTTGTGATTTATGTTTTTAGTTTTCAACCTTTATTTTGTGTGTGTTTGCTATCTTGTTGTTCATGTCAACTTTCTTGTCTCGAGACTACTATCAGACGATTTTAAGATCTCATTTGTCTCATGACCATTTGTAGTAGTGTTTAAAATCATTATTGTATTGCTTCAAACCTAGATCAAACTACTATAAGTCAATATTTAATTAAAGGATAATGCTATACAAAGATGACAAGAGTTATGTGCATAAGCCCACAAGGTTATATATGATGCTATATGAGTTGTGACTTATGCTTTGTACAAGCATTATTTCAAAAACATTATCTTTATAGTTTAGGCTAAGACAAGAAACATGTGACATAGAGGGTTGTCTTTATTATTAACGATAAATTAGAAGTTGCCTAGGTTGACAATGTGTTAGTGTTGCAAATATAAATTAAATTTTGAAGGATATGTCACGAGTTTTGAAAATCGCAAGTTGTATTTTTCTATTTTAAATAGGATTTATTTTATCTTTTTTTCTAACTTGATGCCAAGGCCAAGCTTTACAAGTGATTATATTGCCTTTAGCATGTGGTGATATGTAGCTTTTATATTTCACTCTTGTTGTAGATGCCTTCTCTTTTGATATTGGATTATGATTCTTGTTTTTTTGTGAGTTACATCTTGTCTACTCACTTCCTCTCAACCTTCTAATTGCACAACAATTCTTGTTATTATCCTCTAGCCACATGGACATTTTCTCACTATTTGATAGTATAAAACTTCGATGGCTAATTTACATTTTCTTGGATGTGCAATAAATAGGAAAATAAGCCATCTAAAATAACAAGGTAGCGAACAAAAGGCACTTGACTAACCAATATAATGCAATTGATTTGTTGATTGAAACTTAGTTGTATGTGTACTACTTAAGGTACATAAGCTTTTCTCTAACCTTTTTGGGTTTCTTATGCATTTTGTAGTAAGTTACAAAAGGAATAAATTACTATTATTTAATCTCACTGTGTCCATATTACATTGTTCATATTGGAAGTGTTTGATTACTAGTTTAGGTAGCTTTCAAATAATTCTCATAGGTTAGATTGTATTTATTGGTGTAAATAAATATTCATTATGGATATTATTACACTTTACTTAAGGTAACTTAGGATAATGCATCTCTTCGTAGTTTGGATTTGAGACACTTAGGGAAGTGTGCACATAGGGATAGAGCTTGTAGGAGAAATTCCACCTTTTGTGGTCTTATTTTGCTGTTACACTCCACATTCGGTGGGTCATCCACCTCTTGTGGAATATTATATTATTTCTCCTACCTACCCCTAGTATTTCTTACCTACCCTTGTTTCTCATTGAGCCACATGTCATATTTGTGTGTTCATACATCCATATGGCCTTGCTTATATAAGCAGGCCTATATTCATTGTATTGGTTAATCCAGTTGATCATTTGCATCTTGATGAGAATATAGTTTGTTCTTGTCATTCTATTGTCTCTCTTTTATGCTTTTCATTGTGCCCTTGATCTTGGCAAAATCCTACATGGTATCAGAGCCATTGGGGCTTCATTGATTGGTTTTTGGAGACATCGTGGAAGGCTTCTTTTTTTGGATTTGGGGATCTTCATTTTTTGGGGGCATCATATAGCAATTTGGACATCACAGTTGAATCCGGGAGGCTGTTTCCATAAATTTCAACTATAAAGTCGACCTATTTTGGTGAGAAATTTTTTTTTCCCATTTTGGCTATTATCGTACAGATTTCGAAATTTTTTGAAAAAAAAAAAATTCGAATATCGAAAAAAGGGCGATCAATTTTTTTTCAAAAAAAAAAAATCAAAAAAACAAAAACAAAACAAATATATTTTTGGGGGGTCCGTAGACCCCCCCGTGCCCTTTGTACCTGCATGTTGCAGGTGTTGCAGGCCACGTACCTGCCACTGACGCGTACTCTCGCCGGCCGCTCCGCATGCCGCCGGCTGCTTAGCACCTCCTGCCGGCCGCTTTACCTTCTACTGCCGCCGACGCCGCCGCCGGCCGCCCAAACCAGTCGCTGGCAGCCTAGACCTCTCGACAACGACGCTTCCGTCGACAGTTTTTAAACCGATGACCCACGTCTGCCACGTGGCAGGAAGCCACTGGCCCGTGGCCATGTTTGTCTACCACGTCAGCATCTGTATGACAATCCAGTCAACTGCACAGTCAGCAGTCCGTACAGTACGGACGCCTAGCCAGCAAGGAGGTGAAATTTTTGCGACGGTCATACGACCGTAAAATTTAAGACAGTGAATTGCTGACATCAGCACCACATCAGCAGCTTTTTGAAATTTTTCAACCCCTCTCCATTGAGCTTTTCAGTTTTGTAGTCCAACTTTGAAAGACCATATCTTGCTCATTTTTGCTCCTTTTTTGGTGCAATTTTTTTTGAAATGGGCTAAAATTTCATGATCTTCGCAGTGGTGTGGTTATTTTCTGATTTTGGTGTACAGGTTTTTTAGAATTTTTGGATTCTCTCAGTTGTACCTGTCCAATCCTCAATTCTGCAACTTCAAAGGTTTCGTTTGAGCTCATACGACCTCCTTTTTAGGTGCCATTTTTTTTGAAAGTGCATGTTTTTTCATCTACTTTCATAATCTATGATAATATTTTAGAGATTTTGAGTGGAAATTGTACTTTCAGATATTGGTCTTATTTGGCCTATTAGGTACTTGTAAATTGCTTGGACCTTAGTTAGATCTCTTGCATTATCAGTTTGAGTCTCTTTTGGCCTTATTGAGTTAGTTGTAAAATTGTAATCAGAAGTCCACTTTGCCATCTTTTGCAAGTGGCCCATTGTATACGCACTAATTATAAAGTGCCAAATCATCACTTTTGGGGGGGTTCTTTGATTGAGTGAATTTGGGGGGGTGTCTTGTGTGATTGTGTCTCTCTTTGTGCTCTTTCCACTTTTGTTGCAATGAGTCCTAATAAATTTCCACCTTTAACTCCACATAATTATGCATCATGGAAAATTAAAGTATGGAGTAAATTAATGGAAAAGGGTCTCACACATTACATAGATGGAACAATAACATCACCACCTAATCCTAAGGCTGATCCAAATTCTCAATTAGAATGGCTCACAAAGAATTGCATGGCTCTTGGAACTTTGTGCAAGTATGTATCAGATGACCTCATTTTTCACATTGAGAAGTGTAAAACAATCAAAGAGGCTTGGGATATGTTTTAGAAATTGTATGGTCAAGTTGATGAAACCAGAGGCTATCAGATTGACAATGAGCTCACCAACTTGGATCCCAAGAGTTTTGATACAATCCAAGATTATGTCACCAAAGCAAATGAGCTAAGAACAAAGCTTAAGGATTGTGGAATTGACAAAAAGGATGCTCAGTTGATATTCAACTTGTTGGACAAGCTTGCACCAGAATATGCAGCATTTGTGTCTAGCTTCCAAACTCATCATTTGACAGTAGGGAGTTCCTATGTTATGCCTTCATTTGATGCTTTCACAGAAATGTTGATATTGGAACAATCTAAGTTGTTGAACATGGGGCTTCTCAAGTCTTCAAAGTCCAAGGCTTTGGTGGCAAATCAAGGGAATCAAGGAAGTCAAGGCAAAGATTCCAACAAGAAGAAGAAGCACTCTAAGTCTACGCCACACTAGGAAAAAGGACAATCATCCTCTCCATCACAAGGTGATTTTACATCCTCTTCCAAGAAGGGGACACCACCTAAGAAGGATAAACCAACTTGTGCATATTGCAAGAAGTATGGTCATGATGAGCATCAATGCCACGCAAAGCAACTTGATGAGTTAACTAATCTTCTCAAGAAAAACAACATCAACTTGCCATCCACCTACATAAAGAAGGATTCATCTCCTTCCTCTTCCTCACAGTCTAAGGGAAAATGGTAAGCATTTGTGGCTACAACAGGTTCTTCACAGCAATGGATACTTGACTCGGGTGCCTCATATCACATGGGTTCTACAAAGGAGCAATTTTCTTCATTGGAGCCATCTAAGGTACCTCACATTTACATAGGTGATGATACACAAGTAGAGGTTGAAGGGAAAGGTTTAGTTGATAGGGATGATGGAACATTTGAGAATGTTCTCTATGTTCCTAACTTGTCTACTAACCTTCTCTCTATCTACCAAATCACTCACTATGGGAATGGGAAAAAGGTTGAGTTTACACCAGATTCAGTTGTGGTAAAGGAACTTGATGATGATGCCTTGGTAGCAGTGGGACAAGTCAATGACAACTCAAGGCTTTATTCATTCTCCCACTTTGTGCCAAGTTCACCTTCTAGGGCCTTGCTTACTCATTCAAATTCAGAAAGTAAGCTATGGCATGAGCGGTTTGGTCACCTCAACTACCACTATCTTCAGCAGCTCAACACTAAAGACATGGTCACAGGTCTACCTCGAATTAGTTTTTTAGAGGGTGTATGTTCAGGTTGTTCCATGGGCAAGCATCCCGAAGAGAAGTTTGATAAGGGGAAAGCTTGGAGAGCTTTGGAAGTTCTTCAACTTGTTCACAGCGATGTAGCAGGTCCATTTCCAGCACCTTCATTGATGACTACTCCCGCTTCACTTGGGTCTACTTTCTTATTCATAAGAGTGAAGTATTTGACAGATTTCAGGACTTCAAGACTCATGTGGAGAAGCAATCAGGGAAAGTGGTCAAGATTCTTCGCACAAATAATGGAAGGGAATATGTGAACAAAAGACTTGAGGATTTTTGTACATTTGAGGGGATTGATCTTCAACATTCTATCGCATACACTCCACAGCAGAACGGGGTTGCAGAATGCAAGAATAGAACTCTCAAAGAAATGGCTAGCTGTATGATACATGCATGTTCTCTTGATCCCTCTTTTTGGGCAGAGGCTATCAGTTGTGCCACACACATCCAGAATTGGGTTCCTCACAAAGCTTTGCAAGGTATTACTCCTTTTGGGGCTTGGGCTAGTAGGAAACCGATTATGAGACATTTTAGAGTCTTTGGGTGTCCAGCATGGGCTCGCATACCTCCGCAGAAATGCAAGGCATTGGAACCACAGAGTCAACCTTGCATATTTGTTGGATATCCTGAGGGTGTTAAGGCATACAGATTGATGGATCTTGAGACACATGAGGTGTTCATTGAGAGGAGTGTTCACTTTGAGGAAAGCTCTCCTAGCTTAGCCTCTCTACCTCCTCCACCTTCCTCCATTGTGGATAGTGATGTTAGTGATTCAGATGATGAGACTCCTTCAACTCCGACTCACATGGTTACACCTCTGCAGGGTCCACTTGCAGTTGAAGAGCCTCGTTCTCCACCTCCACCTAGACCTTGTTGGGCTCGACAGACACTTGAGTCTATGGGTTCTCTTGTTGGGGATCCTTCAGATACACGGAGAACTCGATCACAACATCAGGATCTTCCACATGCATTCATTGCTACTACTTCCGATCCTCAGACATTTAGGGAAGCATCAAGGGTTCCTGAGAGGGACCAAGCTATGGAGGAAGAGTATAGTTCCTTGATGAGGAACAACACATGGGATTTAGTCCATCTCCCTAAGGGGAGAAAGATGGTTCGATGTAAGTGGATCTATCAGACCAAGTTTGCAGTGGATGGTAGTGTGGATAAGTATAAGGCTTGGCTTGTTGCGAAAGGTTTCTCACAGGTTGCAGGTGTTGACTATACTGAGACCTTTGCACCCATAGCCAAGATGAACTCCATTCGTTTGACACTTGCTATTGCTGCAGCTCATGGTTGGGCTATACATCAGATGGATGTGAAGAGTGCCTTTTTTCATGGTGATCTTGATGAGGAGATTTATATGGAGTAGCCACAGGGTTTCATCCAGGATACTTCCTTGGTTTGCAGACTAAGGAAATCTCTCTATGGCCTTAAGTAGGCCCCCAGGGCTTGGTACGCCAAGATGGATTCCTTTCTTCTCTCCGCAGGGTTCACCAGGTGTCATTTCGATCCGAATGTCTACATTTTGTGACAGGATGACTCTCACTTGATACTTGTTCTCTATGTTGATGACTTTATCATGACAAGGAGTACTTCATCCATCATTAGCAGGGTCAAATCTGCTTTGCATGACAGATTTGCTATGACTGACTTGGATCTTTTGCACTACTTTCTTGGGATAGAGATTTCACAGTCACCTTCCGGGATTACATTATCGCAGCCCAAGTATGCTCTTGATCTACTTGCACGCTTTCATATGGCTGATTGTAAGCCTGCCCCGACTCCCTTTCTTTCAGGAGTCAAGCTTGAGGCTCAGTGTTCTTCTCCACTAGTTGATGCCACTTTGTATCGTCAGCTTGTGGGTAGTCTCATCTACTTGACTCATACACGCCCTGATATTTCATTTGCAGTTGGCATGGTTTCCCGCTTCATGCAGGAACCACATGAGCTTCATTGGAAAGCCGCCAAATGCATCCTTCATCACATCCAGGGTACACATCACTATGGGATTCACTATGCAGTAGGCACAGGACTTCGCTTGGTTGGTTACACAGACTCCGATTGGGCTGGCGATCTTGATGATCGTAAGTCTACTTCTGGTTACAGTTTTCACCTTGGTTCGGGCCCCATTTGTTGGCAGAGCAAGAAGCAACATGCTATTGCTCTCTCTTCGACTGAGGCTGAGTATCGAGGTGCTGTTAACGCAGCGATTGAGACCATTTGGCTCCAGCAGATTCTCACAGAGTTTGGATTCACCACTCCATGGCCGATAGTTCTACATTGCGACAATCAGAGTGCTATTGCAATCTCGAAGAACCCAGTCCAACACCAGTGGACCAAACACATCGAGATTCATATGCACTATATCTATGAGCTCATTCAGGAGCAGGTCATTGATTTGCAGTATTGTCCTACAGTGGAGTAGGTTGCTGACATATTCACCAAACCTTTCACCGAGAGTAAGTTCCAGCAGTTGCGAGCTCTCTTGGGGGTGCGGGATGTGTCATTAGGGGGGGTCAGCTGACTTCTCCTTCCTCTCTTATGGGGGGGAATTTTTCCTCTTTGAGGTTTTGTCCTTCTTCTTTGAGAGTCTTTTGTACATTCATCTCTTTTTTGGGGGGGAGTTTTTTCCCACTGGGTTTTCTCCCTTTCTCCATTTGTGAGAGATTGCATTGCATGGTTTTGCTTGCCTTTGCATATTGTACATGGGTACCTATCATGACCTAGTAGCCGGGACCCATCTTGCATTGTTGACTTGAGTCTTCATTCCCCTAAGTTGCACTTAAGGGGGGGTGTTGGTGTAAATAAATATTCATTATGGATATTATTACACTTTACTTAAGTTAACTTAGGATAATGCATCTCTTCGTAGTTTGGATTTGAGACACTTAGGGAAGTGTGCACATAGGGATAGAGCTTGTAGGAGAAATTCCACCTTTTGTGGTCTTATTTTGCTATTACACTCCACATTCGGTGGGTCATCCACCTCTTGTGGAATATTATATTATTTCTCCTACCTACCCCTAGTATTTCTTACCTACCCTTGTTTCTCATTGAGCCACATGTCATATTTGTGTGCTCATACATCCATATGGCCTTGCCTATATAAGCAGGCCTATATTCATTGTATTGGTTAATCCAGTTGATCATTTGCATCTTGATGAGAATACAGTTTGTTCTTTTCATTCTATTGTCTCTCTTTTATGCTTTTCATTGTGCCCTTGATCTTGGCAAAATCCTACAGTATTACTATAAATATGTTTTACAAGATTTAACTCTATTTTTGGAGAAAACGGTCTTTTTGGGCATTAAGGACATATTATGAAGAAATTAATGACACATTTGATAAATTATTATAATTTATTAAGAGAAATGATATATAGATTATGACAAAAATAATGAAAAAAAGGTTCTTAAGTTGTGAAACAAGAAACTTGATACAAGACCTTATTGAGGAAGTAGATTTTTTCAAGTCCTTTGTTAGTGACTATTACTTTCAAGTAAAGATTGGCATTTTCATCTTTGAATAAAGGAATGAAATATGAATGAGGTGTAGACCATTTAAATTGATCATCTTTAATTAGTTTATAGAAACTAAAGAAAATAGTAAACCTAAAACTCAAGAATCTAATCTTCAATGTGTATTTTTGAAAAATTGATAAAATAAAAAAATATCAATATCAATAAGAAGACTAAAAAATTAGACATAAACAATATATATGATTTGAATAAACAAATAAATTTTATTTTAATTTATCAAAATTGTTAATGAAGATCTAATTTAATAAAATGATAAGTCGTAATAGTTTGTTATATTTGGCTTTTTAAAAAGTCTCTAATTTAATTACTGATACATTACATATCTTTAAAAGCTGATTTATGGACCTTTGTTGAAACCAACACATGTCCTGCATAAAACTTACAAATGTGAAATTAAAGGAAGAATAATTTAACTAATGATATCAGATTTCTACGATCTATTCTAATATTCACTTATTAGTACTTGTCGTTAGGCTAGTACTGTTGAAATCAGTTGCACCAATTTTCATTAACTCGTTATTACTAAATTGCTTTTCCACCAATTATATCTATGAATTTTTTCTTTCCATGTTTTTTTAATTTTTTTTAATAGTTAAGATGCATGATTTTTAAGTTTTCAAATTACAAAAATTGTTTTTCTTCAATCTAATTGGCTCTAATTGGATCCACTTTCTAAATCTACTTTTTTTTTTAATTTGATATATGTTACAAGGTAACTACCATGACAAATGAATTTTACCTTTATTATTGAAACTAGGTGAAAATATTTTGATGCTAGAATTAATTGATTATTAATTAATTGTGAAATTATAAATATTAATACAATGTAATATAAATAAAAATTGTTCTCACTTTCATCTCTTTTGTTCTATTTGCAAATTGTTTGAAAAAAACATATTCAATTACTATTAAAAAAGGGTTAGGATTATATTTCAATTAGGGTTAGATTTATAGCTTAGTGTTAGAGTTTTAATAGGGGTAGGGTTCAATTAGGGTTAGGACTATGATTCAATTAGTGTTTAATTAAGGTTATAAAATAAATTTTTGAGTTAGGATTAGATTATGGTTATAGTTCAAACATGGTTAGGGTAAGGATTTAATTAGGGTAAGGGTTAGATATAAAGTTAAATTGGAGTTAGGGTTAAGGATCAATTAGGCATATAGGTAAAACTTTTGATTTAGTGTTGGTTAAATTATATTTAGAATTCAAAGAGGTTTGGAATACAATTCAATTAAGATTAAAGTTCTAATTGGAATTAGAGACAAGACTTTTATTAGAGTTAAAATAGGGTTAGGATAAGGGTTAAGATTAGTGTTCAATATAGGTTAGGATTATTATGCATTAAATTTAGGATTCAATTAAATTTATAATTAACAT
Organism: Cryptomeria japonica; assembly: GCF_030272615.1. Lineage (NCBI taxonomy): Eukaryota > Viridiplantae > Streptophyta > Pinopsida > Cupressales > Cupressaceae > Cryptomeria > Cryptomeria japonica. The sequence goes on from NC_081411.1 coordinate 529,736,452, forward strand.
TCAATCGGTATTATAGTTAGGGTTCAAAAAGATTACAACTTAATTAGGGTTAGGATTCAATTAAAGTTATGGTTACACAATTATTAATCTCTTCTATTTCATAATTGTTTGCAAAAAAAACATACTCAATTACTATTACAAATCTAAACGGCTTGCTTCTAGATTTGCATACACAATAGAATACAGAAACAATAAGTGAATATAATAATAATTTGAGTGTTGTGATTCTCTTTTAATATTACTAATGCATTACATATCTTTAAAAACTGATTTATGGGCTTTTGTTGAAACTAGCACATGTCGAGCATAAAACTTAAAAATGTAGAATTAAGAAAAGAATAATTTGATTAATGCTATCAGATTTCTACAATCTATTCTAATATTCACTTATTACTTTGGATTTTCATACATGATAGAATCCAGAAACAGTAAATAAATATAAGAATAATTGGACTGTTGTGCCAACTTGAGTGATTTGTCCAGTCTTTTCAACCTTTTCCTGCCTGAAGTGTGTACTCTGTCCAGAAGTTTAGACATTACTTACTGGCCACGCCGTTCACATTCTATGTGGACCACCAGGTGTTAATGTACCTGATGAATAAGTCAATCATTCAGGGGCGCATCAACCGATGGTTGCTGTTGCTACAGGGGTTTACATTTAACATTATTGTACAACCTAGGAAAAGCCATGTGATAGCCGACCAACTATCTAGAATCAAGTCAGGGGAACTAGCGGAAGGAGTAAATGAAGACTTCTCAGACACCCACTTATTCCGCATTGTCGTCCTTCCTGCCTAGTACACAAGCATCGAGGAATATTTGTCAACATCACAATTCCCTAGAGAGATGCCACTAGGGGAGCGAAGGAAGCTCGTACTAAGGAGTGGGACGTTTCAACTCATTAATGGCCTTTTGTATAAAATGGGACCTGACCAGGTCCTACGACGATGTGTCCTGGAGGAAGAAATTCAAGGTGTTTTACGGGAAGCACATGAAGGCCCGGCAGGAGGGCACATGGGGCCCGACACCACGGCCAGGAAAGTTCTATTGGCAGGGCTATGGTGGCTGACACTGCACAATGACACCTGGGAGTGGGTGACGAGTTGTGACACGTGCCAACGGGTAGGGAGGCCGCTGAGGAGGGATTTTATGCCCCTCAACCCGTCCAATGCCCAGGAATTGTTTGAATGATGGGGGTTGGATTTCATCGGACCTTTGAAGGCAAGTCGAGCCCGACGGTGCAGATACATTGTGGTGGCCAGAAAATACTTGACCAAGTGGGTCGAGGCACGGGCTCTGCCAGACAATTCAGTCGTCAGTACGACAAGGTTTATCTACGAGCAAATCAGTACATGGTATGAGATTCCAATCCAATTGACGAGTGACCTGGGAGGACATTTTGTCAATCACATAATCTGGTTGCTCACGACAGAGTTCAAGATATTCCACTCTTTATCAAACCCCTACTATCCTCGAGCGAATGGGCAAGCCAAGGCGACAAACAAAATAATCGTCTCTGTCATTTACAAGTCTTGCGGAGTGGAGAAGGAAGATTGAGAGGAATGCTTACCGTCAGTACTGTGGGCATACCGGACGACGTATAAGGTCACCACAGGACAGACCCCCTTCCAGTTAATGTTCGGGCAGGAAGCGGTGGTGCCAGTGGAATTTATGGTGCCGAGCCTTCGGATCGCCATTGATAATAGACTAGGCGACATGGAGAGTCTCCGAGAGAGGTTGTACGCCTTGAACAAATTGGATGAGCGACGAATGATGGCTCAGTGGGCGATGGAGATGGCACAATAGAGGCGGAAAATGTGGCATGACAAACACCTGCGAAGAATGCAGTTTACTCCTGAACAACTTGTGCTGAAGTTTAACGGACGTAATGAAATAAAGCCTGGCAAGTCCAAGGTAAAGTGGTTGGGTCCATTTAAGGTCCACGAAGTTGGCGTGAGCGGAGCCATTAAACTGTGGACGCTCGACGGCAAGGAAATAACCGAGGCAGTCAACGACTCGAAATTGAAGGTGTACCGGGAACAACGGGAACGCCCAGATCGTGAAAATTGAAAAGAAAAAAAAAAAAATTGACTTCTCTGATGCCTTTGCCCAACTCAAAAGTGTATTGTAGCTCAAAAAAATAAATTGGGGGTCTGGGGAAGCGCCCCAGCGGGATCGATGGGCAGCGCCCCTCGCAGAAGTCCCTAGCGCACACGGAGGTCCCTGCCGCACATCATTTTTGTAATATTTCTTTTACAAGCAATGTTTTTAATTTCGGCAAATATGAAAATGGGACCTAGTCAGTAGAGACATAAAGGAAATTCCCGTATGGAAATCATTGCCAGATTGACGAAAATCATTGCCAGATCGACGGAAATCATTGCCAGATTGATGGAAATCATTGCCAGATTGACGGGAAGCATTGCCAAGTACGGAATGTTACACATTAGTACAAACAAAGACATATTAGTACGGACAAAGACATATTCGTACGTGGTAATTCCGTGCAGACCTGTACGGACAAAAGTGTCAAACGAGCTACACAAATCCGTATGGCCATGAACCTAGGCATTTTTCGTACGAAACAATTCCGTACATCTCCGTACGGACGCAACTCTAGAAAAGAGGAAAGACATACAATCCTGTACGGTCATTGGTGTATGAAAAAGACTGTACGATTCATGGGTACAGGGAAAAAAAAGGGGAATCGTACGAAGGCAAATTAATCCATGGGAAAGAGAAAAGTCCGTAGGGTTTTGAATTGATGATGTTTTGATCTACAGGCCCATATTCTGTACACCATTGCATTAGGGAAAGAGGTCGAAACTTGCCACGCCGTACACACTACAGCAGCTGTACCACCATAATGGAATTGGCTATATGCATACCCTAGGAAACAAAAATTCAGTTGATGGAGCAGGCAACTAGAAAGTTGAAGAAATTAGATTGGCGAAGGAGGCTACAGGAAACTCAGAGAGGACAACACGGAAAGGATTTGATGGGTGATCAACAGGATGTGAGTCGGGGGAAGGCCGTGGTGCAGCTTGCACGCACGCACAAAGTCACGCCGGACACTATGACGTTTGAGGGACTAGCTGGAAGTACGTGCAGACAATGGTAGGAAACGACCCTAACCCCAGCCGACATTGAGGTCAAAGTAGCCCTTGCCAAAGCATGCATCCATGACGTAGTAAAAATGCCCATCTTTTCTATTAAGGAATTTGAACTGTGCTTGCACACTATGATCAAAACCTATGATCCAGAGTTGCATACGTCGTCATTTAAGTTTCAGCATATAGATATCATAGTTTCTTTTAATCTGGATGATTTCAAGAGGGTTTTTGGCATTCAAGATAAAGGGAGAAAGATTGACAAAAATACAACAAAGATGTCCCAAGAACGGAAAACGCAACTGTTAAAAGAAATGTGTCGAGATGACTTGACGACAACCGACTGGGCAAGTATTCTCGCACCGCAGGGCAGAGGGTTAAAGAAAACATTACTGAAACCTGGCATCTAGCAGTGCTTGCTCAATTTGATGCAGAGTCGATTAACTGGTGCAAGTAGGGAGTCAGATGCAGCAGTACCTATGATTGCACTGATGTAGGGCCTGAAGAAAGGTACGGTATATGATTGGGTGAGTTTGTTGTCCGATAGAGCCCACAATTTCTTGATGCTGAAGCACAAAGTTTTTTACATGCCATACCATGCCATCAGGTTGTTTTTGGACTCCGTACAAGTACAGGTACCAGCCAATCTGAGAGGGTGGTGACCACGAGACTGCATTGATTCCTTGCAGCCAACTATTTTCTATTGGATGGAGTTGGACACACTCACGGCTAGTGGAGAGGGTCAGACCAGCAGGAAGAGAAGAAGGCAAGTCCTAGTGGTGGTGTCGGCCAGTGACACCGACTCAGGACAGGCAGAGAGTAGTGCAGACGAGAGTGTGGAGTCCGAGGAGACATCGAGGTGTTCCAGAGGGGACACTACTTTCTGACTCTCGGAGTTGGTCGAAGTAGAGGTGGCGACAGGGACCCCTGGTACGGAAGAGGGCGGTTGTGTAGTGCCTTTTGGCCAGGTACCACGTGGAACCCGCAGGCTGCCAGCAGGGGGTGTGGCATGACCTCCAGGAGAAGGGGTTCGGGCAGGGCAGTTACTATTCACACCAGCATTCCTGCACGTGGACGGGGAATTGACACCACTTTCCTTGTCTGGGGTGACGACGGGAGTCCTTCCTGGAGTGGCCATTCCAGCATTCGAGTAGAGGCATCCTTGTCCTATAATACAGACACCTACAGTGACCACCACTCCTTGTATTCCAGTGCGCTCACTTGTCACAGAACAGGAAATAGGGACGGAAGGCATGGGGCAGGCAAAGGACAGTGAGGAAGCAGTCGAGGACACAAACACATGGTTGGACCGGTATGCTACCACACCCATAGTTTCAGTAGGGCCACCACCTGCTACACCTCGCCATCCTACAAAGGCTGAGGTAGTTGATTTGGGGGAGCATCCTACGTAGGTAGAGGTAGTCGAGTTGGTGGAGCATCCTGCAGAGCTGGTTTTGCCCACTAGTGGCAAGGATGAGATACCTTCACGGATGGGCCTTCAGGATGGAGGTGTAGGGAGGACCCAACCTACTGTCGTAGCACAATTTTTTGCTGAGATGGAGGGGGCAGTTCAGCGGTTGGTAGCCTCCACAGTTGAGGAATCCATTGTTCAGCCAGCCTTGGAGAGCCTACATGAGTTTGCTACTATGGGGGTAGGAGAGGCATTCCAGAGGTGCTTTGAGGCACGGGGATGGCCGACCATAGACCTACCTGAGATGAGAGCAGAGTGGCAGTTTCAGGAGGTGGCCGGAGAGAGTCGAGTGTAGAATTTGGTGAGACAGATTGAGCAGGCTATGCGGGATGGCTATTACCGACTCTGGGAGGCTCAGATCTAGGCAGATAGAGCTGCAAAGCTAGCCGCTCGCATCCCGTCGTTGGAGACAGAGTTGGCCCAGCAGTAGGTCCGAGCCGGCCGTGCAGAGGAGGTTCTGGACACGGTGAAGAGAGAATTGAGCTCTGTGAGAGTAGCATTGGCGGTTGAGTCAGAGATGAAGACCACAATAGAGACCCGCGTTACTAGCCTTGCGGCAGAGTTGGAGGCGAAGCAAAAGGAGCTCATGGAGGCTGTATTTAGGGTGAAGCAGTCATAGGAGCACTAGTTGGTGGCCGAGCGGGACCTTGCTTATCGAACTGATCAGGTGATGCGGTTGCGGGCGCAGTTGGCTTCGACATCAGCGGCCCCTTCTTCTTCAAGGACGCCCTCTTTCCCTCCCCAGTGATTTGTTGTTTTGGGTTTCAGTTTTGCTTGTACATCATTCCCATTTTGGTTGTTTGTTGTCCAGAGATGACATTTCTTTTTGGGGGGGATGATGTTGTCGGGTAATTAAGCATTAAGGTAAATTGTGTTAGCGTCGACAGTTAACCCGTCGGTTGTCGACAGTTAACCCGTCGGTTGTCGACAGTTGGCACCGGGTAACTGACCAAACTCCTTTATATTGTATCTGTTTCCAATCTTTGGACATGCTATTGTAGTCAAACATATTACTATCATTGTATGTACTGGCTTATAATGAATCAATAGAACACTTGTGAGTTCCATATATTCTGTGTACTTTTGTCATTTATGCAATGTCTTAACCTGACACCCTACGGGAAAAACAAGTGTCCTTTAATGGAGTATTGTAAGCTTCACAAGGCATGTGAAACTGTACATCAATTTCCAAGTTGCGGCAAGTTGTAAATCACTATGCTTACGCGATTACAGTCGAGTTGACTGACAGATTTGACTTTTATATTTGTTAAGACTGTGAGGAAGTTTGATATTTTCTGGGGCATCTCTTAAACTGATGCGTTTCCTTGATGGTTGAATAAGCAAGCTCATCAAGACATTAACTCTGGTAAGGATCATAATCTCTCACAGCTTTAGTGGCTCAGTTCTTATTGCTTCTATAGTTTATATATATTAAATTATTGTAAGTAAAATTGCATAGATTTAAACAATTAGAAAGTTGTAAAAAAAATGAAAACAGTAATATCATCGACAGTCTAATACAACCCAAAATCATTACACATTTTAGAAATTTCATTACAAAATTCAGAGTTTAAACAACCTCATCATCATGCGAGGACTGAACTTAACCAGCACACTCTGCTTATAGTTTGTAGGCCCCTTTTCAACTCTCAGTTTTCTTAGCCCAACGTTTTTTTTTTCACCCTTCCCATGCGATAAACTTTTCTCTCTCACGCTGCTGGTATTAGCAGCGGGGATCTACAAATGTCCATTAAGCTTGATGAATGACATTACGGTATTATTTATTTTTTCAGATATTTGTTTTTTTTTGTATATTTTTACCTACATCATTACTATTCAGAAGTCGGAACAATAAAAAAAATCATCAAAATCTGATGTACCCTTTAGGATTTGTGGGTGTGTAAAGTTCGCTATGACGGCTACTGGTGTAGTTCTCTTTTTGAGTGTTTGGCTCCATTTTTTTCTTTTCTTTCTTTTCATTTTCCCTCCTTTTTTTTTTTTTTTACTTTCTTATTATATATTCTTGATTTTTTTAGTTTTTTTTAATGTTTTTGACTTTTATTTTCTCTCCTTGAAAACTTGTGCAATCCTTTCTTCTTCACCCTTTCTTCTTTTTTATTTTACATACTTTATTTGCTTTTCAGAGCTCTCTCATCTTGATGATGGATCATGGAGTGTGATAATAAACCATACATAGAACTAGAAACATTACATAATTTTAATGTTATTATGAATTGTAGAAATCTTATGCCTTTAATTTAAATAGATATTTTTCAGATATTTTATTTTTTAATCAAAACTACTAGAGTTGTTACAAGTGTTTTTTATCTTATTGTCAAATATGACAAATTTAAAATGTCTATTTAAATATGAAAAATTGAGGAAGAACTATCATTTCCATCTAAACTCATTTTGCTTGATACATATCTTTGTCAAAATCATTCTTATATAAATATCAATCAAATATAAATAAATTTTTATGCAACTTATTTTTCTATTATAAAAAATAAAATCAACTTATAAAATTTTGAACAAAATATCAATTAAAATTAATATAACTAAATTTATAGAATTTTTCAAAAACAATTTTTATTTTAGAAACTAATTTTTTATATAAATTTAAATTAAATATAAATAAACCTATCGTAAATTATAATCAGCATTTCCTTGATGTCTGAATAAGTAGTTTTGGTTATGCATTGCAGAAAGTATGTATGGGCTACATCACAATCAGTCAAACTTAAACAATTGAAGACATTAACTCTGGTAAGGATCATACTCTTTGCCAACTTTAGTGGGTAAGTTCTTATTGTTTGTATAGTTTTTTTTAACATTTTTGTAATTCTTTTGTTCAATATAAAAAGAAATTGTTAAATGTTTTATTTGTTTTTAAATAAGTTATTTTTAATAAGAGTTAATGATTCTCAATGAATTTTTTTGTAGCTAATAAAGTTGAATGGCTCTAATTAAGTCTACTAAGGGCCAAGTCTTGTTGAGTGCAAGACCTTTTATCATAAGACTCTTAGCCAAATATTTCAATGATTTATTCCATTTGAAATAGCTAAAAGTTATTTGTGAATGATATAAAATCCTCCATCAAAAAAATTGTAAAATCAAACAAATTGTTAGCACCTTTTTTTAAAAATAAAATAGAACATTTTTTTGATCTTAAAATTTGAGCTATAATTTAAAATATATATATTTTACGAAAAAAAAATATTAATATAATATTTTATTGACAGTAAACAATTAAAAATAAATTAGATATTAAATCTGTAGCATCTTGTTGTTTCAAATTTGGGAATGTAGTGCAGCATCTTGTTGTTCAGAAATTGTAAATGTTTATAGTTTATAGGTGGCCTTCAACTCTAGTATTTATTGTTTATTGTAGTTTGTTGTTTAGCTATTGAACATCAAGAATCTTTGTAATTTTTTAATTATTTCTTTCTTTTTTATTCAATTAATTTTTTATTATTTTGAATCTTTCGTATTAGATTTAATTTCTTAATTTATAATATGTTGTTAGAGGTTGCAGTCAGTAGGAGCCTCTAAAATTTATAGAGGAAGGTGTATTGGTAAAATTCTCAATTTAGATAGGGCAAAGTTCCCACTTAAAAAATTCTCAACTTTCAAATCTATACTTCTTTCTTAATTAGATATATGGTCTAATTTTTACACTATTTTTTTATTTATAAATATTCTCTTTTCATTTGATTTTTAGATTTAGTATCATTTTATAAATATTCTATCATAGTTTGTAGATTAGAGATATGGTCTAATTTTTATAATGAATTTAAATAATTAAAAAGAATTTAATTTTCTTTAAATTAGAAATTTTTTCAAAAAATTAATTACAAATATATCAAATAATTTTTTATTGAATTTGTATAAATATAATAAAAACCCAACATCATTAATTGTATATTTAGACAAGTTAAAAATTAGAAGTTTATACAAATTCCTCCTCAAAATTAGAAAATAAAGGATGGATTGTTGTGATACTAATATTTTATATTCATAAATATAATAAGAATAAGCAGTTGTGACATGCCCAACTTTAATAGTTTTATTTATTATATTTAATTATTTCTAAGACGATTTTATTAGAATTATGAGATGTGTTACTACATGATTATGTCTATAAACATGGAAGATCAATTTCTCCTAAATCATCAAAATCATCATAATTTCAAAATTCTTAATTTATATATTGTTTTTTAAATCATTAGAAGTCATCCCCCGAGTCTACAAGTTTGCTAATTTCTATATTTATTTTCAAAAATATCATATTAAGTGTATTAAAGCTACTATTTGGACTAGGATTTTTGTTTCTTTTCTAAGTTAGGAATTATTGCAAATTTGGACTTTTTTTTAATGTTTTAGGTATAAAGATTTGGATATAAAATAAAATATTTGATAAATTTTACACATTTTACATTTTCTTGTAATTCTATGTTTTTCTATTAATTGGATTGATATATTGTAAATTTTAAGAAAATTTAATGTCTTTATACCTTTAGAAAGCTTATGAAAAAATAGTTGCCTCAATTCTTTGTATTTATTGTTAGAGACCTTATACATTCCATGATATAGCATCAAAGTTTGTCAACATATTTTATTATTCTACTTTATAGACTACAATTTTTTTAGAAATGGTCTTTTTTATATTTGTGAAAATGTTTTTAAATTTTTTGTAGGAATATTTCTTTATAATTTAAAAAAAAAAATTAATAATCAAAGTTTGGTTGAAATATGAACATCAAATTTTGTTATAGTCAATGTTATGAAATTTTATGATATTTTATGATTATAACTCACACTACATACTATTTTTCCTTAATAGAAAGAAATCTAGAGTTCAAAATACAAACACGTATAAACCTATGTGAGGTTTAGTATTAGAGGAATTTTCTAGAAATATCTCATTATTGTCCACCTCTTAGGATTAAGAGAATAATTTGATAAGATGAAATTGTGGTACATTTTATTGAGGATAAATTATTTGTTTAACTTGTAATATCTTCAAATTAGGATTTAAAAAGTAAATATTGTTAGAATTAAGGTATCAACAAAACCACCGAGGTATTACCATGAAGCTCCCTTACCATGTTGAAAGTAATGGAAGAAATAAAATCTATGGATTCTAACTTGATTGTTGACACCACCCAAAATATGAAGGAAATTGATAACCAAAACAAGGAAAGCTATTTGAAGAAATGATTGGGAGAGAAGCTTGACTAATTTTTCTAACATCATTGCTAGGTTGTTTAGTGAAGTGAGTTTTAGGAATTATGTGAACATGAGAAGGAAGACTAAAAAAATTGATAAACATGTGGAGTAGGTTAGCACTAAGCTTGAGGCTTTGCCCTCGTTGGATGAAATTTTTTGTAATGACTCTTCTCATAAGGACCTAGTATGAAGATTTATAAGAAATTGAGACTCACCAAGAAAGTGAGGATGAGAGTTATAAGAATGACTTGTTGATTCTCCAACTAAGATACAAAATTATGAGGAGGAAGTGGATACTACCAAAGATTATATTGTGAAAATAAAATAATATTTTTTTTGAGATTTGCAACAAGGATTAAAAAATGGAAAGGATGCCATATGCAAGATGGTGGATGTCATTGATGACATGATGAGACACTTTGTTACCAAGGTAATTATCTTGTAGGCCAAAATAAAAAACACCAAAAGTGTGCATGACAAGTGTTAGGATAAAAAGAGAAGAAACAAAAGTTGGTTGATATGGTGAAGGAATAGGGTGTTTATCCTCCTAGGAGGAGAAACATGACACCTTATATAGAGAGTGAAAGAGCCTTCTTGCATTCTATGGGGTGTCATCCTATTGTTCTTGTTGTTGTTTCTTAGTGTCTTTGGAAATTGTTGGTTGTTTTAACTTTATCTTTTTAACTTTTGAAGATAGTTTCTTTATTTTAAGGTTAAAGATTATACGTTAGTTTTTTTAGTTTAGTTGGTTTTTTGTTGTTCCCCTAACTTATGAAGGATAAGGATTTAAAACATTTTTTTTTTCTAGCTTATTAATATAAAAAATAAAACCACTAAAGTGGGGTACAATCATGATAAAAAAAATAATAAATAGGAAAAGATTCTCATGGTCCAAATGAACCTACCCCTAATAGATATTCATAAGTTTGATGGTTTAGATGTAACTTCAATGATAAGTTTCATGGAACAATACTTTAAGCTTTATAATATACTAGACAATGCAGGGGTTGAAATAGCTTTGTTATATTTAAAATCAAAACCTTATCAATGGTCAATAGATAATAATTGACAAATAAGAGAATTTAATTAGTTGAAAATAATTTATTAAAAAATTAAAAACCCTTAATAAGAAACCATGGAAGTGAAGTTTTGTTACAAAGTTAACAAATTTGAAACAATTAAGAGTTGTCATTGACTATAATGTTGAACATATAAGATTGGTGATTACTTATTAGGTGACACCTTATTGGTATCTACAATTCTACATCAATAAACATAGTGACATAATTAAATATGATCATTTGTTAGAACGTTGTATAATTAGAAAAGTTGTGAAACAAATGTTACATGTTTAGCTCAACAAAAAATTACCACCAAAAAAGGTCTACACAAGGTCAAACCATTGGATGGAAAGACATAAATGTGGCTAAACTCATTAACATAAATGTGTAAGACTTCTTTAATCCAAGACAAATAACTAAGCTCTTTTCTCAACAAGAGACCAAGAAAAGTGAAAAAGGTTTATGTTTATCAAATGGTTTATAGGTCACAAGTGTCGTAATGATGAGAATAGACTAATGATTATTGATGAGGAGGTTGAAGAAAGAAAAGTAGCTATAAAAAAATTGAACGTGAAACTGGAGTATACAAATTCAGAGGAGAAAGAAAATGCTACTATCTCCCTACATGCATTGAATGGAGTATACCATAGAAACTAAAAGTGTTTGGTTATATAAAAAGAGAATTGGATTGTTAGATGAATTAATTTGTGTACCTAGTCTCCATCTTTCAAGTCACGACGATGCAAAAAAAATCACTTACTATGGTTAATGCCATAATATAAAACTCAATAGGAGATTATCACCTAGATTAGAAATGCTTGTTATCCCAACAAGAGGAGATGATATAGTTTTAGTAGTGTAATGGCTTAAACAATTAGAAACTATGTCCAATTTTCAATAATCAAATTCATAGATTTAAATACAAAAAATAAATTAAACTTCAACATTGCCCTCGTCACCAATGTTGCACATGATGAAGGCATTTGATCAATTGTCTTTAACTACTTTTTCATCAACCACACTTGCACTTTTTTTGATTGATTATGTTGTTTTTAATAGCATTTACTTTCATAATGACCATACTTGTGGCAATAGGAACACTAGACATTAATTTTATCATACCCAGGCTGATTTGATTTACTCCTATTTTTCTTGTCTCTAGAGTTGGGGCATAAGATGCTTCCTACCTCTCAAGTGTTTGTAATTCTGAAGTTTTGTAAACTAAAACTAACCCTTTCATACTTGCTTCTACCTTCACCTTTGGAGTTCCTTTTGGAATTGTTTCTTCCTCTCCCTTCGCCTTTTACATTGGCTTGAGCTTTGAAAGCTTGCTCCTGGGAGGAAGGTACTGACTTGTTTAGATGTTTCTCATGGGTTTATAGGTAACCCATCAACTCATCAATTGGCATAGTTGAGAGGTCCTTAGCCTTTTCTATTGCATTAAAAATTGGGTCAATTTTTGAAGGTATATTCTTGAAACTTTTCTCAACATTCCATTGCTCTTCTATTGTTTCCTCAATAATTCTCAACTAATTTAAATCAAAAGGAAAACTCTTGTATGAAAGTATAAATAAGCTAACCATCCTTTATTTGGAGTGTTTCAAAATCTTTTCAGAGCAGAGCATTTGGAGTTTTACTAATTTCATCTTATTAGTTCCTTGTAACTGGTTTGGATGATTTCCCAAATCCCTTTTGCATTGTTACTTGCTACTTTGGGGAATATTACCCCTGTCAAGGCTACCTCTATGCTTTTGCATCTTTTAATTTGGTATATTTCAACTAGGTCATCTGATTAACATTTGGAGTTTTACTAATCTCACCTTATTAGTTCCCTGTAACTGGTTTGGACAGTTACCCAAGTCTATTTTGCATAGTTAGTTGTTGTTACTCTAGGGAATATTGCCTTTGTCAAGGCTACCTCTATCAAATTTAAGACTTTTGCATCTCTTCTTTTGTTCTCTTTCAACTTGGTCATCTAATTACTTGTTAGAGCTACATACATTGCTGGGTTAGTCACATCTGTTAAACCACTGACCACTAGCTCGTACAAGTCATTTGTAGCTATGATGGTCTTCATCTTCTGTGCACACACATCATAATTTTACACATGAAACAATGGTTATTGATACTTGAAATTGAAAATAGTTGTCGATACCCAAAATAGGTTAAACAAAATAAAATCTAAATAAATAACAAAGAGATTGGTGCTATGTTACCAGTTTGGAGAATTGAGCCCAAACAAGACAACTATGGAAACCAAACTAGAGGAATATGATTCAAAAAGAGAGAAATTATATTTTATATTATCAAAATGTGTTTTACAATAATACTGTTGCATACAAATCATAAAATATTCCAGAGCTATTTTGGAAACTCTCTATCTCGAGCTATTATGTAAATGCCTTCTGCGGCTACTGTTGCAGTGCATATTGTTCTTCCTCAGAAAATTTCTTGTCCATGTCTTTATCTCTCTCTTATCTCACTTTGCTTATTGTTTATCTTCTCATTCCTTTGGTTTATCTCTTTCCATTTCAAATTAACCTATTGTAATGAATTTTCCTCCATAAAATCGAATCACAGTTCAAAAATCAATTCTAAACGCTAGAACAGAGCGCCCAAATATCAAATGCTATTTGATGGTTGCAGGAGGGAAAAACATCACTTAGGTACCTGTCAAAAATAATGCTTCGAGTCTAGGTTACAATATTCTGACATTAGCTCTTACTTATATGTGTAGACAATTGATGTTGCAATCATACAGATCCAACATGGACTTCAAACTGCACTTCACTGCCGATCTTAGCATTCACCGTCAAACTTGGAGTTAAAGACTTTCTATTCTTTTTTTAGCTTTAGTCTAAACTAATTTTATTGTTAGTATGTCTTAATTGCCAGTTCTAATTTTGGCTGAATAATGCATGCCCATTGCCCATGCATAGTTAATTTCTTGGTAGCTTGATTTATATTGCAGCGTATTGTTTGTTTTTATTTTGGAACTATAGTTAGTTTTTTCCACCGAATAATGCATGCTCTATTTTTTGCGGTGAATTTTCAATTTTACATGCTACAAATTGTAATATTTTAGAGGTGTAGAAAAGTATATATGCAAACCTTTGGTATTTTTTTGTTTAAGCTGCAATAAGAGAAACCGAGTACTTTGCCTTTGTTTGATAAATTCATCCATGATTCATTTATTGGTGTGTTAATATTGATTGGTGCTGGAAGTTTGAATTGCTATTAAGTTTTGGAGTTATCTTTTTTCTTTGTAATGTTTTTTTGAGTTTATCAGTTGGCTTTAAGAACATGGGTCGTTTTTCAGATTCTACAATTGGTATCAAAGCAGGTAATTTTGTTTTGGGTTGAGGTATAAGTGTTGGAATTTTGCCGAAGTTAATCATGTCGAATTCTAATAGCATGCTCATTCCAGGATTTGATGGGAATGAGTATGATTATTGGAATATTAAAATGGTGACCCTTTTGATAGGAAAAGATATGTGGGAGATTGTTGAATCAGGTCACGAGGAGCTAGCTAATTGGAATGCCCTTTCCACCAATATAGAACAACCAAGAAGGAGGTGAGGAAGAAGAATGCTCAAACTTTGTTTCACATTCAAATAGCTCTTGATAAGAGCTCATTTCCAAGAATTTCAGCTGCAAAGACAACCAAATATGCCTAGAAGACTCTACAAGAAGCTTACTAAGGTAGTGCCCAAGTTTTTTATTAAGGTAAAAATAGGTTTTGAAGGGACCCAAAACCCTTTACAAGAAGATTACATAAAATGTAGCATTAAAGCCCAACCAAAAAAAATAGACCAGAAAGACAACATGACTGACAAAAAACAAGACACACAAAGAGAATCCCAGCCCAACACCAACAAAAAGCCAGCAGAAGAACACAACATCACCAACAAAAGAAACAACACTAACCCAGGTTCTTTAAAGTTTCAACAACTTCAACTTCAAGTCGATTCATCTTTTGGGCCGCTTCCTTCAACTTCAAGATGTCCTGAGGCAAATTTGTCGTCTTCTTCTTCGTACTTGTCCTCATTCTCTTGCTCGGACCCAAAGTATCCTCAGTACCCAAATATTTTTTCTGGTCTAGGTCAATAAAAACCCTGTCTTGGTGAAGTCTTTCTAACTTAGCCACCAAAGTATGCATATTATCAGTCGAGGATTTAATAATTTTGTGGCTATGCTCCATAATTTTGCACAGGGTGGTTTGACATTTATTGATCCTCTGTTCCGCTTCCCCAAACTTATTATCATACTTATTCTTCATCTTTTCAATTGCTTCCACATTCTTGGTTAAGAAAGCCGCCATCATTTTCTTCTCATCTTCAGTCCAAAGGGCACAAGCAGAGGTCCTTTGAGGCTTCTCCTTCACAACACCATAAGGAAAGGGCTCAATTTTCTCCCACTTATCCTCCTTAGCATGTAAATATTCAATGTTAGAAGAAAGGGCTCTCTGTTTGAGGTTGAGGATTTTAATCTCATGAAAAAACCATCTGAAGAGTCTAAAGAGATACACAGAGCTATTTTTAGCGGTCTGCAAAACCCCAAAAGCAATCTCCTACTTGGGTTGAAAATCCTGAAAGCTCAAATCCATAGACGCTTGAGAGTTTCCTTCCTTGTCATGAGGAGAAAGAGAGTCCTCAGAGTTAGGAGGGGAAATAGGAACATCATGCTCTTGGGAACTATAAAAAATCACAAGGGTAGAACCTTTCCCTTTCCCCTTGACTTTCTTTACAAATTTAGCTCTCCTCGTCGAAGGAGAACCCTTTCCCTTGCTGGTCCCTGCAGACATATTCTTCTACATCCTTTTAGGTTTCTTGGGAGGTGGGGGGAAAGGCCTCTTCCTCCTCATCCTCAGTGTCCCAAGCCTCACCCCCAGAACTACCACTTTCTTCCCCACCATCATCAGAGACTGAGAGAGCTTGATTAGGGTTCTCAGAGACCCTAGCCTTAAAATATTAATAGATGAGCAAGATTAATTCTTGATGCAGAATAGGGTTATTGTGGGGATTCTCTCTATATTCAATAATATCGGCATTCAAAGAGGAGAGCAAGTAAAAGGGAAAGGAGATCTTCACCTTATGTTTGAAATGGTTTAGCAAAACAAAGTGGTACCCATAAATCTTCGTAAACCTACCGTCCAGAGTGAAGAATTCCATAATCGCTTTAAGGAGTTCCCTCTAAATGGGCTTTGTCTACTTCGAATTGAAGTTAGACTTATTAACCTTCACCAAATTCACCTTCTCCTTAGCCGTGTTGGGGAACTTCATAACAGCCCCCTCCGAGACCTTTCTATCTCGGTAAAATTTAATGCCCTCTGTGGAGAGGCCGAAAACCTCCACAACGAGGCTCTCATACACCACAATCGCTTTACCAAATAAGTTGATCTTCCCATTTGTCCACTCCTTCAAAAAAATCTTAGTAACTCTCTGATCATTCCCATGAAGCCTCTCCAAGTAAGGCATCACCCCTCCTTGCTACAGCCGATACCAGATGATCACATTATTTCTCTACCTCTCATAGTTTACAGGTTCAACCCTAAGTCTATTCCCACCCATCTTGCCAGCCAGAGGAGATTGAGCCCCCAAAAGGTAAGAAAATAGACAACACTCTAAAGATCCAGCAAGCCCAATAAAGACAAGAACAACCCAGAAAGTGTGCAAAGTATAAATGATATCAATGATATCAAAGGCTTTCTGACAGTTGCCATCCTCAACAATGATCGCATAATCAATAGATGTTCTTTAAGATTTGGACTTCACACCCAAACGAGCAAGACAATCAGCAATAATATTTACTTCCCGATAGGCATGAGAGATGAAGCATCTTTCAAAGGTTTGAATTATCTTAATCAAGGACTTAATAAGATTTTTAATAGTCCATGAAGCTCTATTCTTCCCATTTAGACATTTTATAATGTTGTTAGAATCACCTTCAATCCAAACCATTCTGCAATTAAGACGCCTAGCAATGTCCAACATTTTATAGGAGCCCATGGCTTCCACAAGGTGGTTGGTCTGGCTACCCATGGGGAGTGCCACAACTGCAAGACATCTACCATTCTCATCTTTAATCACTCCCCCACACCCAGACAACCTTGAGTTTCCCTTAGCTACCCCATCAAAGTTAATCTTCACCCATCAACTAGGAGGGTAATGCCACACCAGACCTTCTCTTGACTTCATAATCTGACCCATAGATTTAGATATATCAATTTTTAGTTGCCACTCCCTGGATATTCTAAGATCATAGTCCTTACAATGAACATTAGGTTTTTTGCTGAGATCACCACCCAAAAGATTAATGTTCTCCCCAATGGCTCTACAAATTTTCTCTGAAACCACCTTAGGAGGAAGGGCAGTATCCGTAAAGACTTTGTTATTTCTCTCCTTCCAAACCCCCCAAATGAGATGATGAAAGATAAAAGACCAGAGGACCTTGATAACATGATTGGAAGAAGGTCTATTCCATTGAAAGAATAGGTCTTGGACCATCTCAGGGAACACCCAACAAAGGTTCCATTTCTGCAGGATTCTGCTCCTGATCTCACAAGCAAAGGAACAATGGAGAGAAATGTGTGAGACAAATTCCTCATCCTGCATACACAGATAGAACCTATTGGGTATTATGAATCCTCTACGACAAAGATTATCCATAGTAAGAACCTTGTTCAGAAGAAGGAGACAAAAATATGTATTGACTTTAGGAATAAGATCTTTCACCCAAGCTCTCACCCAAAAAGGAAGGGGTGAAGAGGATGAATTTAGCAAAGAGACAACTGAAGCCACTAAAAAACAACTAGAGGAAGTACCATTCCATATCAAAAGGTCTTTAAAATCAGGATTAAGCGTCCGAGAGTTGAAAGAAAGCTGAATAGGAAGAAGAGCTTCACTCACCATAGTTAAGTTAACCCAATGATGATCTTCCCAATAATTTTCTACAAACTATCCAAAAATGGCTTTGCATTCCTCCATGAAAGGGAAGAAGGAAGAAAGACTGCATAACAGCTCATTAAAGAGCCACATATCTTCCCCAAACTGGATTTTCCTTCCATCTTCAACCTTCCAGCTCATACCTAAAGCAACCAAATTTCTAGCCTTTAACACATTATTCCAGAGTTGTGAACCAAAAGGAATAGCAGAGGAATTTATGAATTCCACCAACGAAGAGACACTATACAAATACTTGCTTTTCCAGATAGAGTTCCACTCCCATTTCTCTTCATAGATTCTCCAAATCTTCTTAGCCAGAAGGGCCTTGTTAAAGATCCTGATACTTCTGGTGCCAAGTCCCCCAAAATATTTGGGCTTGCAAACATTCTCCCAAGCAAGTAACGAAATGCGCTTTCTCTCCTCAACTCCTGACCAAAGAAAATGTTTATGAAGTCTCTCAATGATATCCACAAATTTTGAAGGAATCTTGAACAAACTTAAAGCATAGACTGGCAAATTTTGCAGCGAGGACTTCAAAAGTTGAATCTTACAAGCCTGACTAAGTAGAGACCCTTTCCATCCAACAAGTTTCTTGTTAAACCTATCAACCAAAGAGTTCCAAAAGGATTCTAGCAGTTTCGAGCAAAGGGAAGACCAAGATAAGTGGAGGGAAGGGAGCCAATCTCACAACCAAGGATGTTAGCAATCCTTCTTTGTCTCTCCTCAGGAGTATTAATGAAGAAAAGATAACTCTTTCTCTAGTTTATAAGCTGACTCAAAGCCTGACCATAAAGTTCAAGAATGTTCTTTAGCATTCTAGCTTCCTGGATAGAAGAGCTGCACATTAGAATAGTATCATCAACAAACTATTGATGAGAACACACCAAATTAAAGGATGAAGGATTCAAACCTTGGACAATCCCTTCAGAAACCAGCTTATGCATGTATCTCTCAAATTTTTTAGCCATAATGGTAAAGAGAATAGCAGAGAAGGAGTCATGCTATCTAAGGCCTCTAGATGGATTTAAAATATGAGTTGGGGATCCATTAACTATAACAACAAGAGAAGAATTAGATATCAATTGCCAAATAAGTCATATAACTCTATTTCCAAATACAAAAGCCATTAGGATTTTGAATAAAAAATACCAGTCCACCTGATCATAGGCTTTTGGATAAATCCAGTTTAATTAGGAATCCCCGCTTATTAGAGACCTCCAATGAATGAATATTCTCATGCATTGTGATAATAGAATTAAGGATTTGTCTGCCTGGGACAAATCCATTTTGTTGAGGGGATATAATTGAAGGCAAAAGGAACAATAATCTTGAGGTTAAAACTTTTGAGATAATTTTATAAAACAAATTGCAAAGGATGATAGAGCGAAAGCTATCCATTAAAGCAACTCCAGAAGATTTAGTAACCAAAACTATGTTAGACACAATGTACCACTGAGAGGGGGGTGAATCAGTGGTTCTCAAACTTTTCCCTTTAACTATCCTATGTGAGTAGACCAGTTATCCTTCTAACTCAATGCAGACTTATAGGTAAGAAGCAAAACCAACACAAATGCAATCACACACAAAGGAGACATCACATAACACCAACATATATGAGGAAAACCCAAGATGGGAAAAAACTCGGTGAGAAATGTTGTTGGAGTCTACTGCTCCTATCCAACCTCACAATGAATATCTGATTACAATGTTTAGGGCACCAACCCAAGGAGCACCAACCCCTGATTTAGGGCACCAACCCAAGGAGCACCAACCCCCAATTCAGGGCACCAACTCAAGGAGCTACAACCCCTGCACCGAGATACACTTCAATGAATACAAAACATAATCATTAACAAAATAATAACTTTGTTACAAATGGATTTTGTAACACTTCTACAAATCTCTTTGTTGGATCTTCTATCCAGTTCATTGTTGGTTCTCTGCTAACCCTCACACTTTTGCAACCTTACTCTCTGCTCACCTTCTCCTACCACTGGTCACCTTCTCCTGCTGCTTCTCACTTGCTAACTTAGGCTCTACTGGTTGTTCATCTGATGGACTCTGCACTTGACTATCGATTACTCAGCTTATTGGTTCCACCCTAATCTATTCTGTGCCTGTGGGATCTTCTTTGCAACACACTCACGACCACCTCACTCTATGCTATCCTTTGGCTGGCTTGAACACCACCTGTTCACTTCTACACTAATCCTCCTTTGCTTCTTGTCGGTTGTATTAACCTTACTGGTTAAGCCTTTGCTAAACCCTGTTGCCGGTTGTCTCCCTTCTTCTTTATCTTTATGATCCTCTGCAGATATCACTCTTTTTCTACTTCTCTATTTGGCCTTTTGCATTACTTGGCAACATCTCTCTCTGAGGCATCATCTAATTCTATCTCTGACCTGCATATATATGATCAGACATTCCTGCCAAAAGCAACATTTGAACTTGGCACCTTAGGGTATCTTCCACTGATCACGAGGCACATCGAATCCAATCAGCTCTCCTTCTAGAGATCGACCACCTGCAACGGATCAATCAACCGTTGTCAATCTCGTGGCTTTCAATACACGTTTGCTATGTTTAGCAAAAATGGCCCTGTTCCTCAACCTACTTCTGTCAATCACATTTAGTGATCTTGCAGTTGCCTTTTCCAAATCTGATCTACAGTAGAGTGTCTTTCATCGATCATGGCATCACTCAGATCTTCGGTTTGCATTGAGCTGCAAACCCTTTGCAATCCTCTGTGATTGTCACAGTCAATATTTAATGTCGACCAAACACCAGCTACCTCACCAACACGACACATCACCAACCTTTGCGAGCTTGCCACTTCAACTCCATGTGACAACCTTGTCGATATCCACCTCAATAAAGATCTCTGTGTCGGCTAGACTCGGTCATCGACAATCAACATGCAACCAGTCCTTTTTTCTGCTAGTTCACTAAATTTGTCGGTATCTCACACTTTATCGATTAACCATCATGTCTGTACTTTGTTGATCTATCGGTGGAACACCTTAACTAGTCGCCAGACATGCCTATCCATAGCATTCTCATTCTCATTAGGTAGGAGCACATCACTTAGCCTCTTTTCTCTCTTACTGGTTCTCATACTTATCGGTAGGCACCTTGATGACACCATGTATCAACCTTCAACTATTTCCATCTAAGGCATCTGCATGTCGATTGCACTGTCTATCTACAACTGCTCCACTTTGCCTTCTCTATCATTAGACTGGACATCATCTCAGCTCGTTTGTCAAGGTGACAAACCCATCACTTCTTTACTCTTCGTTTTCTATCCTGGTGGCTTATCATGCCTTCTATGTCAGTCCAGTGCATATCCCTGATTTCATGCACTTGAGGAATCCGTTTGATTCATTGGTAGATTTGGTGTGATCCTTCAAACACATGCCTTTACCTCTTCTTCCTTATCTCATAGAACTAAGATGCATACTTTGCATAATAGGAGATAAGATCCACTTACCAGTGGGAGTGGATCCTTGTCATCTACATCCCGCAATGCACTCATGTGGCTTCCCTATTTGTGCAACATATCTTCAAATAGGCACATGTGATCCGATTGGGCACACTCACTATTAGCTATCTCTTTACATGGTGACTGCATCTCTATCTGATGGGAGTCATGTTGTTCTACATCCACACATCATACTGGTGACCTGTACATCCTTCTCCTCCTATGTTGATGTGATTCAGGTAACATTCCATCTCTTCATCACAAACAACAACTCAACATCTCGCTCATCTTGCTTGTACACTGGTCATAAGTTTTCCAGTTGACAACCACTCACTTGGTTGATTTGTCTTCTCCATGTCAACACATCACTTACTAGTTGACATACCCTCCTTACTGGTGACAGAGTATACTGGTAACCTATCCATATCATCCACACAAGTCAAACACTAGCTTGTGTACTAGTGACTCCAGTGGTCATTCCTCTGAATGACATTCTCTTCTTTTCCAGTGACTTGCAACACTAGTTGACATCAATAACTGCATGTCAACAATAATCCCATACCGGTTGTCCTTCTATACCGGTTAACATCAATGACAACACAATGCCAATAATATCCCCCTTTGGCATTGATTTCAACTCATGTAGTATCCGACATAGTACATAATCTTTCTCCCCTTTTGTATGATCCATGGATTCTCACACATGTAGTATGCGGTATACTACATAATCCTTCTCCCCCTTTGACAACAATGGAAAGGGGCACTGTCAGGGTCTCTCATCTCCTTGAATTTACTGGTCACTAACAAATTTTCCTCTCTCCCTTTTTGTTTACCGAATGCTTCTCCTCCTTCTGCATCCTTTCAATTCATAGCATTTGAGATAAAGAGCTCTGTATACACCTAAAAATGGTCTAAAGATAATTAATTGAAAAAGCAATTATTTGATTAATCTCCCTCCCCAATTTAATTGAATTCATCAAACAATTTGATTAAATCATCCAAATTCATCTACTTATTAATAAATCTAAGGATTTATTAAATAGGTTCATCTCAATAATCCTCCTTGATTAATTAATTCAAATTAATTAATCTTCTCCATCAAAACCATTTCTTCCAACTCCTAATTAAAACAAATCAAAACAATGAGTTGTTGAAACTAATTAGCCATTTTTCTATTAAATGAATTTCTAAATTCAAATTCTCCTACATTTAACCACCTAACCTAACCATTCCTAAACCTAACCCATTCTACCTACCCCCATGTTCCCTTTCATCTAACATTTTCTAGAACCTTTGTGACACTTGTCACTAAGTGTTCCCTTTAATCCAACCTCCTTTGCCAATCTCCTCCAATTTAACCATTGATATCTTCAGATCAATCTTGACCGTTGAATCCTGCCACATCACCCCTAGCATTGGGAAATCCTATAAATAGACCCTATTTTGGAGAACAAATGGCCAATTCACATACATTCATTTTGGTCCTAATTCATGTCAATTTACCAATTCACTAATTCATGCTAATTCATGCTCAAATTTAGCTCATGCATTGTTATTATAGGCATCTAGCTTATAATTCATTAGTTTAGCAATGTTATCATGCTCAATTTGGTTTGAATCTTAGCTTAATCATGCTAGGATAATCATGAATTCTAATAGATTAATCATGCTATCATATTAGTTCATGCATAATCATTCAAACCCTCCATCTAAGTGTAGTCAAGTCATTGGAATTTGCATACTAAGATCTGAGAGCAAAATCCAGACTCGCATTACTAGGAGGCAATAAATCGATTAGTTAATGGTTTATTGTTTTTTGTTTCAATTTGCTAACCATTGCTTGTAATGACTTATTGAGTGCATTGTGGTTGTAGGTACAGGTACACTTCATAGAGCATGACATTTTGGAACCCACCATGGGGCCGAAATCATCATTTTCAACCTCCCAAGCTTCCTCAAAATCCATCTCCGCCGGATCAGAATCAAAATGTCGTACGAGTTGCCTTTTTGGCTCAAACGAGTTGCCTTTTCATCTCGTACGATACTAATCCTGACTCGTACGAGATTTTAGAGTGCAAATTATTTACTTGTACTATGTTGATCCTCTGTCGTACGAATTTATTTTCACTGTCGTACGACAGTAAATTCTGTTTCATACGAGTTTCTGTTTGATTAAATTCTGTGTCGTACGAGTCTTCTTGCATTACTGTATGAAAATTAATTCTTTGTCGTGCTAAATGGAAAATAATGTCGTACGAGTCTCTGTGTCTGTAAAATTTAATAAACTGCAAGTTAGGGTTTTTTTTTTTGGTTTTAATCTGAGATTTCTAACACTAAACCTGACTAGTTTTTTTTATATTTTTGGCAGCCTAACGATTTTCTGCAGATACGCTTGTCAAAGAAAATACACATACCAAAGACAAAATTCTAAACAATGACTACTAATGAGTTTTTGCAGGTTGCCTAAGGATTCCGCTAAAAACTTTGTGTATTCTTTAAGTTTTTTAGGCACACTTCATTTTTGGGCTAAAAAAATGAACAAACATGTATTTGGTGTTTTGATGATAGGTGAGTATGCTCTCACCTTTCTTAGGTGATCAGAAAGCTAGATTCATCTTTTCATTCATTAGTGCATATCTTTAGCAGGCCTGCCCTCCCGAGGAGTTAATAACTCTTAGCCATTAAGGCTGGTGAGAGGGGAACGACCTAAGTGGGAACAGCTAACGCCAAGTAATCCAACCCACTATAAAATAATTATGTTTTTGATGAAAATCAAAGCAGCGGTAGTGCTCAGGAATAGCTCTCCTCCATACCTTCGGGTATATCAAACCTTGGTTTTCAAGGCTGGGAGACCTCTTAATTGAGTTTATACCTCGACGTGCCGAATGGATCCTTTACTAAATCCAAGTTAAAATAGAAGCTACCTGATTCACCTCTGAAAGGGTGATAATCTTTATGCAAGAGAGATAGTAACTCTCCCAAGACACTTGCCATATCGTGCCCCCATTAGCATTTGGAGTCGGATAATACGGCGTTGAGAATCCATTGCGTGATGCTCAGCGATCGTATTCTGATTAGCTATTGGGTGTGTACCTAAGTCAACAAGCAAAGGTTTTCATTCTCAGCCAACTTCCTTAGGGTTTTAGCATGCTTGGAGTCAATTATTATATCGTGTGTTTGCTGTGTATTCATCCCTAAAAGTGAAAAATCAAACATATCAAACTGGAAAACACAAGCAACACACCAAAATTCACAAAACAAAATTCAGCAAAACAAACATTTTTTTGTCTCTGTCTGGTTCTGTGTCATACAAATTAGGATATTTGTCGTACGAGTTAAGATTGCTGTCGTACGAAAGAGTTTGTAGAAAATCCTTAGTTGTACTACATAGCATTCTATGTCGTACGAGTCATCCAGTTTGTTGTACGGTTCATAAACTTATGTCGTACGAGTTGCTGTTGTTTCAAAGAATTTTTTTTGGTCTGTCATATAGGTCATCAAGCTGTGTCGTACAAGTCTCCTAGTCTGTCGTATGGTTCAGAAAAGTTTGTCGTACGAGTTGCTAAGAAGTCTATTATGTCATACAAGCCTGTATCTTGTGTCGTCCTCAGCTGATTCTTATGTCGTACGAAACTCTACATTTGTCAGTCCAGAACTAAGTCTTACATACCTGTTTCAGATTTGTCATTTCTGTCTGGTCAAAATTGCAGTAAACATAAACACCTGGTGTCTATTATTCTGTGTTTAAAATCATCACGTGTATGCCCGTCCTAACTAGATCTCAAAGACAAAAAATTGCAGAGACCAAAATCGAAACATTAGAAACAACTAGAATCATGGAACATGAAGATGAAATACAAGTGGAAGGAGAAATAACAGAACAAAACATCAAAGACATCAAAAAGGACCCTCAATTCGACAAATTTATGCGAAAATTGTTGGAGGAAGAAAAAGAAAAATATTTTCTAATGTTAGCCAAATCTGGTGCTACACTCCCTCAAGATTTTGATGTGAACAAATTAACACAAAAGAGAAGTGATCCTCCTCCTAATAATGAACCATATGAAGACATCTTTGGTCTCAAAATGAATGATATGTCAAATCCTCGTAACACTAAAACCAATGATGAGACTTACATCCCCCAAAGAGATGAAGTAGAAATCCTAAATAACATTCAACCCAATAATGATACAAGAAGGATTAGAGATGAACCAAGAAGAGATCTAGATCCTCCTAGAATACAAAATCAGGGTTATGCAAGAACAAATCACGTTGATAATCCTATCACAACCCTCACACAACAACTACAAATGATGCAAACGCAAATCCAAGACATGCAAAGAGGAAATGTTAGGCGATATTCACTCCAAGAAATTTGTCCCTATCCTTTTGATAGAAACCTAAACATGATAACATTTCCTATAGGATTTGAAACTCCCAGATATGAGAAATATGACAGAAGCACTGACCCTCAAGACCACATACGAGAGTTTTGCACCATGAGTATGGAGTTTGCACACGAGGATACATACTTAATGAGACTATTTCCGAAAATTTTAAATGGGCTAGCCATGGAATGGTTTTCTAAACCGCCTCCCGGAATTAGATCATTTTCAGAACTGGTAGATAAATTTGTTTCGCAATACTCGTATAACATACAACCAGAAGTGACAATGTTAGACTTGTGTAACACTAAATAAAAAACTGGAGAATCATTCATGACATGCCTACAACGATGGAGACGTCTTGCGTCACGATATCCTCGTACCATACCAGAGTATGAGAAAATGTACATCTTTATTGACAACTTAAACAATCAAATGAGTTATCATTTAAAAATGCAAGGAAATCAAAGTTTTTGAAAAATGGTTGATAATGGAATTAGAATGGAAGAAGCCATGATAAAGAAAGGCGAATTAAAAATATGCAAAGAAGGAATCTATTCTCCTAACCACAACAATAACAACCATCATAATGACAAACCAAAATTTTGGAATAGAAACTGAAATATAGTTAACGATGGAATAGTGGATAATAATAATGTAAAACCAAAACAACTAGTTTTCAATTTATCTACTTACTCGGCAGCAGCACAACAAAATAATAATCACCAAAGAGCAACTATCAAAACATTCTTTCAAAGACAATTTACAGACATTGGTGAACCCCTGGGGTCAAAATTAAAAACACTTATCGCTAACAAATTGATTTCTTTGCCAAAAGAAAGAAACTATGAACCTCAAATAAAACCACACCGGTGGAATGATCATCAATATTGCGATTTCCATCAAAACAAAGGACATCTCACAGATAATTGTCAAAAGTTGAGACATGTCATACAAGATTTGATTGACAAAGGAGTAATAACGGTGGATGGACATACAACAAATGAATCTCATACAACTTTTAAAACTCCACTTCCCAACTATGAGAAAGGTGAGTCCTCAACAATAAACAATGGTAAGGGTAAAGCAAAGGTAAACTATGCTCATACATATGATAGTGTGGTGAATGTGATTGTAGTTAAAGAAAAACAAAATCAAGAACATGCTCAGGCTATAACAAGAAGCAAAGCCAAAGTTATTTTGCCAAGTCCTAGAACAAACACATCATCCACAACAAAACAATACAATTTAGTGGAACAATTGCAGAAAACACTTGCGCAGATATCCATCTTGGAGCTTTTGAAACTTTCACCCGCACACAAGGAAATTCTTGAATGAGCATTAGTAGATACCACCATATCCAAAGATCTTGATATTGATCAATTCCAAACCATGGTGGGACACCTCATAACCCCTCACTGCTTATCATTCACTGAAGAAGATGACATGTCCTTGCAACATCCCCACAATGCTCCCTTGCATATAGAAGTCATCATTCATAAAACGTGCGTTAAACGTGTCCTAATAGACGAAGGAGCTGGTCTAAATATCTGTTCATTAAGTCTTGTTCGTGCTTTAGGATATTCAAAAGATGCAGTTGATGCTCGAAAAAGGATCACTATAAAAGCCTATGATGAAGAAGAGCGTTCCTCCAAAGGAATTGTGATACTACCCATCAAAGTGGGACCTTTGTAGAAAGATACAGCATGCCAAGTTCTAGACTTGGATTTATCATATAATATACTCCTAGGGAGACCATGGATCCATGACTTGCAAGTTGTCCCATCAACATACCATCAATGTGTAAAATCTCCATACAATGGTGAAGAAATCACTATCTCTGCAGATTCAAATTCTTTTCAATATTGCAGCAATCTCAAAATAGCTCAAGAAGTCACCATTCCTCATAATAGGGAGGCATCATCTTCAAACACACAATCCAAGGAACAATCATTTGCCTCTATTCTGTCAAGTATGGAAAAACAAATGCAGCTAAAAGATCGAGGAAACGGAGAATATTTGACATCACAAATACCACTCTCTGCTAAATCCTTGGGAAAACCATCAAACTCTACACAACAACCAGTTGTAAAACATCTTCCAATATTTGATGGAGCATTTATTAGTGCTGGGACCTTATCAGAGGAAACAAAAGACAAAGATGTGCTACAGTGGCTATACAAGGATGAAGAGGTCCAACAAAAGATCAACAATGTTCGCATACCTACAGAAAAATATGGAAAAGGATTTAGCATCCTCAGAAAGATGGGATACACCAGAACCGGTCCTATAGGGAAAAGAAAAGAAGGTATCTCAGAACCTATCCAACCTTACACTTAGCAGACTACAGACAAATCAGGCATAGGATATGGACAAGCTAATTTGCCAGAAGATACACTTTTTAGTCAACAACAAGAAGAATATGAGAACATACAAGAACAACTTGCTATTGAAAGGGAGCAACAAGAACGAACAAGGAAATGGGAAAAGAAGTAAGCTTCAGATCAACAAGAAAAACAGATCAAAAGTACCTCTCAAGCAGCATTAAATCTTGATCAAAACGAACATGATCCTAGTACAAATCTAGGAGAGCTCATAACAAGGTTGACAAAACTCAATCTCAGTCCTGAAGAAGCTGAATATGAAAGAAGACAAGACATATTACGAATAATAGAAGAAATGCTATATGATAAAATCTATAGATTACAAGCTATCAGTGAGATAGATTCTAATGAGTGGGAATGGGATTCCCATCATTCTAAAGACTCAGCTAAAGAAAGTTGCTTTGAAGGAGATGTAGAAGTTGATATAGTTCACACGTATGTAGAACAAACATTAGGGACCAGACTACTTGAATCAGAATCACATTCGGCTGACATGGACTTAATCGAGGACGATCAGGGTTTTCTTATACGAGGTCATTCTAATGAGAGTACTGTTCTAGACATGGACCTGCATACTGAAAATTTTGACACATCTATCATGACCCTTAATACCCTTGAAACATCTCAACCTGACGATCCCTTACCTCTACTACACCCTGAACTTATTGATTGGGAAAATGAAGGACATACCGCCATTGATACCTTTCCAAATGATAATGCTATATCCTTATATCTTAATGCAATCGAACCTATAACAACCTTCACCAGGGATTCCGCTAACGTATCTTTGAGTCAAGTGGGTGCCAAATCTCCTAGTTGCAAAAATGAAAATAAAGAAAAGAATATCAGATTTAATGTTGAAAACCATTTATTGGCAACATTAGATCGAGAAAAAGAAAAAACAAAGGATGCATCCAATGGTGAAAACCTCCTTGAGGCACCGGAAGATGGGAGATTTGACACTTTACCTGAGCACTATCAAGAAAGGTCATCCATTCTAATTGAACCAACAGAGGCGATTAACATTGGCACAATAGAGAAACCAAAGATTCTGCATCCAGCGACTTCTCTATCAGAAAAAGAAATGCAACAATATATGGAATTTTTTAAACGAAGGCAAATAAATTTCGCCTGGTCATATGCAGACATGCTAGGGATAGATCCAAGGATTATTATGCATCACCTAAATGTAAGTCCAGGAGCCAAACTAGTCAAACAAAAGTTAAGGAAAATGCATCCACATATTGCTATTCTAGTCAAAGCAGAACTAAAGAAACTATTGGATGTCAGATTCATCAGACCTGTGGCCTATCCTCAATGGGTATCCAACATCGTTCCTGTTTCAAAACCAAATAAAAGCATCAAAATATGCACAGACTTCAGAGATCTTAATAATGCTTGTCCAAAGGATGATTTTCCTCTACCTAACATTAACATCATTGTAGATTTAACTGCTGGACACACCATGTTCTCTCTAATGGATGGTTTCTCTGGATACAATCAAATCAAAATAGCAATTGAAGATCAAGAAAAGATAGCTTTCACATGCCCATGGGGTACTTTCTGCTGGAATGTCATGCCTTTTGGATTAAAGAATGCATGTGCTACATATCAAAGAGCTATGACAACTATATTTCATGACATGATGCATACATTCATGGAAGATTATGTCGATGAAATCTTAGCAAAATCATACAATAGAGAAGAACATATAGAGATATTGGAAAATATTTTTGACAGGTTAGAACAATACAAGCTATGACTAAACCCTAAGAAATGTGCCTTTGGTGTTACTTCAGGCAAACTATTGGGATACATTGTTTCAGCTAGAGGTATCGAAGTGGATCCAGCTAAGGTAAAAGCAATCATGGAAATGGCATCTCCTAAAAATATCAGTCAACTCCGATCACTTCAGGGAAGACTCCAGTCAATTAGAAGATTTGTTGCTCAGCTAGCAGATAAATGTCAATCATTTACTCATCTGTTACATAAAAATGTTCACTCTAAATGGGACAATCAATGTGAAGACTCATTCAACAAAATCAAGGCATATCTCATGCAACCACCTGTACTAATGTCACCAATTCCTGGAAAACCATTATTACTCTATGTATCAATCACTGAGACATCACTAGGAGTTCTACTTGCACAACAGGACAATGAAGGAAAAGAAAGAGTTATCTACTACATCAACAGAACATTAGTAGGATATGAGATCAACTATTCATCAACAGAAAAATCATGTGTGGCAGTAGTTTTTGCTTCTCAAAAATTACGACACTACCTCTTATCTCACTCCATCAAGTTAATAGCTAAAATCGATCCTCTCAAATATTTACTCAGCAAAGCAACATTAACAGGACGATTAGCTAAATGGATCATGATCCTAAGCGAGTTTGATATTGAATATGTTGATAGGAGAGCTATCAAAGGACAAGTCATTGTAGAACAATTAGTAGAGGCGCCACTTCAAGCTGATCATCCTTTAAGGATTGAATTTCCTGATACAAATATCTTAATAGTCACAACAAAACATGGCGACTATACTTTGACGGTTCATATACACAACATGGATCAGGAGCAGGTATTTTACTTATCACACCACAAGGTCATACAATCCCAAAAGCATACAAATTAAGCTTTCCATGTACAAACAATATAGTAGAGTATGAAGCATTGGTAACGGGTATCAAAATGGCTATAGAATGGAACATCAAACAACTTCAGGTGTTCAGAGACTCTCAGCTTGTCATCAACCAAATCAATGATGACTATCAAACGAAAGATGACAAACTCATGCCTTACAAAAAGATGGTGGAAGATTTCAAGAAACACTTTGACGAAATCACTTTTGAACAAATTCCAAGAAATGATAATAAAGTAGCAGACGCCATGGCAACATTGGCTTCTCTATTACAAACACAAGAAAATCAAGAACATTATGAATTCCTGGTTGAAGAGTTGTTTTATCTTGCCTATAATTGTCCGGTTACCCAAACCATCTATCAACTCATTGGACATAACTCATCCTGCTATGGCCAAACTTACACATACCTAAAAGATAACACCTTACCTCCCGACCTATCAAAGAACCAAAAGAGAAACTTTATTCGCCAATCCTCTTAGTATACTCTCGTCGCAGACACCCTATTTAAACGAGGTCTAGACGATACTCTCTTAAGATGTCTCGAACAAGAAGAATCTGAGAAGGCCTTACATGAAGTCCATAATGACATTTGTGGCACTCATTCAAGTGGTCTTACCCTTTCGAAAAAACTCATACACTTGGGCTATTATTGGCCGACTATGGAATGAGATTCTTTTCAAATAGCTAGAACATGCAAACAATGTCAGATTCATGGAAATTTGATTCATGCACCAACATGAGAACTTCATGCTTTAGCAACATCTTGGCCTTTCTGCAAATGGGGACTTGATCTAGTAGGAAAGATAACTCCTTCTTCATATAACAGACACAAATTCATCCTGGTAGCTACAGAGTATTTTACAAAATGGATTAAGATGGTACCTCTTATCAATATCACAGGAAAACAAATTGCTGCATTTATCCTGAACTACATCATCTATCGCTATGGAATACCAATGACCATTATCACTGATAATGGGCGACCATTCAAAAATCAGGATGTACAAGAACTATGTGAAAAGTTCAAGATCCAACATAGATTCTCCACACCATATTACCCACAGGGGAATGGACAGGCAAAAGCATCTAACAAAACTATTCTAAAAATCCTCAAAAAGACAGTGAATGATGTTGGGAAAGATTGACATGTTCAATTAAACCCTTCTCTTTGGGCCTACTGCACTAGTATCCGCACACCGACATGTGCCACACCTTTCTCTCTTATATATGGATCAGAAGCCATATTGCCAATCGAAGTAGAGATACACTCTCTACGTGTATCACTAAAGGTTGCATCCCAGATGAAGAACAAAGAATATCTAGACTGTAGGAGTTAGAATTGATCCATGAATGAAGACAAAATGCCTTTGATCATCTAAAGGTATATCAACAAAGAATGTGCTAGAGTTATAATCATAAGGTCAAACCATGAATCTTTCAAGTTGGAGAACTAGTACTAAAAGAAAATCCATGCAATCAGGTAGATCGAGAAAAGAAAGGAAAGTTTGAATCAAACTGGTTAGGACCATTTGTAGTCACAATAGTATTTGGGTCAAGAGCATATCAACTATCAACACAGGACGAGGATTAGCTTGAGGAAACAATGAATAGCATACATCTGAAGAAGTTTTATGTCTAAAAATCAGAAAAATCAAAAAAATCAAAAAAAGGGAAAAATAAAATAAAAATAAAAATAAAAATAAAAAAATATATATATATATATATATATATGAGAAAAAGTGCAATTAAAACAGATGGTGAAAACCTAGCAAACGGGCGCTATCTGTCAACCAGCTCTTCCATCTATTAGTTCATGCATTTATCCTCTATCAGCATCCATCATAAAGCATTTGTACATATGCAAGCATCGCAGCTACTCTCTCACCATGGTTTGGATCATTGAGTATATCATAACAACTTTGTTTCTAGGCTTGGGGCAAAATCCTACACCTAGCTGGGGGCAAAACTATTGATCATTTTGAGCTTAATCAAACAGGAAAAACAATAGTTAGACAACACTTATCAACTGAAAACACTAAGACACATCCAACATTGAACATGAGATCAAACTATCAACTATCAAGCTATCACAAAATTAGTCTAAGCACATCGAACAAATTTTAAATGGATGATATCTTTTGGTTACTATTTTTCAGCACTTTGGTTCAATTTTATTATCTTGATTTTTGCTATCATGATTTCTGAGTACCTCTAGGATGTCTTTGATTAGAGGAACAAGGAAGGAACGTGATATTTTTCTTGTCTGTTGTCTGTAAATTAATCATTAGTAGGTGCAAATTTGTCTCAGGACATGATCATCGAAGACATTTCCGATTTGCATATACCAATGGTTAATACTGCCTATTTTACGCAAACAACACTCAGGTCATCTTGGTTTAATTATACCTCGATGCTTGTGTTAACTTGCAATATTAAAATCCAGGAAATAAGTGCTAGGGTCATCATGGTTTAATTATACCATCGATGTTTGCACTCACTTACCACATTCCAAAAAAGCTCAGTGATGACAAAAACACAAAATAATCCAGTGACTAGTCCAAGCATAGTTTTGCATTTCGTTGCAGTCCCTTGCATTCCATTGCATTTCATTTGCATTTTTAGCTTGCATTTCATTATTGCATGGATCCCAAAAGCTCCTTTTATCCAAGGTCAAATCTATCGCAGGAATCATCAAAGTATCATCAAAAGTGTATACGCAATCAATGATGATTCATATCTCTCCAGATATTGTCAAACCAACGAAAATCTTATGCTATCTCCCTCAAATGCACCAACATCAGCATATCCAAAAAATTTTGCTACTAATATCAACAAACGGTCAGTTCTTTATCTAATCAATCTTATCAAATGAAATCAATCAATCAAACCTAATCAACTCATGTCTTATACAGGATGTATCCTTCCTGAAACTAGACGTGATCATCAATGTCTTATACAGGATGAGTCCTTCCTGAAACCAGACGTTATGATCATCCAGGTCTTATACAGGATGAATCCTTCCTGAAACTAGATGTTATGATCATCCATGTCTTATACAGGATGTATCCTTCCTGACACTAGACGCTCTGATCATGTCTTATACAAGATGAATCCTTCCTGAAACTAGATGTTATGATCATCTCTTATACAGGATGAATCCTTCTTGAAACCAGACTGAATCAAATCAATCAAGATTTTTCAATCTTACCGATCTAGGCAATCAAGCTAATCAAAGAACTCGCACTTTCATCAAACAATAGTTGCAGAAATCAAATCAAATCTATCGGGATATCAATCTCGCAAAAACTCCAAAGATCAATTATCTCAATTGATCTTTCGAGGGGGCATCATTATACCAATATTTAGCAATCAAGAGCTGGGGCATCCTATCAAACCAATACCATCATCAAAAATGAGATTATTCTTTGAATCAATGCGCCATCACACCTCGCTTCAAAGAGGGGCAAAATGTATACACCTAAAAATGGTTTGAAGATAATTAATTAAATAAGCAATTATTTGATTAATCTCCCTCCCCAATTTAATTGAATTCATCAAACAATTTGATTAAATCATCCAAATTCATCTACTTATTAATAAATCTAAGGATTTATTAAATAGGTTCATCTCAATAATCCTCCTTGATTAATTAATTCAAATTAATTAATCTTCTCCATCAAAATCATTTCTTCCAACTCCTAATTAAAACAAATCAAAACAATGAGTTGTTGAAACTAATTAGCCATTTTTCTATTAAATGAATTTCTAAATTCAAATTCTCCTACATTTAACCACCTAACCTAACCATTCCTAAACCTAACCCATTCTACCTACCCCCATGTTCCCTTTCATCTAACATTTTCTAGAACCTTTGTGACACTTGTCACTAAGTGTTCCCTTTAATCCAACCTCCTTTGCCAATCTCCTCCAATTTAACCATTGATATCTTCAGATCAATCTTGACCGTTGAATCCTGCCACATCACCCCTAGCATTGGGAAATCCTATAAATAGACCCTATTTTGGAAAACAAATGGCCAATTCACATACATTCATTTTGGTCCTAATTCATTTCAATTTACCAATTCACTAATTCATGCTAATTCATGCTCAATTTTAGCTCATGCATTGTTATTATAGGCATCTAGCTTATAATTCATTAGTTTAGCAATGTTATCATGCTCAATTTGGTTTGAATCTTAGCTTAATCATGCTAGGATAATCATGAATTCTTATAGATTAATCATGCTATCATATTAGTTCATGCATAATCATTCAAACCCTCCATCTAAGTGTAGTCAAGTCACTGGAATTTGCATACTAAGATCTGAGAGCAAAATCCACACTCGCATTTACTAGGAGGCAATAAATCGATTAGTTAATGGTTTATCATTTTTTGTTTCAATTTGCTAACCATTGCTTGTAATGACTTATTGAGTGCATTGTGGTTGCAGGTACAAGTACACTTCATAGAGCACGACAAGCTCAACCACCAACTGACACCAATTGCTCAACAACAAAGTATATATACAAACTAGAAGCCTTTGCATATACAAGTCTGAGACCAATTGAAGGCACATGTGTTAGTGAACAAAACTTACCTGTTGGTTAGACTGCATCATCTCCCCTTCGATATGCAGAAGTTATTTTGACCCCAATTAGCTGATATCAAGTCTTGAAGCTGACACTGATACCAATTGTATCTTCTCCGATACCAACTGTATGTTCTCCTGTGCAGGTATCTCTCCCTTTTGTAGACAACTCTTTCGGTGATCTAGTTGTGATTTCAATTGGATAGACATTAAATATTTCACAACCCTGGACACTTCCAAGGACACAATCATGCCAGTATAGCCATAGAAACATGCACTCACCCTATGTCCAAGATGTCTGATAACAATCAAAAGATATGGCTGTCAACTCCCCCTGAGTCATGCATTTCAAGTCCACATTGTCGATCAGGTCCAAAAATGGAGCTCCAATATTTACCATATACTGATTGAGCTATGCATATGTGATCAATATAATGATCTGTTAGCTACATTATATCTATCACATCCTATGACATGATCCTAGATGTAAACAATGCCATACAATATCATTATCATGCCATAAATCAAACCGGTTAGCCCACAAAGGATGCATGCATACATGATCAACTATCAAGCCATCATGTGTTAATCAGGTCTTCATCAACACCACCTGAGACATGAACTCCTCATCCCATTCTACCGGGGATAATGAAATGATCCTCAAATTCATTGTCTTACATAACTTGCAAGTACTTGTTAGCATACATACTAGTTTCCTGTACCGGTCCATTATCTCTATCGAAGCATCTTTCTCTAACTCCTATCATCTTGTGTCACTTTTCTTCTAATCCCAAATGCAAATTTTTCATCCATTGACACATGCAGTAGAGATCCATCTTTGATCTGTAGGTATGTAGCCAAGTCAACCTCTACACAAACTTATATTCTCATATCCATCCTTCATATCGGAAACAACTTGTTCTTCCATGTGTCCTTCTTCACTAAGGGGGTGAATGATAAGTTTAGTGTATTACTCCCCCTAAGGTCCTGCATCTCCTTTAAGCCTTAGGAGATATCACTTGTGCATTGAATGCACAGTCCCAGTCTATGGTTGCATCATCTTGCTTCTTCTTCCATTTCTGCTTGGTCACATTCTTCTTCCCATTTTCAGTCTTGGGAGCAGGTCTTTCCTTCTTCAGTTGATGGGTCCTTGTATTTCTGGATTTTACATCACAACTAGAAGTAGTGCTATATTAGCACATGACATCCATCCCAACTTCATGATTGGGGAATCTTTTAACATGCCAGTTTGACCATTTTCTTCTGGTCATGTAGTTGTGATTGGCAACCGAAACCGGTGGACTTCTTGATCCTATTGGGACATTTCTCCTTTTGAATCCATGCAGGTCTCTGACTTCCATATGCTCTACATCTATTTCTAAGTTGAGCATAGCTACTATACCAGCTTCCATATGACTGCAAGTCCTTCTTCCTGCATTCATAACTTCTATGGCCAATTCTATTGCAGTTATAACAAACACTCTTTGCATAATCAGGAGAGGAATTATGCATGTATCTACTCCTTGATACATTTTTCTCATATGCATGATTTTTATGAGATCCTAGATTATTCCTTCTAGATCCCTTTCTACATTCTTCTTCCCTATGACCATGACCATTACATGCAAAGCAATAACCAGTAAAGGATGGCATATGACTTACAAATTTGTTTTGCCATGCATGTGGAGATCTTACAGGTTTAGCATCTCCATTTTTGCTTCTCCAAGAATGGATCCTAGGTTGTCCATTCTCTGCAGCTCTTCCATCTGATCTCTTCTTCTCCCACACTTGATTTGTCCCGTGGGCGGTGGCATTTCCTTGTCTTCTACCGGTAGGATGTCTTCTTTGTTGTCTTCTCATGTTCCTGCTTCTGGTGAATCTGTCTTCTCCCATCTCCCCTTTTCCTTTGGGATTTGAATTATTTCTCCTTGCAGTGTCAGTCTTCATCCTTGTCTGCATGTCTTCACCAATTGTGGTTAGATCAACTTTCTTCTAGGGAGCATTTGTAACTATGAAGTTTTGTCCCTTGTTCTCTCCATTTGAGGAGACAAACATAATGTCATTGTGGGGGACATTCTTGCTGGTGGAGCATTCAACGACACCACTACCTAATTCTTCAGTGTGCTTGGCATGCTTTTTCTTTTTCAACATTTTGTCTAAGACATCACTGCTACTATCAAACCTGATTCTTACCTTGAGCTCATCATGAAATTTGTCAAGGTCATTTCAGAGAACCTCCATTTCTCCAAGCAATTGTTGATATTCTTTATCTTTTACCTCTAGCTCAGATGCTAGATCTTTACACTGACACTCCTTGGTGTCTTCTTCTCAAGTCTTCAACTCTGAGATACATTTCTTAGATTCTTCAAGGCATTTTATCAACCGGTTCTACTCCACTATAGAAACATTCTTGAATAACTTGTATTCATTTCTTACTCTACTGAGTTCGTCAAGTGCAATCACAAGCTCACCTTCAAGATCAACTTATGCTTCATCTTCTTCTTCATCTTCACTATCACTGCCAAACATATCTCACCAGTAGGAGTGATCTGCATGATCATTCTTAGATGTGTGCCTCTCATTTTCCAAATCTTATGCCATTAAGAGATGGGTTCCTTCTTCACCATTGCTGCGGCTACTCACAGATCTACCTTGATCATTTGCAGATGCATGAGTTACATTTCTCATCCTATCATCACAGGTTGGTTCTGCAATAGTGGGATCATTTCGATAGAGCTTCTTCAATCTCTCCCATAAGTTTTTTGCCGATCTACATCTATCCACCTGAGAGGATATATCATCTGGTAACCCATAGAGTATTGCCTTCATTGCATCTTCATTGCATTGGTTTCTTCTATTTGCATCTGAATCGGTGGGAGGAGTGACTTTACTAGAGAAACCATTTACAATAGACATCCAGACATCAAACCCTAGAGAGGATAGGTAGACTTCCATTATACAACTCCAAAAGGAATAGTTTGAACCATCAAAAACCGGAGTAGGGATTGACACTAAACAAACCATTGTGTCCTTAAGCCAAAATCTACCCAAGCTAGAGAAAGCTTATCAACCGGGAACCTAGGGCTCTGATACCAATTGTTAGACATAATGTACCACTAAGAGGGGGGTGAATTAGTGGTTCTCAAACTTTTCCCTTTAACTATACTATGTGAGTATACCAGTTATCCTTCTAACTCAATGCAGACTTACAATTTAGAAGGGATACCAACCCAAATGCAATCACACACAAAGGAGACATCACATAACACCAGCATATACGAGGAAAACCCAAGATGGGAAAAACCTCGGTGAGAAATGTTGCTGGTGTCTACTACTCCAATCTAGCCTCATAATGAATCTCTGATTACAATGTTTAGGGCACCAACGCAAGGAGCACCAACCCAAGGAGAACCAACCCCTGATTTTAGGGCACCAACCCAATGAGAACCAACCCCTGATTTTAGGGCACCAACCCAATGAGAACCAACCCCTGATTTAGGGTACCAACCCAAGGAGCTACAACACTTGCACCAAGCTACACTTCAGTATACAAAACATAATATTTACAAATTAATAACCTTGTTACAAATGGATTTTGTAACACTTCTGCAAATCTCTCTTCTGGATCTTCTATCTAGTTCACTGCCGGTTCTCTGCTAACCCTCACACTTTTGCAACCTTACTCTCTTCTCACCTTCTCCTACTGCTACTCACTTGTCGACTCAGGCTCTACTGATTATTCATTTGACAGACTCTGCACTTGACTACCAGTTACTCATCTTACTGGTTCCACCCTACTCTGTTCTGTGCTTGCAGGATCTTCTTTGCAACACACTCACGACTGCCTCACTCTATGATATCCTCTGGCTAGCTTGAATACCACCTATTCACTTCTACACTGATCATCCTTTGCTGCTTGTCGGTTGCATTAATCTTACCAGTTAAGCCTCTAATAAACCCTATTGTCGGTTGTCTCCCTTTTGCTCGATCTCTATGATCCTCTACAGATATCACTCTTCGTCTACTTCTCTATTTAGCCTTTTGCATTACTTGGTAGCATGTCTCTCTGAGGCATCATCTAATTCTATCTTCGGTCTGCATATTTATGATCAGACATTCCCACCAAAAGCAACATTCAAACTTGGCACCTTAGGGTTTCTTCCATTGATCAGGAGGCACATTGAATCCAATCATTTCTCCTTCCAGAGATCGACCATTTGCAATAGATCAATTAACCACTATCAATATTGAGGCTTCCAATACACATTTGCTATGTTTAGCAAACACAACCTTGTTCCTCGACCTGCTTCTGTCAATCACATTTAATGATCTCACAGTTGCCTGATCAAAATATGATCTATAGTAGAGTGTCTTTCATTGATCATGGCATCACTCAGATCTTTGGTTTGCATCAAGATGCAAACCCTTTGCAATCCTCCATGACTGTCACAGTCAACATTTAATGTCGACCAACTGCCAGCTACCTCACTGACACGACACATCACCGACCTCTACGAGCTTGCCACTTCAACTCCATGTGACATCCTTGTCGATATCCACCTCAACAAAGATCTCTGTGTCATCTAGACTCGGTCACCGACAATCAACACACAACCGATCCTTTTTTTCTACCGATTCACTAACCCTGCAGGTATCTCACACTTTACTAGTTAACCATCATGTCTGTACTTTATTGATCTGTCGGTGGAACACCTTAACTAGTCGCCAGACATGCCTATCCATAGCATGCTCACTCATTAGGTAGGAGCACATCACTTAGCCTCTTTTCTCTCTTGTTGGTTCTCATACTTATCGGTAGGCACCTTGATGACACCATGTCATCAACCTTCAGCTATTTCCATCCGAGGCATCTGCATGTCGATTGCACTGTCTATCTGCAACCGCTCCACTTTGCCTTCTCCATCATTAGACTGGACATCATCTCAGTTGGTTTGTCAAGGTGACAAATCCATCACTTCTTTACTCTTCCTTTTCTATCCTAGTGGCTTATCATGCCTTCTATGTCGGTCCAGTGCATATCCCTGATTTCATGCACTTGAGGAATCCGTTTGATTCACTGGTAGATCTGGTGTGATCCTTCAAACACGTGCCTTTACCTCTTCTTCCTTATCTCACAGAACTAAGATGCATACTTTGCATAATAGGAGATAAGATCCACTTACCAGTGGGAGTGGATCTTTGTCATCTGCATCCTGCAATGCACTCATGTGGCTTCCCTATTTGTGCAACATATCTTCAAATAGGCACATGTGATCCAATTAGGCACACTCACTGTCAGTCATCTCTTCACATGGTAATTGCATCTCTATCTGGTGGGAGCCTTGTTGTTCTACATCCATACAGTATACCGGTGACCTGTACATCCTTCTCCTCCTATGTTGATGTGATTTAGGTAACATTCCGCCTCTTCATCATAAACAACAACTCAACATCTCGCTCATCCTACTTGTACATTGGTCATAAGTTTTCCAGTTGACAACCACTCACTTGGTTTATTTGTCTTCTCCATGTCAACACATCACTTACCTGTTGACATACTCTCCTTACTGGTGATAGACTATACTGGTAACCTGTCCATATCATCCACACAAGTCAAACACTAACTTGTGTATTAGTGACTCCAGTGGTCATTGCTACGAATGTCATTCTCTTCTTTGGTGGTGGCCTGCAACACTAGTTGACATCAATAACTGCATGTCAACAATACTCCCATATCGGTTGTCCTTCTATATCGGTTGACATCAATGACAACACAATGCCAACAAACAATAAAAGTAGAATTCAGCTCTTTCAGTAAATTCCTAGCTCCAAAGAATTCTTTGACAACACTAACAACATCTAGTTCCACAATATGCCAAAAATTCTAAAAAGGGAACATGAGGAAACCGTCAAGGCCCGAAGCTTTGTTTACTTCAAAAGAAAACATAGCTTTTTTAATCTTCTTCTTAGAGGGGATGGCGGTCAGGAATCTATTCTGATCTTCTCCCATAATAGTAGGGATAACCTCTAACAAATTATCTTGAGCTTCAACATTCAAGTTAGGATCAACAAAAAGGAGAAGAAATGAACAACTTCCCCCCGAATGTCTTCTTCCTTATCCAGAACTACATAGTCGATAGAAATGTGTGAAATCCTATTAGTAGATTTATATTTTATAGCCATCATGTGAAAAAACCTAGTATTTTTGTCACTTGCAGATAGCCAGAGCGATCTCGAGCTTTGCTTCCAAAATTCTTCCTCCTTAGCTATAATATCATGATATTTGACTAAAATATCATTTTCCATGGCTAAAGAAAGAGAGCTATACCCCTCCATTTGAATCTTATCTTGGATCTCTTTGAGCTCAAGTTGGATAGTATTCTTCGAAGCAAAAATATTTCCAAACACCACTTTATTCCAATGCTTAACACTGTCTTTAACAAATCTTAATTTTTTAGCAACCTTGAACATAGTAGATCCATCCACAGAGATATTCGACCAGTTCTTAATATATTCATCAAGCTTGGGGTGAGAAAACCACATTTTTCAAACATAAATGGGAAATTCCGCTTTCCCAAAACTACGTTAGCAACAAAAGTTATGGGAAAATGATCTGAGCCAATCTTGGGGACAACCGTAAGGGAACAAAAAAACTTAAACATCCAATCATTTGAAATGAGGCTTGATCTGGCGAACTTGTATTAGCTCATTTTCAGCCCTCCTATTAGTCCAAGTGTAGCTCACACCTTGAAGATCAACATCATGCAACGCTTGGTTGTTGATGAATTCCATAAGATCCAGTCTGCTCTCCATTTGCACTTGAGATTCTCCAAATTTTTCTGTTTCTTGAAGAGGTGTGTTAAAGTCTCCCATAATAATCCAATTGTCATCCAAAAATTGCAAACGACAAGAATCCAACCTTTTCCAAAATTTAGTTCTAGCAGCTTTCGCGTTTGGATCATATATATATAATAAGACCTAAGAGAAATTGTCCCTAATATGATGAAACCTTATAGAGACAATATTCGCCTCCACATCAAGAGGCACACCCTTGATATGCTTACAACTCCAAAAAATTGCAGTCCCACCTGAAGCACCCTCATAGCTACTACCTACAACCCCACAATTTTTGAACACCTTATAATTTTCCACCTTTTCCTTAGTTATTTTTGTTTCGTGAATAAAAACAATATCCGGTTTATGATCCCTTACAAGATTCGGGAGAATATCCTGCTTATGGGATCCAATAAGCCCCCTTATATTCCAGGAGATCATTTTCATTTCTTACTTGGGGAACAAACATTCAAGATGGTTTTTTGCCTACCTCCAAGATGGTTTTTTGCCCACCATCTGCTATATTCTGACGGCACTCCCACTCTCTATACCATTTAGAAGATATTTTTCCTATTGGGGATTTTGGAGTACCAACATCTTCCTTTAGCCTATTCCTTGTAGAAATACCAACTTGAGGAACACCTTTTCTTTCTTTTTTCCAACTAGCATGAAGGAGCCCTTGCCCTCCATAACATTTTCTTCATACTTTTGGTTCTCCTTTCCGCCTTAAGAGTGCAATCTTTCCCCTGCTCCTCAGACCATACTGTATTCAACGTAGCTGAAGAAAGAGGAGAAGGATCACAAAATGGGAAAGTGGATCTATCAAAATCCAAATACCTTTGAGTTCCAGACAACATAGCTAAACCGTTAGCCAAACCATTACCCGGATGGGTATCATCCTCCCCTGACAAATCCCTTTCATCACTGTTTATCTTGGTTGGGAAAATAGAATCACCATCCCCACTACCATTCTTGCCCTCTGATATTTCTCCTTCCTCCAAATGCTGATCTTGGTTCAACTCTAGGAAGGGCTTTTCAAGCTCCTTTTGTTCTTCTACATTTTGGCTCTTCTCCTAATCTAGATTAGACACCTTACCATGGGTGAAAACTTAATTCTCTTCCTCAACCATCCCTTCCCATACTGGATTCAGCTTTGGGTGGGGGATTTCCCTCTCACCCATTTGTTGAGCATTTGGGGTCTCCTCATGACCGAGGTTTTTCTCAAAACTATGATCACGCTCTTTTCCTTTGTTCTAATTCATGTTCACTTTATTCTCTCTCTAGACCTTCTTCTTAGTTGCATTTTTTTGGACAATCTCCTTATTTGTCTGCAAGGGACACTTTTTCGCCTAGTGCCCAGATTTCTTACAGAAAAAACAGACAAAGGGCATAGTTTCAAATTTCACCGTTTGAACCCATTTCCCCAACTTAGACACAATCTCCACAGAAGAAGGAAGATCTGTGTCATGGCTAACACTAACATAGATCCTAGCAAAAACTATTCTCTTTCTAGCCGATGTCATGGGATCTATCACCAAAATCTCCCCAAAAGAGCTAGCTAATCCCCTAAAAACATCTTCGTACCAGTATTCTAGCGGAAAACCCAATAGTCTCACCCAAACAGGAGCAAAAGAAAAGATAACAACATTCAGATCTAGATTAGAGCCCATCTATTCATAGCCAAATATGACTTCCCAATCACCCAAGGTCCTCCACATAAAATATCTGATAAATCTTCTTCACAAGAGAAGGTGAATGAAAAGAAACCATTAAGCATAGCTGTGATCTCATTCTGTCCTTTCAATCACCATTTATTTTTAGCAAAAGCCCTAACTAGATCAATATTGGGTCAAGGTCCCATAAACTTACCAATCAGTGAAAGGGCCATCAAGGAGATATTATGGTCAATCATTGGATTAGGGATAGAAATAACATACCTTCTTGAAGCTGGATCTGATATATTATTGATTTGAGGGATACTTGATTTTCCACTTGGTTTAACCCTCAAAAGGGAGGACCAAGGTTGTGACAAGTCCCTCCGAATACCTCTCGATCATGGACCATCACG
The DNA here is from genome assembly GCF_030272615.1 of Cryptomeria japonica. Lineage (NCBI taxonomy): Eukaryota > Viridiplantae > Streptophyta > Pinopsida > Cupressales > Cupressaceae > Cryptomeria > Cryptomeria japonica. Next base: position 529,780,657 of record NC_081411.1, read on the forward strand.
TGGCCCAACAATTCTTCCTAGATCATTGTGGATCCCCCCTCCTGTGGGTCCCCATCTTCAGAATCTGTGCTTCCTTCCTGGATTTCTATTATCTTTTCTCCTTCCTCTCCAGCATGCAGTTGCAGACACGTTCTTGCCTTCTCCCATTCAAATTTCCTTCTGCAAAGCTTTCTTGAGTCTTGTTAAGAGAATTTTCATTGTGATAAGGCAACTAGTATTGTTAAGGTAGTGCCCAAGTTAAGGTTGTCAATCTACAAACATTGAAGAGAGAATTCGAGAATTTGAAGATGTAAGAAGCTGAAAGTATTTAAGTAATTATTATGTCAGAGTCAAAGATGTGGTCAATAAAATGACTGCACTCGGGGAAACTGTAAGCAATGAAGTTTTGAAAAATTTGATGCCAAAATGGAATCATGTTGCTATAATCATAGAAGAAAGCAAGGATTTGACAACCCTTCAGTTTGATCAATTGGTTGGATCCTTGATATCTCATGAAGGAAGATTGAGAAAATCTTTTGAAAGTGTTGAGAACGCAATTTTTTCCATACTACAAATCACAAAGAATGAAGATGCCAGCAATAGCAACTCCAAAAGCAATCAAGGCCAAGGGAAAGGGAAAATCAAAATAATTCAAGAGGAAATAGAGGCAGAGGTGGCTCAAGAGAAAAAGGTAGTTCTAGAGGAAGAGGTAGAGGTGGATTTGATAAGAGAAATGTTCAATGTTACCATTGTAATAGGTATGTCCACTTTGAAAGAGATTGAAAATTGAAAGAAGGTAAAAGTGTTAATTATGCTCAAGAAGGTGTTGAGAATCCTCTAGATCATTTATTTTGTCTTATGGCAAAGATGAAAATACTAGTAAAAATATTTGGTACCTAGATTCTAGATGCTCTAACCATGTGATAGGGAATGAGAAGTTGTTTTCAACAAAGGATAGAAATTTCAAATCGAAGATTCAACTTGGCAATGACAAATCATTGGAGGTTGCTACAAAAAGAGCTATGAAGGTTTGAACAAAATAAGGTATGAAGAGTATTCAAGAAATTTATCATGCTCCACTATTGAAGCATAATTTGTTAAGTGTTGGATAGTTATGTGAAAAGAGCTATAAAGTTGTCTTTGAGAATAAGAAATGTACTATCTACGATAAGAATCAGGGAAATAGAGTGGTCACCATTGTGCCTATGACAAAGAACAAGATTTCCCCTTTGAAGTTTGGTGAGCATAAAAACATCCTTGAAAGTATGGCATATAAGGATACACTTTGGTTATGGCATCTCAGGTATGTGCATTTAAATTTTCACAGTTTGAAGCTTTTGACCTCAGAAGCATTAGTTTCTGGTTTGCCCAAGGTTGTAGAGCACAAGGAGGTTTGTGAAGGATGTGATAAAGGAAAGCATGCAAGGGAAAAGTTTTCAAAGGGAAATGCATGGAGGGCCCATCACCCACTTCAACTTATTCATCAGATATTTGTAGTCCTATGCAAACAAAGAGTTTGGATAAGACATCATATTTTATCACTTTTATTGATGATTTCTCTCAAAAATGTTGGGTGCATTTTTTGAAGGCCAAGCATGAAGCCCTAGATACATTCAAGAGGTTTTAAGAACTTGTGGAAAACAAGAAAGGGTGCAAGATCAAATGCTTGAGGATTGATCATGGAGGAGAATTTTGTTCGAAAGATTTCTATAGTTATTGTGATCTAAATGGCATTAGGAGGCAATTCACCACTACATACACACCTCAATAGATTGGAGTAGCTAAAAGGAAGAATCATACTATGGCATAAATGGCAAGGAACATGTTACAAACCAAGGGATTGAAAAATTCTTATTGGGGAGATGCAGTTTCTACAACAGTGTGCATCCTCAATCGAAGCCCCACTAGTGCACTAGAAAAGATGACTCCTTATGAAGCATGGTTTGGGAAAAGTCCTAATGTTAATCATTTCAAAGTTTTTGATTGTTTGGCCTATGTGCATGTACCTGATCATAATAGACAAAAGTTAGATGCAAAAAGTGAGCTGTGTATTGTTGTTGGGTATAGTGAGAAAATCAAGGCTTATAGATTGTATAATCCCATCACTAATAAGCTTATTGTCTCAAGAGATGTAATTTTTGATGAAGAGGAAGTCTATGGTCATCAAAAAGGCCATGTTGTGAAGTCAAAATCTATTTTGAAAGATGTTATTATTAATGATATTGATTATGAGTAGCCCACTAATGTTTTTGTTTCAAGTGTTACAAATCCGCCAAGTAGCCTCTCATCTAGTTCTTCAGTTCCAAGTTCAACTCCAGCTTCATCTCCAATTTCTAAAAGGAAGGTAAAGAGATTGAGTGATATTTATCAAAGGAGTGCAAACCAAACACATGAAGAAACTCCAATAGGTGAGATAGTAAATTTCACTTTATTTACTGAGGCTGATTTTGAACCATCATGTTTTGAAGATGCATGTACTAATGAAGTTTGTATGCAAGCAATGAAAGAAAAGATGAATTCCATTCAAAGGAATGGCACTTGGGAGCTTACAAAGCTTCCACATGACAAGAAGAAGATTGACACCAAATAGGTCTACAAGACCAAGTTTAATAGTGATGGGACTGTTAGAAAGGCACAAGGCAAGATTAGTTGCTAAAGGCTTCACATAGAAGTATGAAATTAATTATGAAGAGAAATTTGAACTAGTAGCAAGGCAAGAGACTATCATAATGATGATCTCATTAGTAGCTCAAAAGAATTGGAGCATACATTGTATGGATGTGAAAAGTGCATTCTTGAATGGGTACCTAGAAGAAGAGGTATGTGGAACAACAACCACAAGGATTTTGAAGTGAAAGGAAAAGAGAATCATGTCTATAGGTTGAAGAAGGCTTTGTATGGCCTCAAACAAGCACCAATAGCATGATATGTTAGGATTGATGGATACTTTTAGGTGAATGGCTTCCAGAGTAGTAAGAGTGAAACTACCCTTTACTACAAACAAGAAGGTGATGATATTCTCATCATAATTCTGTATGTTGATGATCTATTGTATATGGGTAGTAGTTCTAAGATGAAAGATGGATTCAAAGTTTCTATGATGAATGAATTTGAGATTAAAGATCTTGGTCTCATTTAATATTTTCTAGGAATGAAGGTTTTATTAAAGTAAGGATAAATTTTTTATTTGTCAAAGTATTTATAGGATATGCTGAAGAAATTTAATATGAGTGATTGTAAACCTTCTTCCACTCCAAGTGCTCATGGAGTTACGTTGTGTAGAAATGATAGTGTTGAATTAGTTGATGAGACAACTTATGGAAGTATTGTTAGGAGTTTGATGTTTCTAATTCACACAAGGCCTAATATTGCATATTCAGTTTCACTTGTTTCAAGGTACATGACAAATCCATCAGAAACACATGAAGGTGACCAAGAGAATTTTGAGGTATGTGAGAGGAAATCTAAGTTTTGGTATTCATTACTACTAGCTAAAATGTTCAATCATGTTGGCTTTAGTGATTCAAATTGGGAAGGTAATATGGATGACTGCAAGTCTACATCTACAAATTGTTTCTCTTTTGGTTCTGGTTTAATTACTTGGAGCTTGAAAAAATAAAGCATTGCTGCCCTCTCATCCACAAAAGTAGAGTATGTTGCTATTACCTCGGCAAGTACACAATCTCTTTGGCTAAGAAAAGTTTTGAAAGATATTGGATAGAAGCAACTTCAGCCTATAGTGATTTATTGTGACAATGTGAGTGCCATCAAGTTAGCAAAGACTCCAATCCATCAGAATAGAACAAAGCATTTTGATATGAAATATCATTTCATCAAGGATTTGGTGCAAAAAAAGGAAGTTGAATTGAAGCACACAAACACTTAGGATCAACTAGTGGATATCTTCACCAAGGTAGTTGCAAAAGCTTAGTTTTTGACACTTCAATGATAGATAGCAAACCCTCTCAACATCAAGGGGTAGTATGTAGACAATTGATGTTGCGATCATGCAGATGTAGCGTAGACTTCAAACTGCAGTTAACTGTCAGTCTTAAAATTCACTGTCAAGCTTGGACTTAAATACTTTCAGTTCCCGTTTGAAGCTTTAGTCTGAACTAATTTTATTGTTAGTATTGTGGCTGAATAATGCATGCCCATGCATAGTTAGTTTTTTGTTAGCCTGAATTAGTTTGCAACGTATAGTTTGTTTTTATTATAAAATTGTAATTAATTTTTTCCACCGAACAATGCATGCTTTGTATGCTCTATATTTGACGATGAATTTTAAATTTTACATGCTACGAATTGTAATCTTAGAGGTGCAGAAAACTATATATGCATACCTCTATTATTTTTTCGTTTAAACTGCAATAAGAGAAACAGGGTACTCTGCCTTTGTTTGCTGAATTCATCTATGATTCATTTATTGGTGTGTTAATATTGATTGGTGCTGAAAGTCTGAATTGCTATTGAGTTTTGGAGTTATCTTTTTTCTCTATTATGTTATTATTGAGTTTATGAGCTGGCTTTAGGAACACGGGCCATTTTTCAGATTCTATAATTTGTAGAGTTCATAGCTTGAACGAAACTGGAAAAATGTGTATTCTCCATTGCGAAAATGTTTAACCAACTTCCATTGCTACTTCCATATTGCTTACAATTTCTTTGTTTCTCCCCATTCTGGCTCGAGATCGTTGGGTCTTTCTCTTCATTTTGAACGTATAAAAAGCAAGACATTCTCTCCAATCTCTTATTTGCTCTGCATTTACCACAATATCAACCAAAACATTACTTATGCAAGACTTCTCAGATTTACAGATTGTCATCTTCAGAATTAAAAACTCCTCACGTGCATCCCATGAAGGATCTTTCAAAGGCAATGGTGTCTTCTCCAATAAAAATTACTTGGAGAAAATTCCTATATCCTTCATGCTTTTCTGTACTTATTGTCCCTACACTGGTCAACTTGCTTCTTTTCCAATTTTGTTGACAGTATAATTGATGGTGTTTCGTCTGAAAAATCTTATATATTTTTTTTTAATCTCTATCTTTTATGCTTTTCTAGAATTCTCAGCTGACTTTTTATCCCTGCACCAATCCCTCGTCAACGACAGTGCAAGCAGTGTAGAAACTAAAAAATACCCCTCTTTTAAACCAGCCGATTGACAGGAACAATATAGAAAAATAGAAAGAATGAACAATAAAGAAATCACTTATAGAAATTACAAACAGAGCACCCCTATTTCAGTACTGCACTCAAAATTTTTATTACAACAGTTTGATAAAAAAATCAATTTTTTATTGTAGATTACAAACAATACAGAGGTCTGTATATATAGATTTAAGCACCTCTTAAAATATAGTTCAAAGCATGTAAAAAACTAAATTCTACGTTAAAAGAAGAGCATGTAAAAAACTAAATTCTACGTTAAAAGAAGAGCATGCAAAAGAATGCATTATTTAAAAAACAAACAAACTAAATCATGACTAGCTACGGTGGAGGAAGTGAACACTAGTTAGCCTCTCTAAAAAACTGTATATTTTATTTTTACAACTGAAAAAATAATAATAACAAAACTACGAACTCTCTCTAAAAATAGTGATAAAAAATTGAAGTATGTGGTGAATGCAGTATTTCAGTCAATGTTGAGTTTAACTAGCAATCTGATCGGTGGTCGGTGGATGATTTATGGTGCATGCTTATGATATATTGGATGCTAAGAATAGTGATATTGCATGGAGTTGCATGCTCGAGCAGCATCAATTCTTCACATACTCCCCCTTGATGCTGAGAGAGCTCACAATCTTATCATGAAGTGCCAAAAGCTGAGCTTTTGCAATTGCCTTGGTGAATATATCCGCTAGCTGGTCTTGAATGTTTATATGCTTCAATTCAATTTCTTTCTTTTGTACCAAATCCCGAATGAAATGATATTTCATATCAAATTCTTTGTTCTGTTGTGATGAACCGGATTCTTTGCTAACTTGATGGCACTTACATTATCACAATAAATCACTGTAGGCTGAAATTGTTTTTCTCCAGTTTCTTCCAAAACTTTTCTGAGCCAAAGAGCTTGTGTACCTGCTAAGGTAATTGCAACATACTCTGCTTCTATGGATGAGATGGCAACAATGCTTTGTTTTTTCGAGCTCTAGGTAATTAGACCAAAACCAAAAGAGAAACAATTTCTAGATATAGATTTTCGGTCATCCATACTACCTCTCCAATCTGAATCACTCAGAATCCTCTTGGTTGCCTTCATATGTATTTATGACAGATTTTTCATATACCTTGAAACAAGTGAAACTAGATATGCAAAATCAGGACTCGTGTGGGTTAGAATCATCAAGATCCCCACAATACTTCTATAAGTTATTTCATCAACTAAATCAACATCATCATCTCTACACAACACAACTCCATGAGCACTTGGAGTGGAGGAAGGATTACAATCAGTCATCAAATTTCTTCAACATATCCTATGCATACTTTGTTTGACAAATGAAAATTTCATCCTTACTTTGATAAACCTCAATTCCAAGAAAATATTTCATGAAACCAAGATCTTTCATCTCAAATTTATTCATCATAGAAAATTTGAATTCATCCTTCATCTTAGAACTACTACCCATATACAATAGATCATCAACATTCAAACTTATGATAAGAATATCAATACCTTCTTGTTTGTAGTAAAGGGTAGGCTCACTCTTACTTCTCTTGAAGCCATTCTCCTGAAAGTATCCATCAATCCTGATATACCACACTCTTGGTGCTTGCTTGAGACCATACAAAGCCTTCTTTAACCTGTAGACATGATTCTATTTTTCTTCTACTTCAAAACCTTGTGGTTGTTCCACATATACTTCCTCTTCTAAGTACCCATTCAAGAAGGCACTTGTCATGTTCATATGATGTATGCTCCACTTCTTCTGAGCTTCTAATGAAATCAACATTCTAATGGTTTCCTATCTTGCTACTGGTGCAAATGTCTCTTCATAATCAATGCCATACTTCTTAGTGAAGCCTTTAGCAACTAATCTTACCTTGTGTATTTCAACACTCCCATCACTGTTAAACTTGATCTTGTAGACCCATTTGGTGCCAATTTTTTTCTTTTCATGTGGAAGCTCTGTCAACTCCTAAGTGTCATTCCTATGAATGAAATCCATCTCTTCTTGCATTTCTTGCACCCAAAACTCATTAATACATGCTTCTTCAAAACATGATGGTTCAAAATAAGCCTTGGCTAATAAAGCAAAATTCACTGTCTCACCTATTTGGTTTTCTTCATGTGCTTGATTTGCACTCCTTTGATAAATATCACTCAACCTTCTTACCTTCCTTGTAGAACTTGGAGAAGAAGTTGGACTTGAACTTGGAATTGAAGAACTAGATGAGGGACTACTTGGAGGATTTGTAGCTCTAGAAACAGAAACATTAGAGGGCTGCTCATGATCAATATCAACAATTATAACATCATTCAAAACATATTTTGGCTTCTCCACATGGTCTTTTTGATGATCATAAACTTCCCCTTCATCAAAAATTACATCTCTTGAGACAATAAGATTATTAGTGATGGGATTATACAATCTATAATTCTTGCTTTTGTCACTATACCTAATAAAAATACATTTCTCACTCTTTGCATCTAACTTTTGTCTATTCTGATCAGGTACATCACATAATCCAAACAACCAAAAACTTTGAAATGATTAACATTAGGCCTTTTTCCATACCAAGCTTCATAAGGAGTCATCTTTTCTAGTACACTAGTGGGGCTACGGTTGAGGATGTACACTGTTGTAGAAAATGCATCCCCCCAATATGAATTTCTTAATCCCTTGGTTTGTAACATGCACTTTGCCATTTCAACCACTGTATGATTCTTCCTTTCATCTATGCCATTCTGTTGAGGTGTGTATGCGGTGGTGAGTTGCCTTTTGATGCCATTCAGATCACAATAACTTTGGAAAGCCTTTGAGAAAAAATTTCCTCCACGATGTGTCCTCAAACATTTGATCTTGCACTCTTTCTCATTTTCCACGAGGGATTTGAACACTCTTGAATGTATTCAGGGCTTCATCTTTGACCTTAAAAAAATATACCTAATAATTTTGTGAGTAATCATCAATAAAAGTGATGAAATATGATGACTTACCCAAACTCTTAGTCTGCATAGGACCACATATGTCTGAATGAACAAGCTGAAGTGGGTGATGGGCCCTCCATGCGTTTCCCTTTGGAAACTTTTCGCTTGCATGTTTTCCTTTAGCACATCCTTCACAAACCTCCTTATGCTCCACAACCTTGGGCAAACCATAAACCAATGCATGTGAGGTTAGAAGTTTCAAACTATGAAAATTTAAATTCCCATACTTGAGATGCCATAACCAACTTGAATCCTCATAAGCCATATTTGCAAGGCTGCTATTATGTTCACCAAACCTCAAGGGGAACATCCCATTTCTTGTCATTGGGACAGCAGTGATGCCAAGTGAACTACTTTATAATTTTTCTCACATGGATGCCCAACACTTAAGAAATTGTGCTTCAATTGTGGAGTATAATAAATATCATGAATACTCTTTATACCTTTTTTGTTTGGACCTCCATAGTTCCTTTGGCAGCAACCTCCAATGATTTATCATCACCAAGATGGATCAAAAGATTCCCTGTCATAGGTTAGAGCATCCAAAATCTAGGTACCAAACATCTTTACTAGTACTATCACCTTTAGCATAAGATAAAAATAAGTGATCCGGAGGATTCTCACTACTTTCTTGAGCATAATTATCACTTTTACCTTCTTTCAATCTGCATTCTCTTTCAAAGTGGCCCTGTTACAATGGTAACATTGGACATTTCTCTTATCAAATCTGCTTCTACCTCTTCCTCTGGAACCACCTCTTCCTCTTGAGCCACCTCTGCCTCTACCTCTTGAAGAATTTTGGCTTTTCCCTTTACCTTGGCCTCAATTGCTTTTGGTGCTATTGTTGCTTTCATCTTCATTCTTTGTGATTTGTAATTTAGATGAGAATGCTTTCTCAACACTTTTAAAATAATCTTTCAATCTTTCTTCATGTGAGACATCAGGGATCCAACTAATTGATCAAACTGTAGGGTTGTCAAATCCTTGCTTTCTTCTATGATTATGGCAACATGATTCCATCTGGGTGTCAAAGATCTTAACACCTTTTTAAATCAAAACTTGATTGCTTACAGTTTCACCAATTGTAGCCATTTTATTGATCACATCTTTGACTTTGACACAATAGTCACTTATACTTTCAGCTTCTTGCATCTTGAAATTCTTGAACTCTCACTTCAATGTCTGAAGCTTGACAACCTTAACTTGAGCACTACCATGGTAAGCATCTTGTAGAGTCTTCCAGGCATCTTTGGTAGTTGTTTCTCTTGATATTCTTGAAAATAAGCTCTTATCAAGAGCTATCTGAATGTGAAACAATTCTTGAGCATTCTTCTTCTTTGCTTCTTTCTTGGTTGTTCTATCATTGGCAGAAAGGGTATTCCAATCAGCTGGCTCCACATAACCCGGTTCAACTATCTCCCACAAATCTTTTCCAATAAAAAAGGTCAGCATCTTAATGCACCAATAATCATAATCATTCCCATCAAATTCTGGAGTGGGCATGCTGTTAGAATTCAACATGATTATCTTTGGTAAAATTCTAATAATAAAATTTTAACCCAAAACAATTTTACCTGCTCTGATACCACAAACTGAAAGATACCCCTTTCTTTTAAACGAATTGATTGACATGAACAATATAGAAAAACAAAGAGAATAAACAATAAAGAAATCACATACAATAATTAAAAAAAGAGCACCCTGTTTCAGTATTGCTCTCAAAATTTTTATTACAACTGCTTGATACAAAAAAAAACTAGGTTTTTTTATTGCAGATTACAAACTATATATATATATATCAGCACCTCTTAAAATATAGTTCAAAATATGTAAAAACCAAAATTTTGCGTTAAAAGAAAAGCATGCATTATTCCTTAAAAAAAAACTAAATAATGACTAGCTATGGTGGAGGAAGTGAACACTAATTAGCCTCTGTAAAAAATTGTATGTTTTATTTTTACAATTGAAAAAATCATAAAAACAAAACTACAAACTCTCTCTAAAAATAATGATAGGCTCCTTGGACTTCCTATTGAATCTCAACACATGTATCTAATCACAAGAGAACTCCAAGCCTCAACTAAATCTCCATGTATCCATGAGCACATGCAACTAATCATTTCATGCTAAGCTACAAATGCAAAACCACACTCTCATGAAGCACCCAAGTAAATGACCAATGTACTAAACATGACAAAAAACCAAACATGATCAACTATCAAAGTTCCAACATAGAATTTGGAATCTAACCATGACATCATGATCTAACATCTCCTCAAAGAAAGATCAACAAACCCACAACTTTTAGAAACAGGAAAGGTGCAAAACCTAACAAGTTGTCCAGGAGAATTCAGACTATACCAACTCTACAACTTCGATCCTGCCAAAGGCTAATCATCTCGTGCTTTCATATAACCATGGGCTAAAACCATGAACCCACTGGAAGCACTCCATTATACTCTAGAAGACTGTTGTTGTTTCCTCTCTGACAATATTGAAAAGAACAAATGCCAGATCTTCCTGATCTTCATCAGACACATCTGCAAGTTTCTTTAACTTCCCTACCAATGCCTTGTGCAATCCTTGTTGCACTAACAAATCATGCATCTTAAGCTTCCATAGCTCAAAGTTATTCTTTCCATTAAATTTATCCACCTCAAACCTTGCATTCGAAACCTTCACCATTTGATGTTGCAAAACTAAACACCAAATCCTAATACAGTCACTGCAAAAATAATCGCTCTGATACCACTTGTTATGGAAGCGGAAGCATAAACCCAAAAGATTAAAATATTGCAACACAAATTAGTTGCAAAGAAATAATATAGAGAATTAAATGAAAAATAGAACAACACATAAGAAGTTGATTTACGTGGTAAAACCTTGACAAAACATCAAGGAAACATCCATGGGGCAAGGTATCGGTAATTTTATTGCTTAGAGAAAAACCAATTACAAGCTTCATAGCTAGCTACCACTATCAGGTGCTGCTATCACTTTTACAATTTGAATTTGCAATTTACAACATCTTAACAATTGCTCTTGCAATCTGCAATCCACACCAATTGTTCTTGCAATCTACAATTCATTACTTTTCCTTCAAAGCAACCAAGATATAAATAAAATCTTTAAGATTGGAATCATCACTTAACATAGAAAAACCTTGTTTTATTCCTTTAAAGAAATTAGAAATTTCTTTTTAAAAGATAAAACTATTTTCTTTCTAAAAAACTGAGATATGATTTTCTTTCTTGGTTTTTTTTTCCTTGTTTTATTGTTGTCACAATCCAACATTAATATAAAGTTGTTTTTTAATATAGTCGTTGCTTATGTGTTTGTTCCATCTCTTTAGCAACATTTATTAATGTAACCAGTGAACACAATCCTTATCACCTCCTAAATAATTATTGAGATGGCTTCTTCTTATTATGATTTGATCTTCTCCTTGATTACAAGGAACTAGGTTAATGTTTATATTAATGTTACTGCTTGCTGCCTTAGTGCCTTACGTTCCTTTTAAGAGAACCATTAGTCAAATGAATTTGAGAATTGGTGCATCCTCAAGCTTGTTCACATTCTTGTCTATCTGAATTTGATTTAGAAAATTGTGAAGTCTTTGAAAAGACAAATTTTGTTTTATTACGATATTTTTTGTTATGACGAGGACATGACAAGTGTTAATGCATGATAGCTTCGGTAAGATAGATGATTGAATGAGAGATAAATGAAGTCTCTCATTCAATCATTTATCCTATTGATAAACTATTAGGAAAAACTTCAAGCTATTGTTCTTTCATTTGATGATCATTCTTCATTTGTATATGTTCAATCTACTTATTTTGATCAATGTTCAAACTATCGATAATCATATCATAGCTTAGTATACCGATTAACATCGGTTTGCATTATAACTATGATCATAGATTATTATCGGGTTAACCAAGTATCCCGATTTATATCGGTTATCTATTGACAGTAAACTAATGATGGTTATCGGGATTAACCGATTGTATCGGGTGGCAAAGCATACATCGCTTGGTATCACTTAAGCGATCATCGATTGGTGTTAATTAACAAGTTACATAGACACCGATTGGTGTTAATTAACAAGTTACATAGACACCGATTGGTGTTAACTAATAAGTTACGTAGACCTCGATTTGTATCGGGCTGTTGATTAATGTATACACCGATTGGTAATTATAACGTCAAAGGGTGTGATCAAGTAGTGTCTTGATCGGTCATGTCTAAAGGACATGACCAGTCAAGGCATTGCTTGATCCTCCCCTCTTGCATATATATATCAATCAATATTTGTGAGAAGGACATTGAAATTAATAAATGCTCCTCTCACCTACCATACAAAAGAAGATAATAAGATTTCTCATATAAATAGATAATACATAGATCAAGAAAATATAAACTAGAATATATCTTGCATATTGAATTGAGAATTGAACATCATTTACATGGTATCAGAGCTATAATTAAATCGAACCTGAGGCTGTTCAATTTTGTGGAAAATTCAAAACAAGCATATATTCAACATCACAATTCCTCTAATGGCTAGCGCTATCAGATTTGAAGATAGACTCGTAGGAGGTGATGACTTCTCAGCATGGAAGTTCAGAATTCAGATGATTCTAAAAGAAAATAAAGTCGAATCATTTGTAAAAACTAAAACTACAGAACCTGAGATTGAACCTGACAAAACAACTTGGAGAGAGGGAAATGAAAATGCCATCAGAATCATAGTTGATGGGGTGAGAAATAATATTATGCCCATCATAAGGAGACATGAAATAGCCTACAACATGTTCAAAGCACTTGAAGATGCATTTGAGATATCTAATGCCAGTAGAACCTTGGCTTTAAAAAGAGAAATAAATCACATAACCATGATCAAAGGAGAATCAGTCAATGCCTACTTCATGCGAATATCAGCCCTAAGGGATGAACTGGCAACCCTTGGATATGAGATCCAAAGCAAAGAATTAACACTCATTTCTCTAGATGGGTTGCCTAGCATATGGGAAACATTCGTCCAAGGCATCAGTGCAAAGGATGAATTTCCAAAATTTGATAGGCTAAAGGCTGACTGTCTCCAAGAGGAATCAAGGCAAAATAAGAAAGGGATCAAGCAAAAGAATATAGATGAAGATCTCCAAGTTCTAAATACAAACTCAAACAAGAAAAGCAAGCAGAAACAATTCAGAAAGAGAAAAGGTCGTCACGGCAAGAACACCTTCAAGAAGGACCTTTCTTAGATTCAATGTTACAGATGTGACAAATTTGGGCACTATGTTGCCAAATGTCCAGAAAGAGCTAAGCAACAAGCCACATTTGCCAAAATAGGAACATCTAAAAGGGAAGAAGACCCCGAGAAGTATGTACTCTATTCAACACTCACAAACCAAGCATCAAACAAAGTTAACTCCTGGGTGATCGACAGTGGCTCATCCAGACACATTACATGATTCATAGAAGTGCTAGACTCCATGAAAGAGGAGAATGATGAGGAAGTAACTATCAGAGATGACTCCACACATCCAGTCAGAGGAGTTGGAACCTGCACCATCAAACTAAAATCAGGTGTATCATTACAACTTAAAGGAGTACTATATGTTCCAGGCATCAAGAGAAATCTAGTCTCAATATCAGCACTGGAGGACAATGGATACAGAGTGACCTTCATGGATAACAGAGTATTGGCTTGGCCAAAGAATTCATCCATCAAAAAAGCTAAAACTATTGGTCAAAGACAAGGATACTTGTATGAGCTATGCATAGAGCCCAATTTAGTCCTAATTCATGAAACTACAGATGCTAATGAAGTATGGCATAGAAGACTAGGCCACCTGAATTTTAGAGCTTTATCATCAATGGGAGACCTTGTCATAGGCCTACCTAAGTTAAAGCAATATCATTCAGGGGCATGCAAAGGATGTGCCCTAGGTAAAAATACTAAGGGTGCTTTTCAAAATAGTACTAGGAAAACAAGTAAAATTTTAGAGTTAGTTCATTTTGATGTATGTGGACCCATGTACGTACCTTCTTTGGGGGGATTTTTGTATTATGTAATCTTTGTTGATGACTAATCTAGGAAAACTTGGATCTACTTTCTAAAATATAAAGAATCAGAAGATATCCTTAATAGGTTTAAAGAATTCAAATCACTAATAGAGAACTACTCAGGAAATAAAACTAAAACCCTAAGACATGATAATGGGGGGGAATACACATTAGAATTATTTAAAGAGTTTTGTAAAAATTCAAGGATTAAGAGGGAGTTAACAATACATTATAATCCTCAACAAAATGGGGTAGCTGAGAGGAAAAATAGGACAATCGTTGAAGCTGCCAAAGCTATGATTCTTGATCAGAATCTAAATGTCAATCTTTCGGCAGAAGCAACTAGCACTACTGTATATATTCAAAACAGATGTCCTCACTCCCATCTTGAAGATAAGACCCCTGAGGAAGTCTTTACTAAATCAAAACCAGATATCAACCACCTTAGGATATTTGGATGCCCTATCTATATTCATGTACCTAGGGAGAAAAGATTAAAATTAGAGCCTTCTGGAAAAAGGGGATTCCTTGTAGGATATAGTGAAACCTCCAAAGCCTACAAGATCTATATACCTGGTCAAAAGAATATTGAATTAAGTAGGGATGTGATTTTTGAAGAAGACTTAGCCTTCAAAAGAGCCCAAAGCTCACTAGAGCCTAAAGTCTATATCCCTACCCCTAGCATAAGTGAAGATCCTACTCCTGAGCTTTAGAGGGAGAATCTTGAGGAAACTATAGGTGAAACTCAAAATCCAACTAGAGAAAACCTCAAGAAAAGACCACTATGGGCCACCAAGACTGTAGCAGAAGCTCAAAAGTTTGTTTCTCCTTCAGGAACCTTTAGGGAAAGCAAAAGGCCTAATAAATTCACTAGCTATGTTGCCCTTATGAATGATCTCTCTAATGCCGAACCAAACAATGTATTAGATGCACTTGAACATCAAGTATGGAAGGATGCCATGTCTGAAGAGTATCAGTCCATTATGAAAAATGATGTTTGGGAGATTGTTCTTAGGCCAACTAAGAAATCTATTGTTTCATCTAAATGGCTTTTCAAAATTAAGCATGTTGGAGATGACAGTATTGAAAAACACAAGGTCAGATTTGTAGCTAGAGGGTTATCACAAAGGGAAGGAATAGATTATGAAGAAAATTTTGCACCTGTTGCTAGGTATACATTAGTAAGAGTTGTATTAGCCATTGCAATAGCAAAGGGATGGAAGGTACACCAGATAGATGTTAAGACAACATTTCTAAATGGTGAGATCTCAGAAGAAGTCTACTTAGAGTAACCTGAAGGGTTTGAAATTCATGTGTGTAGACTCAAGAAAGATCTCTATGGGCTTAAACAGGCTCCCAGGGCCTGGTATGAAAGAATTGACACCTATCTCTCAGGACTAGGCTTCTCCAAGAATGATGCAGATCCTAATCTCTTCTACAAAAGAAATAAAGGTGATATGCTAATATTGATTTTATATGTTGATGACTTATTAATCACAGGAAATGATCACCTTATAGATCAATGCAAGAAAGATCTATCCAAAGAATTTGATATGAAGGACTTGGGACTCCTTCATTACTTCCTAGGATTGGAAGTATGGCAGAATTCTGACAACATTATACTAAACCAAGGAAAGTATACCTTGGACACTTTGAAGAGATTCAGAATGCTAAATTGTAGGCCCATGACCTCTCCTATGGAAACCAATTTACGTAAACTTAAACAAGTAGTAGCAGAGTCACAACCCACTAATCCTACTCAATATAGATAGATGATTGGGTCCTTGATGTACCTGGTAAATACAAGGCCAAATATCTATTATGCAGTTAATGCTCTAAGTCAGTTTATGTGTGAACCTAAGGAGATACACCTGGTTGCAATAAAACACATTATGAGATATCTACAAGGTACCCTAAACCTTGGTCTCAAATATGAGAAAGTTGATATAAACCTACATGGATTTACAAATTCAGATTGGGTTGGAAGTGTGATTGACAGAAAAAGCACTTCAGAGTGTTGCTTCAGTCTAGGTTTAGCTATGATATCTTGGATCAACAGGAAGTAGTCTTTTGTAGCTCAAAGCTCCACCGAGGCTGAATACATTGCAACTTCTATGGCTACCCGAGAGGCAGTATGGCTTAGGAAGTTGCTTGTGGGGTTGTTTGGAGAGCCCATGAAACCCACTATTATACATTGTGACAATCAGAGCTGCATAAAACTTTCAGTAAATCCAGTGTTCCATGACAGATCCAAGCATATCGAGATTCCATACCACTATGTGCGAGATATGGTAGACAAGAATGTGATCCAATTAGAATATGTTTGTACAGGAGATCAAACTGCAAATATTCTGACCAAACCTCTTTCCAGAGTGAAGGTTGATCACTTTAGAAAAGGTTTAGGTATGATAGAAAGGTAATTTGCTTTGTAATCTGTATTTGCATATCAATAAGATGTTTAATGTGTAAACTTCTTTGTCATGATAGGACATTTTGGGTTTTATCCCCTTGGTTCATATCTAAGAGGTGACGATCTTTCAAGATAATGAACACTTGTATGTAGACATTATAAGGTGACGATCTTATGATGTCCAAACCAGTTATCATGTTGGATCTCTGGTGTGTCATGGATGTGCCATGATTGTGTTGTGGTAAAACATTTGTATAAAGTGCTAGTGTACATACCGCAACTTGGATAAGATGAGAATTTAATCTTTCTCATATGATTATCCTTAAGTATTGCGTGTTTAGGCAATACTGATATCACATGCTTAGGTGATATCCTGTCAT
This sequence comes from Cryptomeria japonica, assembly GCF_030272615.1. Classification (NCBI taxonomy): domain Eukaryota; kingdom Viridiplantae; phylum Streptophyta; class Pinopsida; order Cupressales; family Cupressaceae; genus Cryptomeria; species Cryptomeria japonica. Next base: position 529,797,654 of record NC_081411.1, read on the forward strand.
CACAAGATTGACGTGATGGACATTTGTATCACGTGTTTAGGTGATACTTCATATCATGTGATTAGGTGATATGATTTTCTAGAGAGTCAGATTGTGTAAAGAATACTAACCATCATTTGAATTGTGATGCTTGATATATTGTTTGCATTTATCTTACCTAGCTAAGAGGGAGTGTTAATGCATGATAGCTTCGGTAAGATAGATGATTGAATGAGAGATAAATGAAGTCTCTCATTCAATCATTTATCCTATTGATAAACTATTAGGAAAAACTTCAAGCTATTGTTCTTTCATTTGATGATCATTCTTCATTTGTATATGTTCAATCTACTTAGTTCGATCAATGCTCAAACTAGGGTTAGTGCAAGAAGATGAGTCCACTTTTTGGCCAAAAAGTGGAAGTGTTTTCCCTGTTTTTCAGATTTTGTCTCACTTGAGCTTAAATTTTGAAACACTTAAAGATTGAATCTTGGAAAAAGTCAGTAATATAAAAGATAGCTCTTTGAGTGTACTTTTCAAATATATAATTTATTTTAATACCCACATAATAAAAAATAACTTTTTGAATGGAGTTCTAAAAACTATGTTTTAAAAATGCCTGTTTCAGGACCATACCATGCATGTGTACGACCCACACTTTTTGACACAATTAAAATTATTTTCTCAAACCGTTTTGGGAAATGGTTTGTAACACACTGAAGATTGATGAGCATATTTTTCTATATTTTTTTTTCAAATATTTTTTTTTTAATTAATTTTTTAATGGCCGTAATTATCTTTTTAAAAATTTGACGTGTACGACCCACATAATTTGACGTAAACTTAGCATTTTTTGAATTTTTTTTTTTTTAAATTGAAAAGAATTTTGTGTAGATTGATGACATATAATTTTTTTTTCAAAATTCATTAAAATAAAAAAGTTATTAAATTAAGAAAATTAGTTAATATTTCAAATTTATGAACCTGATTTAGTATAAATTAAATGAAAAATAGTTAAAATAATCAATTTTTAAATTAATTTACATATTTAGAATCTAGACAGTATAATCTGAAATGAGTTTCAATTTCGTATAAAAATTCTCTGATTAGAGGCACGTAAACTATTTCATTTCATCATATTTGTGCTTTCATTCATGGAGCTTTGAATTTGCAGGTTCATGTCTCAGGTGTGGCCATCCCAGGCCTATCCGGGGCCTAATCCCGAGGCAAGAGGCGGGTTGTGAATTCAAATTTTGCATAACGGGCCCTCGTTTTATAAACGGGGGCCTGTTTCGAAAACGGGGGCCCGTTTCATTTTTTGCCTGTTGGATTTAACAACGGGCCCCTGTTTTAAAAACGGGGGCCTATTATTTAAATAACGGGCCCCCGTTTCTAAATAATCGTTACTGTAAAAAAAAAGATAGATTGCATCGATTTACCACACTATCATTGAAATCTGTACTGCCAAAGATTTTTTACATCATTTGGCAGTACTTTTTAATATTTTTTACACGATTTTTTGAAGAACTCAGTAAAAAGATATTATTTTTTGAAGACGAGTTTGTAAAAATGGGTTCTAAGAAACGTCAAAAGAAAAAAAAGAGGACAATGACAGTGGACGAAATTCAAGCACAAAGAGAGAAGAAGGCAAAATGCCAAAGAGATCGAAGATCACAACAACGACAATTGAATAACACTTCTGAAGCATCTAGTTCAGTGCCCGTTGTAGATGAGACCATTGAAGACATCATGATGGATGCAAGAAATGTAGAACCACACATGGGTATGATTGTTGATGCAAATGTTGATGTGGATGCGAATCCTGGTATGTTTTTAAATCCCGAGGACTATGATGCCAATCAAATTGCTGATTTAAATGAAGCTGGATATAAATTTCATACACCAATATGAAAAGAAATAAAAATTGAAAATATTACACCACCCTCTCTAAAAGAAAATGAATGTAATCTGTTTACTATTGATAGCAATGTGCTAGATAATCTTAATGGGTTAGTTTCTTGGACACAAATCAGAACACATGCAAATAGATTATATAAACAATTTTTCTATAATAAAAAGTTAGGATTCCAATGTCAATTAATGCTACAATTAATAAAAATGTTAAAAATGCGTAAAGTCATGAAAAAAATAGGTATTTATGCAAAACCAAAAAGAAAAGATGAATCATATAAGCAAGTTGTATCTACTATTGCCAGTGCCATCGATTCTATAGGAAAAACAAGTCGATCTAAAGATAAGAATGTAGCATGTAGAGTTATAACGACTGCTATAGTTGACAAAATGATTGTTAGTAAAAGAATGTTAAGTGATATAAGTGGCAATTTGAACTTACATCGTAGAACCTTGTCAAGAGCGGCCAAAAGAAGAGACACAATTGAAATTGATCCACTAAACCATTGTTGGAGTTTTAGTGGTAGACTTCAAAGGTCGGACATGAAATTAAATGATGAAAGTAAACAATTAATTGGAAAATTTTGGCATGATAACACTAGAGTTTCATCAAATGCTAGAGATGTTTTAAAGTTAAGGGTGGGATCAAAAATTCATGATCCTCATCCAAAACATCTTCTTGACATGACTCAAATTGAATTCTTTAAAAAAATTAGTGATGAATCTGTGTTAATGAATTTACGAATTAGTCAAAGATCATTTGAAAAATGCAAACCCTGGTATGTTAAAATAAATAAACAAAGAATATCTTGTTGTTGTAAAACTCATGTCCAGTTTCGTTACTATTATGATGTTTTTCGATATATTCGTTGTATGTTGCATGGTAATGATCTTGTGCAGGATTGTGGTGTTTATGTTCCACCTGAAACTATAAAAGATTTTATTGGAAGTTTATTTTGTAAACCACCTAATGAACAATTATTTCTTTCCAGTTCATGCATTTATGGTCTTTGCAATTTATGTGGGAACTATTCTTCGATAGGTGAATGTTTGCATGAACATGTTTCATCTGAGTTTGGACAAAAAATGGTTGATGTTAGGAGATTTAAAAATATAGAATACCCTCTAAAGGATGGAAAGATGGGGAAATGTTTAGAATTGATTACAAAACAGAATAGTGTGAATGCATTTATTAGTGAGTTTAAAACTCATATTGTTCCAAAATATGTGAAACATTCCCAACATGTCCGATGGCTTGATGGATAGTTTCGCATATGCAAGAACACATTTCCAGTTGGAACAATAGTATCAGTTGTGGATTTTGCAGAAAATTATACTCTAAAACCACAAGAGGAAACTCAATCACAATACTACAACTTAGTGCAAGTGGCCATATTTGTGCACATTATATATAGACATGACCATGACAGTACAAAAGATAACAGAAATTTTTTGAGGAAGTATCATTTCTATGTTAGTGATAATCGATTACACTCTTCAGAGTTTGTCCAACATTGCTTCGAGGTATTTTATGATAATCTTAAGGAAAGAGAAATTGACATGAAACAACATATGATATGGTCAGATAACTGCACTGGACAATTCAAAAATGCAAGAATGTTTTATTGGCTATGCAAAGTTCACAAGATAACCAATGTCCAACATTTATGGAGTTTTTTTGAAGCGGGACATGGTAAGGGGGAACACGATGGAGCCGGTGCCTATATAAAAAGAGCTCTTGCTAGAGAACAATTGAAATTTGAGGATGTATGGAAATTCAGAGATGCTCGTGCAGTTGTAGATTGGTGCAATTCAAAGTTGTCAAAAGGATCAACTGAAAACTCTGCAATTGACGTTTCTTCTGGTTGATAGAGGAAGATAGTATTCCTATTCGGCATGATTGTAATACCATCATTGGATCAGCTAAATGGCATTCGTTTAAGAGTTCTAATTCAAACACATGGACTATATTCACAAGGCAACTTGCTTGCTTTTGTCAATTTTGTGTTTTCAGAGATTGGGAATTTTGTGAGAATAAAGAATGGGTTGAAGAATGGCAACAAAGATCATTGACACCCATAGATGCAAATGATCCGCATGAAAGAACTGATGAAGATATGGATCAAATGTTTGCATCAAATGACTATGATCGCATTTTAGATCTTATACAACAAGGTAAAATTATTTTTGAAATTTGTTTTGATTTATTAAATAGTACATAAATTTATGAAATCTTACAGTGTATATTTTTGTTTTTATTTCTCATTAAATATTAAAATAAAATTGTTTTGTGCACAGGACATGTCTATGCTGTTGTTGCACCAGAGGACAATGAAGAGGGGATAGAGTATTGGTTGGCTTGATTTGTAGAGCCAAAACATAAGCTAACTACTCCTCGAGTAGATGGTGATGGTTATGACTATCCAACGAGATCTATGGTTGTTGTTGGCACTTGGCTACACAAATATCTAACAAGAAAGAATGGATTGCCCGCATTTGAAGATTACGAATTAGAGAAGAAGATTATACATTACTCTCATTTGGTAGTGGCAACTAATATAAAATTGGATAGATATCGTGGCAGGCCTGCTAATAAACAATTATGGACTCTCTCTATGGAAGAGCACGAGACAATTATAGATGCTTTGCAAAAGAGAGAGGATGTAGATGGTATAACGGAATGAATCTAGTAAAATTTTGTTTCAGGTCTACCACAAGTAGAAGGCATCAATGAAAACAAAGTTATTTAAATAGACTGTTTATTTTATTTTAGATATGTCTTCTTGATTACATTTTGTGTACAATATACATATATGAGAGACTATTGGTCAAATTTATGAATGAGATAATTATGTTTTAATCAAGTTCTATTCATTATATTTGTTAAATGATACTTTTTAATTTAGAATATGTTATAATTATAAGATATGTTTCGATACTTAGTTCATGATGTATGCACATTTAGTTTATCTAATCATAAGAGCTATTTAAATGAAATTCCAAAAATAAAATTACAAGTCCACATAATGCCTATAAAGTTGTTTAAGCACAACTTCCATAAATAAAATTTCAAGTCCACATAACATATAAAGTATGCACAAAATTTCAAGTCCACATAATTTCAAGTCCACATAATTTCAAGTCAATATATATGATCTAATGTGCACATAATTTCAAGTCCACATAATATCTAATGGGCACAATACACATAAAGTATGCACATAATATATATGATCTAATCCTATTATGAAACTATCCATATATATAAAGTATGTGTGTGCACGTGTAAACAAATATGTAAAGCCCGTAAAATAGTACATATCAGAGCCAAATAAACAGTAAAATTTCAAGTCCACATAATCCATATAATATCTAATCCATATATATGTCTAGATGGTAACATGATGTTCACTCCACATAATATCTAATGTGCATAAAATATATAAAGTATGCACAAAATATATATGATCTAATCCTATTATGCAACTATCCATATATATAAAGTATGTGCATGTGTAAACAAATGTGTAAAGTCCATAAAAAAGTACATATCAAAGCCAAATAAATAGTAAAATCTAAGTGCTATCATCAATAACATCTCGTGGTCTCTTGTCCCCGGGACGTGGTCTAGATCCACCTATCTCATGCTGTACAATAAAAAAATAATATTAAAATATTACTTGAAATTAACTATTAAAAGAATCATTTATCAAATATAGTAGAATTCGTAAATTAAGTTACAAACTTACCATATGCTCATCAGATCCTCTAGCAGTATCTCTCTTGTCCCCGGGACGTGGTCTAGATCTCCCTGTCTCATGTTGTACAATAAAAAAATAATATTAAAATATTAATTGAAATTAACTATTAAAAGAATCATTTATCAAATATAGTAGAATTCATAAATTAAGTTACAAACTTACCATATGCTCATCAGATCCTCTAGCAGTATCTTGTGCAGTATCAACACCAAATGTAGTGCTAGCTAACTCCTGTACAAGGTCAAATTCAAAGTGTCCAATTAAATCTTAAATTAAGAGTCAAAATAAGATCAAATTAATTATTACATATTAATACCTCAAAGGATGTCGATGTGCATTCAAATTGGCTCTGATCAAAATTATGAGGATAACCTATCCTAATGGTAGTGTCCACCTGCATACATGCATTTAATGAAATCATATTTAGTGAACATATATATGTGTACTAAATAATTTCAAGTTAAGTTACAATATTGTAAGAGTTCATATTTAATTTAAGAATTATAAGATACATACCATAGATGGTATCACAATAGTCAGACCCTCTTCTCGATGTGATGTAGAGGGTCCCTCATGACATGAATCCTGGAGAAAGAAGCATTCAATGTATCAAAATGAAAATTTATATAGTATACGATGATAACATATTAACTTAAAAAGATCTAGTACAATGTCTAGATAGAGATTTATACTATACCCCATAAGGTGTGCCGAGTTGTGTTCCAGTATATGCAATATTGACTCTAATATTAGGTGTAGTCCTTATCTACATAAACAAAATTTATTTAATGAAGTATTAGATTGTATAAAAAAAGGGATGCACTTAGTTTATACCTATATTTAATGAAGTATAAAAAGATTGACATGTGTACATGTATATATATATCTATACCTGGTCAAGATGAACATCCAAGCAAAGAAAATCCATATAAGATATCATCATACTATAAGATTCAATAGTATACATGTACATACTATTATATATTCAATTTAATAAATTCATTTCTTGTAAAATGCATCAACTATTAAAATCAATATAAAATATTTCATACATAAGATCAATAAAGAAGTGAGAAATAAGATGATCCTCCTTCTAGTGTAAGAATATATAGCATGGAAACAATATTACTAAGACAACATAATATTTTGTTAACTTTAACTTAAAGTTATTTTGAAAAATGCATGTGTGTGTTTGGATGCTCCATATTTCTAGTGTTTTAGTGTACATGATAATTTATTAGAATTCATTTACATAGTTTTGAGATAATTGCCATCAATTCATATTACATTGATTAGTCTTCAGACAATCTTAAAAAAAAACTAATCTCCCATGACTATAAATGACATAAAACATATTATATTCTAAGTGGTTGTCATGTAAAGACAAAACATCAAAACTTTTGAAGAGTTAAGCATATTTCACCATTAAATTTCTCCCATAATCAAATCTACACAAGATTATAATTTACAAAACCTTCAAAAAATATTATTTTCTATAAATCATTTATTATAAAACTCCGCAATCATTTGTTTTCATATATAATGTTTCTATAAAATTTAAGATATCAATTCATACACAAATTCTCTTACAAAGTTGAATAAGAAATGAAACTCTTACATAAAAGCCAACACAACATGCCAACAATTAAAAACAAAATTAACCTTGCAATATTTACTTTTAAAATAATCAATTTCAACAATATTTTACACATGCATTTATAATTATCAACTAGAATATTATTTTGACTAACATTCCAAATAAAATTCCTAACATTCTATATGATCCTCATTCCTAAATTCCACTATCATAATTGCAAGCACTTAATTATTAAGTCAATGAACAAACTACAACTCAATGAAGCTAAAAAAGTGATGCAAGCCTAATTTTAAATATCCCAATTCCTTTCGCTGACCTAATACTTTTAGTGGCAACCATTTTAAAATTTTGTATTAATCAAAGAGAATATTTTAGGGAAAAAATGCAGTGTTGGCACTTTATGAAAATAAAGGTTTTTAAGACTCTAGAGACTTGTTCATCACAATATTTTATTGTTTAATATGCAAAATTTTGAAAGATTTTGATATGTACAGACAAATTAAATTTTTCATATAATTAGAGGTGAAATCAATTTTGAATTCTACCTCAATGATTGAGGGGATCTTACAATTTTGACTTTAAATATAGCTTCATTTATACTCTTTCATAAATAAACTAAAATAGAAGCTATAAAGAATTGCTAAATTCTAGCAATATATGTGTATGCAAGCAAGCATAAAAAATCAATAAAGGACTTAAACTATGAATTTCAAACCATTATGCTATGCATAAGTACCACCTTTAGATCGAGTTAAAAGATAATGTATAAAAGATGAAAGACAATAGTATCTCAGAAAGAAAACTCTTGTTGTAGCTAAAGGTTGATGGCTTCAAGATGGATTTGTGACCAAGATAGGATGTAAGGTGCTTAAATTGGCAACATAACATTGCATTACAAGAGTTCTTGAAAATAGCTCATATAATGATTTATTTATAGTCATGAAGGATAGAGGATTAAAGACTAAGATTGTTTTGAGAGATCAATGGAGTAGATTGATTGAAAGGATTGTGTGCACTAGAAGCTTCCAAGTGGCAACTTATGTTTGGTGCACATGAGGAGTTCATGATCCAAGAAATTTTTGAGGAAAAGGTCTTCTTAGGGGCGTATACACCAAGATGTTGTAAAAAAAGGTAGCCAAATGACCAAAAAAAGATAAACACGAGTGCGTTATTGGGAAATTCATTTAACGCATTTGAGGTCTTTTTTGTAGTGATTTTTTCTTACACTATCCTAGGCTTGTTTACACTATCGTAGGTTCATTAGGACTATCCTAGGTTCATTAGGATTGTCCCAAGTTCATTATGGCTTTCTTAGGCTCATTAGGACTTTCTTAGGTTCATTAAGACTGCCCTACATTCATTAGGATCATTTGAGGCTCATTGGGACTATCATATGTTCATTGTGATTGTCCTAGGTTCATTAATTTAGTTCGTGTGTTCATTAGGACTATCTCACGTTCTCAAATAGCTTCAACTAATATCTTAAATTAACTATTTTAAAAAAAAATAGCTCCTTAACAATTTAATATTATATACAATCGAATATGATTTCAACTTCAAACCTTGTGCACCTTTTAAAACCAAAAGATGTTGTTAAAACCATTCTTCTAATATTAGCTTAATCATAACATAATCTAATAAATCTTCCTCAAAATATCTACCAACTTCAAATCATATATCAAATCTTTAATAATATAAATTACATTCTAGATATACCAATATACTTCTAAAGATATTCAAAATACTTCTTGGGAATTATATTTTTCAAATCTTTCGGATGTATATATAATTAGCACCCCATTTAGAAAACTCATTATCAATCAACATTATAAATCAAGAATATTTTGTATTTTGTATTAATGAATTATATATTTGGCATATTAGCTTCCTTTATGAACCTATGTAAACCAAACTCCAATTTTAGTAACTTATCTAGCTTTGCTCTAAAATTGTGTCCATAATTGCTCCTTTTATACCATCACATGACATAATAGGACCATAATAGGACCTTTATGCCATGACATGGCATAAACCTAAGCCTAAACTTTCATATCTAAAATTTGAAGAGTAATGTTAATTACTTTTAAGGTTAGACTAATTTAGTGGTAACTTTTGTATTGCCTAATGAGGATTAAGAACAATTTAGGTACATATGTTCGGTTTTATTTCAATTTCATTTTTGAACGTTTTTGTTTTTGTTTCCATTTCATTTTCGATTTTTTGTTTGTGTCGATTTCATTTTGTTAATTATCTAGGTTTGGTTTTGGTTTCTAAATTTGTTGATTATGGTTTAGGGTTAACTGTTCAAAAATATTTTAGATCAAAATCAAGAATTTACAAATATAAAAAATAATTTATTTATATGCTACTATAAAAAAAAACTAAAATAATAAAAAAAAACTAAATAATACACAAAAAAATAAGAAAAATATACAAGAAAATTATGAAATGTGAAAATAGATGATTGAATGTGTACCTGGGATAGTGGTGGAGGCTTGAAGTGGAAACCACAGCACGGGGGCCTGTTTTTGATCTCTTCTTGTCAACTCACTGTCATGGTGAAAATGAAAAATTGTCCAAAAAAATGGTAAAAATAGAATTTCAAAAGGGGGGCCCGTTTTTTAATAAATGGGGGCCCGTTTTGTGACAAAACGGGGGCCCATTTTATTTAGCTTTGGCACCCCGTGACCTTTCGGCTCGGGAGGCCGAACCATTAACGGGCCCCCATTTTTTGAAAACGGGGGCCCATTTTGCGGAGCGCATTTTCCAACGCGTAGACTTCCGCGAATTTGTGACTCATTAGCTTGCACATACCCACTATCGATAATCATATCATAGCTTAGTATATTGATTAACATCGGTTTGCATTATAACTGTGATCACCGATTATTATCGGGTTAACCAAGTACCCCAATTTATATCGATTATCTATTGACAATAAACTAATGATGGTTATCGGGATTAACCGATTGTATCGGGTGGCAAAGCATACACCGCTTAGTATCACTTAAGCGATCACCAATTGGTGTTAATTAACAAGTTATGTAGACACCGATTGGTGTTAATTAACAAGTTACGTAGACAATGATTGGTGTTAACTAATAAGTTACGTAGACCTTGATTTGTATCGGGCTGTTGATTAATGTATACATCGATTGGTAATTATAACGTCAAAGGGTGTGATCAAGTAGTGTCTTGATTCGTCATGTCTAAAGGACATGACCGGTCAAGGCATTGCTTGATCCTCCCCTCTTGCATATATATATATATCAATCGATATTTGTGAGAAGGACATTGAAATTAATAAATGCTCCTCTCACCTGCCATACAAAAGAAGATAATCAGATTTCTCATATAAATAGATAATACATAGATCAAGAAAATATAAACTAGAATATATCTTGCATATTGAATTGAGAATTGAACATCATTTACAACAAGGTCTTACAACTTAAGATCATTGACTTTTGTCTCTTCAGATTGACATTTATTGACAAGGTTATGCCTTATACTTTAGAATATAATATTTTTCATCCTCTTTTTTATGTAAAAAAATATAATATAACTCCAAAATTATGCCTTATTTATCTTTGGAATATAACTTTTTTTACCCCTTTTTTAATATAAATATATATAATATAACTTTGATATAAAATAATATGAGACATATATAAAAATATACCTATATTATTAAAACAATCAAATTAGGTTCTCTAAGATTTAACAAAATATCATAAATGTTATTACTTGTATCAATTATTAATCATATTTATATTTTTCAATTAAATTAGACATAAAAAAATTAAATTTTAAAAATTATTTATTTTGAAATTGGTCTGTTCTCGAGATATTGCTTAAGATTGAAAATCGAATTAAAAACATTATACAGACAGATGGGAAAGGTCTTAATTATTTCTATATATATGAACTATATAGTCTGAAAATTTCCATCTGTTATGGAAACTCATTCCGAGCACCCCATCTACAGAAGTCAAGAAAGATAGCTTAGATTAAAGAGATACAAACTTCAGTGGTGGTTCTTGTTATTATGTTTAATAAATCGATTCTTTGCAACAGAAAAGAAAGACAACCTCCAGATTACAGAAATGAGTTCCATGCAAATCAGTATGTGTTTCAAGAAGGTTGATAGGAGTTATACAACTCCTCCAGGATGACGTTTAGCTACTTTTCAAGAAGTAAGAGACAATCTTGAGAGCATTAAAGAACAAGGTCTTCTTACGAATAAAGATAGGGCACGTCTTCTTGATGGCTGGATAAGTGGTCCCTCTTATAATGTTCAGATGGGAAATAACTTCAGATTTTGCATTGGCTACATGCTTCTTGTTCAATCTTATCCCCAAGATAACCATTCATCCGGTGAGTAGTATAGATTTTTCTTTGTTCAATTGAAATAAAATTGATGTGAAACCACTTTTGATGTGCCATTTTTGATTCAGGTGATTCAGAAAAGGAACTTTACGAGGGTGTCAGTCTCACTGAAGAAGGAAAGCAGGTGGCATTACTTCTATGTTGTGAAGATTGGAATTATGAGGTTGTATATTGGCTTCTCAACTCTTGGGATAAAACAAAAACTATGGACCCAAGAGATGTGAGAGATGGGATGATAGCATTCAACAATGCACCAGCTGTCAAAGAGATGATACAACTCAACAACTTGATAAATGATTTGGCCAGAAAGCTTGGGGAGACCTCTATCAGCGGGAAGATAGGCAATGAAAAGCTTACGCTACGTTCAATTAAAGATGTGCTATCTGACCTTTGGAGGACTTCCTGTTGGGACAAATTGACGGAATCTCATAAGACACTCTTGGGCCGCAGCTTTCAAAATCATTTAGCACTCGCATATCGGTCCGTAGGTACGTACTGGATTAAGGCGTTTGAATCTCACACAGACTCGGCAGATGCCCTGTGGAATGTTATGTGGGATCATTGTTGTACCGAGGTTTTGAGGATATGCACAACTTTAAGTTTTCAAGTTGTGATACATAAGTGGAAAGAGAAGAGTTCCCAAGTGACTATGAGCCACAGGTCGAATCTCATCCTCTCTACTTCCATCCTTCAGTATATACATAAACTTATTTGGAATTATAGCCTATTGTTTAAGGAGAAACATGGGAAACACAATATGCTTGAAAACTTAATGACGGTCCCTTGCGATGGAAATTTCAATGTTGTTGATAAGGTTCTACACTTGGCCGTGGGCGAAGGTAATGTCGTTATTATCAAGAAGATGTTATACTGTGGAGCTGATGCACTGAGCCAAAACCAGGAGAAACAAACAGCTTTACATGTTGCCTTTGCCCATATTAAGGAGGAGGATAAAATAGAGGAGGTGGCGAAAATTCTGCTGGCCAGGTGTGATGCGAAAGAACAGTTAGTCAATGCACAGGATAGTCGAGGGAAAACCATTCTTCATCTCGCATCTTCTCAAGGGAAAGGAAAATTGTGCAGATTTCTTCTTGATAACGGGGCAAAACCAGATGCCAAAGACAATTGCGATCGACTGCCCCTGCACTATGCAGTCGAGGAAAAAAAGGATGAAGTTATAGATGTGCTCATTGGGAGGAATGCAACTGATCAAGAGACAAAGCATATGATTCAAAGTTGCAAAGACAAGGATGGGAAAACCCCATTGGATATAGGGGTTCGCCAAAAGAACATCAAACTACTGGCAAAGATTTTGCCTATTTTAAACAAACCTCCTGAAGTACATTTTGATAGCGTGGACAATGGCAAGCTTTTGCGTCAATATGTATTGGAAGGCAGGACAGATCTTGTGAGAAAGCTGTTGGAGAGTGGAGTAAGTCCACTAGAGGTGAATGAGGAGGGGAGAACAGCTTTGCATTGCGCTGCTATGTGTGAAGATTATTCTGGGACGACAAATACAATTGACCTATTGCTGAAATGCCAAGATAGGAAGAAGCTTATATCCATGTGTGATAAGAAAGGAAAGACAGCTCTGCATGTAAAAGCGTACAAGGGATATTCATCTCTAGAAGACAAGGTATTTGCAGATCTTCAAGATTTAGTAGATATAAAAGATAGAGAAGGTCGAAACGCTCTTTATGCTGCAACTGAAGGAAAATTTGATATATCAGACACAATTCATGTCATCGTAAATATGATGGTAAAAAAAGGCATCACTCTTGATGATATGATAGATCACAAAGGGTTAACCCCATTACACGTGGCTGCTTCACAGGGTAAGGTATTTCAATCGGACGTCCTGCTCCGCCGATCAACATATCCAAAAGAATATGTGAAGGTGAAAGATTACAAGGGACAAACGGCCCTCCATAAAGCTCCAAAAGGGGGACACGTGGATACCATTAAAGTTCTGTTGCATTGGGGAGCGCAGCCGCTTCTTGAACGTGACTGGCAAGGTAGAACGGCTCTGCATTACGCCGTCCGAACCAAAACCGGAGAAGATGGAATAGACCTGGCTAAATTACTTCTCAAGAAATGCGGATCCAAGGAAAGACAGTTGCTTTTCTTGCGGATGTCAGCTGAAGGCTTACGTACTGCTGAGAAAAAGCTAAGCGATAGCGGTCCACTGAAATCGTTTCTTTTAGACAAAATGAAAGAGCTTGTTTGGGACTTACTGAAATGACAAAACAACTGCTTACAGAAGGCGATAAATTCAAAGACCTTTTCGATCCGAGGTGGTTTCGTTCAATATCACGCCAAGAGCGATTCAATGTTCATAAAGGTAATTTAAGTGTCCTCCAGTATTTTTTTCTCAATGACTCAAACATAAGAGTTTCTTATCGTTTGAAAATTGTGATGTGGTTTGCAGTCCGGCTAGAAATTGGTAGGAGTCCAATGCAAGCAAATGACCAACCATCTGTCGCAGACCATCTCGGTAAAACAATAGCGTCTTCCCTTTTCGTCAAGTTTGTATAATCATTGATTATAAATTAGAAAGCTAAAACATGTTTAATCTTACAGGAAGAGCTGATTTTGCTTATGGTATAGCTGCATTACTGTTGAATCCTTATGTAGAGCCTCCCATTGCTATTGGTATATGTGGTAGCTGGGGAATGGGAAAGTCCAGCATAATGGCACAGGTTAAACGTTTGGTTTGTGTTTATTTTCTAATGTGCTAATATTTAGCTATACAGATTTCGTGAATCTAAGTTTGCTTTTGTTTTAATTAGACCGAGATGATTTTACTGAAGACGGCAGCTCAATGTGCACTATTGCCAATTTTTACAAGTTCAGAAATTCATGGAGTTAAAGATTTGATGTTATCAGAGAAGGGCCAAAAAAAGTACGAAGAAATTGGTAGATGGATGGATTCCTTGAAGAATGACTTAAATGTGATCCAACACTTCCTAAAGTGGATAATGACAATCCCGTTAAGATTCAAAAATAGAAAATTGGGAAGAAAAAGAAAAGATTCAAATTCAGGAAAGGTAAATTTTAATAATTAGAAAATATAAGAATTATTCAACTAACTATCCAATATAAGGAATTTTGTTTGTGTTTGATAGGGAGCGGACAATCTGGTTAGCTTTCTGAATGAGTATGGTTCTGATTATAACTCCTTTTTTAAATCACTAGCTGCGATGGACCGTAGTGGCATGGTAGGTATCTTATAATGATATTGCTGTAAAGATTTTCCTACTTATCAAGTATCTTTAACATAAAAGAGGAATTCTTCAAGAGTTGGGTTCGAGATTACGACCGTGCCCGCCATCATAACTGTCCAGTATAATGCATGGAAGTATGAGAACGAGTCAGAAGCATTGGCTGGTTTGGCAGTCGAAATCACTAAGGAAATGGAAGGATTAATGACAGAATCTCAGTGGCTGAGCACGTGTTGGAGAAACACGTGGAGAAGTCAGAAACAGACTTTATTGACTAATGTTATCTTTCCATGCCTCCTTGCAATCTTCTTGGCTGGAACAATTGCTTGGATTTTATGGGTGGTACTTGATATATTCAATTTCAAGGATGTTGTAGAGCTAAAATATGCATCTTTACCGGCAACAATAGTCATCATGGCCTGGTCGGTGGGGAAATCAGTGATGAGCACTCTAAATCCTGTGAGTACTCAATTGTTGAATTACATGAAATTACCTGATCATACGGACAAGTTGGGTTATCAGGAAAGAGTAATCTCTGACATTACTTTTCTCAAAGGAGAGATTCGTAGAAAGCCATTTTTCCTATGCACTGCTGCGAGCTGCATCTGGCACTTCATTACTAGCTGCTGCTTTATTTTATACTTGTGGCCTAAATTCTTTCAAGAGACCATGTCAAATCGGAAAGCTGCTTCTACATATATATCTCATGGAAACGATGATCCCAGAATTATCATGTTTGTAGATGATCTTGACCGATGTCAAGACTCTGTTATTTTGCAGGTAAATGCAAAGAGAGTTTATTCCGTTGAGACTTTATTATTAGTTAGAGTTTAATAATTCAAAACTTGTATGTGATACAGGTTTTATCAGCAATAAATCTTGCCTTGGCCGTATGCAAAATCAGTGTAATTGTAGGCATGGACAAAGCCATGATCAACCAAGCGATCATAAGAAGGCATGGAGAAGTATCTACAGAAGATAATAGTAAGCATTTAGTGGAGAAGTATCTACAGAAGATAATTCAACTGTTGCTTGACCTATCTGATCCCAGTCAACACGAATTCAGGAGCTTTTTGGAAGTACAGATCGGTGTGCTTACTGAACAAATCAAAGAACCAGATGATGATGGCCATTATAATGCTCTTTTCTCTCCATTTGAAAGAAGAAATGAAATTACATATGATGATAAGGAAATGTCCATCCCCAAAAAATTACTACCAGGTAACAACAATACTTTCGGTAGAATTAAAATAAATATTTTACAGCTATATTTTCTCTGTAGATGCCATTTAAGAAACAATGGGCGAATTTTGCTATTTGTAGAGTCAAAAGTAGCCACTCCAATGGAAAGAGTTTCTAAGCTCGAAACAGGCGCAAGAGACACTAGGATAGACGTCGCCGGCATTGCAGATGAAGCAGGTAACTATCAAAAGACATTACAATGTTTTGATATTAATAGAATTAGCCGGAAGCAACAAAAGATCCTACAAAGAACAAATAGCGAATTTAAATTCCGTTACAGGCACCAATATCTTATTTTTCATTTATAAATACTGCTATGGAGAAGCAACTGAAAGTTGAAGGTAAAGTTCATAAGGATGTTATTAATATTGATACATTAAATTATTTAAAGACATTAATATGTTGTATTCACCAATAAATAAACAGTGTCTAAACTTTAAAGACATCATTAAGCAGGTTCTAGTAAGCGAAATCCAATAATGGAGATGTTGTTCGTGAGGTATACCTCACGAGAACAAGAGGCATTTTGTTATTTTCAGACAGTGGTTACAGGTTATCGGAAACTGCCTCGACTGTGGAAATGTCTGCTTTATTACCATCGATTGGTGTGGTGTATCTGCTTCATGAGGAGTAAAGCCGTCTCTTGGGTTGGATGGGATGTTGAGTTAATCGCTTGGATTTTTATTTGTTTTGAATGGCGACACTATATGAACCAACTCATAAAGGTATGAAAATTTAGTACCAAATGAAATACATCCTTACGAAGATTACAAGAATACAGAGGATCCTGGATGAAGATTACAAGATTAAAAGGAGTCGAAAGCAGAAAAAAAGAAAAGAAAAGACGATTCCAAGAATACAGAGGATCCTGGATGCAGCAACAGGGAACAATCATCAAAGGAAACCAAACGTCAGACTAGGAAAAATAAGAAGAATGATAAGCATTTAGAACCAGAGGAAAAGAGGCTAAACAATTGGCGGATAATGAAAGCAGCATTGAACAATTATGATGTGTCAATGAAGGGTTTACAAGCTTTTCAGAGGTTTAGATATTTTTGCAAAGCTGGCTATATCCCATGGCCATTGGCCAAAGAAGAAACTTAAAAGACTCCTAAGAATTCTGGACACTGTCATAAAGATACTCTGAACCACCATTTGTTCATGGAGGTAACATTTATTTAGCAAGACCATTCATTTTATAGCTTAACTCAACAATGAAGGCGAATACCGATAATCTATAATTCTAATTTCTAATAGCTCTTTGAAGATTAATTTTATAGATCTCTCTGTTTGCATAATTCAAATGTTCAGTTTTGTTGAAAACGTTCACTTAACTATGCACATTGTACTTTATCCTGTTTGGAAATAAGTAATAACCTATTCAAGTGCAACTGCAGGCTCTCTGGCTACCAGGATAGGCAGGAGCTGGAAATCCGTAATGCCTGCTTCTTTCATGGGATGACATTGCTTTTCAATGCTCAACATTCGAACTGATTTTTGTCATTGTCCTGCCCCAAGACATTTCATATTGGATCCTGCTTTGCAATCTCGTTCCTGTAGAGATTCCATAACATGAATACTCTTCTGGTAGCTTGTTCATTTAAAGACATGCTTTTTTAAAAATCTGGTTCCTTATTTAAAAATAAGTAATTTCGATTGAAGTTTTTGGAACATGCTGGGTTGCTATGATCCATTTGTTTCTCTATTCAGTAAACTAACTGATGCTTGATATTGGAAACTCCTTTCTCAGCTTTTTTTTTATTATATTGGCTATTGGCTATTCATTACTCATTGTTTTAGCCTTCACACTTTAAAATCAGGCATTGTTTATCCTTTTTATCTGTTTTTTTTTCAGTTGGTCGGCTACAAGTAATAACTTGTAGTTGTAGGAAGATTAATTTAGGCCGCTCTTCATTTTCTGTTATCGTATTTTCTGCTACGTCAAATCGAATGTGAAATTGTTTATATAGATTTACTCATGTCTTCTTCAGCATCCAAGGTGTGTTAAATTTTCTGCATAGCAAATACAGATCTAGCTAGGGTTGCAAAAACAAAGCTGCAAGAATGAAATTATATTAATTCATTATGCCACAACATGATTTTATACAAAATTCTGAACTCCCGTAAAGCATTTCTGAAAAGTTGTAAGAGTCTTGACTGAAATTACGAAGAACATTACAAAAGAGGCATTAAGAGTTGAACCGCACTCTTCCTTAGTTAGCGTAAGATAAAACAGAGCATTCACTTGTTCTCCGTAAATCACGACACACACAAGAAGTGAACTGAACTTGCATGTTGCGTTAACAAGGTGCAGCTATACTGAAGAATCGTATAGAACAGATTTAGCTTTATAATGTTAGGACTGGATCAATTCAGATTTTGTCCCTTGAACTGCAATTGTTTATATGTTGAAAATTAAAGTTTATAATTTCTAATAAAATTATTTTACTGATTAATATGTTTGGTTGGCTTTGTGTGTTGGGAGCTAGTTTTTTAAAGAACAATTTAGGAAAATTGTGAAAGAATAACATTTTATACATATTTGCATAATATATTACATTTGGTTATAAATGAATAATTATATTATTTACATACTTTATTTTATATCTAAGGAACAATATGATTTAGTTTCTACAAATTGATGATGTCTGATTATTTTGGACAATGTACGTTTTGTTTCTTTGTAATACATTCCTAGAAAACTTGAGAGGTAGAGAAATAAGTGGTGTTCTAAAATGCTTTTTTTTTAAACAACTTTTTTTTATTTAAAGAACAAGGTAAGTAATTGTAGATTTGTTGAAGGTTTTATTTTGGTTAAAATAAAATTTGATTAAAAGTGGATTAACTTTATATTTGAAATTGATTAATTTTAATTTTATGGGTTATTTTTACATTTTAGACAATTTTGTCTTCTAATCAATGTCAGTAGATTTCCACAATCCATTAGTCTCTGTGTAATGCTTTTGGATTTGATTGTGCAAGTCTTTTTGCATAACGTTTCAGATCACACTCTATGATCCATCATTAGGATGAAGAGCACAATGAGAAGAAAATAGATAATGTTGCAGACCTAGATACCTTAAAAGGAGTGAGAGAGGAGAAAGAGAGTGACGATATCAAGATAGGCCAAGTGGTAGCTTAGGAAAGGGAGATAAAACTAAATGAATAAAATAAGAAAACACGAAACAAAAAATAAAAACAAGTAGAATACAAAGATCACATCAATAATTAATACAATAAAAATAAGAGATGCAAGGAATAAAAAGAAGGGTAACAAATAAAAAAAAATCAAATTAAATATATCACCAAAAAAGAAATAGAATAGAAATAGCAAAGACAAGAACCTAAAACAAGAAAAATAAATAAAAATTAATAAAACAAGTATGGAGAAGTTCACATTGAAATTGACAACATTTTTAAGAATATAATTGTTTTGAGTTAATGGTATCACCCATTTATATCACATTTGATAATTTTAAAAAGTTCACATTTGTAACCTATTCCAATTTTTTATTCCCATCAATGCAAGGTCAAAGAATGAGTAGTTGGGGCTTGTGCATTATGAACCTTCCATATAGCTTTCTCACCAACTCACACTTGGAGTACCCACAACATGCACTTCTCTATTATCCATAGCATAACACCTCCCATATGAAGTGTGTACTGACAAACCTAGTTCTCTCATAACCCCATAAGGCATTACATTAATAGCTGCACCAGAATCTATCATGCCATTTTTTATCAATCTGTTATTTACTAACAGTGTGACATAAAAGGGATCAATCTGAGATGGTTCCTGATTAATAGTGATGCCCACATAAACTTCTGGGACCTTTTGTTCTTGATCCTTCTCATCTTTTGCATTTCCCCTTTTAGAAGAAGTATCCACATCTGATATACTTGAAATCAAAGAAAAAGCAGCCTCTCTATGTTCTTTCATTTTCAACAGCTCTATCAAAGGTACTCAAACTTTCATCTGTGTTAAAGCTTGGGTCATATTAAAAGCAGTATTGACATTAGACTTGGCATGAGCTTTAAACTTCTCTATCTTTTGGTGACTTGTTCTCTTGTCACTAGTAGTCTCTGCCTTATTACCAGTGGTATCAACAATATCAGGTTTCCCTGAATTACTTGACTGATCACTTTTAGCCTGACTATCTTTGGCAGGGGTTTTGTTTTCAGTGGCCCTCTTAGAAGAAATTTCTTTAAAAAACATAGACCCAGGCTTACCCTGACATTCATCATCTTTGTTGCTTCTCAGATTATAGTTATGCTTAGCTTTGGCTATTGCAGCCTTAGTGAGATTCTTGACTTCCTCCTCACTAGGCCTTCTGAGATGAATCTCTTGATCTTCTATTGTGACTACATTCAAAGTGGGATGCCAGTCAATTGTCAATTGCCTTTGGCAATTTGCATTGCTTCTCGAGACATCATATTCACTTGCTTCATCTTCTGAAGGCTCCCAGTCACTGTCCACAGTATACTCAAACATATTGATTACAAGTTCACCCTCATTTCTCACATTTAGAGTTTGAGCCACAACACACTGATAAGGGGAATGTGGCCCATCACATGCCATACACCAAGGGGTATTTTCCATATTATGTACATTTCCTCCCTTTAAAGGATCAGGGGTGTCCTGATTTCGTGTGCCTTTTAATCTATCTTGCACAGGCTTTCCATCTTTTCATGAAGTGTTATATGGCATATCATGCAATCTAGCAAGTCTGTCTTTCCAGTTGTAGTGAGGCTTCTCAGGTTTACTTACTTTAGTAGTAAAATCCTTAACAACAATCATTAATTTCTCTATTTTATCCTCTTCTTTAGAGGATTTGTTGAGGTTTTTCTTCCTACCACAATCTTCCATTGGCCCTTCTTCCCACTTTACCTGATGCTTTTCTATTACTCTCTACATTGATTGCAATTCTAAAAGCATCTCTTAAACTATGTGGGTTCTTATCTCTGAGAATGTAAGCCATCTTAGGATCAAAGGCATTGTAATAAGTGGTTAGACATACATTCTCATCTAACCTCATACATTGAAGAAGCCTATGCATTGCCTTTTGAAACCGTGCATTAAAATTTGTAACAGCCTCATTATCAGACTTCCTGATATTGTTAAATTCGTTGAGCATGAAGCTCACATTTGTCTTATCTCCATATTTCTCTTTGAAGCAATTATTGAATTCCTCCCAAGAAGTAATGCCATCTACAGGTAACCCTCTATAACAATCTCTAGCATCCTCAATCAAAGATTGCACAAACAACTTCATGATGACATCCTCAACACCAATTTCATAGTCATTAATCATGTCACCAAAAGATTTCGGATGCTCTTCAGCACTGATAGAATTGTTCCCAGCAAACTTCTAGAGTCTATCCCTCATTTCAATAGGGACATGGTTTGGATATCCTGGAATTCCATCAAAATACAACTGCCTATACAACTCAACATTTATAGGTCTCCTTTGAAATTGATTTCCAGTAAAGTTATTTCTAGCATTCACCCTTGGGCCTAAACCACCAGCTATAGGAGTTTGATGGCTTTTATTATGGGATGGTCCGTGACTGGTTTGGTTTGCTAGAATTGTACTTGAGGGAACAACAAAATTATTTGGGGTAACATTTTCAGATTGGTTAATAGGTGGGATAGCATTTGTTTTCATCATAGGTTGAGTATTCAATAGAGAGGCAAAAGTATGTTGAGATGTAAAATTACTCTGAACTACAGGTGGAAAAGTTATAGGAGGAGCTTTTAAGCAATGCATCTTTCTTTTGAACTCAACATTAAGTGCTTCTATTTCAGCCTTTTCTAACTCCCTTTGCAGGTTTTCATTTTCTTTCCTTATCCTTTCTACCTCAATCTCATGCAAAGTCATCCCTGGGGTCCTTTTGCACTTCCTGACATTAAATCCACAGATCTATTTTCCACTACTTTATGCTTCCCTTTGTCAATAACGGGTTTGTTAAGTTGGGAATCACTGTGAACCTCCCTACTAGGTTGTGTTGCAACTTTAGGTGTAGAATCAATTTGAGGATCCAAGATTTCTCTAATAACAGGACCATGCTCTTCACTCCTAGGTTCTTCTTGAGTAAACAACTCAGGATCTGCAATTTGTCTTAATAATCTTTCTCCTTCAATAAGTTTGGCTTTGGTTTCATTCTCCTTTTCCTTTTCCTTCTTTTTTCTCATAGCAATCAATTGATGTACTCTCTTATTGAGAACCTCAATTTCCTGGGACACTTCATCTTTATCTAGCAAGGTTTCCTCTGAATCTGACACATTTAGCTGGTCCATATCAATCAGACGGATATTTCCTTCCATAGTTTTGGGAATGGAACTGACCCTATTAATTGTACTATGCCTATCTCTCCTAGAAGCACTGGTATTAGACAATCTTTGGTGAAAGGTTTGGATATCATCATTAGTACCAAACAGGCTAGCATGAAAACCCATAATATCATGGTCAGAGTCATGAGAAGAGGCATTCGACCTTGCATATATGGGATGCTCAAAAGACTTACCTACTTGATTACTCTTCTGCTTCCATGACTGATTTGACTGATGAGGAATAACAGTTCCCTTCCAGCCCTTCCTGACTGGTGCAAGTATCCCTTCATGCAACTTCTCTTGAGGTTTTTTCTTCATATAAGACCTAGTATTCCTTCCCCTATTCATCTTGCTAACCTTTTGAAGTGACTGTGATTTTTTCTAAAAGAACACTAGTTTTTTCCTTACTTTAGAGTCGCCACCCAATATCTTGGGCATAAAATATATTTCAACATAGTGAATCACTTTTATGCAATAAAGACACATATCTGTAACATAAGACTTATCTTATTTGACTCTCCCCAGCAAAGTCGCCATTTTTGTTGCTCTCCATTTTGAAAACTTTTGTTCCCTCTCTTTTTAAAAATGAAAGTTACTGCCTTTGTGCTGCAATGGAAGAGGACAACAAAAAGTTTGAAATAAAAACAACAAGACAAGGTTTCAATTTAGGAAACCTCCTACACTTTAAGCTTATAAAAGTTTGGGCAAGTGAACCCTTTTATGACTATTTTCTTACAAAAGTAGTAAAAGGTTTATAGAAAACTAGTGTACATTCCTGTAAACTTTCCTTACTAACTGGTACAACTAAACATAAAATGGAAAGTTGATTTGACTTTTTGAAAAGGACCAAAATGCATCAAAAAACCAATAGGTAAACTAGTGCCTTATCCGGGAAATAGAGTCATCTACAACAGACTGTAACCTGACAAAAGAAACTCATACATAAGTCACAAGTTAGTGATCTATCAACTCTGTATATGCTTGACATATACAGAGTCCTAATCTGTACCAAACTTCATCATCAGATCCACAACAAAATACTAATATCAATGACTTTGTCCAAAGTACGTTTATATTTCCTCCTTGAGAAAAAGACTTAAAACAACTTCATTAAATGCCTAACAAGTCATTCAGATAAACAATCCTTGATTACTTAAATGAAATGAATACCAGTACAATGACATAGAGACAATACAAATCTAAATTTAAAACCTCTGGACTGTATATTTATTTCTCCATCAAAAGATTACAAGTACATCCTATTTGACTCAGAAATTGCTTAGAAAATGGCCTGTATTAATTTTGCCAGAGTTTAGCTACAAAATTTGTGTCCCCTTTTCTAAGTAGTCTTGGTATTCATTTATAGAGATATGGATGCGACAAGCTTCGGACTTCCCTAGAAAATAAATATTCAAATCCTAACCATAATTTCCCAAAGGTTTACATTGTTTTCAATCGAAACATGAGCATAACAAATCAGTTAACCAGCTGGAGAAGGGCCAACTGACTTCTCAGTATTTGTCGATCAAGTGCCAGGTGTCTTTGATTCTTCAGAATTCTGATTCCCAAAAAACCGTTGCAAGAACTAACCGTTTCAGGTTGCCTGAGGGTTACTGCATATTGGAGTGTTAGTTGATTCTTCATTTGCCCTGTCCCTTTCATCACATATTTATTTTCCCATTCTTGTTGGCAGAGAAATCACAAAACCGCGCACCTATTTTCTCTACAAATCTCCTCGAATATCTCTCTACAAATTTACACTTCAAAATAATTTCGAATGGAAGCCGCATACTTCTGCCATTAATCCTTTTGAAAATTTAAATTTTGGCACCAACGAACCAAAAAGGATTTCTTCTGAGCACTTTTACTTTAGTCATTGATCCATTATGACTAACAGTCGAGCTTCTCCTCATAACGGTTCAACGACAGCCGCGAGATCATACAAAACTAGCACGTCCTTTAACTTACCTGAGCCACCCACTTTAGAATGGGTCCCACCATCTGGTCGCTGGTCTGCGAAGGGTATTCATCATGCAACTTTCCTTCATGGTATAGCAATAGATGTTGGATCTTCTTCAATCTGCTCAACCTTTAACTCATTCTGAGTAGCTCTCTTCTATCGGGTGTCACTTTCTAATTTGTCTGCGTATCCAACTAGCCACCATCTAACTTTCCACCTCATCCTCTGCTTCACTTAAAGTTTCCGTTGGTTTGTTTGATATTATTCTTTCGGCCAAACTTCCTCCCTCAGTGAGTTGTTCACATGTCTCATCGATTCTGTAGTTTCATCGATACTTTTTATTTTATCGGCGAGACCAGTTCTAATTTCTTCGATGTACTTTATGTCGATGGAACTGATGCTTTTAGTGAATGCTTATAGAGATCTATCGCAGCCAAGGTTTGTTCGATAAGTCACTTTATGAGTTTGACGACATGCCACCTGACTACCATCTCATCACCGCCAAACCCACCACCGGACCTTGGCTCTTCTTTGTCACTGACCTGCGATTGATATAAAATGTGCATCTTTCCATTGTGGTATTGCGACAGCCATTAGATCAACTCCAATGTACTCAGTTGTTAGCTCACTCGGACTGCCTTAACTGCTTGCTTCAACTTTTGTCTGGGCCCTTCGCTAGTGGTTTGTGGCTGAGTCGCAAAGGATAACATTCGTGCAACTTCCCTTTGCGACATAGCGACCACCCTTAATTTTCTCTAAACATGCCAACCCGTTAACAGACTTAAACCGCTCTCTTTTCACGGGCCCCACCATCTTGGTCACTGGTCCGCGAAGGGTATTCATCGTGCAACTTTGCATAGTGGTTCAGTGATAGCCACGAGATTGGTTCCAACTTGCTCAACCTTTAGGAGTCACCAACACCTAGTCGCCAACCATAGATCGTGTGCTTTAACCACTGCTGCTCCCCATCTGCTGCTAGTGGTTTGTTGTTGATCCGCGAAGGATAATCATCATGCAACTTTCCATAGCGGCTCAGCGACAACCTTCGATGCACAAAAACTTATCTGCACTTTAACACACTTAGAACGCTTCCTAAGAGAGGGTCCCACCATTAAGTCACCATGTCGCAACGAATATCCATCGAGCAACTTTATGTCGTGGTATTAGCGACCACTGTTGGATCAAATCCAACCTGCTAGACCTTTATCTCTTCATCCATCTGTGCCATATGTTAGCCTTCAGTTCGCTCATGGATCCACCTGTTCGCCACTTGGACCACCACCTGGACCTCTCATTGGACCTGGGCCTGTCTTGTTGCCAAGTCGTGATGGATATCTGGCGAGCATCTTTCTATCGCGGTACAACGACCACTGTTGGATCATCTGTGATCACCACTCGATCTGCCTGACTTGCTCGACCTTTAGCTTAGTTATCACTTAACTACCATCTCCTTAACTATCTACCTTAATTGCTTGCATTAACTATCGGCCATAGTCCACCGCTAGTGGTTTATCACCATATCACGACGAATAACCATCGTGCACCTTCATGTTGGGTGCAGCGACAACCATTAGATTTACAGAAACTTACTCGATATTTCTCTGAACTTGCCAACCTGTTAACACACCTAAGCCACTCCTTTCTCATGGGCCCCACCATTCATTCACCATGTTGCGACGAATAACCATCGTGCAACTTTATGTTGTGGTATAGCAACCACTGTTAGATCGATCAGGAACTTGCTCGATCTTTTGGAAACCTGACAGATACATAGGAAAAGACATAGGACTTAGGAAAATATGCGAAATATTTCAAAATTAAAGGAACCTGCCTAAGCCTAAAACATAAAGTGGCCACATTTCAACGATGTGGTGACCCATCCACTTAAGTGGAAAAAGGTAATGGGCAAATAGAATATTTGGAGAAAAAGCGACACAAAGGTTTATTTTTTCAAATGTTTTTGAAATGCCCAAAAACCCTAAACCGTTAAAACCATAATCTTGCAATTTTGACAGACTCCAACAGCTAAAAGGAAAGATTTTAAACATTATCAAAAATAGTGATAATAAATCTATCGCCTCCTAAGAGATGCGAGTATGGATTTGCTTTCATATCTGGATAAACAATCCCAATGACTTGAGTACACCTAGATGGAGGATTTGAAATGATAATGATATGCAAAGATGAGATTGATTATGCTAGATTGATCCAAGAGGATAATTAAGCTAATGATATGCATGATTAAGCTATGATGATGATGCAGTTAAGCTAAAAAAGAGATTGATTAAGCTACATGATTCAACAATTATGCTAGGAAATGATCAAACTAAGCTAAATCTAAGATGCAATTGCTTATAATAACAATGCTCAAATGATATGATAAAAGATATATGCCTATAGTAACAATGCATAAGATGAAAATGAGATGGGATCCTTATTGCTCCAAAATGGGGGATATTTATAGGATTTCCAAGGCCAGGGGTGAGGTGGCAGGAATCAACGGTCAAGATTGAGTCTGAAGATATCAAGGGTGAAATTGGAGGAGGTTGGAGAAGAGGTTGGAGGAAGAGACACTTGTCATCTTTGTGGTGACAAGTGTCAAGGAGCCTTTCTCATAAAATGGCAAGTGTCCAAGAGAGGAGACATGTGGCCAAAGTGTCATGTGTCTCAAGAAGAAAATATCCACACCATAGAAGGTTAGGATGCGCAAGATAGGATAGGGTTGGTTAAACCCAAGGTTAGGTGGAATGGGTTAGGTTAGAGGGATGGTTAGGTTTGGTGGTTAGAAGTTAGGAGGCATGTGAGTAATTTGAATCTAAAAATTCAATTAATAGGAAAAGACTAATTAATTCTCAACAACTCATAAATTGATTTGTTTTAATTAATTAGAGGATTAGAAGAATTGAATTAAAGTGGGGGGGAGATTAATTAATTGGAATTAATTAATCAAAGGGGACTATTGAAATGAACCTATTAAATAAATCCTTAGATTTATTAATAAGTAGATGAAAGGGAGAATTTAATCAAATTGCTAATGAATTCAATTAAATTAGGAAGGGGGATTAATTAAATAATTGCTTATTTAATTAATTATCTTCAAACCATTTTTAGGTGTATACATTTTGCCCCTCTTTGAAGTGAGGTGTGATGATGCATTGATTCAAAGAATAATCTTATTTTAATGATGATATTAGTTCGATAGGATGCCCCAACTATTGAATGATAAATTGTGATATGATGATGCCACCTCGGGAGATCAATTGAGATAATTGACCTTTGGAGTTTTTGGATCTTTGCGAAATTGATATCCCGATTAGAAATGATTTGATTTCTGCAATTGTGGTTGATAAAAATGCAAGTTCTACAATCATGGTGATGTGGTTCTTGATGTGATGATTGATAAAGCTTGATTGATTGCTACTATTGAGATGCAGTCTGGTTTCAGGAATGACACCTCTTGTATAAGACAAAGATGATCAAAGCGTTTGGTTTTAGGAATGATATATCCTATATAAGACATGAGCAGAACGTCTGGTTTCAAGAAAGATACATCCTGTATAAGACATAATCAGATAGATTAGATGCGATCGATTGATAGAATTGATAAGGTTGATTGGATAAAGAACTGACATTTTGTTGATACTAGGTTGCAGGAAGATTCAAATATGTTGATGTTGGTTCTGTTGAGAGGGTAGCATAAGATTTTTGCTGGGTTGGCAATATCTGGAGAGAGATGAGTCATCATTCTGATTGTGTATACACTCATGATGATATCTTGATGATTCATGCGAAAGATTGAACCTTGGATAAAATGAGCAAGTGGGATCCCATGCAAGAATGAAATGCAAGCTAAATGCAAAGCTACGATCGGACCAGTCACTGGGTTATTGCGTTTTGTCATCATTGAGCATTTTTTTTATGTGGGAAGTGAGTGCAAACATCAATGGTATAATTAAACCATGATGACCTGAGCACTATTTTCTTGGATTTTGATATGGCAAGTTAGCACAAGCATCGAGGTATAATTGAACCAAGATGACCTGAGTGTTGCTTGCGTAAAACAGACAGTATTAACCATTTCAATACGCAAATTGGAAATGTCTTCGATGATACTTCGATGACCATGTCGTCAGACAAATTTTCACATATTAATGATTAATTTACAGACAACAGACAAAAAAAAAAATCATGTTCCTTCCTTGTTCCTCTAGTCAGAGACATCTTGGAGTCACTCAAAAATCATGATAGCGAAAATCAAGATTAAAAAAAAGTTAAACAATCATGTTAAAATCATTATCCAAAAGATACCATCCATTGAAAAGTGTGTGATGTGCTTAGATTGACCTTGTGATAGTTTTATAGTTGATGGTTTGATCTCATGTTCAATGTTGGATGTGTCTCAGTTTTCACTTGATAAGAGTTGTCTGACTATTGTTCTACCTGTTTGATTAAGCTAAAAAATAATCAATAATTTTGCCCCCAGCTAGGTGCAAGATTTTGCCCCAAGCCTAGAAACAAATTCATTATGATATACCCAATGATCCAAACCATGGTGAGAAATCACTTGCGATGCCTGCGTATGTACAAAGGCTTTATTATGGATATGAACAACGTTGATGAAAAATAAATGAATACAAGTGGAAGGATGCATGAACTAATAGATGGAAGAGCTAGCAGACAGATAGCGCCTATTTGTCAGGTTTTCACCATCTGTTTTTATTGCACTTTTTCTCATATTTGATTTTTTTTGGATTTTCTGCTTTTTCACTATTTTTTATTTTTCTACTTTTCACTGTTTTTGGATTTTTCTTACTTTTTCACTGTTTTTGGATTTTTCTTTCTTTTTCAGACATAAAACTTCTTCAGATGCATGCTATTGATGGGCTCCTCGAGTTGATCTCTGTTCTGTGTTGATAGCTGATATGCTCCTGACCCAAATACTGTGGTGACTACAAACGGACCTAACCAGTTTGGTTCAAACTTTCCTTTCTTTTCTCAATCTGACTGGTTTCATGGATTTTCTTTTAGTACTAGTTCCCCAACTTGAAAGACTCGTGGTTTGAGCTTGTGATTATAACTTTGGTACATTCTTTGCTGATATACCTTTAAATGAACAAAGGCATTTTGTCTTCATTCATGGATCAATTCTAACTCCTACAATCTAGATACTCATTGTTCTTCATCTGGGATAAGACCTTTCAATGATACTTGTAGAGAAGGTATCTCTACTTCTATTGGTAGTATTGCTTCTAATCTATAGATAAGAGAGAAAGGTGTAGCACCTGTTGGTGTGCAGATACTAGTACAATAGGCACATAGGGCAAGGTTCAATTGAATATACCAATCTCTTCCAGCATCATTTACTGTCTTTTTGAGGATTTTCAAAATAGTTTTGTTTGATGCTTCTGCTTGCCCATTCCCTTGTGGATAGTAGGGTGTAGAAAATCTGTGTTGGATTTTGAATTTCTCACATAGCTCTTGTACATCCTAATTCTTGAATGGTCATCCATTATCAGTGATAATGGTCATGGGTATTCCATAGCAATAGATGATGTAGTTCAAGATAAATGCAACAATTTGTTTTCCTGTGATATTTGTGAGAGGTACTGCCTCAATCCATTTTGTGAAATATTTTGTAGCTACAAGGATGAATTTGTGACCATTAGATGAAGAAGGATTTATCTTTCCTACTAGATCAAGACCCCATTGACAGAAAGGCCAAGATGTTGCCAAAGCATGAAGTTCTTGTGTTGGTGCATGAATCAAATTCCCATGGATCTGACATTGTTTGCATGTTCTAGCTATTTGAAAAGAATCTCGTTTTATAGTCGGACAATAATAGCCCAAGCGTATGAGTTTTTTCGAAAGGGTAAGACAACTTGAATGAGTGCCACAAATGTTGCTATGGAATTCATGTAAGGCCTTCTAAGATTCTTCTTGTTTGAGATATCTTAAAAGAGTACTATCTAGACCTCGTTTAAATAGGGTATCCACGATGAGAGTGTAATAGGAGGATTGGCGAATAAAGTTTCTCTTTAGATTTTTTGATAAATTGGGAGGTAAGGTGTTATCTTTCATGTATGTATAAGTTTGGCCATAGCGGGAGGAATCATGCCCAACAAGGTGATAGATAGTTTGGGAATCAAGACAATTATGAGTAGGGTAAAACAACTCTTCTACAAGGAATTCATAACGCTGTTGATTTTCCTGTGTTTGAAGGAGAGAAGCAAGTGTAGCCATGGCGTCTGCTGCTTTGTTGTCATTCCTTGGAATCAACTGGAAAGTTATTTCTGCAAATTATTTCTTGATATCATCAACCATCTTTTTATAAGGCGTTAACTTTTCGTCCTTTGTTTGATAATCATCGTTGATTTGATTTATGACAAGCTGAGAATCTCTAAAGACTTGAAGTTGTGTAATGTTCCATTTTATAGCCATTTTGATACCTGTAACCAAAGCTTCATATTCTACTATATTGTTGGTGCATGGAAAGCTTAATTTGTATGCTTTTGGAATTGTATGACCTTGTGGAGTAATGAATAGAATACCTGCTCCTGATCCATGTTGTGTATATGAACCATCAAAGTATAATTTCCATGTTTTTGTTGTGATTGTTAGGATGTCAGCATCGGGAAACTCAATCTGCAAAGGATGGTTATCCTGAAGTGGTGCCTCGGCTAGTTGGTCTGCAATGACTTGTCCCTTGATAGATTTTCTATCTATATACTCAATATTAAACTCACTTAGAATCATGATCCATTTTGCTAGTCATCCTGTTAATGTTGCCTTGCTGAGAAAATACTTCAATGGATGGATTTTAGCTATTAACTTGATGGAGTGAGATAGTAGATAGTGTCTTAATTTTTGAGAAGCAAAAACTACTGCCAAGAATTCTTTTTCTGTTGGGGAATAGTTGAGCTCGTATCCCACTAGTGTTCTATTGATGTAGTAGATGGCTCGTTCTTTTTCTTCGATATCCTATTGTGCGAGCAAAACTCCTAATGACACTTCAATGGTCGATACATAGAGTAATAACGACTTTCCTAGAATTGGTGACATTAGGACGGGTGGTTGCATGAGATAGGACTTGATCTTGTTTAATGTGTCCTCACATTGATGGTCCCACTTGAAATGAACATTTTTGTGCAATAGATGAGTAAATGATTGGCATTTATTTGCTAGTTGGGCAACAAATCTTCTAATTGATTGGAGTCTTCCTTGGAGTGATCTTAGTTGACTGATATTCTTGGGAGATTTCATTTCCATGATTTCTTTGACTTTAGCTAGATCTAATTTGATACCTCTTGCTGAAACAATGTATCCCAGTAGCTTGCCTGAAGTGACTCCAAATGCACATTTCTTAGGATTGAGTCGTAGCTTATACTATTCTAGCCTGTCAAAGATCTTTTCTAGTATCTCTATATGTTCTTCTCTATTGTATGATTTGGCTAATATGTCATCCACATAATCTTCCATGAATGTATGCATCATATCATGGAATATTGTTGTCATAGCTCGCAGATATGTAGCACTTGCGTTCTTTAGTCCAAAAGGCATGACGTTCGAGAAAAAAAGTACCCCACGGACATGTGAAAGTTGTCTTTTCTTGATATTTGGGTGCTATTTTAATCTGATTGTATCCAAAGAAACTATCCATTAGAGAAAACATGGAGTGTCCAACAGTTAAATCCATAATGATGTCAATGTTAGGCAAAGGAAAGTCATCCTTTGGACATGCGTTATTAAGATCTTTGAAGTCTGTGCATATTCTGATGCTTTTATCTAGTTTTGAAATAGGAATGATGTTGGATACCCATTAAGGATAAGCTACAGGTTTGATGAATTTGACATCCAATAATTTCTTTAATTCTGCTTTGACTAGAAGAGCAATATGCGGATGCATTTTCTTTAGTTTCTGTTTAACTGGTTTCGCTCTTGGACTAACATTTAAGTGATGCATAATAAGCCCTGGATACGATCCTGGCATGTCTACATATGACCAAGCAAAATTGATTTGCCTTCGTTTGAAGAATTCCATATATTATTGCATTTCTTGGTCTGACAGAGAAGTTGTTGGATGTAGGATCTTTGGTTGTTCTGTTGTCCCAATGTTAACTGCCTCTGTTGGTTCGATCAGAATTGATGACCTTTAGTGCTTAGGTAAAGTGTCAAATCTCCCATCTTTCGGTGCCTCGAGGAGGTTTTCACCATTAGATGCGTCCTTTCTTTTTACTTTTTCCTGATCTAATGTTGCTAAGAAATGGTTTTCAGCATTAGACCTGATATTGTTTTCTTTAGTTTCCTTTTTGCGACTAGGAGATTTGGCACCCACTTGACTAGAAGATGTGTTGCTGAAATTCCTGGTGAGAGTTGTTATGGGTTTGATTGCGTTAAGATATACAGATATGGCATGGTCATTCAGAAAGGTATCAATGGCAGTATGTCCTTAATTTTCCCAATCAATAAGTTCAGGGTGTATTAGAGGTAGGGGGTCCTCAGGTTGAGATGTTTCAAGAGTATTTAGGGTCATGATTGAGCTATCAAAGTTTTCGATATATAGGTCCATGTCTAGAACAATACTCTCATCAGAATGACCTCGCACAAGGAGTTCCTGATCATCCTCGATTAAATCCAAGTCAGCCGAATGTGATTCTAATTCAAGTGAACTAGCTCCTAATGTTTGTCCTGCATACGTGTGAACTACATCAACTCCTATATCTTCTTCAAAGAAATTTTCTTCAGCTGATTCTTCAGAGTGATAAGAATCCCATTCCCATTCATTATAATTTGTATCACTTGCAGTCTGCAATCTACAGATTTGTTCATATAGTATTTGATTTGTTTCTTCATCTTTTCTTGTTATATCTTTTCTTCTTTCATATTCAACCTCTTCAGGACTGAGACTGAGTTCTATCAACTTTGGTATGAGCTCTCCTTGACTTGTATTAGCTTCCTTCTTGTTTTGAGATTTAATGCTGCTTGAGAGGTATCACTGGTTTGTTTCTCTGGTTGTTAGGAGTTTGTTTCTTTTCCCATTTCATGTTTCTTGTGTTTGTTGCTTAGCTGATGTTTCTTCTCTTTCAATTGTCAGTTGTTCTTGTCTGTTTTCATATTCCTCTTATTGTTGGCTAAAAGATGTGTCTTCTGGTAAAGTAACTTGTCCATACCCTAAGCCTCTTTTGTCTGTAGCTTGCAGAGTATGAGGTTGGATAGGTTCTGAGATTCCTTCTTTTCTTTTTCCTATAGGACCTGTTCCAGTGTATCCCATCTTTCTGAGAATGTTGAATCCTTTTCCATACTTTTCTGTAGGTATGCGAACATTGTTGATCTTTTATTGAATTTCTTCATCCTTGTATAGCCACTATAGTACATCTTTATCTTTTGTTTCCTCTGATAAGGTCCCAACACTAACAAATGCTCCATCAAATATCGGAAGATGTTTTACAATTGGTTGTTGATTAGAATTTGATGGTTTTCCAAAGGATTTAGGAGAAAGGGGGAGTTGTAATATTGAATATTCTCCATTCCCTTGATCTCTTAGCTGCATTTGTTTTTCCATACTTGACAAAATAGAGGCAAATGATTTTTCTTTGTTGTGTGTGCTTGAAGATGATACCTCCCTGTTATGAGGAACAATGACTTCTTGAGCTGTTTTGAGATTGCTGCAGTATTGAAAAGGATTTGAATCTGTTGAGATCATGATTTCCTATCCATTATAGGGAAATTTTAAGCACTGATGATATGTTGATGGGACAGCTTGCAGTTCATGTATCCAGGGTCTCCCCAGGAGTATATTTTATGATAAGTCCAAGTCTAGAACTTGGCATGCTGTGTTTTTCTACAAAGTCCCACTCTGATGGTTAGTATCACAGTTCCTTTAAAGGAACGTTCTTCCTCATCATATGCTTTAATGGTGATCTTTTTCTGGGGATCAACTACATCTTCTGAGTAACCTAGAGCACAGACAAGACTTAATGAACAGATGTTTAAACTAGCTCCATCGCCTATTAGGACACGTTTAACGCACGTTTTGTGAATGAGGACTTCGATATGCAAAGGAGCGTTGTGAGGATGTTGCAAGGACATGTTGTCTTCTTCAGTAAATGATAAGCATTGTGGGGTTGTGAGGTGTCCCACCATGGTTTGGAATTGATCTATATCAAGGTCTTTGGATATTGTGGTATCTACTAATGCTTTTTCTAGAATTTCTTTGTGTGCAGGTGAAAGTTTTAAAAGTTCTAAGATGGATATTTGCGTGGGCATTTTCTGTAATTGATCCACTAGGCTGTATTGTTTGGTAGTGGATGACGTATTTGTTGTAGGACCTGACAAAACAAATTTAGCTCTTCTTGTGATAGCATGAGTAGGTTCTTGATTTTAATTTTCTTTAAGTACAATCACATTTACCACATTATCATATGTATGAGCATAGTTTACCTTTTCTTTACCTTTACCATTATTTGCCGTTGATGATTCACCCTTCTCATAGTTTGGAAGCAGAGTTTTAAAATCTATATGAGATTCATTTGTTGTATGTCCATCCACAATTATTACTCCATTATCAATCAAATATTGGATGACATGTTTGAACCACTTACAATTATCTGTGTGATGTCCCTTGTTTCGATGGAAATCACAATAATGGTTATCATTCCACCAAGGTGGTTTTACTTGAGGTTTGTAGTTCCTTTCTTCTAGCAAAGTAATCAATTTGTTTGTGAGAAGTGTCTTTAGTGTTGACCCAAGGGGTTCACCAATATTTGTAAATTGCCTTCGAAAGAAATTTTTGATAGTTGCTTTTTGGTGATTGTTGTTTTGCTGAGCCGCTGCTGAGTGATTGGATAAATTAAAAACCGGTTGCTTTAGTTTCACATTGTTGTTATCCACTATTCCATTGTTGACGACATTACGATTTCTATTCTAAAACTTTGGTTTATCATTGTGATTGTTGTTATTAGTGTTGTTAGGAGGATTGACTCCTTCTTTGTATATTTTCAACTCACCTTTCTTTATCATGGCTTCCTCCATTCTGATTCCATTATCAATCATTTTTATAAAACTTTGATTTCCTTGCATTTTTAGATAATAACTCATTTGATCATTTAGGTTGTCGATGAATATGTCCATTTTTTCATACTCTGGCACTGTATGAGGATATCATGAAGCTAATCATCTCCATCTCTGTAAAAATGTCATGAAAGGTTCTCCACTCTTTTGTTTAGCGTTACATAGATCTAGCATTATTACTTCATGTTGTATGTTATAAGAGTATTGTGAAACAAATTTATCCACCAATTTTGATAATGATCTGATTCCAGGTGGAAGTTTGGAGAACCATTCCATAGCTAGTCCAGTTAACCTTTTCGGAAACAATCTCATCAAGTAGGTATCCTCGTGTGCAAATTCCATACTCATTGTGCAAAATTCTCGCATATGATCTTGAGGGTCAGTGATTCCATCATATTTTTTGTATCTAGGAGTTTCAAAACCTATAGAGAATGGCCTCATGTTCAGATTTCTGTCGAATGGATAAGGACAGATTTCTTGAAGTGATTATCTTCTAACATTTCCTCTCTGCATATCTTGAATTTGTGTTTGCAGTGTTTGTATTTGTTGTGTGAGAGTTGTGATAGGATTTCAACATGATTTGTTCTTTCATAACCATGATTTTTCATTCTAGGAGGAACTTGGTCTCTTCTTGTATCATCTCTACCCCTTCTTGCATCTTCATTGGATTGAACGTTATTTAGAATTTCTACTTCATCCCTTTTGGGCATGTAAGTTTCCTCATTAGTTCTGGTGTTACTAGGGATTGACGTGTCATTCATTTTGAGACCAAAAATATCCTCATATTGTTCGTTATTAGGGATAGGGTCACTTTTCTTTTGTGTCAATTTGTTCACATCAAAATCTTGGGGGAGTGTAGCACCAGATTTTGCTAACATTAGGAAATATTTATCTTTTTCTCCTTCCAATAATTTATGCATAAATTTATCGAATTGAGGATCTTTTTTGATGTCTTTGATATTTTGTTTTGTTATTTCTCCTTCAACTTATATTTCATCTTCATGTTCCATGGTTCTATAATCTTAAGTTATTTCCAATGTTTCGATTTCTATCTCGGCAATCTTTTGTCTCTGAGCCCCGGTTAGAACGAGCATACACATGTATTAGATATTGCGCTAGGATCCGATTGTCCAAAAGTTTTTTTGATAAGTGATCAACTATCAATGTAAATGTGATAGAGTGATATGACACAAAAAGATGATTCAAGTGTTTAAAAGTTTGCACATTTTTCGATCTTTAGTTTTGGAGTGCAATGATGACGATTTTGATAAAAAACAAGTCCAATAGGAACGATATATCCTACGATGTGGGACAAGGTTATTCTGACCAAATGTTTCCATTTCCTAATAAAGGATGATAGATCCTGATGAGAAACTATGTTTTGAGTGATCAATTTATCAAAGGGGTTGATGATGCACTTTGAGATGTTTAGATCTTGAACTTGTTGAAGGTAAATACTTGAAAATCTTGAGGTGCCTATTTCTAGAATCCAATTTGGCAGATGATAACTTGACCAAGCAAACCAATAAGACAACCCAAGCATAAAATAACAGATAGCAGGTGTTTATGCTCACTATAAATTGACCAAGCAAATAGGATAGACCCAAAAAAGATGCGCAAGAAGACAACTTTGGACCAACAGAGACATAAATTTGTACGATAGTTTAAGCAGCTTCAGATGACAATACATACATGCTCATATGACAAATCAGGAATTTCAAATGACAATGCAGAAGCTCGTACGACAATTCCCACTGAGCAAAATGATAAACCAGAGACCTCGTACAACAAAACTTTCTAAACCATATGACAAACAAGAAGGCTCGTACGACAAAACACAAGTTCATACGACTCAAGATAGAATAGAGGTAAAAAATGTTGTTTGGGTAGATTTTTTATCATTGAAGTTTGATGTTTTGCTTATGTTTTCCAGTTTTAAATGTCTAATTTTCTGTTTTAGGGATGAAGACATAGCAAACACGCGATACAATAAGTGACCTCAAGCACAATACGCTACCTAAGGAAGTTGGCTAAGAGAGAAAACCTTTTCTTGCAAACTTAGGTACACACCCAATAGCTAATCAGAATATGGCCTCTGAGTCTCACACAATGGATTCTCAATGCCCTATTATCTGACTCCAAATGCTAATGGGGGAACGATATGGCAAGTGTCTTGGGAGAGTTACTATCTCTCTTGCACAAATATTATCACCCTTTTGGAGGTGAAACGGGTAGCTTCTAATTTAACCGGAACTAGTAAGGGATCCGTTCGGTGCGTCGGGGTATTAACTCAATTAAGAGGTCTCCCAGCCTTGAAAACCAAGGTTTGATATACCTGAAGGTACGGAGGAGAGCTATTCCCTAGCACTATCGTTGACTTGATTTTCATCAAATCATATTTATTTTATAGTGGGTTGGATTACTTGGCATTAGTTGTTCCCACTTAGGTCGTTCCCCTCCCACCGGCCTTAATGGCTAAGAGTTATTATCTCCTCGTGAGGGTAGGCCCGATAAAGATATGCACCAATGAAAGCAAAGGATGAGTCTAGCTTTCTGATCACCTAAGAAAGGTGAGAGCATACTCGCCTATCATCAAAACACATAATACATGATTGTTCATTTCCATTAATAAAATCAAGTGTGCCTAGAAAATTTAAAGAAGATATGAAGTTTGGTTGAGTCCTCCTAGGCAACCTGCAAAATAGATGCATTAGTAGTCATGATGTGTTTTGGTGAAACAAAGCTTTGACAAGCGTAATCTTCGAAAATCATCCTGCAAAAACCAGTTAGGCTGCCAAAAAACTCACAAACAGACCAGGGTTAGCATTAGTAATAATCAAATTGAAGCATGAAAACCTTAAAATGCAATCTGCTTTAAAAACACAGAAGCAGAATTTCGTATGACACTATTTACCTGATCGTACAAGTATCTTTCCGGGACCATACGAGTGCAAAATGGAGCTCATACGACAATTCAGAATCCTTAAAAGCTCATACGAGTAAGGAATAATTCTCATTTCAGTACATAAAGGAGCTCATACAAGACTGAAAAGGGACTCGTATGAGATTCTGATTCAGATCTGGCTAGAAATGAAGATTTGATGATTCTTGAGAGGCCAAAAATGAGATTTTTGGCCCCATGGTGGGTGCCAAAATGTCGTGCCTATGAAGTGATGATACCTGTAGCTGCAACACAAAACACTCAATAGCTCATTACAAGCATGGTTAGCAAATAAAAAGCAAACAAATATGAACCATGACAAAGTGACCTATCACCTCCTAAGAGATGTGGGTATGGATTTGCTCTTAGATTTGGATAAGCAATCCCAGTGACTTGACTACACCTAGATGGAGGATTTGAAATGATAATGATATTCAAAGATGAGATTGATTATGCTAGATTGATCCAAGAGACTAATTAAGCTAATGATATGCATGATTAAGCTATGATGATGATGCAATTAAGCTAAAAAAGAGATTGATTAAGCTACATGATTCAACAATTATGCTAGGAAATGATCAAATTAAGCTAAATCTAAGATGCAATTTCTTATAATAACAATGCTCAAATGATATGCTAAAAGATACATGCCTATAGTAACAATGCATAAGATGAAAATGAGATGGGATCCTTATTTCTCCAAAATGGGGGATATTTATAGGATTTCCAAGGTCAGGGGTGAGGTGGCAGGAATCAACAGTCAAGATTGAGTCTGAAGATATCAAGGGTGAAATTGGAGGAGGTTGGAGAAGAGGTTGGAGGAAGAGACACTTGTCATCTTTGTGGTGGCAAGTGTCAAGGAGTCTTTCTCATAAATGGCAAGTGTCCAAGAAAGGAGACATGTGGCCAAAGTGAAATGTGTCTCAAGAAGAAAATATCCACACCATAGGAGGTTAGGATGTGCAAGATAGGATAGGGTTGGTTAAACCCAAGGTTAGGTGGAATGGGTTAGGTTAGAGGGATGGTTAGGTTAGGTGGTTAGAAGTTAGGAGGCATGTAGGTAATTTGAATTTAAAAATTCAAATAATAGGAAAAGACTAATTAATTCTCAACAACTCATAAATTGATTTGTTTTAATTAATTAGAGGATTAGAAGAATTGAATTAAAGTGGGGGGAAGATTAATTAATTGGAATTAATTAATCAAAGGGGACTATTGAAATGAACCTATTAAATAAATCCTTAGATTTATTAATAAGTAGATGAAAGGGAGAATTTAATCAAATTGTTAGTGAATTCAATTAAATTAGGAAGGGGGATTAATTAAATAATTGCTTATTTAATTAATTATCTTCAGACCATTTTTAGGTGTATACAATAAAGTCTTTATTTCTAATCATCTTTTTTTAATGCATTAGGTTATGATTTTGGTATTTAAATCAATTCATTCACGTGTACTAGTCAAATTGATTTTTGTGACTTCTTGAAGTACTAGCAACCATATTGGGAATCTAAAGAAATTTGCCAATTCTCTACTACTTGTAGTTCATACATGTGAAGATGTAATTGACAAGTTTTTTACTTTATTTGGAAATAGGTATATATTTATTCTTACATTAATATTCAAAGAGGAGATATGCAATCAAAACTAATTTTAATAGTTTTAGAAAGATTAGGCACACATCCAATCACATGTGATGATATAAATGAGAAACATAGTGATTTATCTTGTGAAGAATATTTCAAGAAAACTACCTCTATTTTATCATGCAATGATCATGTAGCTTTTCTTGTTCCACCATTTTTTATATAACTTTTGGTGTTATTTTTTTAAGAATGCCTACTAGTTATGAATCTATGGTTGCAATGAGGTCTCAAAGTATGATTGGCACTTTAAGAAGTGTTGGTATGAATCTTCCTATGTTTACCAATGGAATCAAGAGAGTGGTTCATGTTAGGAATAGGTCTTGTACACCTCGCCTAACATTGGACTGTTTTAATAAGATTTATGGCACAACTATAGCTCATTTGTGAATGTTTGAAATGATCTTTGTGAGCAAAGGGAGGGAATTCATTGGTTCGAATGTTGACAAGTAGGTTTCTTTGAGCATGCAAGAGCTTTCCCATGATGGTTTTTTTAGAAAGTATTAGTGTTCAGTGTCATGTTGTGTTAAGTGGTTCATATACCATGTATTGGTGTGTAGGTTCCCTATCATCCTAAAGTAGAGATCAATAGCTTGGATCAGGTGAATGCTGTCATTTTTTAAACAAAGGTAAGTGGGTCCTCACATGACCCCTTTCATCCTGATCCAATGATCAATGACCTAAAGAAAGTGCATTCTATCAACCCCTAGAAAAAAGGTAGGTGTGTCATCTCCTTCTCTCAATGTTTTGTAGTTTTTGGCTACTTTTCTATAGTGGAAAGAGATTTTCAAAACTAGTTAGTTTATTTTCATTGGTTGGGTCAAGATTGAGCATTCTAAGGATAATACAACTATTGAAATTAAGGATCCTCCTTGGAAAGTTCTTGGGTAGACATCTTGACATTGTTTCTATTATAAAATAGGTTTCTACTCATTGGGTTGTCAAAGGAACCTACTCCATGTCTATTCTCCCAAAAGGGTTATTCTATTTCACCTTTTCTATTAAAAAAGAATTCCTTCATGTTATCACTTCTAGTCCCTAGATCTTTAATAAATAGATCCTTGTGTTTTGAAAATGCTACATAGGTTTAACCTATTAGTTCATCTTGCTAGTGCCATCCTAACTTGGGTTCGGTTGTTGCATCTCCCCTTGGAGTTCTAGGAGGAGGAGATCATTGTTGTGATCACCAACTCTTTTGATTAGTACCTCTCCATTGATTTTGCTTCTAAAGAAATAACTAGACTTGTCTTTTCTCATTTCTATGTTTGTGTTAAACCCCACAAGATTTTTCCACAATCAATTTTGCTAAAATCATGGCTAGGGACATGGACCTAGTTGCTAGAGTTTAAAAATTCTACTCCATTCTACCAAAATTGTTCTTCATCTGGTCACCTTAGTGATGTTTTTCCTAAAGACAATTTTTTTAAGGTTCTCCCTCCCCCTCTCTTGAAAGGGAAAGGTTAAATAGCTACCCCAATGGCCTTTGGAGTTCTTGAATCAACTAGTATTTGAGTGGATTTGACCTCAATTCTCCCTCCCAGAGAGGTGGTGGCAGATGTCTCCCTTCCCCCCTTGGTGAACATTGTTCTTATGGATTATTTTGTGGACCCTATTGGGGATCCAACCTCAAAGATGTTTTTTATTTCCTTGTAGTCTTATGATCTTAAAGCTCTTCATCTGCATCCCCTTGTTGGTCATTTGGATGGGTCGCCTTCTTCTATTTCTTTAAATCAAGGTTGTTTCTTTGGTTCTCTCCGTTGATTCGTAAATGTTTGGTTGTCTTAGTTCCTTGACCCCTCTCATCAATGACCCCCTTTTCTCACCATCTTCTATTCTAGAAGTGGTGGTGGACCTTATTCCTTTTAGACCTTTGCTAGATATATCATTTTAGGCTTCTCTTGAAGTGGTCCTTTTTAATTAGGTGGACCCTTTCCCTGCTAAGATTCTCTATCCTTCTTCTCCTCTAATGGTTTCTATTGGCCCCCTCTTTGTTGTGAGGATATTTTTCACCTCTTCTTCCTCTCTCAAGAGTCAAAGGAAGATGGTTGATGTGGGTAATGATTTGAAACCTATCCATAAGTCTACTAGAGACACTAGACATAAGATCACATCAAGAGATGTGGCTAGAAAAAGGTAGAGCACCCTAGAGAATCCTTAATCTCAAGATGTAAAAAATGATTATCCTCTCATAGAATATTAGTGAGTTAATTGGCCACCACAAGAAGAATATAGTAAAAAATATCATAAAAGAGAAAAAACCTAACATTCTACTCCTCCAAGAAACCAAAATAAGTGTTGATGCCTTTGTTAAAGTGGGAAAATATATTTGGCCTTTCTCTAATTTGATGGATATTAATGTTGATGAGGCCTTTGGGGGCTTAGTAATATTATGGAAACCTAATAATTTGATAGGTATTCTCAACTCTCTAGATAAACCACTTTCTTAACATCCTTTTCTATGATGCAACCAATAGAGTAGAGTGATTCTCTCCAACATCTAAGCTCCCAATAATCAGGCTTCAAGGAGGGTTATTTGGTCTTCTCTTCTAAGCTTTAGATATACCTTATAGGATTCCAAATTCATGTTTATGGGAGACTTTAATTCTCCCCTTTACTAATCTAAGAAAATGAGGAACCTAGCGGATTTTTTAAATAACATGCAGGATCTCCATCACCTACAAAATTGATGAGGTTTACTTGACCTTAATTTATAATGGATAAACTTCATGTGGTTCAATAAGAGAACTAGGGAAGCATCATCCAGGTTTGTCTTGACTGATGTTTTGTCTCTTCTTCTTGGAATCTTTTAAATCTATGCCAAATTTCCCCACATATTCATTTTGTCTCTGATAATAGCCCACTCATCCTTAGTTGGCTTTCAACCCAACTCTCTATCAGGTATCCCTTTAGAATTGAATTATTATGGACCCATTACCCCAATCTTGAAGGTTTTCTATCTCATTGGTGGGATTCTAAGATTCAAAGGACAACCATGTTTGGAATGGTTCATAAACTTAAAAGAATCAAGATATACTTCATTGAGTGGAACAATAATTCTTTAGGCAACATTTTATCTCAAAATAAGGACATAAATTAATAAATTATATCTATCCAAGATGAAATGGACTTGGAGGGGGATTCTTCCAAGCTTTCATTGAAAGAAAGAGTCCTCCTAAGAAATCTTCACAATCTAGTGGCAAAGAGGAAGTATTTTGAAAGTAAAGATCTAGATTTAAATGAATTAAAGAATGAGATAAGAACATTGAATTCTTTCACCATTATGCCCTAAGGCATAACAAGTGGAATAGGATATCTAAACTAGCTGGGTATGATGACTCAATCCTTACTCAAGATGTTGAGATCCATAGGGAGGGTGCTAGCTTCTTCAAGAATCTCCTCAATCCTCCTCCCACTTTGGATCATCTTTATCATGAATTCTTTGATAGAATTCTCCAAGTGATCCCCAACTTCTTGTCTCAATTAGATTTTGTGGCCCTAGAAAACTACCTATCATAGATTGAAGTAAAAAATGTGGTCTTTTATCTCAACCCCTATAAAGCCTGAGGTCCTAACAGGTTCCCCCTAGCTTTCTTTTAGAAGTATTGAAATATTGTAGGTCAAGATGTTATCTCAACAACTTGAAAATTGTATTCATCTAGGAGCCTCCTAAGATGAGTTAATAGCACCTTCATAATCCTAGTTCTAAAAAATGTGGGGGTTGACAAGATGTTTGAGTTCAGATCTATCAGTCTTTGTGACATTCTATATAATTTTTTTTGCAAACTCTAGGTCAATTGTATTAAATATTTTTTGGCCAATATGATTGATGA
This sequence comes from Cryptomeria japonica, assembly GCF_030272615.1. Classification (NCBI taxonomy): domain Eukaryota; kingdom Viridiplantae; phylum Streptophyta; class Pinopsida; order Cupressales; family Cupressaceae; genus Cryptomeria; species Cryptomeria japonica. The sequence goes on from NC_081411.1 coordinate 529,841,526, forward strand.
CAATTAGAAAGGGTTTGTACCTAGTAGACAAATTTTAGATGTTCTTCTTCTTGTTCATGAAACCCTTCAAATAGTCAAACATTCTAGCAAATTCTGTTACACTATACAACCCATTTTGCAAAAGGAAAAGGAAGAGTCGGTTAGTCAAATTATGTTACACTAGTCATCTCATCCTACAAAAGGAAAAGGAAGAGTCAAATAGTCTAGCAACTTGTGTTATGCTAGTCAACTCATCCTACAAAAGGGGTGCCAAGTAAAGGTTTCTTATTGCAAGGCGATTGATTTGTGTAAATTGAAAGGAAATATTTTCTCAAGTGAAGCATTATTATCATAAGGTAAGAAACTGTAAAGGTGTTACTGGGAAATCACAATAAGGATAACTAAACAAAGCATTGTATGTAAGGAAACTGTGCAAAATAAATTGAAAAAGAATAACCAAGCAAAGAATTGTATGCAGGAAAATCTACCACATGAATTGAAAATAAGTAATAAGGAGACCACATATATGCCCCTCCCTTTAAGATGTCAACATATCCCTATGTTGATGTCTTAAGGAAGAAATTCAAGACAAGGATACACACCTTCAAAACCAAGGATATATCCTTTAAGAAACAATGTACATTAGTTCCCACCTGAAGAGGTATAGTTCTCATAAAGAAAGGAAGAGATAATTGTAAAATAATATCTTGCAATAGATGTAAAGAGATCCTTTTGAGGGATGCATAGTGAAAGGAGGAAGATATGTTTTCCTAAAGGTTTTGCCTCCAACAATTGAGGAGATATTTAAGAAAGATGACATTTGTTGAAAGGGAAAGGAATTTACTAATGTACACCTTCCCCATTGATAGAAAAAGTGGATTCTCAGTGATGGATTACACATAATCATTAAGGAGAGATTATCCATAAAAGGACAAACCGTTTCAAGCAAGGAATAGGTCCTAATCAAGAGACACACATGTTCATTCATGGATGATAATTATATGCAAGAAAGAACATCAAGTTATGAAAGATGCAACCCAATAAAGGAAAAGGAAATCCTTGAAAAGAGAGGATGATAGGAACATTATTCTTGTTCCCCAAGAATGGAGACAAAAAGAAGAAAGATTAATATGTTGCTAACCAAATAAAGATCATTAATAAAGACGCATACTTATAAAGAAAAGAAAAGATTCTCGTTAGGAATACTTTTTTCAATAAGATGAAAGAGATCCTCAGTAGGGATGTGCACGTCCACAATCAAGAATAAATCATTATAAATGACACAACCTCACGAGGGGAAATAAGGAAGGAATGATTGAAAAAACTATTCTTGGCCCCCAATTTAGAGACATGAATAACTAGGCTATTATGTTGCTACCCAAGTATGATTGTGCATAAAATTATACCACCACAAATGACAAAGAGCCATCAAATAGGTAAGCTACTAATATCACATAGTGAGGAGCAACATAATAGGCTAAGGGAGTGCTAATGCACTACTTTCAAGTTTGGATTGAGAAAAAGCACGAGGTTTGGCTTAATATGAATATGAGCTCTATCACATAAATCTTGGATAAATGATTTCAAAGCCTTACAATCTCTAATAGAATGAGAATAATTATGATGAAAGAGGCAATATACAATACTATATTTGTTCTTATAATTATTTATAAATCTCACAAAAGTAGAAGTAATTTATTAATCATATTTGAGTCTTGAAAAGATTATTTTTTCTAGTTTTTCTTAATTGTCAGTATGGATAGGTCTTGTCCCTTGAGGGATTGAAGGACAAGGTTGTGGTAAAATAATTGATAAAGAAGGGAGAGGATTTTTGTCATGATCTTTTGAATTTGTTGTATAAGGACATGTTGAAGGGCCAAAGGGATGAATAGATTAGGAAGAAATATCCTTTGTAGGAAGATTCTCATTTCTATCTTCACTACTCATATCCACTTTATTACCTGGGGAAGTATTCTCATAATCTAAAGCTTCATCTTTGATCAATATTATGTTAGGATATAGGTCATGAATGAAATGCATAACATCCTCTTATCTTAAAATATGTTTGTGGTTAAGATATGAGCTCTAGGAGAATAAGGATGATCTAGAGGAATAAATGTACTAAGATTAACATGTTTTCCTTGTCCCTCTTGCACTAAAGTACCTTTCTGAGAAGAGGATGACTCAATGTTACTCTTCGATGTTGCATCTCCATTAGCAAGACTATTGATAGGATTATTTATTCTTTTCTCATGAATGAAAGATACTCTGGGAGAGGTACAAGTATGATTGGTTTCAATATTATATCTAAGATTAGCTAGTGTTTCATTTCAAACATCTACCAAGCTTTTATGAAATATGAATATTCTATTAATTTTCTTAAAAATATCATCATATAGAAATGTTAAATATGAATGAAATCTTTGAGAAATGATTTAAATTAAGGAAAAATGTTTGAAACCCTCATAGTGTAATGCATTAAAGTTGAATGAATGAATGCAAGAAACATGAAATGAAAGAAGCTATTATCCAAAACATGGTTTTGATAAAAATAGCTAATGAGAAATTTAATCACATGTGAAATAGAAAATAAATCATATTTAATAAATTACATTATGAAAAAATAGATGTAAAAACACCAAATAAAAAATATACAAGATGTTAAAAGGTTCACCAAAATGTAAGGTGGTGAAATAGGGATTCACTAGTTTAGCTATCTCAACAAGGAATTAACCTATTTCATGCAACTTGTATATTAAAGGGAGATGAAAAAAATAAAATCACCTCCAAAGAGCAGATGTTGATTGATTTCAGATGGCTCTTTCTATGAGAGTTGAACTGGTTTCTGAGAAGGTGTAAAGTGAATGGTAGATCTAGGGCTAAGGATGGAAAATTGGCAGAAATGAATATGAACAAATGGTTGTAGATTTTATATGAAGTTGTAAAAATATATCTCACTAAAATATGTTTGTGGTTAAGATATGAGATCTAGGAGAATAAGGAGGATCTAGAGGAATAAATGTACTAAGATTAACATTTTTTCCTTGTCCCTCTTTCACTAAAGTACCTTTCTGAGAAGAGGATGTCTCAATGTTACTCTTCAATGTTGCATCTCCATTAGCAAGACTATTGATAGAGTATTTATTCTTTCCTCATGAATAAAAGATACTCTAGGAGAGGTACAAGTATGATTGGTTTCAATATTATATCTAATATTAGCTAGTGTTTCATTTCAAATATCTACCAAAGCTTTTATGAAATATGAATATTCTATTAATTTTCTTAAAAATATCATCATATAGAAATGTTAAATATGAATGAAATCTTTGAGAAATGATTTAAATGAAGGAAAACTATTTGAAACCCTCATAGTGTAATGCATTAAAGCTGCATGAATGAATGCAAGCAACATGAAATGAAAGAAGCTATTATCCAGCACATGGTTTTGATAAAAATAGCTAATGAGAAATTTAATCACATGTGAAATAGAAAATAAATCAGATTTTGTAAATTACATTATGAAAAAATAGATGTAAAAACACCGAATAAAAAATATACAAGATGTTAAAAGGTTCACCAAAATGTAAGGTGGTGAAATAGGGATTCACTAGTTTAGCTATGTCAACAAGGAATTAACCTATTTCATGCAACTTTTATATTAAAGGGAGATGAAAACAATAAAATCACCTCGAAAGAGTAGATGCTGATTGATTTCAGATGGCTCTTTCTATGAGAGTTGAACTGGTTTATGAGAAGGTGTAAAGTGAATGGTAGATCTAGGGCTAAGGATGGAAAATTGGTAGAAACGAACATGAACAAATGGTTGTAGATTTTATATGAAGTTGTAAAAACATATCTCAAATGAGGAAGATGAATAGAACCTATGACTAGAATTTGGACTTGAAAATGTGGGACAATGGAGCTGTAAGCGGTCCTATCCCTAGAATGTTAGATGATGAAATTAATTATTCTGAAACTTGGATGCTACTCATAATCTATCCCAAAAGTTTAATAGGAAATTCATTGGACAAATTACTATGGAGTGACCCCATCCTCCACCTTTTGTGCCTCCAAAAGCTAGATTTTATTATCTTTGTCTACTATGCCTAATTCTAGATTTACAGCTCTAGAACCTATCACCTACACACAAAAGGAGGGAAAAAGTGTTTTGGATAGGGTTTTGCTTAATTCAAACCTTGGGTTCAAAATTAAACCTTAAAATAAATTGAAGATTATTAAAGATTGATGATGCAATGTTCTTTGAATGTGATCACAAGTGTTAATGCAATAACATGACATGACATGACATGACAAGATATGAATGACCTAATAACAAACACATGCTTGCTTGAAGAATGATGTAATTTTCTTGCTCCATGATGTGTAGATCTTGAAGAGTGCTTGAAGGATATGGTGGGATGGAATTTCATGTTGATGCTTGACGATGATAGTGCTTCAAGATGTATAGGAATTGAATGTAGTGGATGTCAAAATGAACGAGAGTAATGCTCTTATATAGGGTTATCAAGGCATTTCTCTAATTAGGTCGACCTCCAACAATCAAATTGAGACACTGTGATAAAAAACCAAGAAATGGTAAATGTGTAATACGATATTCAAATTTGGACCCAATTTGGGAGGATAAGAGCGCCTAAGACACCACTATCCAAGGATAGGGGTGCCATAGGTGTCATTGTCCACCTAGAGCATAGTGAATAGGCTGGAGATAGGTTGTACATAGCCCAAGATAGAGGTTCAAACCATCATGTGAATAGATGAAATCAAATTCAAGGTAAAATACTTGAAGTAGGCTTGGATGAGAGATAAAATCGGTCAAACTAAGGTAGAGGCACATAAAAGGTGGTGTAAATTGTACTGGGTTACAATTTACAATACTATAGGAGGACATAGAGAGGTGAGGGGAGAGAGAGAAGAGGAGGAGAAAGTTCATAAAGGGAGAAGGGTAAGGGGGAGGGAGAAATATGGAGAGGGAGGGAGAGAATTAGATAGAGGGTAGAAAGAGATGTGAGATCCTAGAGGGGCAGAGAGAAGTGAGAGACCTATATGAGGAGAGAGAGGAGTGTAATATATGGATGGGGATAGAGAGATGTGGATGATTAGATATGGATGGAGAGGTGGAGAGGGAGTGATGGAGAGACTTAGAGAGAGGAGAAATAGAATGATAAAGGGAGAGAGGAGTAAGAAGGGATGGAGGGAGTGAAAGACCTAGGGAAGTAGGAGATAAAGAGGTAAGGGAGAGAGAGAGAGAGAGAGAGAGAGAGAGAGAGAGAGAGAGAGAGAGAGAGAGAGAGAGAGAGAGAGAGAGAGAGAGAGAGAGAGAGAGAGAGAGAGAGAGAGAGAGAAGGGGAGATTTCATAAAGGAATAGTGAAGAGTGGGGAGGGAGAAAGATTTGGAGATGGACGGAGAGAACTATAGACGATACATATAGATAGATGAGAGACCTATAGGGGAACAAAGGCGAGAGAGAGGGATGAAATAGATCAAGGGGGATAGAGAGAGGTGGGTAACAAGATATGGATGGAGAGATAGAGAGGAGAGAGAGAGAGAGAGAGGTAATAGGAAAGGGAGAAAGAGATGGGAGTAAAGAGGAAGTGGGAGATAGAGAGGGAGAGGGGGAGAAAGGGAGGGGATGATCTAGAAAGGGGGTGGGAGGGATAATAGGAGAGATAGAAGAACAAAGAGAGAGAGGAGTAAGAGGGGATGGAGGGAGAGGTAGACATAGATGAAGTGAGAGACATAGGGAAGGAGGAGATAGAGAGAAGAGAAGAGAAGGAGAGAGTTTTTAAAGGGTTAAGGGGTGGGAGAAGTAGATAAATAGAGAGGGGACTGGTAGATAGTTGAGAGAACTAGAGGGGAGAGAGAGGTGAGAGACCTATATGGGAGAGAGGGGTGATATTGATGGACAGAGATAGAGAGAGGTGGGTAATGAGATATGGATGGCGAGTTAGAGAAATGGAGAGGGAGGGAGGGAAAAACCTAGAGAGAGAGAGGTTATGGTAGGCAATGGATAGAGAGAATAAGAGTGATTGGGGAAGAGAGAGAGAATGAGGTTAAGGAGAGAGGCGAAGATATAGGGGGAGAGAAGAAGAAAGTGAGGGAGAGATCTAAAGAGGGGAGGGAGGGAGTAGAGGAGAGATAGAAGAACAAAGAGAGAGTGGAGTAAGTGGGGATGGAGGGAGAGGTAAACCTGGAGGGTGTGAGATACCTAGGGAAGTAGGAGATAGATATGAGAAGACAGAGAGAGAGAGAGAGAGAGAGAGAGAGAGAGGAGAAGAAGAGAGGTGGAGAGTGAGGGAGAGATCTAGAGAGGGCATAGATAGATAGGTGAGAGACCTAGGTATGAGAGAGAGGAGTGAGATAGATAGAGGGGGATGAAGAGAGATGGATAATGAGACATGGATACATAGGTAGATAGGTGGAAAAGAAGGGACGAATAAACCTAGAGAGGTGAGATAAAGAGTGGGAGGTAGAGGTGATGACCTAGAGAATGAAGAGAGGATAAGAGACGAAGAGAGAATAATTGAGATGGAGGAAGGGATATAGACATGGAGATAATGAAAGAGGTTGGTAATAAGACAAGGAGAGAAAGGTAAAGATGTAAATATTGAGGGAGAGAGAGACCTAGGTATGAGAAGAGAAAGGTTGGGAGGGAGAGGTAGTGATTGAGAGAATGGGAAGAGAGTGGAGAGAAATAATAAGAGAGGAAGAGAGAAGAAGAGAGAGGGATGGAGGGAATGATGGAGATGTGGGTGAGGAGGGAAGATGAGGTAAATAAGGAGATAGAGTGGGAGAGATCTAGATAGAGGAGAGATAGGTGAGAGAGAAGATAGGGAGAGAGATATGTCAGATATGCCTAGAGTTTGTGGGAGATAAAGAGAATGAGATAGAGAATGAGAATACTTGATAGGAGCATGTTGATTAGTAAAATTTGACTAAGCATGGAAATTTGTATGGTCTTCTAAAACCTAGAATCTACATTATAATTCCTAGATATTTGAAACCACTCTGAAACATCTTGCCAATATATACATGAAATATAACTTAAATTATAAGAAATAAAAAAATATATATTTAAATGTGAATTATTCTTAAAGTATAAGAAACCACTCCCAAACATCCTACTGATATGTACATAAAATAACTTAAAGTCTAAGAAAGGAATAAGACATATTAAAATATTATATTTCGTGTATATGTTATTGCTAAGAGATTGATTTTGACTTCAATTTGAAGCATTTAATCAATGTGGGGGAGGGAGAGAGAAAGCAAATGAAAATTTCAAATTCAACACATTTGGCAAGCACCAAATTTGGCACTTGCTAAGTGTGAAAAATACATTTTTTTGCATTTGGTGAGCGTCATATTTGGTGCTTGCCAAATGTTTTGCATTCAAAAGTACCAACCCTTTGGGTTCAATTGGCCTTGGCATCCAACCAATTCATGCAAGTGAGTGTCAAATGCCTTTCTGAGGACCAAAAAAATAGTTGGCATATTTTTGGTAGCACATCTTGGTGCACTTACCCAAGGATGTTGGAACCTTGTCCATAGGATTGACAAGGTAGATGAAACCTTAATCATAATATAGAATGATTTTTTTTTATGAAACACTTGGAACCATTATTGTAATATTTTATAATTCCTCCATATAATCATTGAATGTATCTTTTTTCTTCATTCTTGATAACTCCTTGAAATACTCACTATATTTAAGCTTAAAACTATCAAGTATTTGTTGCCAAAAATCTTCAAAAGTGCATACCCAATCATCACCTTATGTGTACATGATACCACCAATCATAAGTACTTCCTTTCAGATGAAAAGAAACATATTGAATGACATAGTTCTCCTTCATTGGGCTAAGATAAGGAAAAATTATAGTTTCTATAACCAAGCTTGACCTGAAAGTTTTTCACTATCATCAAATCTAGGTGCTAATAGTTTATTCAAATTTTTCTTCAATTACATTCCATTCTGGTTTTGGTATCTCCCTTTATCATTATTTTTTGGTTGAGTCCTTGGAAGTTAAACATAATCTCTATATGATAGAGTAACCTTGAATGATGCAAGGTGGTTATTGAAATTTGCTTGTCATCTTGCCATTTCTTTCTCAAATATTTCTTTAGAAGTAGTAGATATGTCACCTTCAAATTGTAATGTGGTGAAAAAGGGTGATGGAGAAGTCAAGAGGAAAGCTTTTCTCTTCTCAAGAGGAGGAGTGAAAGTTTCACAAAAGATTCTCCTCAACCTCTCACACACATTACATTTAAAAGAAAGGGGGGAATTCACTAGATCCAATCTCAAGAGATTGAATGCTAATTGAATTGACAATTAATTTAGAAAGTGAAAGTAACCCCTCTTTTAGAATGCAATAGGTTGAATTATGCGATTTAATACAAGTGTAAATGTGAAAAAGAAATGATTATAAGTTGAGATAGAAATGCGGGATGAAGCTGCGCACCTGGAATTAGCAGTAAAAGGTCGAGAAGAAGCTCCCCTGCAAATTTGAGCAAAAGATGTCAGGACCATGTTGAAAGTGCACACGGTCCTCCGAAAAATCTATGCTTCAAAAAGGGTATTTCCACCTCTGAAAATGAAGTCCAAAGCTGCAAATACAGCTATGCACCTACAACCTACACATATAAAAGAGAGAAAATGTTGTTAGGATTGGGGGTTTGCCTTCAGGTCAAACCCCGGTTTTGGAATTAACCAAATGATAAAAAGTACTTGCAAGTAATGAAAGTAAATGACTGAAATGGAATTCACCTCTAGAGAGGGTACAACTTAAATGTAGATAGAGTTGCTTGAAAGGATACATAGAATTGAATGTCAAAAGAGATCTCCACTTCAATGGTTGAATCCTTGACTTCAATGCAACACATAGAATTGAAAGGAGACTTGAGAATACTCAATGCTCAATGCTCAATGCTTGAATGCTTACGATCAAAATTTCCACTTCATGTATGTATGTTCTCTTATGCCTATCTTATCTTATCCAAATAGGACAGAGGAATGCATCTTATATATTCATCAATTAGGGTTAATTGACTAATTTTTCGTTATAGGCCGACCTAGGGAAACTTTTCCTACTTCCAAAATGCAAAGCCCAATGGAAAATTTGAATGGAAGGGGCCCAAAATAGGGCAAGGATAGGGGCACCACGCCACTATCCTAGGGGGGACAGGGGCGCCACTGTTGGCATTTGCACAAAGATTGCATTGATGAACTTCTATGTTGTCATTGATGTCAATTATAACCAGTAATGATGTTGAAATAATGTTGTTTTGTAACCGGTAGGAAGAGCTAGTGAAGGGAATTGCAACCGGTAAGTGAGCTTGTGAAGGAAACCGGTATTACTAGAGAAGTAATGAGATCAACCGGAAAACCCTACCTGTTGATATGCTAAACCTTAACCAATGGAGCTTGGTGAATTGGTTGTATTGGTTTATGATAAAATGATGAATGGTAATGATTATGCCATGTATGCATGTTGTATTAGAAGAGTTTCAAATAGTTTTGGCGCATAGAGATAATGGTTTTATCTTGGGAATGATCAAGTTCATTTCATGTAATGGAAACAGTGTGATGAGTTACAGTGTTCAATGAAGCGGTGATCAAGGAGTGGTCGAGGTTATCTTGAATGATGTGCAGTAACTGCTATGTAATCCAACAGTCATACTTGAACTGATTTGTTTGTAATCTCTATGAGATAATTAGGTTTGTGATGTGTTACCGACTTATTGTTTTGTTTATAAGGTTGATGAGTTGTTTTGTTGTAGTGTTGGCAATTTTGGTTCAATGTAAGAGTGATTGGTTTCCGAACCAGATGATGTATCTGCAGTATGTGTAAAGGCATATGGGAGCATGAAAATGATCTGAACAAGCAAGTGTAGTGCTATTCAAACAGATCAACAAACCCTTGTTGTTCTCTAACAATTACAATAGTCAAATCTCCTAACCGGGTAAGCTCTAACAAGCTTAGTGTTATCTAAATCCTTTAACCAGGTGGTCCATTATCTTGGATTTCAAATCCTCTACGAAGGTTACTCATAACAGGGTATTAATTCTAATAGGGCATTATAGTCAATCCCTTAAAAAGGTGGTCCCTAACAAGTTCTATTGTTAACAAGACTTATTGTAAAGCTTTAACAGGCTTGGCTCCTAACAGGGTGAACTTTAGAAGAGTTCAGAATACTTGTGGGTATTCATCCCCACAGTGGTTTTTCCCATTCGGGTTTCCACGTCAAAGTCATTGTGTGAAGTTGTGAATGTTTTTGTGGTTATGTTTGATATGGTTAATTTGCTTGACTACTAAATCCACTTAGATATGATATGATGACCGAAAACAATCTAAAATGAGATTTTACTTTTGTTAGTAAAGTATTTGGATGTTTTGGTTAAATGGTTTGTGAGTTTCAGAGTTGTTTTACTATTATTCTATTATGACAGTCAACTAGTTTACTTGACAGTGATATAGCAATTTGTCAAATCTGAGTTTGACTTGAGAGGTTGTTTTTGTTTGGTGAAAAGTTTATGTCATGTTTCTATCTATTGATTCACCCCCCCTCCCCTCAGTAGTTGACCGGATTCTTATTGATTCATCATACCATCAATTGGTATCAGAGCATTTTAGGTCCCCTAAGGTCTAAACCTAACAACTTGAGGTAAAGATCTTGAAGAACATGATGAAGAAAGAAGGTCCAAAGTTTAATAGAGAAAACTACAGAATATGGAGTGATAAAATGAAAATCTATATCAAGAGTCTAGGAAGTCAATACTGGGAACATATTGGTACTCAATATGTTGCACCTAGTGGGAATATGTCTAATGATTAGAAGAAAGAGAAACAAGAAAAAAATCAAGCATTGGAGGCCATTATTAGCTCTTTGTCTAATTCAGAGTATGTTGATGTCCATGGTCTGGAGATTGCTTATGAGGTATGGAAGAAACTTGAGGAAATTTATAGCGGTGATGAGCATGTGAAGATTGCTAAAGAAAAGAGTCTGAGAGGTAAATTTGATGACATGCGGATGGATGAAGGTGAGAACATACAACAATATGGTCAGAGGATCAAAGAGATAGTTGGTGAGATCAAGAGTGTTGGTGGTAAAGTGGAGGATGCCACAATAGTTAGTAAGGTGTTGAGAACCCTTCTACCAGTCTACGCTATCCGAGTTGCATCCATTCAAGAGCTAAAATCTATTGACAAAACTAATGTAACCCTTGACTTCATCATTGGTAAGCTTACTGCATTTGAATTAAATGGTTATGATGGTAGTGTTCAGAAATCCAAATCTGCATTTAGAGCTTCAGTTTCTAACCCATTTATGAGGAAAAGAAGAGATGTTAGCCACAGTTATGAAATTAGATTCAGCAGAGAAGTTGATGATGAAGACAGTCTGATTGAGCTTGAAGCATTGTTGGGAAAGCGGTTTCCCAGTGGTACCGGTAAGTACAGAGGTAAATTACCTTTGAAATGTTTTTCATGTAACAAGATTGGACACATTGCAGCTAACTATCCTAATGGTGACAATGAGCATAAACGTGAAAAGTACAAGAAGTACAAAGGAAAAGGAAAAAGAGATTGTCTCATTGCAGTTGATGGTGGTATCGTTGATGAGGAATCTGAGGGAGATGCTAATGAAGACATTGTCTTTGTTGCAATTAAAGAGGAAACATCCGATCAAAAGGCATTAGTTTCTCACATGGATAATTCTAATGATTGGATCATAGATAGTGGTTGTTCACACCACATGACTGGTGACCGAAGTAAATTTCTTACTTTGAAGGAATTTGATGGCGGAGTCGTGAGATTTGGTAATGACTCACCCTGCATGGTAAAAGGAAAGAGAACTATTTCTCTTTAATGAAAGAGCAGTGCAGATGATGTCTACTAGGTTGAAGGATTAAAGAACAATCTTTTAAGTGTAGCTCAACTCAATGATAGAGGCTATCCATTGGAATTTAAGAATGGAATGTGCAAAATCTATGGGAGCAAAGGTGAACTAATAGAAACCGGCAAGCAGACAAAAGGTAACCTATTTCACCTGAATCCTAAAGTCAACAACTGTTTAATTGCTAAAGTAGATGATAGTTGGCTTTAGCATCTAAGATTTTGTCATATAAATTTTGATAACATTGTTAAGGTCAGTAAGTCCAAGTCGGTAAGAGGTTTGGCTCAGTTGGACAAACCAGTGAATGCTCTGTGTAAGGATTGTCAATTGGGAAAGATGACATCCTCAACTTTTAAGAGCAAATATTTTTCAGCGGAACATCTGTTAGATTTGGTTCATATAGATCTTTGTGGACCCATAAGGACTAAAAGTATTCAAGGTGACAGATATTTTATGATCTTCACTGATGATTTCTCAAGAATGATGTGGGTCACATTCTTGAAGGACAAAAAAATGCCTTTAGTAAGTTCAAGGCATTTAGGGCATTAGCTGAAAATGAAAGTGGTAAGAAGATAAAGTGTCTGAGGACTAATCAAGGTGGTGAATTTACTTAAGAGGAATTCACTAGATATTGTGAAGACAATGGAATAAAGAGGCATCTTTCTGCACCGAGGACACCATAGCAGAATGGTATTGCAGAGAGGAACAACCGGTTAGTTGTTGAAGCTGCTAGAATGATGCTTATACAAGGAGGTGTAGCGAATTTTTTTGGAGAGAAGCTGTCAACACATTTGTCTACAATATGAATGGGATATTGGTAAAGAGAGGTAAGGATAAAACTCCTTATGAATACTGGTATGGTAGATAACCTAATGTCAGTTATTTTAATATTTTTGGCAGTAAATATTTTATCAAGAGAGGTGACTATGTTAGTAAGTTTGAGGCTAAAAGTGATGAAGGAATATTTCTTGGTTACTCCACCAAGAGTAAGGCCTACAAATGTTACAACAACTGGACATAGAGAATCATTGAAAGTGTTGATGTCCAAGTGGATGAGTGTCTTGAAAGTCTCAGGCGAAACTAGTAAGGAGAAAAATGATGAAGAACCTTGCATTCTGATTTTGGATCTAGAACCTGTGAAGCCAGAAGCTGATGAAGTGAATGTTGTTGTACCAGTTCAACCGGAATAGGTAGATTTAGAAGAAGATGATGATAATGAAGAAGAAGAACCTGAAGATAATGATCATGTCATTCCAAGGTATTTGAGACTCAATCATAATCCTGACTAGATTATTGGAGATAAAGATGCTAGAGTGTTAACTAGAAGAAGAATCAGAGAGAATTATTGCATAATCTCCACTATTGAGCCTAGAATTGCTAAGGAAGCATTTGGAGATGATCACTAGATTAAAGCTATGGAGGAGGAGCTTGACCAGCTTGAGAAGAACAACACATGGACTCTAGTACCCAAACCGGTGAATAAAAATGTGATAGGTACTAAATGGGTATTCAGGAATAAACTGAATGAAGATGGAGTAGTAGTCTGAAACAAAGCTAGATTGGTATGCAAAGGTTATGCACAGGAAGAAGGAGAAGATTATGGTGAGACATTTGGACCAATTTCTAGATTGAAAGGTGTTAGGACTCTACTTGCATTTGCAACATATAAGGGATTCAAAGTATATCAGATGGATGTGAATTCAACATTTCTAAATGGAATACTGGAAGAATATGTATACATTGAGCATCCAGATGGTTATGCTTTGGCTGATGCAAAAGATATGGTGTGTAAATTGCACAAGGCACTATATTGTTTGAAGCAAGCACTGAGAGCATAGTATGAAAGGCTACATTCACACCTGATGAAGATAGGTTTTTGGAGAACCAGTGAAGACAACAATATATATCTCAAATCTGAAGGACATAAGATACTGGTTAGTGAAGTGTTTGTGGATGATATCATATTTGGAGGTAATGATGACATGAGTGATGACTTTGCTAATGAGATGAAAAGTGAATTTGAAATGTCTCTAGTAGGAGAGATAAAAAATTTCATAGGTTTGCAAATTTAGTAGATGAAGAGTGGTATTTTTATCACACAGTCTAAATATGTGAAAGAGGTATTGAAGACATTTGGAATGAGTGACTGTAAATTAGTTGGGACACCAATGGTTACAGGTTGTAAATTGTCTAAGGAGGATGAAGCCACATCTGTTGATGAAAAGGAGTATAGGTCAATGATAGGGAAATTGCATTATTTTGTTCATAGTAGACTGGATATTGCTCATGCAGTTGGTCTAGTTGCCAGATTTTAGAAGAATCCAAAGGAGACACATTTGATAGAAACCAAGAGGATATTCAGATATTTGAAAGGTACTATTGACTATGGATTATGGATCCATATGCAGGTAACTTTGATTTGAAGGTTTATACAGATGCAGACTAGGCAGGTAATGTTGATGATAGGAAGAGAACAACCGATGGTGCATTATTTCTTGGAGGAAGACTTGTTTCATGGAGCAACAAGAAGCAGAGTTGTACATCACAGTCCACTGTTGAAGCTGAGTATGTTGCAGCGTATATAAATTATACCTAGGCAATCTAGATGAAACATATTTTGGAAGGATTCAAGCTGAAGATTACAGAACCGGTAAAGATTTTATGTGACAACACCAATGCAATAAATATTTCAAAGAACCCAGTGTTTCATGCACGAACCAAACATATTGAGCTAAAATATCATTTCTTCAGAGAAAAAGTGCAGAGTAAATATGTGTTATTGGAGCATGCATCTACCAAGGAGCAGCTAGTGGATATCTTTACTAAACCTCTGCCTAAGACTACTTCTGAGTATCTTAGAGGTTGGCTAGGGGTTGTGCCCCTACATGAGGTCAATTGAGTATGATGTGAAATACATCAGTCCCAGAGCTAATTGGATAATCTTGAAGCGAGATTGGTGTAAATTGGAGTTATTCCACATGGGGAGCATCAAGTTGCAGGTTGATGTTGTAGAATAGTGAAGTATGACACTGCATGTTTTACTTTCACTTTGGAATTATTATCAAAGGGGGAGAAGAACTATATGTTTGTGGGGAGAAGAATTGTATGATTGATAGAGAGAAGATCTATAGCTAGTTACAAGCTGAAGACATGAAGACTTAGTTGAAGGAGAGTACATGATAAAATGTAAACCAAGATTCCTATTCACAATCATAGCAATCAAGGGTATTGATACTTGTATTTCCATCAATGCCAAAGGGGGAGATTGTTGGCATTTTCATGAAGATTGCGTTGATGAACTTATATGTTGTCATTGGTGTCAACTATAACCGGTAATGATGTTGAAATAATGTTGTTTTGTAACCAGTAGGAAGAGCTAGTGAAGGGAATTGCAACCGGTAAGTGAGCTTGTGAAGAAAACCAGTATTACTAGAGAAGTAGTGAGATCAATCGGTAAACCCTACCTATTGATATGCTAAACCCTAACCGATGGAGCTTAGTGAATCGGTTGTATTGGTTTATGATCAAATGATGAACGGTAATGATTATGCCACATATGCATGTTGTATGAGAAGAGTTTCAAATGGTTTTGGCATGTAGAGATAATGGTTTTATCTTCAGAATGAGAAAATTCATTGCATGTAATGGAAACTGTGTGATGAGTTACAATGTTCGATGAAGCAGTGATCAAAGAGCGGTCGAGGTTGTCTTGAATGATGTGCAATAATTTCTATGTAATCCAATAGTCATACTTGAACTGATTTGTTTGTAATCTCTATGAGATAATTAGGTTTGTGATGTGTTACCGACCTATTGTTTTGTTTATAAGGTTGATGAGCTATTTTGTTGTAGTATTGGCAATTTTGGCTGAATGTAAGAGTGATTGGTTGCTGAACCAGATGATGTATCTGTAGTATGTGTAAAGGCAGATAGGAGCATGAAAAGGATCTGAACAAGCAAGTGTAGTGCTATTCAAACAGATCAACATACCCCTATTATTCTCTAACAATTACAACAGTCAAATCCCCTAGCCGGGTAAGCTCTAACAAGCTTAGTGTTATCTAAATCCTCTAACTAGGTGGTCCATTAGCTTTGATTTCAAGTCCTCTATCGAGGTTACTCCTAATAGGTTATTGCTTCTAATAGGGCATTATAGTCAATCCTTTAACCAGGTGGTCCCTAACAAAATCTGGTCTTAATAAGACTTATTGTAAAGCTTTAACAGGCTTGGCTCCTAACAGGGAAAACTTTAGAAGAGTTTAGAATACTTGTGGGTATTCATCCCCATTATGGTTTTTCCCATTTGGGTTTCTACATCAAAATCATTGTGTCAAGTGGTGAATGTTTTTGTGGTTATGTTTGATTTGGTTAATTTGCTTAACTGCTAAATCCACTTAGATATGATATGATGATAGACAACAATCTGAAAAGAGCTTTTACTTTTGTTAGTAAATTATTTGGATGTTTTGGTTAAATGGTTTGTGAGTTTCAGAGTTATTTTACTGTTATGATAGTCAACCAGTTTACTTGACAGTGCTATAGCAATTTGTCAGTTCTGAGTTTGACTTGAGAGGTTGTTTTTGTTTGGTGAAAAGTTTATGTCAGTTTTCTATCTACTGATTCACCCCCCCCCCTCTCAGTAGTTGACCGGATTCTTATTGATTCATCATACCATCAGCCACACCCCTATCTTGCCCTAATTTAGGATAAGAAGCAGCAACAGGGAGTGCGGGGTGAAAGGAAATGCAAGCTTTGGGCAGTGTGAGCATGTCTCGGGTCTCCAATCGGGCTTAGGGATTCATTTCACCAATGTGAAGACCCAAATGTGGTTGAAAATTGCAAGGTCATAATTTTATGATGCTACATTTATCCCCCACTTTAGTGGGAGTATAAACGTACACCAATACTAGTGGTAAAGTACAAGGAAACAAGATTGAAAGACTTTCACCACATCAAGGAGGGAAGATACACAAGCCCCCAGTGGACTATGGATATTACAACTTCAATTGACAAGGTAAAAGGAAGATCAAGAGAGAGAACCATGATTGCAAGTAGTAAGGTTTCCGTCACTATGAGTCATGAAAAGCAAGGATACCAAAAATTACAAAGCAAAGCCAAGTAACTTTGAGTATCAAGAAGGAAAATATGAGCGGAGTGTATGCCCCCACGTTAAAGCGATCGTGCATGCCTTATCGAGAGCGATTTCTTTAAGGTAGGATACACCTAGGAGAGAAAGAGAGAGCATGTTATCGCAAGGATTTAGCCCCCAATCGAGGAATAAACCCGAGGATAATGAACATAAAACACAAAGCACGGGGTAGTTTCACCTTCCTTGGGGTCAGTATGCTATATGATAACTCATGTATATCATATATATGTTTATAGAATAGTTGTCATTCCCCAAAGAAAGGAAACTACCTTGGAAGAAAGGGAACAAAGGTGTCTTTTGAGTCAACATGAAAGAGACCAAAAGAGATCTCAATTCTTTGCATCATCCTCAAGTAGACATTACTAGGGAACATAGAAGAACAATGATACACATAGAAGAATGGTAACAAAAGAGAAAGAAAAGAGAGAGAGGTAGAGGATCTATGGTGCTAATGAAGCTAATCTAGCACGTCATCCACCTCTCGATCTCGCTGATCACTATTTCAGGAAGGCGGGAAACACGCCAGAGGAGCGACATCGAGCACAGTAGATGGAGCTATCACAAGATCCAAACAAGGACTATGCTCATGTGCTAAGTCACTTTGTTCGTTTCTAGGAGCTAGGATTAAGGCTTTTGAAAATTATACAAATAAATGTTTGTCCACATCAACATATTCATAGTCACTATCAAAAGAATTAGGAGTCGTATTGCCATCATGAATAACATTTTCACCTATTTCTTCATCAAGATTTATAGAAAGAAGAGCACAAATACGAATAGGAGTAAAACCATCACATGTTGTTTGCAAATTATGATTTGGAGATGTAGGCTCAACTTCTTGTTTAGGAGAAAAGGGAATCATGTCAACTATTGGAGTTTTGGGAGATTGAATGTTTTGAGGCACAAATTCACGAGCTCAAGAACAACGCTTTCGTCGATGTTCTCTCGCACAACAATTTCATCGAGTCTTAGCGAAAGACTGAGAAGGAGGAAGAATATTTGTTGAAGGAGGAATATTATCATCTCTAGTAGTTGGAGGTTTAGGTTGAGGTCTTTCAGGTTGAACAAGAGGAGAGGCAGGTCTCTTCTCTCTATAAGAGCAAGGAGGTGGAACTGCACCATATAAAGGAGAATTTTTGGTGTAGGAAGGAGACCAGGTCCATCATGAGGATGAGGTATAGATCTAACCTTGGGAGGAATATTGTTGTTCTTCTTAGGAGAAGGCATAGTTTCATCCATAGGAATAGGTTGGGAATCTTCCTTAGGAGGAAGATTAATTCTATTTGTCAAGGGAAGAACCCCAACTTCAAGAAGGATGGGAATATCAATTGTTGGAGTTATAGGTTAGCTTAAGGATCGGGGTACCTGCAAGAAGTTGTGTCCACTTTTTGGCCAAAAAGTGGAAGTTTTTTCCCATTTTTTTCAATTTCATCCTGTTTGATAGAAAGATTTGAGGCACTTAAAGAATGAATCTTGAAAAAATTCAGTAATAGAAAATGTAGTGCTCGAAGTCTACTTTCCAAATATGTAATTTATTTTAATACCCAGATCTTAAAAATGAACTTTGAATAGGCATTACTAGAACCTATAGTTTAAAAGTCACTTTTCAGGACCATACCATGTTCGTGTACGACAAGCATAATTTGACCTAAATGAAATTATTTTTATAAATCCTTTTGGGAAAAGATCTATAACTCACTCACCTTTGATGAGAATATTTTTTTGTAATTTTTTTTTGCATAATTTTTTTTTTGTTAATTTTTAATTGGGCATAATCATTGTTTTGAAAAATTCTTGTGTACGGCAAGCATAATTTGACCTAAACTTAACATTTATTTTTTATTTTTTTTAAAAGTTAGAGACAAAAAGTTATTAAAAAACTAAAAACCCATGTTATTTCGAATTTATGGACCTCTTTCATTAGTAATTATTTTTAAAATAAAAATATTGATCCATTTTTTTAAAAAATTACATATTTCGAATCTAGACAGTCTCTACTATAACGGGTTTTCATTGTTTAAACAAATTCTGAAAATTTGGTGTTTAGATATATTTTTGAAGTCATTATTTTATATGAAGATTGATTTGGCCTTCAAGTTGAAGGTCAAACCAGGTCCAAGCCAAAGGGTCGGCTCTCCAAGCCATTTCCCAAGCCAAAACTGAAGCTACAACTGAACCGAAGTTTGAAATTTTTAGAAACGGGATCCCATTTCGCTTTTTTAAAAAAAAATTTTTTTGCAATTTAAAAAAAAACAAAACAAACAAACTATATATACATGAAATATAATATTTAATTTTAAGTCACATTTCCCTTTGTCTTTTTCCTTTCTTATACTTTAAGTTATATTTCATGTATATATTGGCAGGATGTTTGAGAGTGGTTTCAGATCTTTAGTAGTTATAATACAGATTCTAGATTTTAGAAGATCTTATAAATTGTGACGTAATAGGACCTATAATGTCATAATACAACCTATTATTTCATAATAGGTCCTATTGTGACATAATAGGTCCTATTGTGACATAATAGGTCCTATTGTGTCATAATAGGTCCTATTATGACATAATACGACCTATTAAGTCATAATAGGTCCTATTATGTCATTAGACCCCTCAAAAGGACACATTATGACATTATACCTCTTACTAGGACCTATTATGACTTAAGACCCCTTAGTAGGACCTATTATGACATAATAGGATCGATTATCACATAATAAGACCTATTATGTCATAATAGGTCCTATAATGTCATAAGACCCCTTAAGAGGACATGTCATGTCATAATAGGTCCTATTATGTCATAAGACCCCTTAAGAGGATGTATTATGATATTATACCCCTTAGTAGGACCTATTGAAGGGTATTATGTCATAATAGGACTGATTATGACATAATAGGATTGATTATGACATAATAGGACCTATGATGACATAATAGGTCATATTATGTCATCATAGGTCATATTATGTCATAAAAGCCCTTAAGAGGACCTATTATGACTTTATACCCCTTAGTAGGACTTGTTAAGGGGTATTATGTCATAACAGGACCTATTGTGACATAATAGGACCTATAATGTCATAATACGACCTATTATGTCATAATAGGTCTCATTGTGACATAATAGGTCCTTTTGTGTCATAATAGGTCCTTTTTGTGTCATAATAGGTCTTATTATGTCATAAGACCCCTTAAGAGGACCTATTATGACATTATACCTCTTACTAGGACCTATTATGACATAAGACCCCTTAGTAGGACCTATTATGACATAATAGGATCAATTATCACATAATAGGACCTATTATCACATAATAGGACCTATTATCACATAATAGGACCTATTATGTCATATAGGTCCTATAATGTCATATAAGTCCTATAATGTCATAAGACCTCTTAAGAGAACTTGTCATGTCATAATTGGTCCTATTATGTCATAAGACCCCTTAAGAAGACCTATTATAACATTATGCCCCTTATTAGGACCTGTTAAAGGGTATTATGTCATAAAATGACCAATTATGACATAATAGGATCTATGATGATGTAATAGGTCCTATTATGTCATCGTAGGTCCTTTTATGACATCATAGGTCATATTATGTCATAAAACCCTTTAAGAGGACCTATTATGACTTTATACCCCTTACTAGGACATGTTAAGGGGTATTATGTCATAATAGGACCTATTGTGACATAATAGGACCTATAATGTCATAATACAACCTATTATGTCGTAATAGATCCCATTGTGACATAATAGGTCCTATTACGACATAATACAACTTATTGTGTCATAATATGACCTATTATGTCATAAGACCCCTTAAGAGGACCTATTATGACATAAGACCCCTTAGTAGGACCTATTATGACATATGTAGAGAAAGATAAGTTGGTTGGAAGAGAGAGATGGTAGGTTTAGAGAGAGTTGAGGGGTACTATGTCATAATAGGACCTATTGTGACATAATAGGACCTATAATGTCATAATATGACCTATTATATCATAATAGGTCACATTGTGACATAATAGGTCCTATTATGACATAATAGGCCCTTTTATGTCATAACAGGTCCTATTGTGACATAATGTGTCATATTATGACATAATAGGTCATATTATGATATAATAGGTCCTGTCATGTCATAACAGGTCCTATTGTGACATAATACGACCTATTATGTCATAATAGGTCCTATTATGTCATAAGTCCCCTTAAGAGGACTTATTATGGCATTATACCTCTTACTAGGACCTATTATGACATAAGACCCCTTAATAGGACCTATTATGACATAATAGGACCGATTATCACATAATAGGACCTATTATGTCATAATAGGTCCTATTATGTCATACAACCCCTTAAGAGGACCTATTATGACATTATACCTCTTACTAGGACCTATTATGACATAAGACGGGCCTTAGTAGGACCTATTATGACATAATAGGATTCATTATCACATAATAGGACCTATTATGTCATAGTAGGTCCTATAATGTCATAAGACCTCTTAAGAGGACCTGTCATGTCATAATAGGTCCTATTATGTCATAAGACCCCTTAAGAAGACCTATTATGACATCATACCCCTTATTAGGACCTATTAAAGGGTATTATGTCATACTAGGACTAATAATGACATAATACGATCTATGATGATGTAATGGGTCCTATTATGTTATAATAGGTCCTATTATGACATCATAGGTCATATTATGTCATAAAACCCCTTAAGAGGACCTATTATGACTTTATACCCCTTACTAGGACTTGTTAAGGGGTATTATGTCATAATAGGACCTATAATGTCATAATATGACCTATTATGTCCTAATAGGTCCCATTGTGACATAATAGGTCCTATTATGTCATAATAGGTCCCATTATGTCATAATAGGTCCTATTATGTCATAATAGGTCCTATTATGTCATAATAGGTCCTATTATGTCATAATAGGACCTATTATGTCATAATACGACCTATTATGTCATAAGACCCCTTAAGACATTATGACATTATACCTCTTACTAGGACATTATACCTCCTATTATACCTCTTACTAGGACATTATACTCTTACTAGGGCATTATACCTCCTATTATACCTCTTACTAGGACATTATACCTCCTATTATGACATTATACCTCTTACTAGGACATTATACCTCCTATTATGACATTATACCTCCTATTATGACATTAGACCCCTTAGTAGGACCTATTATGACATATGTAGAGAAAGATAAGTTGGTTGGGAGAGAGAGATGGTACTTTTAGAGAGAGTTAAGGGGTATTATGTCATAACAGGATCTATTGTGACATAATAGGACCTACAATGTCATAATACGACCTATAATGTCATAATACAACCTATTATGTCATAATAGGTTGTATTGTGACATAATAGGACCTATTGTGACATAATAGGTCCTATTAGTCATAATAGGTCCTATTAGTCATAATAGGTCCTATTGTGACATAATACGGCCTATTATGTCATAATAGGTCCTATTATGTCATAAGACTCCTTAAGAGGACCTATTATGACATAACACCCCTTAGTAGGATCTATTATGACATAATAGGATCATTTATCACATAATAGGACCTATTATGTCATAATAGGTCCTATAATGTCATAAGACCCCTTAAGAGGACCTATTATGACATTATACCCTTCAGTAGGACCTGTTAAAGGGTATTATGTCATAAGAGGACTAATAATGACATAATAAGATCTATGATGATGTAATAGGTCCTATTATGTCATCACAGGTCCTATTATGACATCATAGGTCATATTATGTCATAAAACCCCTTAAGAAGACCTATTATGACTTTATACCCCTTACTAGGACTTGTTAAGGGGTATTATGTCATAATAGGACCTATAATGTCATAATGTGACCTATTATGTCATAATGTGACCTATTATGTCATAATGTGACCTATTATGTCATAATAGGTCCTATTATGTCATAATGTGACCTATTATGACATAATAGGTCATAAGACCCCTTAAGAGGACCTATTATGACATAAGACTCCTTAGTAGGATCTATTATGACATAATAGGATCAATTATCACATAATAGGACCTATTATGTCATAATAGGTCCTATAATGTCATAAGACCCCTTAAGAGGACCTATTATGACATTATACCCCTTAGTAGGACCTGTTAAAGGGTATTATGTCATAATAGGACTAATAATGACATAATAAGATCTATGATGATGTAATAGGTCCTATTATGTCATCATAGGTCCTATTATGACATCATAGGTCATATTATGTCATAAAACCCCTTTAAGAGGACCTATTATGACTTTATACCCCTTACTAGGACTTGTTAAGGGGTATCATGTCATAATAGGACCTATTGTGATATAATAGGACCTATAATGTCATAATGCGACCTATTATGTCATAATAGGTCCCATTGTGACATAATCGGTCCTATTATGACATAATACGACCTATAATGTCATAATAGGTCCTATTATGTCATAAGACCCTTTAAGAGGACCTATTAAGACATTATACCTCTTACTAGGACCTATTATGACATTAGATCCCTTAGTAGGACCTATTATGACATATGTAGAGAGAGATAAGTTGGTTGGGAGAGAGAGATGGTACGTTAAGAGAGGTAGAGATGTATATATAGAGAAATATAGGTAGGTAGCGGGTGAGGGGAGGTGTATAGAGAGAATGAAGATAAAGAATAAAGAGTTAAGGACGTGAGAGAGAGGTAGAGACATAGTTTTAGATTTTGGGAGAGAGGGGACAAAGTGAGATAGAAAGAAAAAAAAAAAATAGAAATGTGACTTATATATAAATTTTATATTTCATGTATATATAGCTTGTATTTGTTATAAAAAAAATTAAATTTAAAAAAAAAAAAAAAAGAGGAAACAGGATCCCATTTTGTTTTTGAAACGGAATCCCATTTCTTAGATCTAGGCTCGGGATCCCAAAGGTAAACAGGATCCCGTTTCAAATTTTGGCTTGGAATCCCAATGTGAAACGAGATCCCGTTTCGTTTCTCATGCGCTCCGTGAGATTTGCCATTTTTTTATAAGTGTAAAACTTCCACACTGCACTTACCCATCGGATCATATCTTTCTTCCACTTTTGATAAGATTGAAAGAGAGAATCTCTTCTCCGTGGAAGAGATTGAAATTGTTGAGGCCAAACGAAATCGAGAGGAACACCTGGGCTTCTTTCGGTTGGTTGAAATAAGCTATGGTTAACAGTTATGATTTCTCCATTGTGGGGAAATTTCAAACACTTATGGATTGGAGAAGCAATAGCCTTCATGGAAGATAGCCAAGGGTAGCCCAACTTCACATGGAATTGCTGAAAGGAAGGAATGATAACAAAGTTGACATCCATAGATTTAGTGTGAACCTCAATAGGAAGTATGATATAACCAATGGTAGGACAAGATAATATATCGAATAATTTAACAACCACATTTGTATCATCATGGATTGGTTTATGCAAATGTAAAGTGAAAAGATACTCCTTAGTGATGACATTAACCATGCAAGAGGGATCAATAAGCACACTATGACAAGGTGTTTCTTGAATCTTCGCAACTATGTATAGAGGTCCATCAGGTGCTCTAATGGTCTCACTAGGGTCAAATGTGATACACAGATCCTTAGGTTTTCTTTGTTTCTCTACCATATTCACTAAATTTTGAACCGTAGTGGTCACATCAGAAGGAGAGAAAGAGGTATGTTCAGTCTCAATCACATTAGAGGTATGAGAAGGTAAAGGATTAGTAAAAATCTTAAGATTTTGATTAGGAGGAGCTACTGATTTGTTTCCTATATCATTCATACCTGCCATAGATATACTATTATTATCAATCAAATATTGAATCTTACTTTTTAATGCAAAACATTTCTCAGTATCATGACCAAGTTGATGATGAAATTGACAAAAAGAACTATTATCAAAGTAAGGTGAGGCTACCTTAGAAGGGTCAACTAGTTTTATTAGAGGAAGTTTGATAACATTTCTTTGTAACAACTGAGACATAAAGCTATGTAAAGATTCATTCAAAGGAGTAGATTTTCTTTCTCTTTTCAAAAATTTAGAAATAGGAGGCACACCTGTTGTAGCATTCACATTGTTGTTGTTGATGTTGTCATTGAATTTGATGAATCCTTTGCTTGGTTTAAACTTCGCAAGTAGTTGTTGAGAACTGTCACCCTTATCACTTGGAGCCATTGGAGTGGATTGCTCTAGCTGACTCACAGTCAGTTGATAATTATGAAGTGTTGTACACAACTACAAAAAGGAAGTAAACTCAGAAAGGAGAAGTTTTTCTCTAATATCTTTTTGCAAATTAGAAATTAAAATTCTTTGAATATCATTATCTGGCACTTGAAAAGAAATTTGAGAACACAAATTCTTATATCTACCAATGAAATCAATCACTTTTTCTTTAACACCTTGTTTACAATGCATTAAATCAGTCAAAGTGATCTTAGGACCTATGTTGTTTTGAAATTGTTGAATAAAATCATTTGATAATTGTTGAAAAGAAGTAATAGAATAGGAAGGAAAAGAGAAATACCATTGTAAAGCCTTATCTCCCAATGTTCTAGTGAGCAATTTGGCAAGTAATCTTTGATCATAAGCAAAGTCAGTACACAAAGTTTGGAATGTTTTGACATGTGTTAAAAGATCACCTTTTTCATTATAGAGTTCCAATTGAGGGACTTCAACATGTTTAGGAGGGACAACTCTAACAATATCAAGAGAAAGTGGTCTCGCAACATCAAATGTGGGCACACTAAACCTGGATTGACTCATAGAAGCGATTTGTTGTTGCAATGATGACACAGTTTGAGCAAGATTATTAATGGTTTCTTCAGTTGAAGAATTTATGTTAGACATGTTTGATTGAGAAGGTGGTGTGATGTTGTTGAAAGAAGGCATTGATTGAGAATAATGTGGAGGAACACTATGGTAAGTAGGCATAGGAGATGATTGAGTAGGAAATGGGACACTAAAATGAGGAATAGAATGATTTGATGAATTGGCCCCTTGCATCACATTGATTAGGTGAGAGAGAAGGGGAATACTTATTGAAGGCATGGGTAAGGACGAAGGGTTGATTGGGGAAGAGTTATTTCCCCCATGACTAATGGTTGTAGGTATGACATGTTGAGTTGATGTAGCCATAATGTTTGAAGTGAAAGTAGGAATAATAGCCATCAGAGTGGTCAAAGGAATAGAATGATTGATTTGTGTAGAAGGTTGTGAACAACCTAAGTTCTGAGCACAACTCTTTGTAGGCATGACATTAGAATAAAAAATATGAGAAATGCCACACAATATATCAATTCCATTCTTATCACTTTGAATCATGCGCTTTAGGCCTTGAATTAATGGAAGAGCTTCACTATTAGGGTATTCTTGGGACATCCATTGTTGAAAGTTGTCAAATTGATTATCCAATTTTGAAATTTAATCTATGGAAACTCTAGTCAAAGCTTCTTCTTCATTATTAGAATCATCAATTGGGTAAATAGAGATGTTATTAGGAGGAGAAGAATTAGCATTATCCTCATTGAAAAAGTCACCCAAATTAGGCTCCATCTCCTCGGTAATTAAACCTTGGGAATCCTTAATTCTAATGCTTCATCTAACAGGGATAGTGTAGGTAGGACTAATAGTGGTAGAACTCATGCACTAGAGGAAAATTTTGAATTTTGAATTTTAGGAACAAAGTTTGTAAAATTGAATAATGAAAAATTCAAGGAATTTATGATTACACAATTTGAACTTTGTTGAAAGGAGAAATGACACAATTTCCAAAATAACTTAAGAAATTGAGATTTAAAATTTAGGGCCAATGGAATGCCACTTAATTTCAAAATTAACTTCGTCAAAATTTGAATTTTTAAAATCAAGGCAGATTATAATTAACCACTTAATTTCAAATTTTTCCTTGAAAGTTTTGATATTGAAATTGGGAAGTATTTTTTATTTTAGAGAGAGCAAAATTCGATAAAATCAGCCAATCTTCTAGATTTAAATATACCATACAGTCATAACAGTCTCCTGAAATTTCGGGAAAAAAGCCAGGGACCATGTTGAAAGTGCACATGGTCCTCCCAACTTTTTCGGAAATTTTCAGGGATGAAAATTACGATGATTTTAAAGCTAACCCCCCAAAATTGGCTAATTTTACGAAGTTTAGATAGGAGAAATTGAGGTTTGAATGTGAAAATAGGACCCTATTAGGGTTTTGAAAAAGATAAGAAATTGAATTGCAAATTTGAAAAAGGTCAAACCTAATGGATAAGGCCACCTTAAATAATGTTTAGAAAACTGAAATTGATTGAAATTGATTGAAATTTGCACAAAATCCAATTAAATTTGAAAATTAGGGTTTTAGGACCTAACCACTGAATTTAAAAAATTTCAATTTTGGAAAAGGGAGGGAAATTAAAAATTTGAATTTCAGGCAAGAAGACAAATTTGAAAATATTTCCAAATCTGAAAATTTAATGTGAATTCAAGTTTTGCACAAGTTCAAATTGATTTTTAAAAATTAGGGTTTTGACAATTAACCACTTAATTTTGTAAATTTGATTTACAATTTGAAAAAGACAATGATAGAATTGAATTTTACAAGCAATGCAATTTTTAGATCTAAAACAATAGATAGAAATCTTTACAAACCACAAGTTCAATTTCAATTTTTGAAAACTAGGGTTTTGACCACTAAGTTTTGTAAATTTGCAAGAAAATTAAACTTGTAAATGAAAAATATGCAATAATTTGTAATGTCAAGCATGTAAGACACCGAGTTCACCAAAATGTAATGTGGTGAAAAAGGGTGATGGAGAAGTCAAGAGGAAAGCTTTTCTCTCCTCAAGAGGAGTGAAATTTTCACAAAATATTCTCCTCAACCTCTCACACACATTACATTTAAAAGAGGGGGGGAGAATTCACTAGATCCAATCTCAAGAGATTGAATGCTAAGTGAATTGACAATGAATTTGGAAAGTGAAAGTAACCCTTCTTTTAGAATGCGATAGGTTGAATTATGCAATTTAAAACTATGTAAATGTGACAAAGAAATGATTATAAGTTGAGATAGAAATGTGGGATGAAGTTGTGCACCTGGAATTAGCAGTAAAAGGCCGAGATGAAACTCCCTTGTGAATTTGGGCAAAATTTGTTGGGACCGTGTTGAAAGTGCATAGGTCCTCCGAAAAATTGGCGCGTTGAAAAGGGTTTTTCTGCCTCTGAAAATGAAGTCCAAATCTACAAATACAGTTGTGCACCTACAATCTATACACAGAAAAGAGATAAAATGTTGTTTGGATTGGGGGTTTACCTTCAGGTCAAACCCAGTTTTGGAATTAACCAAATGATGAAAAGTACTTGCAAGTAATGAAAGTGAATGACTGAAATGGAATTCACCTCTAGAGACGGTATACTTGAAATGTAGATAGAGTTGCTTGAAAGGATATATAGAATTGAATGTCAAAAGAGATCTCCACTTCAATGGTTGAATCGTTGACTTGAATGCAACACCTAGCCTTGAAAGGAGACTTGAGAATGCTCAATGCTTAAATGCTTAGGATCACAATTTCCACTTCATGTACTTATGTTCCCTTATGCCTATGTTGTCTTATCCAAATAGGAGAGAGGAATGTATCTTATATATTCATCAATTAGGGTTAATTGACTGATTTTTTCGTTATAGGCCGACATAGGGAAACTTTTCTCGCTTCCAAAATGCAAAGCCCAATGCAAAATTTGAATGGAAGGGGCCCGAAATAGAGAAAGGACAAGAGTGCCACACCCTTGTTCTATGGGGGACAGGGGAACCATGCCCCTATCCTTCCCTAATTTAGGACAAGAAGAAGCAACAGGGAGTGCGGGATGTGAGGAAATGCAAGCTTCAGGTAGTGTGGGCATGTCTCGGGTCTCCAATCACGCTTAGGGATTCGTTTCACCAATGTGAAGACCCAAATGTGGTTGAAAATTGCAAGGTCACAATTTTATGATGCTACACAAATATGTCTTTCTCTAATAAAAATAAACATTTTGATATCTTGAAAGTGAGTTATTTTGTACATCCTAAGTCATCAAGGTAATCTCCTTCCTTTGTGAGATTTCAAAGCTAGTTAAGTTTTGTACCAAATTTAATATTTCTCTTGTCTCTTCCAATATTTATATTGTCTTCTTTTTCTTCTAATGAATGTCCAAAAGGGTTTTCTTGAAAACATCGTCATTCATCATTTTTCCCTATTCTAAACATGAGGTCACTTTTAGTAACTTCTTGTGTTCCCTCATTTGATAGCTAGTTTCCCTATCACCACAAATAATTTAACATAAACCCATTTAGGCTAGCAAGATCATTTCTCTAATACCACTGTAATGTCCCAAATAAGATAATCTTTAAATAATAAAAAATTTAGAAAATTATTTCATAAACTGTCAAAAAATGCAATGAACATGTGCCTGGTTTATTTTATCAAACTCCCAAAATTTATTGAAACTTTCCCAAAATGTTAATTATCAACTTTGATGTATTATTAAACTTGTATGATGGATTTCACTTATAAAATATTCACAATAGATCATAGGAACTAAATAAAAAAATTACATAGTCTTTGAAGAAATAGTAAGCCCATTTTGAGCTAAAAAATATTACAACATATTTTTTATTTGATTTTTTTATATAAAAACAAAATTAGGTTGTGTATGATGAAAAATGTGCATGCTAAACTAAGGGATAAAAGAACAAGATAAATAACCAAGCAAACACAATACAACATACACCTCAAGATCGAAATGGTAAAATCAAAGCAAAAACACAAATAAAAGATATGCAAACCCCAAATCCTTGCTTTGATTTGATTATTTCGCAATTAGATGTGTTCTCATGATGTCGATTCAGATGCTCAATTGTGGGATATCCCACATTAATGGTTCCCACTTTTGCCAACGAAGAAAATTGGTGGAGGCGAGGAAATTTTTTTTTGAAGGGGTTCGAACGAACTAGGGGTGTTCGAGCAAACCCCCCTGTAGGGTTCAATCGAACCCCAGGTGGGTTTGGGGGTTCGATCGAACCACTAGTTCGATCGAACCTTGTTTTAAATTATTTAAAAAAAAAAATCTATAAAAACCAAAAATGACAGTTTAACTATCATTTTCAAGTTTGGAGTTTTCTGTGTCCAAAGGGGGTTAGAGCGAACCCGACGTCAACACCACATCACCATGCCCTGTTAGCAACAACCAATGCTTCTCACCTTTCAGCTTTCGACCTACATTATTTTAGGTGCACAAAATAACCTTTTTTTTGTTTAATAATGTTTTTTTTATTAAATTTATTTAAAAATTAACAAATAATTTGTTTGTTAATTATTATTTTTAATTAAATAATTGTATATTTATTATTTTTCAGCATTTTAGAAAAACGTTTGAAAATTTAATGTTTTGATTTAACGTCAATTTGTTTTTAAAATTAAATAACCATATATGTATTTTTTTTTCAACTTTTAAAAAAAATGTTATGAAAAACTTAGAAAACTAAGGTACTAAATTAAACTTAGAAATACGTTAAGAAAAACATTAGCAAAATTAAAAATTAGAAAAATGTTCCAAATCTAAATATAATAAATTAGAGCATTAGAAAAATTAACAAATTTAAATTTAAAAAAACATTATAAAACTTAGATAATAAATTTAAACAAATTAGACAAAATAAATCCTCTACATGACCCCTTTTCACATCCTATTACACACACAACATGACCCCTTAGGACCCCTTAAGACCACATATGTCCCCGATGACACTATATGTCCCCTTAGGACCATAGAGGATCACATAGTGGACCCTAAGGCATCATATGTGGTCCTAACAGGTCACGCATGTGTTCTAACACATGCATGACCCCTTAGGACCGCATGTGACCCCTTATAAAATCCTAGTGTGTACGACATACCCCTTAGTCCATCACATAGTGTCCTAAGAGGTCATATGTGGTCCTAAGGGGTCACACATGTATTAACAAATGTGTGACCCCTTAGGACCACATATGACCCTTTATAACATCCTAGTGTGTACGACATACCCCGTAGGATAAAATAGTGTCCTAAGGGGTCCTATGTGGTCCTAAGGGGTCACACATGTGTTTTAACACATGCATGACCCCTTAGGACCGCATGTGACCCCTTATAACATCGTAGTGTGTACGACATACCCCTTAGTCCAACACATAGTGTCCTAAGGGGTCATATATGGTCCTAAGGGGTCACGCATGTGTTAGCACATGTGTGACCCATTAGGACCACATACGACCCCTTATAACATCCTATTGTATACAACATGTACCCCTTAGGATCACATAGTGTCCTAGAAGGGGTCATATGTGGTCATAAGGGTTCATGCATGTGTGTTCTAAAACTATACATGTGTGACCCCTTAGGACCACATATAACCCCTTATAACATCCTAGTGTCTACAACATACGATCCCTTAAGATCACATGTACAGTGTCCTAAGGGGTTGAATATGTGGTCCTAAGGGGTCACACATGTGTTCTAACACATGCATGACCCCTTAGGACCACATATGACCCCTTATAACATCCTATTGTACATACGACATTCCCCTTAAGATCACATAGTATCCTAAAGGGTCATATGTGGTCCTAAGAGGTCACGCGTGTGTTCTAACATATGTGTGACCCCTTAGAACCACATATGACCCCTTATAAAATCCTAGTATGTACGACATATCGGTCCCTTAAGATACATACATTAGTATCCTAAGGGGTCAAGAATATGTGGTCCTAAGGGGTCATGCATGTGTTCTAACACATGCGTGACCCCTTAGAACCTCATATGGCTCCTTATAAAATCTCTCTCCCCTTAATTTTCTCAGCTAGCATGTGTTTTAATTTTTAAAAATTATGTTTTAATTTAGTACATGATATATATATTGTAGACACCCAAAATTGTCCAGTCTAATTAAATAAATATTTTATTTATTTAATTATCTAAGCTTAATTCTTCTATTAATTAAATAAATCTTTATTTATTTAATTAATTCATTTATCCTCTTATAGCCTTATTTCTCATTTAAATAAATACATTTATTTATTTAAATTATCCTTTTCCTAAATTAAATAAATATCTTATTTATTTAATTGATCCCACTTCTTCTATTAATTAAATAAATCTTTATTTATTTAATTAAATCTTTATTTATTTAATTAAGTCATTAACCTTTTCTACCCATGACACTACCTACCCCTTTCATTATTTTATTATTTCTTTTACCTACCCTGTAATCATAGCCGACCATTTATCTTTTACACCTCTCAATCTTATACCTCCATTTTTTATAGTGTCTTCTATATAAGGAGATACTTCCTTCATTATCAACCCTAATCAATCATTCTAATCAATCTATGCATCCTCACTATGCATTCAGCCCTTCATTGACTACTTGACTACACTACGCTTTTGAACATAGGCGATCCTACTTGCAACCACATTCTGTTCTTTGTTGAGCTCTTGTGTACACATAAAATCTGAGAGCAAATATATCAAACAAGATTAATGGAGATAGGAAGAATGGAGATCCAAACCCTATTGGACATGTGATGGTATAATCTTTGTGATTTCATTTGATTTGCATTGTCTTAGGTAATATTCATATGTTATGGTGGATCTTTGTTGTTGTTAGGCTAGGGTTTTGTGGTTGAATTCATTTAGCCTTTCAATATCGTTATTATTGTTATCCATTTTCACCATATACATATATCTTTAATGATCTCTCTCTCTCTCTCTGAAATTAATGTTATATATCTCTCTCTCTCTGTCATGAAAATGATCTCCCTCTCTCTCTCGAATTAATGTTTTAATAATTTAAAATGTATTTATGAGATCTATATAGATAAATTTATATATGTTTTAATTTAGTAACTGCATTTATATATCTTTAATGATCTCTCTCTCTCTCTCTCTGAAATTAATGTTAGATCTCTCTCTAGATGTCATGATTTAAATTATCTCCCTCTCTCTCTCATTAATGTTTTAATAATTTAAAATGTATGTATGCGATCTATATAGATAAATTTATATATGTTTTAATTTAGTACATGATGTATATATATCTTTAATGATCTCTCTCTCTCTCTGAAATTAATGTTATCTCTCTCTCTCTCTGTGTCATGAAATGATCTCCCTCTCTCTCTCATTACTGTTTTAATAATTTAAAATGTACATGTATGCGATCTCTATATATAGATAAATTTATATATTTTTAAATAATGATCTCCCTCTCACTCGAGCTTTAAAATTATTTATTTAAAAATTTGAATTATGCGAGAACTTCATGTATATATATATATATATTAATTATGCGAGAACTTCACATGTGTGCTTAAGTATTTATTTTAACTTTATGACCTACCTAGATAGATGGTGTCCCAGGATCTAGTCCATGATCAGGATCCACCTGCACAGGCTCCTTGTAATGCCCCGCTAGGAAACCCCGAAGGGATAAAGCTAAAACACACAAATGGAGTGCAATAATTTTTTTTTTAAAGTTAAACACAACATTAAGATACAACAAGATATCAAAGTTTAGATTACACAACGAAAGACATCAACAATCACCTAAAGAGTTTCCCAACGTGATTACTTAATTCCATGATTCACTTAACTCACACTAATAAATCCAATAAGCTGATTATCTTATAATGAGATAATTCTTAAAAAAGGATAATTTCTTTCAGAAGATGGAAATATAAATCACAAGATAATGTTCATCCATTAAGATTTATTCATAGCTTACGTTCAAGATTTCATTAAAACTTAAGCCATGCATCTAATTTAAAAACACACTTGAATTTCATCATAAACTAATGAGATCTTTCCATGCATACTTAATTTCCTTAACAATAACTGAATATATTCCATTATTCTAAGCTACATTCTTTCATAATCCAATTTACTGCATTTAAAAGACGACTGTGTACATGCATTTAAGAATAATTTTTCATTTAAACCACTTCAAAAAATCTAACTTGATGCCATCCATACATGCTAAAACTAAAAAGGAACATAAAGACATAAGCATCACATAACACCAAATTGATCTCGGAGTTCACCCCTAGAGGGCTACATCTCTGGGTCGGCTCAACTGCAAGACCCCTCTGATAATTAAATAAGTTAAGAATACATAAGGTTTACATCTTTTACAATCCTTCCATCAAGGTGAACATAACCAATATACAACGACCACATCGGTCAATAAATACATAAATGATCCCTGAATAGGAAAGGATCCAACTGAACATGATCGAAGAAAATACAAAGGTCCATTGGAGCATCCACAAAACTAGGTCATCGCAACCCAAGGTCTAGCATGATATCAGGTTCTCACAAGGGCATAAGCAACAGGAGGACTCCACAAAAGTGCTCCTATTAGGACAACACAACAACACACTAGCGAACATAAGGGACAAGTGTCATCACACAACTTGGTATGGTTACCATGGCAAGTCTTTATAGGTTCCGGCCCCATATGCTAGGTTACCTTGGCAACCTATTCCAAACCTCCAACCCATCCAAGCCTCATGTGGACCCACACATCCTTTCATGAAGACAAGAATGATGATTTGCCATTTCAGCCCTTCTCACAGCATGTCGAGTCTGTATAAGCACTCATCCCATGTATGAGGCACAATTATCTTACTTAGAGATTTATTAACAACACTCTAATATACTATTAGGTTATCACTTATTAGACTCACTTTCGATGGGTTACCCAGCAACCACTTTGGGCACGGGCTCCAATCGAAAGCCACTTTCCCATATGACACTAGACTATACTCAAATGAACTCAAAAACCAAGTAACACACAAGGTCAAGCAAATGGAGTTCAAAATGGAGGGAACAACCATTTGGTCAAACACAACTTCATATGAGGTGTACTGACTAACGATACTCTAACTAGAGACTTGACCAACTATGGTCAACCACAAATCATCATTCAACACCCGCATAAAGGGTATGACCAATTACGACACCACCACAAAACAATAGTCAAACTCGAGACTGAGGACTGAAACAGGTACCCCAAATTAATCCATATGATAGGGTCCTATCAAACAAAACAAGGTCTTGCCATTACTTAAGCAAAGGCGAATACAAAAATTAAAACTTGCATAGGCAATAAACAGAAAAGACAATCTTTTTCTATAATGATTTAAACATTAAAATTGATCCAATTTTTCTAATTGATCTAAGTTTCCAAAATCCACTAACAGGAAATCATCATTACAAGGTGAATACAATACCATAATTGCAATAGTACCTTTTGTCTATTTCCCAAAACAGAGGAAAAGTATAATCAAACCATTTATTCTACTAAATGAAAATATCATTTACTTATCAATTTTCCAAATGATACATTAATTGATTCTTCATATATCCAAATAATACCTTATTTAATTTCCAATAGTATATCCTTTAAATTTCTAAACAATGATATAATATTCCATTTTCCAATTACTCAAATAATATGTTCTTGAATAAAAAATATCAATTAAAAATTGTCAATAAACAAATATGTTTTATTTGAACAATTATTCAATAAAACAATATTGTATCTACCTTCAAACGATATTTCCTCATTAAGACAGATACTAAAATTAAATACTAATGAATATATCTTTATTAATCCCTGATTAACAAAATATAAACAATTAATAATTTAGTATTTCACAATATTCAAATTAAATATTAATTAATATATAAATATTAATCTCCATTAATAAAATATATATTAATAATAATTTAATAATGCACAAATTTCTAATTAAATATTAATTAATAATTAATAAAAAACTATATTAAAAATAAAGCTTTAAATTTAATATAATTAATTTTTTTTATTTTTAAAAACCTAAAAAAAAATAATAAAAAAAAAGATCAGGGTAGTCAGGCCCACCTCCCATACATGGGGTAGGTTGGGGTGGTCGTGCCCTAGCTGCGGGGTTGTGGTCACCGCGGCGGACGCAAGTCCCGCAGCACCCACCCAGTTGATGTGGGGGACCTTGCGGCCACCACGGGGGTTGCAGCTAACTGCGGCCGCTACCGGTCGCAGGCCCTCCGCCGGCTGCGAGCCGAGAGGGTAGGAGGCGCGGGTTGAGCCTCGGCTCCCCACCCTCCAACCCAAATTAATATATATATATATATATATATATATATATATATATATATATATATATATATATATATATATATATATATATATATATATATATATATATTTTAACAATTAAAATTTTGATTTAAAAATCAAATCAACTTTGATGATATATTTTTGTTTTGGATAATTTTTTTTTAAAAGGGCAAACCCCCAATTTTTAAAATCAGTCTCATACTGAGACTATAACAGATATATATATATATATATATATATATATATATATATATATATATATATATATATATATATATATATATATATATATATATATATATATATATATATATATATATATATATATATATATATAATGTATATTTTAAACACACAGGTTATCAATTTCTCAAAAATTGATGAATATTCAAAACCCACAAGTAAATTTCTTCAACCAAAACCCATATTTGGGCAAAAGGAATCATTTTAAACACAATGATTCAACCATTTTTGCAAGAACACAAGTTAATATGCATAGTTTTAAAATCACAAACCCAAATTAAATCTAGAATCAATTTGAAAGATTTGTTTTTAACAACAAGCATTTTTCTTTCAACCAACAATCCATTTCTTTGGCAACAAGGAAGACAAATAAGATAATTCCTACCTCCATACGCAATCCTGGAAGAGATTTGAAGGAGAGCCCAACCTGCAAGCTCCAAAAAACCTTCTTCCTCCCAAAACCCCCAAATTTTTCCACCCAGAAATATTTTTCCAAAAAAATTCAATCTCCCATATTTTTCAAAAGTCTAGGTTAAATGGGAGAAGTTTGACCAAAAATTTTATTTTTGGAATTAAAATATTTTATTTAAAATAATTCACAAAAATCATTCTTTTCCAACTATATCAATATATTAACTTGCCTTTCAATTTAAAATTGATTTTCTCAAACAATTGAAATTTAACCTTTCTATTTCAAAGAAGCCAACAAGATTAAATTAATTCGATTGCAATTAAATTTAAATATTTCTTTTTCAACAGCATAAACGTAATAAATTTAACATTAAAATTAACCATTTAATTGAACTTGCTACCCACCTGAATTGAGCAATTCAATTAACGATTAAAAAGGGAGCCTATTTAATTTAGTCTCGAAATAAACTAATGCGTAAAAACACATTAAATAAAATTAAAGATAAGGATTAATTATTCGATTTAACCACACACACAAAACACGCAACCCAAGAAAGACAAATAGACAGACGGCCAGCATACCCAACCAAAGGGAATACTGACGACGACTGATCACGCTCACTTGAGCACGACTATGGTCAAATGAGGGTCTTACAACCACCTAGTCCAACTCTAAGGATCAAATAGGTACACTCAAACTTACGAATTCAGGTGGAGATGAACCTCGCACCCATGTGACACTGTACCTGAAATCTCCTGCAACCAAGAGTCATACATGCATACATATATAAACTTAATGAAAGCGTTAGCCCGAGATAATAACATGAAATAGGAGAATAAATAACTTGCATACGAATTGGTGCGAAAACCACATTAACAGATATGCACTAAATCAAAACATTTGACTATAATCTTTATATTATAATAAACTAACCAAGGTCAAACCAAGATTAGAAATTGATTAGGGCAGGGGTACTACATTCTCCCCCCTAGGTTCTGACTTACTCTTGGAAGTCGTAAGGCTAGATGGAGAGCATGTCGCACGCATAAGCCCTGAAACTCATTCATCAAATATCAAATTGCACATAGGAATCTTTCCATAAATAAATGAAACATTATTGCTAAATCCTTTACGAATGCCATTACCCATTGGAAAGATGCATCTAAATCCATACATTTCTTATAACATTCTAGGAATTATCCACAATCATAGCAGAGAAACAAGAATTTTCTCCCTCCTATTACACCAAGTTAATGCATTATAAAGAGGTAAACAATAATTACCATAATCACCTACCAAATATGACAAGAAAACATGCCATCAAGATCAATTTCTTTTACGAATACATCTTTTCACAAAACTTTATCGCAAAGAACTAGCTTCAAAATTTCAATTTCTACAACCAAGTTAACTTTCAAGAAATAAGAGCAACATAGATAACTCAATTGTTTACACTTGCCAGGCATATAAAAACCTTTCCAAAGACTATGTCCCATTACATAGTGACAAGTTACAACAATTTACTCCATGATACACATAATAACCATCCACATAATTGGAATGCATAACTCAAAAGGCCACATGTGAGCATGTCTAATGCTCGGTCAAAGATAACATGTATGATCAACATCTCTATGCCTGATCTTAGAACAATAATATGATCATAAAAAATCCAATATCTCACTCAAGGCTCGATGGTGCTAGGGCACACCATAGTGGTGCTACCTTCCATACAAGACCTTCATGAACATCCCTTGTTGAGTAAGGTGGTTAGCCTCCAAGAGATATTCACCACACATAGGTAGGTAGTGGATCCTAGCTACATCACAGCCTCACATACCCCCATCCTCAAGGTTCCTTACATCTACTTCCTCGTACACACTCTACCAAGACCGTCTCATACGTCCTTGGAGAGGAATTTCACATTTCAACACAAGACCAACATATGAAAACAATAAGGATAAATCAGTTTAGCCACCAAAGTACAGATGAATAAAGATAATAAATCATCAATTCCAACAGTAAGGCAAGAAAATAATCCAAAATTTGCAACACCAAATCAAGTAAGCAAAAGATCACAAGATCGTGGCTAAACATTCAAAGTCAAAGTAGAATAAATTGCTGGTCCACAAAGAAATAAATAAGAATATCACAATTGCAAATAACATCACTATGTGACTAGCATCTAGCCACCAACAAGGAAGGAAGGAACAATCGAAAAACTATCATAGTAGATCATCATGTGGTGTGGCCAAGTCACACATCCACATGCCATGGTAGTGTCCACCTCGGCATCACCCTGCATCACGTCGTCATGCGGCATGGCTCTACCCTAAACCTGTTGGTAGGCCGCATAGCAATGTCTACTACATCCCGCATCATGTCTCAGCACGACATGGCAATACTCCAAGCAAAAAAGACATGCAATGGACGTATCCCGCATGGTAGTGTACCTCGCGGAAACAAGCATGCACAGGTCACGTCCCACATAGCGACGTATCTATAAGGATACTTGCCGTAAGCCAGAGGTATACATGACTAAGATCCACCCACATGTCCACCTACACATACTAACTAGTAGCTCATGTGGATAAACCTACCTTTCATGAAGACAAGGCAAAGGATCCTCCAAAATAAACCATCACTATGCTCAAGAATCACCATCAAAATTCTCAAATAAAGGAGAGGAATAGGTTGTCACACATAAACCTACAATTAGATTCATCAAAAGGGAAAGCATTGAGTACACCTTTGATATAGTTTATAGAATAACTATATCATTCCTCGAAATAGAGAAGCTAAAGTTGCTTCGCGCCGACATTACTCGTACGTCGATCCATAGTTTTCAAGGAATGGTGACTTCAAATACTACCCCTTAACATACTGAATTACCCACAACCCAAGGTTTGGTACTCAGTAGGGAAACAAATAAGCAACATCACAAATACAGTACGGTTTCCCATACTCATAAGCAACATATCCTCCATGGTTGATTACTTCACCAACCCATGGGCACATATAACAAGCACTGGTTTCTTACAATACACACGAATACACCAGTACTAGTTTAGTCACATTTACGGGGAGTACTTTCCAGTACGCTATCATCTACTCAAGGGAGATTTTAATTATGCTTTCCACATGAATAACTGAATAAAATTTACTCTAGATATCAGTACTGAAATTATTAACAATACACAATTACATAAGGAAATAACATCATTCCTATATCTTTCTCGAATTTCAATAAGCATTCATAGCTAAATTACTAACTATGCAAATTTCTTTCTAAAGCTTAAGACTTTCATATTTCCATAAGAAGCCCAAAATAAACATACAATTTCACATGTTTTATAAACATTCTATTTAAATCAATGCATTCTTTGTAGCATTTCTAAAATATTATAATCTAGGCAAAGAGAAGGAAAAGATAGCTTGATAATCAAACTATTTCATACATAGACACAAGATCAACAAGGTCACACTACAATATAAAATTTCTCACTATAAGCCTATTATTTCAATTGCACGGTTTTCATTTCGCTACTGTTTTAGAAGGATGCCAAACATCCTAACATGACATTTCCAATTATTATGGTTGCAACAGAATGTTCTAGTTTTCCAAACAACAGAGATCAAAACAGGCAATTCTTTCATAATACCAGACCTCTTGTGAACACTCACTACTTTAATACACTACAAACACATATCATAATTTGCAACCTATCATTGAAAATCAAAGTATGGTCAGAAGGTAAGCAAGGAGCTATCAACAAAATAATACATATTAATGCATGCACATCAAACAAGCTTTTCATTTGCACTTTCTAAACATAATAAGGCAGTTACATATATTCAAAAGCAAGTTCAATGGAGCATTAATAAAATAGATCCTTAATCAAATTGGTTTAATGAAACACATAAAACAATCTTTCGTGGAACACATTAATACACTCTCGAAGCTACTATCACATGTTCCCTTTTTATTCTTCTTTTACCAACAAAGCAGTTTTCACATAACCACTATTCGCATACTAATGCACATTACTTAAGATAGCATTTATGTTACTCTTACAATACACATGGAGAATTTTCTTAATGTAAACATATAGTTTTCTCCCAATAACCAATATGAACTTTTAAACCCATAGCCCCTTTTATTATCTAAAACAAAGAAGCGTCATAGGGTTCACACAAGGGTTCAAGAAGTGACAACCTTCCTCTTGTAAAAAGAAACCTCACATAAGAGATAATTATACATATCACAAATATTTTAATTTCTAGAGAGGAAGAGGAAGAAGCGTGATAATCATTCAATTTGCTACAAAATAAGCATTCAATATCTACCATACTAGTCCTTCAAGTGGACAACTCTAAGCTAGATCATAATCTCAAACACGCATATTTTGTACTTTCAGATTCAAGACAAGCACTGACCAACCCAAATGGATTAGTCTAAAGAGTACAACAATCAATAAGGAGGTACATACGACTCTCTTTCAGATTAAGAGTAATCGTAGACCAAGACATCAATAAGCAACAAAGTGCATATAATCACTCAAAAACACCAACATCAAGAAGGTGAAAACAAGGTGTGAACACACGTGTTACACACAAGTTAAGGTCTGCTCAATCACACACATACAAAAGGGAGGATGAGCATACACATAAGGTTGATACACCTCACACCAACTAAGGGCACACGCGACACTAGAGATCCCAGTGTTTGCAACATGGGCTCTGATACCAAATGTAATGCCCCATCAGGAAACCTCGAAGGGATAAAGCTAAAACACACAAATGGAGTGCAATAATTTTTTTTTAAAAGTTAAACACAACATTAAGATACAACAAGATATCAAAGTTTAGATTACACAGCGGAAGACATCAACAATCACCTAAAGAGTTTCCCAACATGATTACTTAATTCCATGATTCACTTAACTCACACTAATAAATCCAATAAGCTGATTATCTTATAACGAGATAATTATTAAACAAGGACAATTTCTTTCAGAAGATGGAAATATAAATCACAAGATATTGTTCATCCATTAAGATTTATTCGTACCTT
Organism: Cryptomeria japonica; assembly: GCF_030272615.1. NCBI lineage: Eukaryota > Viridiplantae > Streptophyta > Pinopsida > Cupressales > Cupressaceae > Cryptomeria > Cryptomeria japonica. The sequence continues at coordinate 529,883,559 of NC_081411.1, forward strand.
ACGTTCAAGCTTTCATTAAAACTTAAGCCATGAATCTAATTTAATAACAAACTTGAATTTTGTCATAAACTAATGAGATCTTTCCATGCATACTTAATTTCCTTAACAATAACTGAATATATTCAATTATTCTAAGCTACATTCTTTCATAATCCAATTTACTGCATTTAAAAGATGACTGCGTACATGGATTTAAGAATAATTTTTCATTTAAACCACTTCAAACATTCTAACATGATGCCATCCATACATGCTAAAACTAAAAAGGAACACAAAGACATAAGCATCACATAACACCAAATTGATCTCGGAGTTTACCCCTAGAGGGCTACATCTCCGGGTCTGCTCAACTACAAGACCCCTCTGATAATTAAATAAGTTAAGAATACATAAGGTTTACATCTTTTACAATCCTGCCATCAAGGTGAACATAACCAATATACAACGACCACATCGGTCAATAAATACATAAATGATCCCTGAATAGGAAAGGATCCAACTGAACGTGATCAAAGCAAATACAAAGGTCCATTGGAGCATCCACAAAACTAGGTCATCGCAACCCAAGGTCTAGCATGATATCAGGTTCTCACAAGGGTATAAGCAATAGGACAACTCCACGAAAGTGCTCCTATCAGGAGACCACAACAACACACTAGCGAACATAAGGGACAAGTGTCATCACACAACCTGGTATGGTTACCATGGCAAGTCTTCATAGGTTCCGGCCCCATACGTTGGGTTACCCTGGCAACCTATTCCTAACCTCTAGTCCATCCAAGCCTCATGTGGACCCACACATCATTTCATGAAGACAAGAATGATGGTTTGCCATTTCAGGCCTTCTCACAGCATGTCGAGTCTGTACTAGCACTCATCCCATGTGTGAGACACAATTATCTTACTTAGAGATTCATTAACAACACTCTAATATACTATTAGGTTATCACTTATTAGACTCACTTTTGATGGGTTACCCAACAACCACTTTGGGTGCGGGCCCCAATCGAAAGCCACTTTCCCATACGACACTAGACTATACTCAAACGAACTCAAAAACCAAGTAACACACAAGGTCAAGCAAACGGAGTTCAAAATGGAGGGAACAACCATTTGGTCAAACACGAGTTCATATGAGGTGTACTGACTGACGATACTCTAACTAGAGACCTGACCAACTATGGTCAACCATAAATCATCATTCGACACCCGCATAAAGGGTATGACCAATTATGACACCACCAGAAAACAATAGTCAAACTCGAGACCGAGGACTGAAACAGGTACCCCAAATCAATCCATACGACAGGGTCCTATCAAACAAAACAAGGTCTTGCCATTACTTAAGCAAAGGCGAATACATAAATTAAAACTTGCATAGGCAATAACCGGAAAAGACAATCTTTTTCCATAATTATTTAAACATTAAAATTGATCCAATTTTTCTAATTGATCTAAGTTTCCAAAATCCTTTAAAAGGAAATCATCATTACAAGGTGAATACAATACCATAATTGCAATAGTACCATTTGTCTATTTCCCAAAACAGTGGAAAAGTATAATTAAACCATTTATTCTACTAAATGAAAATATCATTTACTTATCAATTTTCCAAACGATACATTATTTGATTCTTCATATATCCAAATAATACCTTATTTAATTTCCAATAGTATATCCTTTAAATTTCTAAAATATCCAATGATATAATATTCCATTTTCCAATTACTCAAATAATATGTTCTTGAATAAAAAATATCATTTAAAAATTATCAATAAACAAATATGTTTTATTTGAACAATTATTCAATAAACAATATTGTATCTACCTTCAAACGATATTTCCTCATTAAGACAAATACTAAAATTAAATACTAATGAATATATATTTATTAATCCCTGATTAACAAAATATAAACAATTAATAATTTAGTATTTCACAATATTCAAATTAAATATTAATTAATATATAAATATTAATCTCTATTAATAAAATATATATTAATAATAATTTAATAATGCACAAATTTCCAATTAAATATTAATTAATAATTAATAAAAAACTATATTAAAAATAAAATTTTAAATTTAATATAATTTTTTTTTTTAATTTTTAAAAACCTAAAAAGAAATAATAATAAAAAAAGATGAGGGCAGTCGGGCCCACCTCCCATACACGGGGCAGGTTGGGGTGGTCGTGCCCTAGCCGCGGGGCTGCGGCCACCATGGCGGACACAGGTCCCGCGACGCCCACGTAGTGGACATGGGGGACCCTACAGCCATCGCGAGGGTCGCAGCTACCTGCGGCCACCGCGGTGGTCGCAGCTAATTGCGGCCGCCGCTAGTCGCAGACCCTCCGCCGGCTATGAGCTGAGAGGGGAGGAGGCGTCGGTTGAGCCTCGGCTCCCCACCCTCCAACCCAAATTAATATATATATATTTTTTTAACAATTAAAATTTTGATTTTAAAATCAAACCGACTTTGATGATATATTTTTGTTTTGGATAATTTTTTTTGAAAAGGGCAAACCCCCAATTTCTAAAAACAGTCTCATACTGAGACTATAATAGATATATATATATTTTAAACACACAGGTTATCAATTTCTCAAAAATTGATGAATATTCAAAACCCACAAGTAAATTTCTTCAACCAAAACCCATATTTGGGCAAAAGGAATCATTTTAAACACAATGATTCAACCATTTTTGCAAGAACACAAGTTAATATGCATAGTTTTAAAATCACAAACCTAAATTAAATCTAGAATCAATTTGAAAGATTTTTTTTTAACAACAAGCATTTTTCTTTCAACCAACAGTCCATTTCTTTGGCAATAAGGAAGACAAATAAGATAATTCCTACCTCCATACGCAATCCTGGAAGATATTTGAAGGAGAGCCCAACCTGCAAGCTCCAGAAAACCTTCTTCCTCCCAAAACCCCCAAATTTTTCCACCCAAAAATATTTTCCAAAAAATATTTTTCCAAAAAAATTCAATCTCCCATATTTTCCAAAAGTCTAGGTTAAATGGGCGAAGTTTGACCAGAATTTTTATTTTTGGAATTAAAATATTTTATTTAAAATAATTCACAAAAATCATTCTTTTCCAGCTGTATCAATATATTAACTTGCCTTTCAATTTAAAATTGATTTTCTCAAACAACTGAAATTTAACCTTTCTATTTCAAAGAAGCCAACAAGATTAAATTAATTCGATTGCAATTAAATTTAAATCTTTCTTTTTCAACAACATAAACATAATAAATTTAACATTAAAATTAACCATTTAATTGAACTTGCTACCAACATGAATTGAGCAATTCAATTAACGATTAAAAAGGGAGCCTATTTAATTTAGTCCCGAAATAAACTAATGCGCAAACACACATTAAATCAAATTAAAGATAAGGATTAATTACTCGATTTAACCACACACACGAAACATGCAACCCAAGAAAGACAAACAGATAGACGACTAGCATACCCGACCAAAGGGAATACCGATGACGACTGACGACGCTCACTTGAGCACAACTATGGTCAAACGAGGGTCTTACCACCACCTAGTCCAACTCTAAGGATCAAAGAGGTACACTCAAACTTACGAATTCAGGCAGAGATGAACCTCGCACCCATGTAGCACTGTACCTGAAATCTCATACAACCAAGAGTCATACATGCATACATATATAAACTTAATGAAAGCGTTAGCCCGAGATAATAACACGAAATAGGAGAATTAATAACTTGCATACGAATTGGTTGGAAAACCACATTAACAGATATGCACTAAATCAAAACATCTAACTATAATCATTATATTATGATAAACTAACCAAGGTCAAACTGAGATTAGAAATTGATTAGTGCAGGGGTACTACACTCCTGACCAAGATCCACCTGCACAGGCTCCTGATCAGGATCCACCTGCACATGCTCCTGATCAGGAGCCACATCATGATATAGATCCTCCACATCAGGATCCCTCGTTGCCCAATATTGCTACCATTTTCCACTATAGTGACCATGAGCTATAGAGGTTGAGGGTCATATTAGGTGAGCCACATACTGATGGCATGCACAAGAGTACATGCGAATCCATTTTTGATAGTCTACGAACATTGAGGGACTACTTAGTTACTCACATCTCATTTTCACCTGTGGTTATAGATGATATTTATAGATAGTCAAGGAGTGAGGTGAGGGGTCTTGATTCTTTTGCTAATGTGATGAGGGTGGTCTTGAAGGAGACCATCAAGGAGAGATGTTTTCTATAGTATCAGGAGAAGAGTAAGGTGAGAGGATATCAAGTCACAAGATGTATCGATCCATAGGTTGCATCGTTGATTTACCCACGCTTCTTAGCTGCACATGGTCATTATCCTAATAATGACCAGATACCATTATACTTTGCACAATAGGTATTTAATGAGGTTCATTGTCAGATGAAACCAAACTACCTCAATATTCCAGCATATTATGGATAGGGGAGGGGTAGGATTGCTGATAGAGATGCATATCATAGGCGTGATAGAGCTCCGCCTAGACACATGGACCTTGTTAGTGAGAGATTTCCAACAGTAGTCCCAGCCCTTGCCCCCATAGCGAATCACATTGTGATTTCTTCTCAGAGAGAAGCAATTGATAGGATTGGATAGATTGCATCAGCAACAACCACCATATCATCTGACAGGCTGGGCATATATATGATGAGCTGACCACATTCTAGATCATCCACAGATCATGCATCTTCTAGTCACGGGGTGGCTTCAAATTCAGATGATTAGTATATTATTGCTAGCATCCCCTCCCCAGATTAGGTAGTGGCTATAGTAGGAGGTGGTAGACATGTATAGATGTCATAGTATTTAGCTGAGGACCTACTAAATTTTTACCGTTTTATTTCATCTTGACTTGGGATACCATTGGCTGCTATTAGAGAGGAGATTCTCAGAGACGGGTAGGCTACTGTTGCATCGATGCATACCTCGAGCCAGTCACAACATTCTCATCACTCTACGCATGCTTCGGGCACTAGCCCACCTACAAATCACTCTGTTGCTACAGAGAAGGAGATACGAGTTGATCTGGTCCATATCATAGATGAGGGCTTGGATTCATTTGAGGAGCAGCTGCGAGGTTTGAGCCATACTAGGTTTATGGATATGCTACTACAGTAAGACACTTCATCCATGATGCCTAGTCATCTAGTTATCCCCTTACACTCCTTAGTCATATGTACAACCAGAGAGAGATATGCAAGCACGAGTGATGTGGTTGATATGATCACAGGACATGATCAGACTATATAGCCTATTCCAGATACACAGGTATGTACATGTGCATTTAAATTTTTACAAGATGTATATGTTGTAATGTACAATAAATCTATATATAGATCATTTAATAAATAATAGAAGTTATCTTGTATCATTTAAATTGATCCTGGACTAATCCTTAAATACATGTATATATGTGTATGTATAACAGTTAGCTCATGTCACTCCTAGCTTGAGCTCTGAGCGTGTGCGTAGGAGAGATTCTTTGGATGCTACACAGGTTGTTAGTGGACATGTTAGTTATGGTTTTTTGTATATATGTACATGTATGTATGTGCATTACAATTTTTTTTTTAATTTAAATTTAACTAGTCAGATTGATTATATTTAAAAATAAGCACATATGTATATATGTGTGATCTATATTTAATATTTAAATAAATTCTACTTTTGTAGGGGTTTATTGGACATCCAGACTCTCACCAGAACTCTCCCTTAGATGATCGCTCTGTTTGTGGCTGACATGATGCATGTTGATTTGCTGGAATTTATAGCTCATTTGTTTATCTTTTTATATATGTACATTTTAGACTTTCATATTATATATTCATGCATGTATGTATGAAGTTTCTAGATTATACTTTATATAGTTTGTGTTTGATCAAATTATATATTTCATGCATGTATGTTAGATTATGTACTTTATGTAGTTTGTGTTTGATCCTGGATTACACTTTATATGTATTCAGATTATATATGATCATGCACATGTTAGATTACTTACACACTTTATATATATATATATATGTACATTTCAAGTGTTTGATCATATTCGCACATTTGATATGTATACTTTAAATATTTATTTAAGTTAAATGATGTGTTTGATTATATGCAACTTATTAGATCACATGTGTATATGTATGTGCATGTTTGATTATTCTTTTAAATTATATTATATAAGATCATCTAGATTGAATTGGTGTAAATGTTTAATTTAAAAAATGTTTTTAAGAGTTCTCTAAAACTTTCAAATTTATATATATATGTGATTGAATTTGTGTACACGTAAATAGATTAAAAAAAGATTGATATGCTTATAATTTAAATTTTAAATTTTAAATTTTACTACATGTAGTTCATGTATATGTAGATATGCATTGGAATTAAATGAATTTGTGAACAATATATCCACTCCACTATGCAAACCATGAACAATATAAAAATCACACAAGTGTTCATATCAAATGAACAAACTCAAGTTAATGAACAAATTCAATAATTTAAATTCTAGGTGTACTTCTAGGTGTACTAAATAGTTCACACCATATACTTCTAGGTACATACTAAATAGTTCACAACACATTAAGTGGTTCAGACCACTCTTCAATTAAATTACACACACGTCCTAATTTAATATCAAATTTACACATACATCCTAATTTAATATGCATTTTTAATTAAATTTACACATGTGCATTTTTAAGTAAATAAATACATGTCCTAATTTACTTTACATACATGTTAAATTATTTTAACAACTTACAAATTACATATGCATACATGTATTTGCAATTAGATAGACTATACATCCTAATCAAGTGCATACATTGGACCTTAACACATTTTAAACTCATCCACATGTCCCAATTTACTTTACGTATGTGCACGTAAGTATTATTTAACATGTACTTTAACTTCATACATCCTAATATAATAATTTTGAAAATTTCATATTCAACTAAACAATATATGGTCTACACAAGCCATATATATATATATATATATATATCAAATATTAAATTCAAACACTTTAATGTATTTAATAGTTTATCCAAGTTTCAAAACAAGTTAAGTTATAATCTATCAAGTATTAATTCAATTCATGGGTTGAAACACATGTAATTTGGTTTACTAAATAGTTCATACCACATCAAGTGGTTCAAACCGCTCTTCAATAATACTTAATATTTTCTCATGATCTTCACTATCTAGTCTCCACTTTTGAGACCACCCGTGACATGGAACTGTATGAAAAATTAGGCCAACAATAATGACCAAATGGATATACTGGTATACCTTGTTGTCAATTCGGTATTCAGTGAAATGAATCCCATGTTGAAATTTTTTAACTTGTTTGAAATATGTCCCTTGCACTACAACTGAGCCTGTATGTACATGTATATAAGAAATGAGAAATTAAAAATTTGCACGTAAGCGAGTTGTGTACATATAAAAATTAAAACATGTGTAGATGTGTGCATGTTTAAAATAAATTTATCTAAAATAATTTAAATGTTCAAATCAGTTCAAACCTGTGGGAAAGGACATTCCATCCCTCATTTCAGATTTTGTTAACTTCTTTCTCTCTTCTGTGCAACACAATAAATAATAACTAACACCTTTTATATTTCCATCTTCTGCTATGATTGCAAAAATATCTCCTGCAATTTGAAACAAGTTAAATAAATTAAAAATGTATGTACTCGATTTAAAACATATAATTTATTTATATGTACGCAACATTTTTAAAGGAAATAAATATATATAAAATTTAAATATATGTGTATGTCATATACCTTTTTTAATCAATCCTGAAATATGGTCATAATCACAAAAAATCAAAGGAATGTCTTCAAAGATTTTATCCTTATTTGAAACCTCATATGTGTCAGAAACATCTAGTGGCGCCAATTTCCATTCACTAACATATTCAAGCTCTTGGTTCTTGCAATCAACATAGTTTTCCAAAATGCAATCAGAACAAAAACATGAATAATCCCTAGTGTACAATGTCCATGGGTGATTATCTGTACTCATGATACAATGCAAAGATATTGTCCTCTCCACGCTCTTGCATCCATGCATTGATCTTCTATCCATACCTGTAAAATGTACATGTGTTCACGAACATACATGTAGATCAAGTTGTTAAATTAAAACATTTGAACTGGGAACATTTTAAAAAATTAAAAAATATTTAAATAAAATACTAAAAGAGAACACATACCAGTTATCTCCCAAAACACTCTATATGGAATGGGTCTATATGTTCTCGATGATGATTCACCATGATACTTATGTTGCACAAAGTGTTTCTTACACCATTCAACAATATCATGTGCATCATCTATACGATCTCCTGCATAACTTATTTGATGCTTTCTTAGAGCACGTTTGATATAAGCTCTTGCACCGTCATGTTCACCCTTTCCATGACCACTCTAAAAAAAACTCCAAACATGTGGTATTTTGTCATTTCGATGATATCTACATAGTGCATAAAATTGCCTTGAAGATTTGAATTGTGTCGCACATCCATCAGACCAAACAAAATGTTTAACTATTGTTATGCCTCTCTCTTTCAAATATTCAAAAACCTTCTTAAAGAAAAGTTGTACAAAAAGTGTGTCATGCTCCTTATCATCACTGATATAGAAGTGGTACTCTTTCTTAATGACATGATTTTCAAATGTACTATCTGTATATGGTGAAAATGGATAGCAATAAACAACAATATTGAAAGACTAAAATGGATTCAACCACCAAACCCTAGCCTAACAATGAACGAAGATCCACCATAACATATGAAGATAACCTAAGACAATGCAAAATAACTCAAAATCACAAAGATTATACCATCACATGTCCACTAGGGTTTAGATCTCCATTCTTCCTATCTCCATTGATCTTGTTTGATATGCTTGCTCTCAGATTTTTGTATGCACAAGAGCTCAACAAAGAACGGAATGTGGTTGCAAGTAGAATTGTAGTCTAGTCAATTGATCAAGTAGTTAGGCATGTCTCTTTAGGGATTAGGGTTTGACAATGAAGAAAACATCTCCTTAAATAGAAGACACAATATGAAATGGAGGGTTAAGATTGAGAGGTGTAAAAAGAGAGGTCGGCTAGGATTAAAGGGTAGGTATAAGAAATACCAAAATAATGAAAGAGATAGGTAGTGTAGGAATTAAGAGATGAATGACATGTGTCATGTGTAGAAAAAGATAATGAATTAATTAAATAAATAAAGATCTATTTAATTAATAGAAGAAGCAGGACAATTAAATAAATAAAATATTTATTTAATTTAGGAAAGGGATAATTTAAATAAATAAATGTATTTATTTAAATGAGAAATAAGGCTAGAAGAGGATAAATGAATTAATTAAATAAATAAAGATTTATTTAATTAATAGAAGAATTAGGCTTAGATAATTAAATAAATAAAATATTTATTTAATTAGACATGACAATTTTAGGTGTCTACATTTTGCCCCTCTTTGAGACAATGCGGCTTGTCGCGTTGTTTCAAAGAAGATAAGATGAACTGATACAGAGTTGCCCCAGGATGGGAATGATATGCCCCCTCGAGAGATTGGATGAAAATGTCCGAAAAGATTGCAGACAATCTCTCGATAAGAAAGACAGGATAGAATGGACTGATCAGATAAAGTGACAAAGTCACGGGATAAGGAAGACTGACTCGGGAAAATGCAGGCGAGGGCTAGGCTAGGCTATAAGATAGGCCACGGGCAAAAGACATCCTCATTGTCATCCACACCCTTAGAAGATCACAGTGCAGAGCGAGAAAAGAGCAGCAGCAGTCAGCAGCGATGGCATTTATTCATAGATTTGACCGTGTCCGCCGATTCCAGCGACCAGCCGATGTAGGAGAGCCGGTAAGTACCCGAAAACCTCCTCGTACTTTCACGCATTTCGAGTTTTGTCATAAATGCATGTTTAGGAGCAATAAATGCGCTAGGAATAGGATAGTTTAAAAGTGCAAAAATGCGCAACCGCGTCTGTGTCAGCGCCAGGCGCGTCTGTGTCCAACAGGCGCGTCTGTGTCGGGTCCAGGCGCATCTGTGCCTGGAACCGCGTTTGTATTGAATGTGGATGCGTTTGTGAAATGTAGAAGCGTCTGTGATTTTTAATAGCGTTTATGTCATGTAGGGACGTCTGTGTTCCCTGGTCGCATTTGTGTCTGGCATAGGCACGTTTGTGTTCAGAAAGCGCGTCTGTGTTGCAGAGGCGCGTGTATGCAGTCTATAAGCGCGTTTATGAGTTAAAAGCGCGTGTGTGTTGAAAAAGTGCGTTTGTGTGTTTAAATGCATGGTTTTAGTCTTTTAGGTCAAATTGGCAGTTCCGTGATGAACATATGCTGTCGATTGGATAAGCTGCTGAGAGGATACACTCAAGCAGGTCCTCTAGGAAGATTAGGATAGATTAAGGCACTTTGTGATGAACAGGGAGCACCAGGATAGGCAGCACTTTGTGATGAACAGGGAGTGCGAATGTGAGTGACACTTTGTGATGAACAGGGAATGTCACACATGTAGTACTTTGTGATGAACAGTGAGCACTACTAGGATAAATAGCAACACTTTGTGATGAACAGTGAGTGTCACTAGGGTAGATAGCCATATGCATTTAGGTAGCGAGTAGCATTTTGTGATAAACAGTGAATGCCACGATAACTGACATGATTGAGTTGCTTGACTGCAGGAGTATTTGCCGATGTTGGAGTCACGGGAGAGATTCCCATCGACTCAGAGACTGCGACCAGAGTTGTCGATTCAGGACATGATTTCCATTGAGGAGATGGGTCTCACACATATGCTCTATGTGCCCAAGTTTCGGGCAAACATGGGGTTGCTGACTGCGTTGGCCGAGAGATGGCACTCAGAGACATGCACGTTTCACCTGCCGATGGGTGAGATGACAGTGACATTAGAGGATGTATATAGGATTCTGCATGTTCCTATTGATGGAGAGTTGATTCCCTATGACCGTGACGGTGACAGGGAGGCATTGAGACGGGTTTTTCAGGATCCTGAGTTGGAGATGCGAGCAGGTCATGTAGCCTGGGACACCATGACTGCCACAGGATTAGCATTGCCGGCAGTTGTTGGGGGAGTCATCAGTGGATATTTGTGTCCAGACAGGGCCACACGAGGATTGGCGGTGGGTTGGGGAGGGGCATTGGAGACGCTGATGGCAGAGCACACTAGGTATGCATGGGGGCCATGTGTCCTAGCACATTTGTATTATGAGCTGCATCAGTTTGTATACCATGGATCAGTGGGTTTGGGCTGCGGTGTGACTCTCTTGCAGGTGTGGGCCTATGAGCACCTTCCCATCACACAGCCGATTCACTTCAGAGGCAGAGGACAGGGACAAAGTTTCGTGCACCTGTATGCCATGATTACATCCCAGCCTCGGATTGGGAGATTGGAGCACTGGAGGAGAGTTATTGATGATATTGACATGGTGATCTGGAGGCCGTATCTAGGATGCGAGGAGTGGGAGGATGACGCAGTGGAGCTGCCCTACACCTTCCGGAGTAGGTACCTGATTGGGCGGACGCCCTATATATTAGAGAGACAGCTGGTGGATAGGGTATGCAGGCAGTTTGGGCAGATCCAGCGGATGCCACGAGGCTCGGGCATGTATGCCCGTACGGTCAGAGATCAGGTGCAGTTTGGCCCACTGCTATCATATGATCAGGCAGTGATGCAGCTAGTGGAGATGATGCCGATGCCATGGGACATGTGGCCAGAGGTAGATGATGCAGGGATGGACGCAGAGTACTCTACGTACTGGGCAGAGCATCCATTTCCTAGATTGACAGATCCAGCAGAGCCAGTGGATGGAGAGGGTGGAGGAGAGGATGATGATGGAGGAGGGGATGGAGGTAGGGGCCGGTGGAGGCGGAGGGGAGTGGTGGGAGAGAGACGGGTAGCACCTCGGAGGGAGGGAGGATAGGAGAGAGCAGCTCCAGTGGTGAGAGGACGGGGTGGACTGCCCCTACAGGTGCCAGCAGCACAGGGACAGGCACCTGTAGAGGAGGAGCCACAGGCAGAGGCGGAGAGCGGAGACTTTGAGGAGGATGAGGTGGTGAGGCTGTGGGAGATCTGCCAGGGCCAGGCAGATGAGATTGAGCATTTGGTTCGAGAGAGGAACCACCTCAGGATCAGGGTCTGAGACACAGAGCGGGAGAGGGATCAGGCCATCCAGAGATACACAGAGGCCGAGACAGCTCTGAGGGCAGGTAGGCGGGTAGTAGAGGATGCAGGGGCAAGCTACGCATATGTTTTGTGAGCTGGAGAGGAGATCGCCTACTGGAGGGATCTATACTATGCAGCCATGCCAGCAGATCAGCGGGCTAGGAGCTTCCATAGATCGTCGCGCACAGCGACGGCTACGGGAGGGAGTCGCAGGAGACAGGCATCCAGCGGTGGGGTCATGGGGCCTCCACCACCACCAGAGAGACAGGGGGATCCTGGGGCAGGTCCATCTACAGCTCAGACTCCGTCGAGGCGAGGCGGCTCCGAGGGAGGGAGTTCCTCATAGCTATAGTGGGCTCCCATTGTATCAGTATATGTACCATTATTGTATTGTAGACACCTGCGGGTGATTCTTTTGTAGCCATATGATTCTTTTGACATCATTGTATTATGACACATTTGATTATATATGAGATGATTCATTTTTGCGGCAGCTATATGCATGTGTACCTTATGTGATGAGATGTTCTTATGTGATACCTGTTTTATGATATAAATGCTTATATGATGCAATGCAATACATCTTTGTTCTTTTATGTTGTATATGTGATGCATGATGCAAATGTAAATGTATGTAATGCAAATGAATATGATAATGCAAATGATTATTTAGTGAGATGTGCTAACATGTGTTGTATGCAGGATGTGATGCAATTGTGATATCTATATGTATGTATGAAATGCTTATATGTGGTGATGTAGGTGTAACTATATGAAATGCAAATGTTTTCGGTGTGTCATTATACTCAGTCATGTGATAGCGGGCTACGCGGACTCGAGAAGGACAATGGAAGTCAATCAAGAAAGGGGGATGGAAGACAAAAGATATGAATGTGAAAGAGCTTCTTGTGCGTTATCATCATTGAGCTTTATTATGGCAGAATAGGTTATGACAATCGAGGCATTTGTTCGGCCTAGAAAGTCATTGTACCTATTTGCATGGAGATAAGACAGTCACAAACAAGGAATGCCCCAGTTCATACTAGACTCACAGTGTCCTCATATCCTTGGACAAGTCATAGCATTACTAAAAGACAATCCACAGACAGCAAATGCAAATAGGTGACGATACCCCATCCTCGCCTTTCTAGTCAAAGACATCCTGGAGATAGAATCTCTAGTCAAAGACATCCTGGAAAAGCTAAAAGACATGTCACCAAAAGATAAAATCAAAAGAAAACCAAGACTCGACACCAACATCCACTGTAGTCCTCAAGTTTAGTGTCTCTTGTCACTTGTTTAAGTCTGATTCGATTGTGGTCACAATGTTCACTTTCACAAAAAGGATCGATAGCACTGAACCATATGTTGTCTGAGTCTGTTGAAAGATTTGATTTTGTTGAAGCCCATTGTTGCTGCTGTGTCTCATTTGAAACTGACTGAATCCATGAAACTGATACTTTATTGCAGAGAAGATGGAACTTTATTGCGGATCTGCGATGCAAATGCTGCTTTATTGCGGATTGTGCGCGGATAGACTTGAAGGAAGCTGAAAGAAACTATACTCCTCGAAACATGTGATGTTCTCAGTTCCACACCCATTACTAGACGTAGGAATTGGCCGTAGTCACAGATAGGATCTGATTTATTATGGATGGAAAAGGGAGTGAAAAGGGAGGGTTATGGATGGCTAACCAATCTTAGGTAGATCAATAACAAGCCATGATGGGAATGGGCAAGTTTATTGTGAGCGAATAAGTTGTAAGTGTGTGCAAAGTGAAAGGATGAAAAGAATCCTAAAGGAGGGAGGAGCAAAGTCCCTACGCATGGCGCTGGGAACCCAGTTTTCACCATGGTACTTGCCCAGGGCGCCACCAAAGTGGTTTTCACCGTTGGACGAAATTATTTCTCTTTACTTTTTTCAATTTTTCAATTTTTTTGTTGTCACAAGGCGCCTGTTTGCCAGGTTTTCACCAAGTAACAATTTTTTTGTTTTTATAATTTTTTTGTATTTTTGAATTAGGATGTTCCGAAGAGCTTATGTGTAGAACCTGCGAAGGTGCATGCTGTTGATAGGATCCTCCAAGGGTTCTCCTTCTGTAGTTGAGAGCTGATATGCCCCAGATCCATATACCACTGTGATGATGTAAGGACCAAGCCAGTTTGGTTCGAACTTGCCCTTCTTATCTCTGTCTTGTTGATTCTTGGGGTTCTCTCTGAGTACTAAGTCACCTACCTCAAATGTGCGAGGCTTGACCTTGTGATTGTAACTGCGACTCATTCGTTGTTGGTAAGCCTTGAGATGATTAAAAGCAGTGTGTCGTCGTTCCTCCAGCAGTTCTAGTTCTTGTAAGCGAGAGACCCTGTAGTCTTCATCGTTGATTATGTTTCTCAAGGAGACCCGTAAAGAAGGTAACTCGACCTCAATAGGCAAGATGGCTTCAGCACCGTAGACAAGTGAGTAGGGTGTAGCTCCTGTAGGTGTGCGGACACTGGTACGATAGGCCCAAAGTGCTGGATTGAGTTGGACATGCCAGTTACGGCCCGCGTCGTCGACTGTCTTTTTAAGGATTTTGAGAATTTTTTTGTTAGACGCCTCAGCTTGGCCATTACCTTGGGGGTAGTATGGTGTGGAGAAACGGTGAGAGATATGGAAGCGCTCACAGAGTTCACGAACATCCTGGTTCTTGAAAGGACGCCCGTTATCGGTGATAATGGAAGTAGGAATCCCGTATCGGCAAATGATATAGTTCAGGATGAAAGTAGCGATTTGTTTCCCAGTAACTTGTGTGAGAGGCACAGCTTCAATCCACTTTGTGAAATACTCTGTGGCTGTGATAATGAATTTATGTCCGTTGGAAGAAGGAGGGTGAATCTTGCCTATGAGATCGAGTCCCCACTGACAAAAGGGCCAAGGAGATGCAAGTGGCTGTAGTTCTTGTGCTGGTGCATGTATAAGGTCTCCATGAATTTGACACTGCTTACACTTCTTGACAAACTGATATGCATCTTTTTCCATAGTAGGCCAGTAGTATCCAATCCTGATGAGTCTCTTGGCCAAGGTAGGACCACTAGTATGCGGACCACATATCCCTTCGTGTACTTCTCATAACGCAATTTGAGCTTCGTCACTCTCTAAACATCTAAGAAGGGTTCCATCTAGACCTCGTCAGTATAGGATATCAGCTAGGATAACATATCGGGAGGATTGGCGGATGAAAGTGCGGCGTTGGTTGTTCGATAAATCAGGAGGTAAGATGTTGTCGCAAAGGTATGTGAATATGGAACCATATAACTGGGATTCGGGACCAACAACACATATCATTTCGGTAGGAGTGATCTCATATGATGGAATCAGCAGGTTGTCAACCAGGAACTCATAGCAGGTCTCATTTTGCGGCAGATCAATGAGCGAAGCAATTGTAGCCATGGCATCAGCAGCACGATTCTGTTCTCTTGGTATCTGCTCAAACTCTATCTTTCCAAAGTGCTGTTTCAGATCATCTACCAGTTGTTTGTAAGGCATTAGCTTTTCATCCTTTGTTTGATAATCATCAGTTGCTTGACGGATGACAAGTTGAGAATCCCCAAAAACACGAAGTTCTTGGATCTTCCACTGAACTGCAATTCTTAGCCCCGTTGTTAATGCCTCGTATTCCGCTATATTGTTGGTGCATGGAAATGATAAGCGGTATGACTTTGGTATAGAATCACCTTGGGGAGTTTTAAAGAGTATACCCACTCCTGCCCCATGCTGTGTGTATGAGCCATCAAAGTATAGTTACCATGGCTTTGCAGGTGATATTGTTAGAATGGACTCATCTGGAAATTCTGACTGTAGAGGAACATCATCTATCATGGGAGCATCTGCTAGTTGATCTGCAATTGCTTGTCCTTTTATGGCTTTTCTGTCCACGTATTCAATGTCGAATTCATTCAAAATCATTACCCACTTGGCCAGTCGCCCAGTAAGTGTAGCTTTGTTGAGCAGATATTTTAGTGGATCAATTCTGGCAATCAACTTGGTCTTGTGAGTAAGCATGTAATGTCGTAATTTTTGTGAAGCAAAGACCACAGCGAGACATGCACGCTCAATTGGTGTGTAGTTTAGCTCATATCCCACCAATGTGCGACTGATATAGTAGACTGCTTTTTCCTTGCCGTCAGGTATTTGTTGTGCTAGGAGTGCCCCCAGTGCTGTTGGAGTAGCCGATATGTAAAGTAGCAATGGTTGATCTTGAATTGGTGGCATCAAAACTGGCGGGTTCAAAAGATAGTCTTTAAGTGCCTGAAAAGCCTGTTGACAGTTCTCATCCCATTTGAACTTAATGTTTTTGTGTAGCAGGTGCTGGAAAGGATTGCACTTATCTGCAAGTTGTGCTATGAATCTTCGTATGGACTGGAGTCTCCCTTGTAAAGACCGAAGTTGACTGATATTCTTGGGTGGCGGCATGTCCAAGATAGCCTTGACTTTTGCTGGATCCGCTTCTATTCCTCTTTTGGACACAATGAATCCTAGGAGCTTCCCGGAGGTTACTCCAAAGACACATTTCTTTGGGTTTAATCTTACCTTGTATTTTTCCAGCCTATCAAAAGCAATTGAAAGTATATCCAAGTGTGTATTCCTGTCTATTGATTTAACCAAAAGTTCGTCAACATAATCTTCCACCGTTACATGCATGAGATCATGGAAGATAGTAGTCATGGCTCGTTGATACGTGGCACCTGCATTTTTCAGCCCAAAGGGCATGACATTCCAGCAGAAGGTTCCCCATGGACAAGTGAATGATGTTTTATGTTGATCTTCAGGTGCAATCTTGATCTGATTATATCCAGAAAATCCATCCATTAAAGATAACATCTCATGGCCTGCTGTGAGATCAACAATTAAATCAATGTTTGGTAATGGGAAATCGTCCTTCGGACAAGCCTTGTTGATATCCCTAAAGTCTGTACATATTCGGATGCTGCGATCTGGTTTGCTGACAGGTACTAAATTGGAAATCCATTCAGGATAATCAATTGGGCGTATGAATCCGACATCCAATAATTTCTCCAGCTCTGCCTTGACTAGCAATGCCACCTGTGGATGCATTTTCCTCAATTTCTGTTTTACTGGTTTTGCCCCCGGTTTGACTGTTAAATGATGCATTACTAAGTCGGGGTCTAGTCCAGGCATATCAGCATAAGACCATGCGAAGTTGACTTGTCGTTCCTTAAAGAAGCTTATGAACCTTGCTTTCTCGGCCTCTGTCAATGATTGAGCCAAAAATATGTTGTGTGGAACCTCTGCTGTACCAATGTTTGTCCTTATAGTCTCCTCTACCAACATGGATGATTTTTCCTCGTATGATGCTGGGAGAATGTCAAGCCTTCCATCTTCGGGCGCCTCAGAGAGGTTTTCACCCGCAGATACGTCCTTTCTTTTTACTTTTTTAGAGTCAGATAGCACCACAGTGTGGTTTTCGCCATAAGACCCTTGTTTTGTTTTTATTTTCACATTTTTGCGACTAGAAGGCTCGACACCCTCACCAAAGTATGCCATGTTATTAAGCTCTATGGCATATCCTGCTTTATGGTCTCCAAGAGGAAGATCATCACGAATGCCAAGATAATCAACAATAGCTTTGTCATTTTGAAATGTATCAAGCTGTGGTGGTCCATCCTGATCCCAGTCAATGAGTTGGGGGTGAACGAGGGGAAGGTCTTTAGTGTTTTTAGAGTCCGCAAGGCTAATAGTGAAGATGTGGTTATATTCAGGTATGTCAAGGTAATCATCGAGGTCGTCAATGGCACTCTCCTCATCAGTGTCGATCGTGAGTGAGTCCAAATTATCATCACTAGTAGCACCCTCAGGGACAGGTGTCCTCATCCTATGTGATCCTGACCTAGGGCCTTGAAACGAAGCTTGTGCGGGATCCTTATGGGTCGGTTCTTGACCGACTCTGAATTTCTTGTAAAACTCCTCCTCCTCTGTAGGTTCATCTGGCTCTCTAAATGTCTCATTGAGTTCATAGTCGCTGGAGGATTTGTCTGAACCCCATTCCCACTCATTGGAGTTTGTGGAATAATTATCCTCTTGTTGAACTTCAGCCACTTTGACTCGCCATATCTGTTTTGTTCTCTTATTTTGAATCTTGGGATTTAGAAAACCAAGCCCCTTAGAGCGTTCCCTTCTTGTAGTTAGCTCAGGTTGTAGAGGCTCCATGACACCTTCTTTGCGTAGTCCGAGAGGACTCTTTCCATCATACCCAAATCTTTGTAGAATTTTGAAACCTTTGCCATAGTTCTTACAGGGTATTATAATTTGATCACGTGTATCATCTTCAGCGTCCTTATATAGCATTTTATATAAAGTTTCTTCCTCTAGTTCGCCCCATTTTTGAAAGACGGTAGGATCCCATTTGAGTAGCATGATGGAGATTTGCTTATTAGGATGTGGCCTCCCATATTCCTTGGGGGAGTTCATGACTTGTCGTAAGAACATTGTTTGATTCAGAGTGTATTCTCCCATGCCTTTGTCTTGAAACTTGGCTCTAAGTTCACCTTGTTTGGATGTCGAGGGCTTTAATGACTCAGGATCAATATATGCTGAAGAAGGAGTAGCCTCACGATTGCTAGGAATGATAGTCTCAGTATGTGATCTCAAGTTATTGCAATATATGAATGGATTTGAATCACCATTGACCGTTACCTCGACTCCATTATGAGGAAACTTTATGCACTGATGGTACGTTGATGGGACTGCCCTCATTTTATGAATCCATGGACGTCCTAATAATATGTTATACGTGAGGTCTAAATCCAGGACTTGACAAACCACGTCCTTCGTGACTGGCCCTATTCTTAGTGGTAAGATGACCGTGCCCTTGGACGAACGCTCTTCATCATCATAAGCCTTAATAGTGATTTGGTTTGTAGAATTTACAGCTTTGTCAGAATATCCCAATTGTCTGATGGTGCTCAATGTACAAATATTAAGACCTGCTCCTCCATCTATCAAGACTCGTTTTATTCGGTGTTTATGTATGAAGGCTTCAATATGTAGAGGTGCATTATGAGGCTGACTTATGGAGGCATCATCGGCTTCTGTGAATGTGAGGGAGTGTGGAACGGATAGGTATCCCACCATGGCTTGAAACTGGTCCACGTTTAGATCAGTAGGGACAGCAGTATCTCTCAAGGTTTTATCAAGGATAGCTTTATGTGCAGGAGATATGCGTAAGAGCTCAAGAATAGAGATGAGTGCGGGTGTTTTCCCTAATTGCTCTACAAGATCGTACTCAGGCTTAGTTGACGGAAGATTGGTATTCTTAGTAGAGGTACCTGGCAATGTGATCTTACCTCGACGGGTTGTAACATGACATTCAGAGGTAGATGTGGATGAAGATCCCACACCTTTTAGGACAATTTTGGGTCGCTGAGGAGGATTCTCAGGATTTTTGTTTTTGATAGTAATGGTAGAAATATGATTGTCCATTGAGATGTGATTAATAGTGGAATCATAATTGTAAGATGCTCTGGTGTAATTGGCTTGATCATCTGTGACTTTGCCTTTTCCCTTGTCATGTTTTGGGAATGGTTCCTTAAACACCTCATGCTCTTGGTTAGATGAATGTCCCTCAATCTCAATATCTCCTCTGTCAATGAGATCTTGTACAATGTTTTTCAATCGATGGCAATTACTTGTCTTATGACCCTTGCTCTTATGAAATTCGCAATATTCATCATCATTCCACCAATTCGGTTTGACCTTTGGTTCATATGGAGGAAAGTCTGGGACCGTGATCACCTTGTTTGCTACCAGCTTTTTGAATACTGATTCAAGTGGTTCTCCCAATGGAGTATATTTCCTTCGTGGTTTAGCAGCCGTTTGATTGTTCACTTGATTGTTGGTAGAACTTGATCCAGAAAAGATGAACTTTGGTCTCACTGTGTTGGCATCAACAACACCATCATTAACTGTGTTCTTGTTCTTGTTCCAAAATTTTGGTTTGTCCTTTCCTTTGAAGTCTTCTTTGTTTTCTTTGAATAGCTTGATTACTCCTTGTTCAATTAAGACCTTTTCTGTTGCTAGGCCCTTTTCAATGACATCCTTGAATGTAGACAAACAAGCTTTTCTGAGATCATAGCCAATAGCCTTGTTAACGTTTTGTGTGAACATTTCCACCATTTGTTTTTGCGGGATTTCACAAGAGCATCTGCTAGCTAAGTTTCTCCATCTTTGTAAAAATGACGCAAAAGATTCTCCTTCTTTTTGTTTCATATTGCACAAGGTAGTAACTGAGACATCTGTTTCAATGTTGTAAGAAAAATGCTGAATGAATGCTTCTGCCAAGTCGCCCCATGACTTGATACCAAGAGGTAATTGAGAAAACCATTCCATCGCTTGATCTCCTAAGCTCTGTGGGAACAACCTCATTAAGTATGTTTCTTCTGCGGCCACCTCAATGCAAGCTATGAAGAATTGTCTTATATGTGCCTTGGGGTCTCCTCTCCCTCTATATTTGTCAAATTTCGGCGTTGCAAAGTGCGGAGGAAACGGAGGCATTGGAATGCTCTTATCGAAGGGATAAGGGCATATATCTCTCATAGTATATGTGGGTTTTGATGTGCCCATGTCTTCCACTTTCTTTTGTAGATCTCTAATTTGTTGCTCCAAATTATTTTTGGGAGGAGATGGATTTCTTGTAGCATGTCCCATGTTTGAAACACCCATTTGAGGAGGAACTTGTTGCATATATGGATGATATTGATCGTAGACATGTCCATATGGAGGTCTATATTGTTGCGACATATATGGAGCACTTGGCATAATTTCTTGTTGAGGGACCCCATATCTGTTTTGTGTGTATAAACCATATGCAATAGGCCTTTCATTTTCCATTGTGTTGCCCCCAATTTTGACATGAGGTCTCCTTGTGTCAAAATTTTGAGGATGTCCTTGTGTATCCACTTGTCTTAATTGACCCATATCTTGAGCATGTGTTTGAACATAAGGCCTCCATGATGGTCTTTGGGTGTAAGTATCATATATTTGAGCTTGTGCATGTGGGATCGCTGGTTTCTGAAGCAAAACTGATGGTGACTCCGACATCATATTATTGGGTCCTCCACTATTTGGTCTCCTTTGATCCATGTTATGTTGAGTTTGTTGTAAAGGTCTATTTTCCATAAGTTGAGATAAGTCAAAATCATGCGGTATTTTGGCTCCACTTTGTGCCATCATGTTTAGAAAGTATTGACGATCTCTCCTCATTATCTCTTCAACCAATCTATTGAATTGAGGATCCATTATAGATTCTTGTATGTCTGCTGATAGTATTGAAGAATTGTCCACATTATCATTGAGTGTAGCATTGTTGTTTATAGTGTTTGCGCTTTCCACATTTGGATTGTGTCTATAAACATTCATGTTTGGTAATGTAGTGTGCTCAAGATTGTAGAAGACATCATTGTCATACTCATAAGAACTCATGTTTACGGACCCTTGAGCTTCTTTGACTATTCTCCTAGATTTTTGAAGACGGGTTTCAACCATGAACTAGGTGTTTAGCAATATGTGAGAGACTAGACGAAAATGACAAGAGTATGTAAGACCAAGAGTTGTATGGAATGTAAATGAATCTGAAGTTTACTTGCAATGTCCAAAGTGTAAGACCAAGTATGTATGTAGTAGAGTAGGTGTGACTTCCAAAGAGAGGATAGTTTCTCTTGATGAGGTAAGCTAACCTTGACTCTAAGTAAGACCAAATGAGACCCAAAGGTAAGAAACCTTGATGAGGGACCACTTAGCAAAGTGTAGCTGTATGTAGTGTGTTGACAAAGTATGATGAGGACAAGCAAGTGACCTTTTGACTCAAGTTTAGACAAGTATGAATGTAAAATGAGATGTGAAGCAATGATGGACTGTGTAAGACCTTAAAACAGGCTGAATGCTAGATGAAACCTGAAGAGACAACCTAGGAAGCTCAAGTATGCCGAAACTGATTTCTTTGTTTGTTTGACTGTTAAAATTTTCAAATCCTGACACAGACGCCTCTGTATACTTCACAGACGCGGTTTTAAAACACAGACGCTACTCTGTTTGACGCAGATGTGATTATGAGATTTTCCTGTTGATGTTTGCTGGGACTGTAACAGTTTTTTGCAATTGTGGACACAGACGCGCCTGTATACTTCACAGACGCGATTTCCAGACACAGACGTGTCTCTGTTCAACATAGACGTTGATAAAAACACAGACGCTATTCTGTACTTCACAGACGCGGTTTTAACAGACACAGACGTGTTTCTGTAACCTTAGTGCAATCTTTCCTATCTGTGAATTTGTTTTGCTGTGACCAAATCTGATTTTTTGACTGTTTTTCGTGACAAGAGGACACAGTGTTGATGACCCAATGTTTGCAGACTGTTTAGACTCCAAAAAGTGTGTTGTTTGATGTAAAAAGTTTTTTTTTTTTTTTTGCATACACTTGAAGACACAAAAGACACAATGTTTTGCTGTTTTGTCTTGATTGTTTGAATGTTTATCATAAGTCAAGCACAATTCTTATGGCTGGCCAGGACAATAATTGTTGATCCCACATGGGGTTTTACCCCCGAGGCTACGCTATTCAGAGCGGATACTTAGATGCTTGACCTCACTGGCTCCACCCTCGGCACTCACTTCTCGGGTCAGCCAAGCATCAGTCCCCATGAAAACTCCCCATGGCGAACTTTGTATCTCTACTAAGAACCGTATGTGTGTGGGCCGCTACCAGAGGTCCGACCTCCTGCCTCAACAACTAGAAGGATTTGGGCATCTAAAACAATGAGGTGCTAGTAAGGGCATCCGCTTGTGTGGCCATACATGCGGCACTTTCAGCTCTGTAAATACAGAAGGCTCCCAGCCGGTAGGGGTTACGCCCTACAAATGATCAAATAAATTTGATCAAACGGGTTTATGGGGAGACATAGTGTCGGTATGAACTAATCAGCACACGTTATTCATAGTTTTCACCATGAATACATTTGATTATAGTGGCTTGGAAGAAGATGGCTTTTCTTTTGCTACCACTTGGGTCGTTCTCTTCTCACTAGTAGTCCTAATGACCACACGGGAAGACAGGCCCTCTAAAGAATAAAGAAAAAGAGCCTATTGCTCAAGACACAAAAGACAATGGTTCAATTTTAGTGCACCAATTGAAGTGTTTGCTAAGCTATGAAAACAAGGCACACAATAAAATTACAAAAACCCTAGCCAAGGCTCTGCAACAAAATTGTTAGTAGTTTGGGTTGTTTCAAATGATAACCCCTTCCTGCAAGCACACAAGTTAGGTAAATTTTAGAAAACCCAAAAAGACTTTGTGAAAAGGGGCCTTCAACAAAAACGTATTTGCCTCCAAAGCAAGCTGCACAAATCAGGTTAGCTAGATCTGCAAAAGGTTAGCCAAAAATAAACCAGATCTGGAACCCTAAGTACAAAATCCGAAAACCCGAATCGAAAAACTTGAAAAATTTGCAAAAAAGAATGCACAGACGCTGTTATACCAAACACAGATGCGTCTGTCCGACACAGACGCGGTTCTGTGATTCGCAGACGCGATCTAAGAACACAGACGCCTCTTTCTTCTACAGACGCGATAATATGATGCACAGACGCGATTCGGAATCACAGACGCGACTTTCGGAAACCTGCAAAAATAGAAAATGACAGAAACACAGACGCGATCCAAGATATCACAGACGCCTCTGAAATACAAAAACGTGATCCGAACACTCGCAGACGCGGAAAAAACCTAAAATGTCGTCGAAATCGTCCGATCTGCAACTTCAAAAATGCAAAATCTGCAACAAAAATGTTAAATGCAAAGGGACAAGAGTCCCACCGGGCGTGCCAAAATGTATATGGTGAAAATGGATAGCAATAAACAACAATATTGAAAGACTAAAATGGATTCAACCACCAAACCCTAGCCTAACAATGAACGAAGATCCACCATAACATATGAAGATAACCTAAGACAATGCAAAATAACTCAAAATCACAAAGATTATACCATCACATGTCCACTAGGGTTTAGATCTCCATTCTTCCTATCTCCATTGATCTTGTTTGATATGCTTGCTCTCAGATTTTTGTATGCACAAGAGCTCAACAAAGAACGGAATGTGGTTGCAAGTAGAATTGTAGTCTAGTCAATTGATCAAGTAGTTAGGCATGTCTCTTTAGGGATTAGGGTTTGACAATGAAGAAAGCATCTCCTTAAATAGAAGACACAATATGAAATGGAGGGTTAAGATTGAGAGGTGTAAAAAGAGAGGTCGGCTAGGATTAAAGGGTAGGTATAAGAAATACCAAAATAATGAAAGAGGTAGGTAGTGTAGGAATTAAGAGATGAATGACATGTGTCATGTGTAGAAAAAGATAATGAATTAATTAAATAAATAAAGATCTATTTAATTAATAGAAGAAGCAGGACAATTAAATAAATAAAATATTTATTTAATTTAGGAAAGGGATAATTTAAATAAATAAATGTATTTATTTAAATGAGAAATAAGGCTAGAAGAGGATAAATGAATTAATTAAATAAATAAAGATTTATTTAATTAATAGAAGAATTAGGCTTAGATAATTAAATAAATAAAATATTTATTTAATTAGACATGACAATTTTAGGTGTCTACACTATCAACACTATCCAAATCCATTTGTGCATGTCGATAACACACATGCATCATAATAGTGATTTGCTTTGAAAAGTAATACCTTGATTGAATCTCTTTTTGATGTGCAAAAGAGTAATTTTCTGTGAAGTCCACTACAGATAGAATAGTTCCAAGTGGGAAAGTGTCTCTTAATATTTTAAATTGTTCTGCTTGCCACTTGGCAAAAAAACCATGGCATATCTATGGTTCTATCAACTTACGAAAATTTTCCATAAATGTTCCAATAGGTATTTCCTCTTCTACATAATCTAACCTTGTAGATTCCTTTCCAAATTTTGTTTCAAATTTTTTGTACTTGTAATTCTTGCAATTTACCATCTTCCTCATGTCAGTATCTTCATCTCTCAAAGAAAATTTAGCCAACTCCCCGCATGCTCCACAAATTCCTTTTATGCAATTTATTTGACCGGTTGCATTATCATCTAATTTATCACATAAGATGGATGCTATGAATTGACTTGTTTGTTTAGGAGGAGCGTTTTCATAACCATCACTATCTTCTCTAATCTTTTGAAACACCTGATAGTATAGATCAAATTCGATGTGATAACGGCAACAACAAGTTTCGAAGACTTTGTTTACCTTCACATAATATGGCCTTAATCGTTTAAACATGGTTTGTCCAATCTTTATATGAGGGTTTGTTTTAGTAAACAACACATACAACTCATGTTTTGTTGTGTCTAACCAATGTTTTACATGGAGATCATAATGATCAGGGCCAATCCTTTCCTTGATAACATCTCTATTGTTTGATGAAGGACGAGTATTATCATTCCAAAAACTTGTCACGAAGTTCCTAACAACATCTTCAATTCTATTAGAACAAGGAGCTCTACACATAATTGCCCAATTCCCTTCTAAAGTAGTATCATCCAAACTCTTTCTCCTTTTCACATATTTTGATATTGTCCTTCTACTAAAACCAAACTCAAATGATAGTGAAGAGATTTGTCTTTTTTGAGGCAATCTTTCATTTACTAAAGATGTCAACATCGCTCTTCTTGAAATGTTCTTATCTACTGTTTGAGATTTTTTACCAATGTTCACCAAACCTTTCTTAACATTATCAACAATAGATTTTTGTAGCTGAGAAGTTTTCCTCTTTTGACTTGTTGTATCTATACCGAACAATTTTAGTGGATCTATTAAGTCTTTACGAGTAAGTACAATTGATAACAATTGAGCTTTCTCTAGTGTAGTATCAAGATTGTAGAAATGAGACATTATTTCTTTTGAACTTTTATTCATTGACCTCCTTTTAGTATGTCTAGGTTCTTCACTGAGATGTTTCAACTCATCCACATCCATTTCAAGTAAATGATATAAATTTTTATAAGAAATATTTCTCTTCACCTATTTAGCTAGATCCACAATATGCCCATCCATACCGGTGGTAGGAGGTAAGGAGCCTGACCCCTCTCCTTCAACCTCCATTGGTTCAACTTGGGCAAGCTCCTCCCTATGTTCATCAACTATATTGTGTTCTTCAATAGGTTCATTTACCTCGACTCTCGCTTGAGAACTCCCTTCTTCACGAGCCCGTTCTGCACATAATTTAAGATGATAGAGAATATTTTTAATGCAATGAAATTCCAAGTTTAATTTGAAACCAAATTTTCAAGTCATTTAGTAAGACCTAAAATTTATGTCATAACAGGTGGACTATTATGTCATATTTAAGACCTATTATTGCATAATAGACCTCCTAATATCACATGTAATAGGTCCTAATATTTGCATAATATAGGTATTAAGGGGAATCTTGAGTATAATTTGAAATGTTTTTACATACGTCCAGTCATATAAATAGAACCTATTATGACATAATAGGTTCTAAATTTATGTCATATTTAAGACCTATAATCACATAATAAGTCCTAATATCACATAATAGGCCTTATTATTACTTAATATGACCATGTATGCAAAAACATTTCACATTAATATACTTGACTCCCCTTAAGACAAATATATTATGTGATATTAAAGGACCTATCACATGAAATTTAGTAGGTCTCAAATATGATATAAGTTAGAACCTATTACGACATAATAGGTCTTATTAATTTTGACTTAATACATGAACACATATGCAAAAAAAAATTCACATTATACTTGACTCCCCTTAAGACCTATATTATGCAAATATTAGGACCTCTAATGTATGTGATATTAGGACCTAAATTATGTGATAATAGGTCATTGATTTATCACATGTACATAATAGGCCCTAATATATCATAAATATAGGTCTTAAGGCCCAGACTCAAGTATATAATATGAAATGTTTTTGCATACGTGGTCATGTTATTAAGTCACAATAAGACTTATTATGTCATAATAGGTTCTATTATGTCATATTTAAGATAGGTATTATCTCATATGATAGGTCTTAATATCACATAATAGGTCCTCGTATCACATAATATAGGTTTTAAGGGGACTCAAGTATAATATGAAATATTTTTGCATACACTTGAAAACAAAGAAGAGATAATGTTTTTTTTTAAAAAGTGTTTGATTGTTTTGATCACACAAACACAAATCCTAGGGTTGGACGAGACAGTAGTTGTTGAATCTCACTTGGGGGGTTACCTCAAGCTACACAATTCAGAGCTTGATACTTAGGTGCTTGACCCCACAAGCTCCCCTCCACGACACTCACTTCTCCAGGGCAGCCAAGCACCATTCCCCACGAAAACTCCCCATGACAAACTTTGTATCTCTACTAAGAACTATAAAAATGTGATCTACTTCAGAGGCCTGACCTCTTGCGCCAACAACTAGAAGGTTTTTGGCTTCTAACACAAAAGGTGTCTAGTAAGGGCATTCGTTCGGGTGGCTATAATCAGTAGTGTGTTACACTTTGTTAAATGGAAGGCCTCCCAACCTATAGAGGTTGCATTCTATAAGGTTTATGGGGAGTCATAACATCGTTATAGCAGCATGTAACACCCATTGCTTGCAACTTTTGTCACAAACACATTTATTTATAGTGGCTTGGAAGAGCTTGGCTTTAGCTTGTTACCACTTTGGGTCGTTCCCTCTCACCAAGCCTTAAGGGCTACTCGAGAGGAAAGCCCCTTTCTAAGGATAAAACAAAAAGAGCCTATTGCTGAAGACACAAAAGACAAGTTTGTTAATTTTAGAGCACCAATTGAAGTGTTTGCTAAACTATAAAGACACGTGGTTTCAAAATCTAAATTAAATTATATATTTATGGACTATCTAAATTAAATTATAAATTATAAATAATAAATGAGAAAGAGAGGGGTCCTAAAGATCTAAATTTTAAATTAAAACTATGATCTATTATAAATGGACTTAAGGGGGGAGAGAAAATGTCAACTACACAACAAACAAGTTAATGGAATTTGAAATTTGCAAATACACATATTATTTCAAATTAAAGCATAATTATTTTTAATTAAAATAAGATTATTTTTAATCCTACTTTTTCCAATTAATTACATAAAAATAACATCATTTAGAATTAATTAAGATATAATTATTATATAAATTAAATTAATTCAATTAATTTAATATAATTAATATTGTTTAAAATAATTTTCATAAAAATATTAGATAAAAAATATTTAACTAATACTAACAAATAAACACAGTTTTTGGTACGTAATACATATAAAATTAAATAGAAATAAAAATAAAAATGCATACTTGCATCATGCTATCTTTGCCTTCTTTGTTCCGTTTCGGAGAATAATTCCTTGAAGTCTTATTTTTCCTTCTCTTCTTGTTCCCCATGCTTTTAAAATAACCTTCAAATATCTCCAAATTATTTCCCTCAAAATAACTTTTAAATGTCTTCTTTTATCCAAAAATGCAAATTGTTTTAATCATTTGTGTGTAAAAAAGTGAAAAAAATTATGTATATTTATATGACTGTACAAAAATGTAAAAAAAAAAAAAAAATTGGGTCAGTTAGGGTTCGAACGAATGTTGACAGTTACAAAAGGTTGGGTTCATTCGAACCTAGTCATTACATGAAAGTACACATCATTATTTTGCCCGGGGGGTTCGATCAAACCCCCCTTCGCTCGAACCATTGTTCGTTCGAACCCCCTTTTTAGAGATCTCTCCCCAAATTTTTTCAGAGTTCTGAGAAGTTTTTGCCTTCGGACCACTGGCTCAAAGCACAAATGAAAGAATCTTGATAACCCAAAAATATAAGATGGTAGTGCTCAGAGAAAGCTTTCTAATGAGTATAATTTTATTACATTGTGAATTTATTTTGTTCTTGTTTTTTTAATTTTATGGAATATTGATTTTTCACCGAACATGAACTTCTCTGTTCAATGCATTGGGAAAAATAAGAAACTAATTCAAAAAAATTCTAAAAAATATCTATGCCCCAGGTATTGATGTCTTCTTTCTAACAAAATAAAATAAAATTGAATTTTGATATATATAGAACAGGTTATGTATTCAAACTTAAACCTATGTTTGAATTATAACTAGTCGGACTACAAAACTTAATAAAATAAAAAATATTTAACATATCACAATAAAACCAACAACAAGCCCTAGATATTGATGTTACAAACCAAAATTCAAAATAATTGAGTTTTTATCATTTATAGAAAAAAAGTTATGCATTTCGGGAGGCACATCACTCTTAAAAAATGTAGTTTGTTGTAAAAAACTACTTTTCGAAAGAGATGGAAAAATTAAAAAAAAAATCATCAAAAAAATTTGAAAAATATATATATATATAATCTATAGAGAAAATTCTACAAATCACTAATTTACATCATCTTCAAATTCTTAATAGTTTAAAAGTTATAGCTGTCGGAAGTTGAAGATTATTTTAAAAATATTCCTCTCATTGTCAAAAGTGGCAAAAAAGTGGGAACCATTATTGTGAGTTCACCCTTGTGCTCCATAATTTGATGAAAATGATAATGGATATGGTGAGAGATAATTTTGGCAGAGTGATGATATGGATATGAAAATGTGGATTAGAGAGGATTTGGTCTAAAAATGTAGGGATTATATAGAAGATGAGAAGAAGGAGAGGGGGTGTGAAGAGGAGACACTTGTCTTAAAAAAAAGCACAAGTGGTTCAACTAGGAAGAAAAGGAGTGGCATGTGTCCATGTGGACACATGTCTATTTTGGGAAAAGCCACCTAAAAATAGGAAGGGTGACATGTGTTCCCAAGGACACATGTCTATTTTGGGCAAAACCACCCAAAATAGGATATTTTCCTCAAAAGGGGAAAAAGAGGTTAGGATTTGCACACATGTGTGGGAGGTTAGAATGGATAGGATAAGGTTATTTGGAGGGATGACTAGGTTAGAGAAGTGGGTTGGAAGCATAGGGTTGGTTAGGATATGATTGGGGGGAGGCTTGGAAGAAAGTTAGGAGGCATGTGCTCAAATAGGATTTGAGTCTAATTAATTAATTAAATTAATTAATCGATGGTGGTTTTGGGAAAAGAGATATTTAATTAATTAAAGATAATTAATCAAATGGAATGGAAGAACAAGGATAATTAATTAATTAGAAGGATGAGATAATCAATTAATTAAATTAATTAAGTAGGAGGATGGGATAATCAATTAATTAGATTAATTAATTAGAAGAAAATGATTTAAATTTGATTAAATTAATTAACCAAATTTAGGTGTCTATAGGTTGAAACATTAATTTAAATTGTACCAAACTTCTAACAAGGGATGAACAATAAAAAACATGAGAAATCACATGTGGACTTGAAACAATCGATATTGAACTTGAAATAAAGAAACAACACTTCTAGAACAAAACTTTTAGAAGCAACATGGCTGGATGCAATAGACTAACAATAAGATGACTTGCAAACCAAATACTAGAAATCATCAAAATCTTATAAATTTTTTTTGTTGATTCCAAGGCAGGACTAAGAGTGGGAGGAGGGGGTAGGGGGGGGTGAATTAGTCTAAACCAAAATAATGTAGCATATAAACAATTAATCAAAATAATGCAACACATAAACAATTAATCAACAATACACATCCAACATATGAGCACCAAGATTTTCCATGTGGAAAACCCAAACAGGGAAAAACCATGGTGACTTGCCCACAAAAATATATCCACTATGTATATTAGATTACAATAAAAATATCCCATTGCTCTAGACTTGCAAACCAAGGCTAACTTCTCTTGGAGCAAGATACAAAAGAGGACAAAGTTTGCAAAACCTAAAGCTAACTACAACATGGCAAGATACAAAAATGAATTGAAAAGAAGGATCTCTTGATCATGAAGTTGTCCTTGAACTTTGCATCAAGTGACTAACATCAACATGCACAACTCAGACCTCAACCGTCAACACTCTGCCATAGTCTCAACATAGCTTGCATATCATTTGAGCACAACTCTTCTTTTCTCTTCATTGAATTGCACACACTTCATTTCTTCTTCCCACACTCTCACTTTTCTTCTTCTCACCATACAACTTACTCATATACACTTTCCTTATATACAAGATAGATCATCAAAACTTGAACCAAGTTGGCTAGAATTAAAATATACCTTCTAGACCAAAAACACACATTCTGATCCACTCTAGGGGAAATAAAGGACCAAAACACATCTTCCAAAGATCAAATCACCAATCTGTAATCACCAGAACATAACAAACATCATATCAACATGCTACACATCCATATAAGCAATTAACAGTCAAACAATAATCTCCAATGCAAATAACTCAAATCTGGATCTCCCCACGCTACAGTAAGATCCATAACACATCATCTAATCATCCACAAAAAATATCCGAACCTAAGGATAGATCTAACATAGAATATCATAACTAGATATAAACAATGCCACAACATCTGAAGAACATAAAGATATTTTCAAACCACAAAACTATCATATCTATGATACCAAAACTATATCCAAATAATATAGCAATAACAAACAACGTCAACAATATGTTACAGACCTAAACTCTTTTGAAACAATCAATGAACACCTACATCACCAACACATCAAGATATCTCTACACCACATACATTTTAGACCAACACCTATCTGGAACAACAAGTTTGACATCAATGACAACCACAACAACGCATACTTCCAACAATCTCCCCCTTTGTCATTGATTGAAACACTTGACAAAATTTGCACCATGACAAAACTCAACATGCAACCAAAACTTGATCGATCTACAAAAGCATAGGGGCTTCACTTATTGAACCTGGGTTATATCACGTGCATTCATGGCATACTAAAAAATCCCCCTATTTTCAAAAAATATTGCCCTTAACTCCTTTCTTGTCAACCCCTCCCATTACAGAGCCTGAATTAAAAACCCCCTTATTTTCACAAGATATTGTATGTATCATTTTTTTCTTTAACATTTTTCATTGCCCTTTATATTTCTATTTTATGTTATGATAAAGAGTTGGTTGGGTTTTAAGCATAATCCTAGATTTGGTAGAAGGTACTAATATTAATTGATGGGTTGCATAAAATGTTTTGGGTTAAAATTTTCAAATAACCTTAGGCAAGGTTTTGTTTTAATTTTCAGTTGACTGGCTCAACTAGTAAGGTATCCTCTTATGTTGTCTCTAAGGGTTTTATCTCATTGTGTTAACCAGCCCCGTGCTAAGGCTTTTGTTATTTTACTGGTTGGTATATTTTTTTCTTAGTCTTCACATGCATGTTTTTATTTGCCTAATTCATGTGTCATTGCTTGTAAGTCCCCTCATATGTCCTAGTAACTTCATATTTAAAGAATGTGCTTTAAGTCACTCTTAAGTGATGGTCCCACTTGGGAGTCATTGGGTTGTCGTTGAAGTCTATATCGCATTCAATTGATCCATTGAGTTGATGTGGAAGTCCATGATATAGTTTATCCAACACCCAAATTGTACCATTGACCATGCTTAATAATTAATTAAAAAACAAAAACTTTTTATATTTGAATTTTTAATTAATTTAGAATCACAATCAATGGTACAATCTTGGTGCTACATAGGCAATTTATAACATAACCAAATTTTCAGTGATACCCTTCTTGAAGACTCAACAACTAGATGGTGTCCACGTGTCAATCCACATGTCCACGTCCACATGTTGGTGAAATTTTGTGTCCAAGAAATGTTAAAAAAACATCTTTCCTACTCCCCAATGCACATGTGGACAGACACATCATAATGAATGACCATCAACATAATCTTTTTCCAATCAACCAATCATTGTAGACAATTTTTCTATTACTTTAGCATTGTTGGAATTAATGAACACTGAGAGGGGGTGAATCAGTGTTCTGCAATTAACAACTTTCTTATACTGATTCTTAATCCACCAGATACAAATGAACAAAAGAAAAGTGCACAAACTAAATGCAAACAAGCACAAAACCATGACACCAGAACTTTTACGTGGAAACCCAGAAAGGGAAAAACCATGGTGGGATTGAGGCCCACATTATTATAATACTGTGATCAAGAATATAATAATATTACAAGAGGGGAATGCCCATGCATTCAGGCACATTGCCTAGAGCTCATTGCTCAATTACAAAAGAGGGCTACAACCCAGAGGAAGGCTTACTACCTTACAAGTGATTACAAATGATAACAAGAATGTCTGAATTGGAGAATAGCATCTACAAATGCCAAATTTCAGTTATGGTTAGGCGCAAAAGGTCTTCTCCCACCATTTCGTCTCTCTTCTCTGTTCTGCTACTCTGTCATATACTGGAGCACAAAACTTTCAATTACACACAAAACTTTGCACAATCACTCACACAATCTTTAGACACTCACATTTCATCTCAAAATGCTCAAATGACTTGGTCTTATATATCCACACCATCAAAATAAATCAATTCCATTTCGACCCCAAAAATAGCAATGGAACACAACATGAAAAGTGTAACCATAAGTTGGCTCAATTTGATTACCAATACATATGCAGACCTAAACAAATTGATAATAACCTTCACACATGTCAGCTTGACAAACTCAAACTCAAAACCAATCACCAAAATCATCCCAAAGATTCTGCACCACATGCAACACCAAAATAACTTTGTTCTTCCTGAATTACTAGATACCGAATCTTCTATCTTGCATGAGAATCAATACCGAAGGCTAGGATTGTGAAACAAGTTGCTTCCAACATCCAATCAACTAACTCATTCACCGCAACCAAAATGGAGATCTGCACCAATGTACTTATACGTTGATGCATATTGTATTCCACCTTCTAGACTCAAGCATTAATGAATATCAAACTTCTAGTATAATAAATCTCCATATACCGGATGTGATATCTGATCTGAGTTGCCATCAATGACAGCTCAAAAACATTTCTCTTTCACTAATCTCTACTGGTACAGTGTCTCTTGCCAACAATCTCCCCCTTTGGTATTGATGGCAACACTTGATAAAAAATGACATTGTCACTGCAAAACTTCAAAATTGTAACAACTGAATAAGCTCAACAAGATCCCCCTAAGAATATACATCATTTTTCATTTCTCTCTCTCTCTCTCCCACTTTGACAATAATGCCAAAGATAGGAGTTCGCCAAAATTTATGTACAAGGGTATACTTAATAGTTTACATAAATTTAAAGATGTCTACAAAAATGGTCTTCATGGACTGCAGGTGATCATCCCAACCTTTCTTTAAGCTCTCCAAAATGTTTATAAGAGAAATAAATAGATAGGAATGCATCTTGACTCCTCTAAGGTCTATTGGAACACTTTTATTCAAAGCATTCATAGCATCCTACTAACTACTCAGCAAGGTGTCCAACCGGGGAGTTATTAGATTCTTGAGTTCTCCCACTCTCCCAACTACTTTTTCTTTTTCCTGATTTAGGCTTTTGATTTTTTCAAGTAGAGCTATCACCTGAGCTTCATAATTACTAGCAAAAAATGATTGGGGGGCATAGGATTGAGATATATAGGCTAACTTTCCTTCACATGCCCTGATCTTCTTATCTATCTCAATTGTGAATTTAGGCAAAAGAAGACATGACTTGTATATCTTACTGCCTTCATCTAGTGCCTCTTGTATATCTCTTTTCCCTTGTCCATAGTGTCTCTTACCACTAGAACATGTTCAATCTTATCTCCATCATTCTCCTTCTCTACCTTCTCTGCTACTTCTCTCTTCTCTACATCTTCACCCTTTTCATTTCCAACATCCTCAGTTGCCTTCTCAAATTCAACATTTATCACCAAAGGAGTTTGATCAGCTTCACCAGAGTTAGTAACCTTCTAATTATCAGCAGTATCATCTCCAACTGCATCTTGTACATTTTTCTACTCATCCAGAAGGGAGGTATCATCTTGTGTATGCATTTTTGGAGGGGTGTCATCCTTTACTGGATTTACTTCATATTTGTGTTCTTCCAAAACTTGTTTCAAATTTTTTTTTGTTTCCTTAGCCACTTCATCAACTTTTTTGAGCATGATCTTATTAACTCTTGTTTTGCTTCTAAATATTCTCTTCACAATGTTAAGAATTCTGTCAACTTCACTCTTAGAAATTATAGAGAACAAATTAACCAGTACATACTCTTTTATTTTCTCCTCTTATAAACTAGTCATATGCCTGTTGGCATCCAAAATTTCATATAAACTCTTTGGAAGCATAGATGATAATTCTATCAGGGCTTTGCTATATACATTCATGTACTTTAGAATGGTTTCCTCTATTTCTCTTTGATCATTCTCATCACAATTCTCATAATATTTAGTTATATGCTTCAAGTTCCCTTCCTTTACTACTTCATCAACTATCTGACTTAATGAAATGGGGAGCACAATAGTGTAGTTACTTTCTAGCTTCCCAGACTTTAGAGCTTCATCAAGTTCAGACTTGGGCTTCTTTCTACGTCAAGGTCTTCTAGATTGTTGTCCTACATCAGATGGTGGCTTCTTGTCTACCTTGGCAAAGGTAGCAGTCTTCTTCACTTCCCTCACTGCTTCATCAAATTTTGTCTCTTCCTCTGTAGTGGCTGCCACATAGACTCTCTTAGGCTTCCATTTCTTTCTTTTCTATCCTCCACCAGATGATTTGGTTTGAGGCTTAGGTGGAGGGACATGATTTTGAGCATCAGAGGAGGGTGCTGACTTTGTTTGAATTGGCTTCAGAGGAGTCACCGATTTATTCTTCTTTGGTTGAACCATGTCCTCCTCTTTCAGGATATTCTTCTCTCGTGCCCTGTGGACTGCTCCTTTGTAATGCCCATATCTTCAGCCAGTGACTCTACCTCTTTCCTCACTCTCTTCTGCATACCGATCTTGGTAAATTGAGAATGCAAGCTTAAAATTTTCTTCTTATAAGTCCCAAAACTTTCTTCATTCTCATCCACTGACTTGCTCAAAAGATGTTGAGCATATATGTCAAGAGTATTAGCATCAACTTCATACCCCATGGGAATGATCCATACTGTCCTTGGCTCAAAAACTTCCATTAGACATTGGTCAATTTCCACCATGAAGAATATGGTGTCCTCATACTTCTCCACAATTTTCATCAGGATCCTTTCCCTACTTTGCATCATGCCTTAGAAGGATTTGAAGTAACCCCATAGGATACCTTTTTGTGCTTGAGCATCTCCTAATCCTTGTAAGGCTTCCTTGATCTTCACCACCACTGGTTTGTCATATGCCCATTGAAGTTTGCCTATACTAGGGATCTCATTCATGAAGTAGAAGGCCAAATAGATAATCAAAGTGCCAAACTTAAAGACATTCTTCTTATCCTGCTTAATCTTCTTCAAATTGCCCAGAAGTTCAATCAAAAGTACTTCACATAGGTCATACAAGTTGTCCTCCTTAAGAATTTGATATGCTGCATAAATTGTTGTACCGGAGGCTGAGTTTGCCCTACTAGATTGATATACCTTGTAGCTTATCACCATGGACATAAATCTCACATCATACTCAATAATATCACTAATTGTCATCGATGTGCTATCATGTTGTGAACCGGTTACCTCTGTCACTGCTGTGTTCTTTACATTTCTCAAACCACGGACTTCACCAGTTGCATTCAAACATGGTATGACTTGGATTGCATTCTTGGTGATCTTGTAAGGTTTATCAAGCCATATAAATTCATCATGGACCCTACTCAAAATGTACCTAACGTATTCAGGTTCATAGAAAGC
Organism: Cryptomeria japonica; assembly: GCF_030272615.1. Taxonomy (NCBI): domain Eukaryota; kingdom Viridiplantae; phylum Streptophyta; class Pinopsida; order Cupressales; family Cupressaceae; genus Cryptomeria; species Cryptomeria japonica. Next base: position 529,920,723 of record NC_081411.1, read on the forward strand.
CAAAAAGTTCACAAACTGAATGAAACTCTTATCATGCAAAGATTTGAAATTGGATTTAAGATTGCCCATACCATCAATCATGTGCTTGGTATAAAGTGATAGCATTTTTGCATTTCCAAGCTCCTCAATATTGCAGTGGATATATGCCCTAGTGTCCTCAACATGCAATACCTCGTACGAAATAGATGAGAATGCATCATTCAGATCATCTTCCATTGATTTGTATGGATGCTTCTTGAATTTCATCCTTTCCCCATCAGTTATCACGACAACCAATAGAGTCGCCACACCAGAACCAAGTGGTTTCATTATCAAAATTTAGGTTATGAACAAATATATTCAAACTTCAGAAAATAATTTTTGACTTCAACCAAATGCAAGAAATCTTCATGGAATCATTTCAAGCTTTGTTTTAGCTACATAATCTTCTTCACCACACTTCTTTGATCTTTCGCCTCGCACGCAATGTGAGAAATGAATGTTAAAATTCCTTTTAATCCTTCAAATACCTAACTTTAAGGTGCAATAAATTCTCAACCCTAATGTTCTTCTGGATGCCCTGAAACTCATGAACATTGTATCGGAGCATCATATCAACATCAAATCTTTTGGATATCTCTTAGCCGGATCATCTCCACAACCATATACAATCATCTTCAACCTACCATAGTCAGTTATAGATCTTAGAAAGGGGGTTTTAAGGATTTGCATGAGAAGATTCCCCCTAACACCAAATGCCTTATTTACCCGATGAGGTTCCAACACCGGAATCGAGTGTGCACCCATTTGTTGCATTTGAATCTTCCTTTTTAACCATCTTCTTGTGTTTCTCTTTGATCTCTTCAACCTTCAATTTTCCCTTTTCAAGTGCTTTGTTCTTGTCTCTCAAAGCATTCTTTCTCACATTATTTCTTCTACAGTATTTTGCAATATGACCAGATTTGTTGCAAGCATAAGAAACAATATTGTGTCTCTGATTAGGCCTGAAATTACCTTGATTTCCCTTTGATCTGTATTGGTTAGCAATATGTCCAAATCTTTGAAAAGCATAGCATCTTACATTTCTCCTATATTTACCATACTTCCACATTCAACCGATTTATGACTATATTTATTACAAATGAAACATTATCTTCAGAATGATGAATTATTCTGATTAGCTCTATTTATGCATTGACTTGCCATATGACCAAATTTATTGCCAACAAAACATTTACCATTTAATTTATAAGCATTAGGCTATCTTACCAAAGATCTCTTATTCCTCTAATGATTGTTTTGACTAGATCCAAAGCTTTCTCCTTTCTCAAATCCAAGTCCTCCCATATCACCTTTGTTCTTCTGACTTTTCAGCATCTCATCCATCTTAGTTGAGCTAGCGTTGATTTTTTCTTTGTACTCATTAGCAGTGGTAAGTTCATCTCTCAAAATTATGATTTGTCTTTCAAGATCTTTCTTATTATTTCAGGACTGTATCAATTCAAGCTTTAGTAGGTCATTTTCATGATTAAATTTGCAACATTCATCTGATCTATCCTTCAATGACTGAGTCAGACTTTCTTCATTCTTCTTCCTGTCTTCAATCTCCTTTATTAACTTCATCACAATGGATTTCATTTTATTTTTTAGGACTACATTATCTCTAGCAAGTTTTTCACATTCATTTGTCTTGTCTCTCAAAACTTGATCATTAATGCATTTCTCTTCTTTCTCCTTAAGTTTGTCCATCAGTTCCTTTCTATTATCTCTAGATGTGTTCACTTGTACTTTCGATGACTCAATAAAATTTTCAGCATCACTCAAATTTCTTCTCAGGTTACTTTCTTATTTCCTTGTTGCATCAAGGTCTTCAAGTGCCATAATAAGTTGTCTTTGCAAACCAGAGTCCATTGATTCAATCTCCTGGATCTTCCTCAAGTTGTTAAGCTTCCTTAGAGGAGCTGGGCTCTGATACCAATTGTTGGAATTAATGAACACTTAGAGGGGGGCTGAATTAGTGTTCTGCAATTAACAACTTTCTTAAATTGATTCTTAAACCACTAGATACAAATGAACAAAAGAAAAGTGCAGAAACTAAATGCAAACAAACACAAAACCATAACACCAAAATTTTTACGTGGAAACCCAGAAAGAGAAAAATCGTGATGGGATTGAGACCCACACTATTATAATACTATGATTAGGAGTATAATAATACTACAAGAGGGGAATTCATATGCATTTAGGCACACTTCCTAGAGATCACTACTCAATTACAAAAGAGGGCTACAACCTGGAGGAAGGCTCACTGCCTTTCAAGTGATTACAAATGATAACAAGAATGTCTGAACTGGAGAATAGAATCTACAAATGCAAAATTGCAGTTCTGGTTAGGTGCAAAAGGTCTTCTCCCAATGTTTTGTCCCTCTGCTCTATTCTCCTGCTCTGTCATATACTAGAGCACAAAAAATTTTAATTGCACACACAAAACTTCACACAATCACTCACACAATATTCACACACTCACATCTCATCTCAAAATGATCAAATGAATTGATCTTATATATCAAAACCACAAAAAAAATCAAATTCTATGTTGGCCCCAAAAACCACATAACATATGATAGGCCAACACTGGGGCAAATAATAAGAAATATTTAATACATTATAATGAATTCATATGGTCTATACATGTCAATCTGGGGGTGCAATCTTGTGAAAGGTGTCCAGACAATATGCCATCAAGGGGTGCTAGTTGTGAGTTGAGTGATTATAAATGCAGCAAGAACACTCAAAAATAAACCTAGAGCAAACAAAAGCAATTCTGGTGATAGGAACTGTCACTTCCTGGCAACAAAAATTAAAGAAATAGAAACATCGATCCATAATAACAACAATAATAACAACTAATAGATATAAACTACCTGCAAACCACACTTGCAAATAACATTTAAAAATAAAGTTAAACAAACAGTTATACTAACAAAGTCATGATATCTATTCTATGATTCAACTAATTCAAATAATAGACAAATAAAATTCAAATAAAACACACATCTAAGCTACAAACATCACTAGACATTTTGAGAAGTGGGCCTTGTCTTCCCAGCACATCCAGTGATGGAACACAATTGCCTTTCTACACTGTTGTAATCAGAAGAGCACTGTTTTATTTGTCATAGCAAGAACATGTTCCATACAATAAATCTTCCTATAGAAACCTGTGTTCGACCCTCTCTATATTATATTATTTATATGATATCCCCCTCCATTGAGATGATATTACATATTTATAGCTCACAATCTTTAACCAACGTGATTCTAAATTAATACAAAATGGTTCATCGTGGTTTGTGGACAATACACAGCATGATGGTTCACACATAAAATAATTCACATCCACAACAACACACAAAAATGGAAAATGGAAGGTTTACGGTTCTCCTTCAACAACTGGAAGAAGGTTTGTTTTAATAGTGATAACAATTAAAAATACAATAATTTCTGCCCCACCACAAGATTCCTTTCATTTCAATATCCACAGTGGAAATGAAGAGACATAAGATAGAAATCATATGGTTAGGGAATACGTGTCCAAAGAAGGAATTGATGACGCCCATGATGGGTTCTCCTCCACACAGTAAACATGCATGCTCATGGTTGAAAGAAGTCATAGCAATAATTGAAGATCTGGTTGGTAAATGTAGAGAGGTAGAATCCAGTCTTTGAAATCCTTTTTGACGTGGCAATGGAAAAATAGTTGAGAGAAATAATCTGCTAGTCAACCAATCATGCACAATAGTTCCTGTCCAGAATGCGATAGGAAGATCTGCACCCATATATTAAAATACACAAAGCTATATGTTCCATAGCATAATATAATAATGTTGATTAGTCAAAACAATCAATAATTATTTCCATATTCTACCTCAAACAAAATTAAATATCACTTATTAATATTTAATCATATGCAATGTAAAATAGTAAAATGGTATAATATGGAACAAAAATGGCTTATGGAAATGGGCACAAAGGTATAAGAAATTAGCTAAAATATGGTATAAAATGGGATGTAATTGGCTCTCATCATTCCTTCCAACTTAACATATTGCATGTCTCCGTGCAATCATTATGATCAAGAGGTCTTTAGTTTGAACAAGTAGCCTTTTGGATTTTTAGCTATGGCCTTCATCTTCACCTTTAACTATTATAGCTCATGTATAAACACAAAGCCCTTTCTTTGCTTCATATGACAAGCTTTGTTTCTCTATTTTTTTTGCAATTTTCTATTTCCAATACTGATACCGCCAAAAAAAAATTTCATGAGAATTTCATCTGACGATTCACAAGATTATGTGAAATGGGTGAAATGGTAGGTAATACAAATGATTATGTAGGATGGAAATAATAGATAATGTAAAGGGATAATTAAGGATAATGGATGAAGAAATGAGATAATAAAGATAATGGGTGAAATTATGGTAATAAGGATGGTGTACCTCCCCCCAACTTAAAGGGTTGACCATCCTCGGGAAACAAGGAGAGACAAGGTATGGGTGTTGCATGAATGATCAATACAATAAGAAACATTAATAAAGCTAAGAGATAAAATAATGAAAAATAAAATTGACTGTTGTACCAACTCACATCGCCATCTATGCCAAGGTATGTTTGCTAACAGAATGCAGCAATGATGAATCTTTGGTTGACTTGAAGCACTGGCCGTGAGTATACCAACAGAAGGAACCAAAAATTGTGACAATGACTGCAACTTCAAGAGCCATCATCATCATACTGAAGCATTGTAGAACAAATGACTTGTAGTAAATGCCATAGAAACACCTCAACTAAACATGTAGCACATAGTATAGATGATCAAGGTATGATGATTACATAGAATTAGAGTAGAGCTACAAAAGTGAGAAATAGGAGGTGCCAAGGATGAAAGAACTGTAGGAGTCATTGAGTGTTCCTGAAAAAGAATGATTAACGGGAAACAAGAACACCAATTATTGTATTTTTTCATTTTTTCCCTTTTTCCAGTTTTTTTTCAATTTTGATAACGACAAGTGACCACTGGCAAGCCAGTTTTCAATCACTCATTGCTTAATGGTGTTGTTAAAACAATTTTCACCACTAAGAATTTATTGTGTATTTAATATCTGCTAGAATCCGGTTTTCAAATATTAACTAGTCAACAATGCCCGAAGGTTTTCATTGTTGGATCCCGAAGGTTTTCATTGTTGGATCTTTTATTGCTTTTGTTTTTCCTTCTTTCTTTTTCATTTTTTCTTTTTCTTTTCATTGTTTTTTTTCACCTTTTTGTTTTTAACTGAAAAATTGCATACAATGACCAAAGAAATGGAAACCCCCAAATGGATGTTGAAGTGATACCAACCAAATCTAGGAGTTTCTTTAGAATCCCTTCAAGGAAAGTCACTATTGAAACTGATGCATAACTAGAAATGATGACCAAAGTCAAGAAATATACCTTATCAAGAGTGACTATAAATTCTAGATCCCATTTAGCTCATGCCTCCATATCAAAAAGCTAACTGTAGAAATTTGGAAGACATGCCAATTCACTTAATAGAAGCAATCCTCCAAAGATAAGGCAATGTAGTGAAATACTAATGGTAGTCTCCCAACAGATCCATGTAGCTTGAGATAGGCAGATGAATCAATCCTTATGATGAAGCACAATGATTCATATAAGAATATGCATAGACTCCTTTTATGACCTCCACATGTCTTCAAGTTTCCTTTGCATGTGTGGCTTATGAAGAATTAGCCAAGAACATGGTACTGCAAGATCTGTGATTACACCAAGTTGCATAGTGTCCTCCACATGATCTAGCATCAAGGATGGTGCAAAAAGAGAATGTATGCCTATTACTAATGAGCTCTTGGTACAAAAATCCTCCTATGATCTCTAGTAGTGTAGGAAAAAAGAAACTCATCATCTAGTTAGCAAGGCTAACAAGATGCATCTTCCAAAACTCATGAAGAGGAGCATCATCAATTAGAGCAAAAGTGTCAAGTAACCATTGTTGGCTTGATGATGATTGTAATAGATGACTTCATTTGTTGTCATTGATGGAACATGTATACACACATATGTTTACAATAACCGATATTACATTCAAAGTTACTTGTATTGCAAGCGGTATTGTCAAAGATGGTTTTGGGAGATGTCTAACCGGTATATGCAAACAATCGGTATGTGCAGAAATGGCCTAACACCAACTTGGAGATTTAGCAGAAACCATCAAAGAAGCAAATTGAGGACAAATAGTTTATATATTAGTAATGGTTAACTCTAAACCAGTATTCATTGATTGTGTGATGAGTTATCACCAGTCATGATGAGTTACCCTTAACCAACATTTTGGCGATAAATTGTGATGAGTTATGTTTTGAATGTCCAAATACACCGCACCTAGGTAATTGTGATATGATTTCTTGAATAGATCCTCTTCTATATCACTACAACAATATCAGTGTTCCAACCAGTATTCATTGATTGTGTGATGAGTTATCACCAGCCATGATGAGTTACCCTTAATTGATATTTTGGCAGTAAATTGTGATGAGTTATGTTTTGATTGTCTAGATACACTACACCTAGGTAATTGTGATATGATTTCTAAGCCGACATGAAATCTAGTGTCTATATAATGACATTATGATTTATATTCAAGAACATACGATGAATGTTGCAAGATAGAAGTTGAAGGCATTGCAAGATATGTTGGTGATGAAATTGGTGATGCAGTTTTGAGCGAGCAGAAGAGGATCTATTCAAGAAAGTTGTGCTACTATTAGATCACACCACCTATTGTTTTCTAATCACTACAACAGTCAAATCCCCTAACTAGGTAAGCTCTAAAAAGTTTCATTGTACAAATCCTCTAACCAGGTGATCCATTAGTTTGGATTCAGAAATCCTCTACTGAGGTTACTCCTAATAGGGTACTACCTTAAAATAGGGTATAGCTCCTAATAGAGTTCAAGGATCTTTAACAAGATTCACTCCTAGCAGAGAATTTTTGTAGACCTTAATCAATCAGTTATCTATTTCTATAGATAATTAGCTTTTAATTCCCATCTCACCATGGTTTTTTCCATTTGGGTTTTCCACATATAAACACTTGTGTTATGGTGGATGCTTTAATATCATTTTGGATTGCATGCATAGTGTTTAGCAAACTTGTTAAGTATCTCAACCGGTCTGTGTTCAAAGTAGTATTAATTTGGTTGTCACTGATTCACCCCCCCCTCTCAGTGGTTTATAAGTCTATCAATTGGTATCAAAGCCAAACTTCTTTAAGGCCTAATCACTTGGAAGGAAATCTTAAAGCCACCATGGGAGATATGAGTTACTTGGAGATGGCTAGAGTGCTTAATGCTACCAAGGATGAGCTTGAAACCCTAAGGGTCAAATTTAAAGCTTCTCAAGTCAAAATGAGAGAGTTGACTAAACAACTATTGGAGATATCTGACAACATTTCTTCAGATGAAGCTAACATTGATTCTTTAGCTGAAGAAGTTGAAAAACTAAACGGTGAAAAGCTAAATTTGAGAAGAGAGTTAGAAGCCTTAACTATCCGCATGAGTCAAAAGATGGAAGCTAGGAGGACAATTGAAGATCTCGTCAAAGAAAGAAATGATGAGATTGCTAAGATTAGATAAGAGAATGCAACTTTGCATGAGCATTTGCATGTTGAAAAAGAAGAAAAAGAAGCGTTGTAGCTAGATCTTGAAATGGCATCATCCCTAAGAGAGAGACTTACAAAACACAATGAAGATCTCACCAGAGAACTCACTGAGACTAATGGAAAGCTGGAGAAGTTCAATAAAAGAACTTCTATGTGGGATGAGTAGATCCAATCTCAAAGGATGAAAGGAGATACATCTGGACTAGGCTTTAACACATCTGAGAAAGGAGAATCTTCTAGAACAAAGAGAAACACTCACAAGGACAAAACTGCTCCTAAGGCTAACAAGCCTACTGGTAAGAAAAATTTTAAACATGTTTTCTTTATCTGTCATAAACTTGGACATACTTCAAATGTGTGTAGAAACAGACCCTATGGAAATACAAGATACATTGCTAATACTAGGTATGTATCTAAGAGATTTGAAGGTCATTGTTTTACATGCAACATGTATGGACATAGATCAGTTGAATGCAGACATGGAGCAAATAATCCAATACCTCACATGAGTCCAAGACCTAATGGTAACAAAATGAGAATCTATGACAACTGGGGAAACATGAACTGGTAGAGACCCTATGTCAACCGATTTAGTCCATTTGAGATGGAAAAGGTAACCAATGCCATTTGCACCATCTGTAACAGTTTTGGTGATGTGGCTATGAATTGTAGAAGGAGAACTAGAAGAGGTAATGTAGGACCTTGGAGATCATCTGGAATGGCCTGCTATCATTGTCATAAACCGAGACACATGGAAAAGTTATGTAGAACCAGAATGAACAAACCGGTCAATCATTCTGTAGACCAGAAGGGTAAGCTAAAGGTAAATATTAAGGAAACCAGAGAAGAGATTAATCAAATTTGGAAAAAGAAGAGTGATGATATGCCTACAAAAGAACCTAATCCTTTACCCAGTGTGGAGAATTCTACACCGTTGAATTGAGCCTTTCAATAGGGCTAAGGGGTGCCTAGCGGTAAATCTACTTCCAGACTCCTTGAAAGATGAATGGTAAGAAAGCTTGCATTTTTAAATCATTCTGTGAGAAATCTTGATATCTCTATCAACCGGTTTTACACCTGTTAATAGTGAATGTATCGACAAGAGGTGTATTAGGGTTTGTAACCCTAATGGTTGGACATTAAATATAGTAGGTAAAAAGGATATAAGAAAATTTTACTTTGTTATTTCTGCCCTAAATACATTCGAAGAGAATTCTTGAGCACTTGCAGAGTGAAGAAAGAATTGCTAGCTTGTCTTAGATGAATTTGTGCTGTGAATTGCGTAATTTAAGCTGATTTGAAGATCATTGAAGGTTGAACTGGTGTGCTTTTGAATAACCAACTGGTAATTGAGGCAGTGCGTGAGAATTAAGGTATTTCTTTATAAATCCTCTTCAAATCGAGTTTATTTGAATGGCTTCATCTTCTAAGCAAGTAGAAAGGTTAATGATCACATCCGAACCTATGGAGGTTATGGAATCAGAACAAGTTATGTCTTACAATGATTTATCGCAGGTTCCTGAAGGTGTTATTATAAAAGGAGATTCGTCTGGTTATATTGATTGCAAAATTGAAGATTTGGGATCATTGTCTATCTATTCTCAATTGAAATCCCTGTTTGATAAGAATGGTCAGATCAAACCCTAAATTTGGGTGCTATTCTTAGTTGTGTTCATGGAGAAAATATGTATATGGAAAGAACACACACTATAACCAAGGAAGCTATCCATGTTGTGACTAGTTTTTGGTCAACCGGTGAAGTTCCCAAGTTGAGGCGAATTTCCAAAGAGACAGTAACCACTTTAACCTCATCTACCTCTAATGGGCATGCATTTTCTGTTAATAACATTAAGGATCCAACGGTTAAATTGGGTACTATGGTTATAGGCTACCAGATATTCTATTCCAGTAGAATGAACAGTGTGCCATCGGCTGTAGTACATATAGCCTATAGGATGATTACTAAAAACATAGATTATGACCTCTATGAGGCCATAAGTAGTCAGTTACTATTGAGCCTGCAGTCAATCAAGAAGGACAATAGTTTGAAGTTCAAATTTGGTCAGTTATTGATTGGATTATTCTTTCACTTTCAGAATTTCCTACGGGGAATTGGTGATATTGAATGGTCTAAAGACCTACCAGTAACTGCTCAGATCAAGAACAACATTAAGGCTATTAAGAACACTTTTTATGCTACAATGAATAGGTACTTCAATGAATTTTAGAAGAAAATGAGTATGAGGGTTAGGCTACCTGAAGATATGGTGAGAAACTTTGCTAAGGACATCATTTTCACAGTCATCACTGATTTTTGTCTGATGGAAGCTATTGAACCCAGAGAGGAAAAAATGGAAGACATGAGCTATGAAGTCAATTATGACTTACTAATTGGTTACACCAATAACCTATTAGCATCTCCAGTGGACAAGAAGAAGAAAAGACTAAATACTATTGAGGATCAAATTGTAGAAGCTACAACCAGTAGGGCTCCACCTAGTAGTGGTAAAGGGAAGAAGAAGAAGACCAAGCAAGCACCTCCAGTGTTAGCAAGAATGAGAGTGACATGTAGTGTCCAAGTTAAAAAGGAACCGACACCTAAGGTATACATTAAAAAGCATCCTACAATGAAGAAGAGAGGTTGCCAACTGATTCTCCCACCATAATTTGATGACACTAACACTGAGGAAGAGCCCAAGAAAATAAAGGCAACTGGTAAGAAGGCCAAACCAGTTGAAGCCACCTCTTAGCAGACTATTCCCATTAAAGCTTTATCTTACAAACCTATGTCTAATTTTGAGAGAACGGTGAAGACATTAGGAAGGAATAGGTTTGATAATGTTAAAGAATATTTTGATTCATTTGATGAAGATAAGAAGGAACACATTGTTCAGCAGGTAATCAACCGTTTGTGTCATTACAATCAATTACCACATGATCTTGAGAATGAACTTTCTGATTCTTTATATTCTATTCTTTTGAATAAGTGGGAAGAAGCTGTGAAGAAAGAAAAAAAAATTATTGATGATGTATGTATTCAATATTTTCCTGATTTATCCAAAGATGAGTTAAATGCATTGCTTGATTTTTTATAAAACTTAATTTCCTTTTAATTCAAGAAGATTGAGAATAATAAGTGGAAAGATGCAATCTGTTGAAGTGGAAACTCATCAGATAGCAAGGAATATTCAAACAATGTATATGCAATCCCAACAGGCCAATGAGCAAGATACTATGGAGAGACCAAAGATGGATGAGGAAGTAATAGTGCAACCTGATATTGTCTATCCTACCAAGAAGAAGGATGACACTACTACCCATCTAGTAATTTTTGTTGATGATATAAAAGATACCATTGATTTATCTGGAAATATCATTGAACCAGATAAGTAGCCACCGACTATATCATTGGTTAAAGCAGTGAAAATACTAGCTACACAACCAAGTGTGAATATTACACCCCCACAGATAAAAGATCAGCAAGAGGCAACTCAACTTCCATAGGCTTCATAAGCTACTCAGAAGAAAACCATTGAGAAAATTGCTGATCAGTCCTTTGAACAGGAAAAGGAAAAAGAGGAAGTGAAAAATGAGAAGGAGAAATCTGTTGAAGTTGAAAAGGCATTAAGTCAAGCCTTCTACCAAAAACTGCTATAGGGAACTTGTCAAATCCCAATGGCAAGCTTGGCTAGTTGGTTGTTGATGCCTCTGACCAACTCAAGTCTCTTGAGGAAGCAACATAAACCTTTGTAGAGAAGAACTACAGAAAGAAAAGGGGAGAATAGATATTGAAAGATATTGATACAGGGAGAATTGCCTTATCCCTCAACAAAGATCTATTAAGGAAAGCCATTGAGATAGGAGGAAGAATTCTTGCATTTACATCCAATGTTTCATTCTTCTATACTGATCTAACTCATAGGCGAATCGAGACTGAGCAAGAACTGGAAAAGATATGTAATGCCTACATACCTTTACAGGATTCTGCCTTAATTTTTGGAAAAATGGTTGATGATTTTCAAACCAGTTAGATTTGTATGATTTTAAATAGGCAAAGAGACTCCGATCTCTAAAGGAGTTGATGAATTTATTGAGACCAAAAGTGGACAGCCTGCGAAGAGCTTACAAGAATGCAAAAGCAATTTTGGCTACTCTTGAAATGAGTACAGTTGATGCAATGGAAGAATTTTGTGCACAAGTCATGACTACAATCGAGATCACCGAAACCTTACTGGAGACATGGGAAAATGACTTTTCTCAACTAAAGCACACTTTTAGTGACATTTTTCTAAGAATTGCCATGAGTATTCCTTGATCCAAACTTTCAAGTTTTTGTATATGCAAACTCTTCATGCAAATTTTACTATGTATGTATATATATTTTACATTTCAATTTGGAATTGTTGTCAAAGGGGGAGTAGAAATATGTATGTGTTGTGAAAATTTTGTATTTTTTAAAGGCTTAGAGTATAAATTAAGGGGGAGTATATATTGTGATATGCTTGGTGTATATTTTCTTTTTGTTGACACACTTAGCTGTATAATTTGAAAATTTTCTACGTGTTGCCATCAATGCCAAAGGGGGAGATTGTTGGCTTGATGATGATTGTAATAGATGCCTTCATTTTTTTTTATTGATGGAACATGTATACACACACATATGTTCACAATAACTAGTATTACTTTCAAAGTTACTTGTATTGCAAACGGTATTGTCAAAGATGGTTTTGGGAGATGTCTAACTGGTATATGCAGACAACCGGTATGTGCAAAAATGGCCTAACACCAACTTGGAAATTTAGCGGAAACCATCAAAGAAGTGAATTGAGGACAAATAGTTTATATGTTAGTAATGGTTAACTCCAAACCGGTATCAGTGTTCCAACTAGTATTCATTGACTGTGTGATGAGTTATCACCAACCGTGATGAGTTACCCTTAACTGATATTTTGGCAGTAAATTGTGATGAGTTATGTTTTGATTGTCTAGATACACTACACCTAGGTAATTGTGATATGATTTCTAAGCCTACATGAAATCTAGTGTCTATGTAATGACATTATGATTTATATTCAAGAACATAAGATGAATGTTGCAAGATGGAAGTTGAAGGCATTGCAAGATATGTTGGTGATGAAATTGGTGATGCAGTTTTGAGCAAGAAGAAGAGGATCTATTCAAGAAACTTGTGCTACTATTAGATCACACCACCTATTATTTTCTAATCACTACAACAGTCAAATCCCCTAACCGGGTAAGCTCTAAAAAGTTTCATTGTACAAATCCTCTAACCAGGTGATCCATTAGTTTGGATTCAGAAATCCTCTACTGAGGTTACTCCTAACAGGGTACTACCTTTAATAGGGTATAGCTCCTAACAAAGCTCAGGGATCTTTAACATGATTTTCTCCTAGCAGAGCAATTTTTGTAGACCTTAACTAGTCAATTATCTATTTCTGCAGATAGTTAACTTGTAAGTCCCATCTCACCGGGGTTTTTCCCATTTGGGTTTTCCATGTATAAACACTTGTGTTATGGTGGATGTTTTACTTATTGTGGATGTTTTAATATCATTTTGGATTGCATGCATCTATGTTTAGCAAACTTATTAAGTATCTCAACCGGTCAGTGTTCAAAGTAGTATTGTTTTTGCTGTCACTGATTCACCCCTCCTCCCAGTGGTTTATAAGTCTATCAACCACTAGAAGAAACCTGCAACCATATTTTCAAGACCAAGCATATCAAGTATAGTAAAGAAATATAATCCATTCAATAACTCTACCATTGAGTAGATAAGTCATTTTTGCAAATGACAGGTAGAGTTATTAATATGAATGGACACTTGATAATAATAAAAGAAATAAATATAATTACAATAAAGGCTTGTGTAGACATAATATCAATGCCAATCACATAAGAACACATACCTTTATTAGGTCCAAGTATCACACAAGTGGTTATATTAGAAGCACCAACAAGACAGTCAATGAAGTTTTATTAGAAATTAGCCAAGAATCACAAAATTCAAGGGATTCCCCCAACCTAACTTCATACTTGATCCATTTGAAATGAATGATCATCCAATTGCAACATATTTTGTTTGGTCATTAATGCATTCAAATCCTTCTAGTTCTTCTTAATCATAAAATTAATTGGACCTAAATCAATAAGTGTGTGAGGAATACACATTTTTATTATAGGCCTCCCAAGATCTAGATGTTTAAATATTAAAATATTTTTAAAGGATAGATCTTGTAGGATGTTATTACGTATCACACACAACCTTTGAATGATTAAGGTATATAATAGATCACCTTTCAGTGCATGATAAATTCCAACACACATATCTATCCTCCCAACGATGAAATCATATGGATGTACATTCTTAGGTGTGTGAAACATTTCTAAAAGTTGTGATTCATGAAGTAGATAAGAAGAACTAAATTGATTATCTGGGAATTGACCATAATGTTCTTCAAAAAAAAAAATCACATTCCATAGTTTTATCACCAATTTCATGCATATTAATGGAATGTAAAGGGATCATTGAATTTGTGTTATTATATGCATTATTAACCACCTTATTATGGAATGCTTTATTAGGCAATGAGGTTTCCTTTGGTGGATATGTGGAAGTGGGTGGTAGATGATATGAATGGGATAAGGAAAATGGTAAGAATTGTTGTGAATATATAGTGGATGGGATTAAGCAGGATGGACATAATGGAGATGGTAACATATAAGATGGATATAGTGGTTGTGAGTATTAATCATTCCATGCATTGTGCATACTAGGTGAAGAAGTATGTTTTGAAGAAACATGTTGTCTTTGTAATGCAATAGAGTGATCATAATGCATACCTTGATCTCCTTGATTTGTTGTTTGAAATTGTTTATCAGTTTCAAAGAATACTTGTTCACTTACACCTTTATCATGGTGAGATTCACAAATAGCTTGTACCTCATTCACCATGTTCTCTTGGTTGTTTGGGCATATGCACTTATCATCCCGCCTGTAACAAATAGAACAATAAACAATTAAATTGTCTATCTCAAAATCCCATTGTCCTAAAAATTCATTAATTATTTGCTCTTGTTCAGATATAGAAATAACATTTGTACATACTTATGACAATGGAGGATCAAGATAGTCTAATTTGAATTTATTAGGTAGATATGGTATAAAAACATCACCTTTGGTCGGCATGATTCCCCACCAATTTCTTCTTTTGTTTTAAAATTTGAAAGTAGGGGTTTGGGGGTGACAACCCCCAGTGGGGTCAAGGGGCAACACCCCTTGTTGGGTCTCGAGGCACATTTTTCTTCTTGTGTTCCCTGTAAATTTTGCATTTTTGAAGCATTTTCACCCAAAATTGATGTGTCTAAACTACCTTGAAAATGCATCATTTTTAACATTTTTTTCCTTCAAAATTACTCTTTCTTACTATTTACTCACAACTAGTGATAACATAAAAATGGATCTAACTTCTAAGACCTACCCACAAACTTAAAATAATGCATCTATATGATTTGAGCAACACAAATTAGGACTAATCACCTAGGAAAGGATAGCAATTGCATAAGATTTCACCCTAATGCATTGTTCCTAACTCAAATCATCAGGCTAACAGGCCTTTGACACCTTTCCCTAGCAATGATGCCAAAATGATAGGCCAACACTGGGGCAAATAATAAGAAATATTTAATACTTTATAATGAATTCAGTATGGTCTATACATGTCAATCCGTGGGCATAATCTTGTGAAAGGTGTCTGGGAAATATGCCATCAAGGGGTGCTAGTTGTGAGTTGAGTGATTATGAATGCATCTAGAACACACGAAAATAAACCTAGAGAAAACCAAAGCAATTATGGCAATAGGAACTGTCACTTCCTAGCAATAGAAATAACAGAAATAGAAACATCAATCCGTAATAACATCAACAATAACAATTAATAGATATAAACTACCTGCAAACCACACTTGAAAATAACATTTAAAAATAAAGTTAAACAAATGGTTATACTAACAAAGTCGTGATATCTATTCTATGATTCAACTAATTCAAATAATATAGAAACAAAATTCAAATAAAACACACATCTAAGTGATAGACATCACCAAACATTTTGAGAAGCGAGCCATGTCTTCCTAGCACATCCAGTGATGGAACACAACCGCCTTTTTACATTGTTGTAATCAAAAGATCACTATTTTATTTATCATAGCAAGAACATGTTCCATACAATAAATCTTCCTGTAGAAACTTGTGATCGACCCTCTTTGTATGATATTCTTTATATGATATCCCCATCCATTGAGATGATATTACATATTTATAGCTCACAATCTGTAACCAACGTGATTCTAAATTAATACAAAATAGGTCATCATGGTTTGTGGACAATACACAGCATGATGGTTCATGCAGAAAATCATTCACAACCACAATAACACACAAAAATGGAAAATGGCAGGTTTACGGTTCTTCTTCAACAACTGGAAGTAGGTTTGTTATAACAGTGATAACAACTACAAATACAATGATTTCTGGCCCATGACAAGATTCCTTTCATTTCAATATCCACGATGGAAATGAAGAGACATAAGCTAGCAATCATATGGCTAGAGAATACGTGTCCAAAGAAGGAATTGATGACACCCATGATGGGTTCTCCTCCACATAGTAAACATGCATGCTCATGGTTGAAAGAAGTCATAGAAATAATTGAAGATCTAGTTGGTAAATGTAGAGAGGTAGAATCCAGTCCTTGAAATCCTTTTTGACGTGGAAATGGAAAAATAGTTGAGAGAAATAATCTCCTAGTCAACCAGTCATGCACAATAGTTCCTGTCCAAAATGCGACAGGAAGATCTGCACCCATATATTAAAATGCAAAAAGCTATATGTTCCATGGCATAATATAATAATGTTGATTAGTAAAAACAATCAATAATTATTTTCATATTCTACCTCAAAACTAAATTAAATATCACTTATTAATATTTAATCATATGCAACATAAAATAGTAAAATGGTATAATATGGAACATAAATAGCTTATGGCAATGGGCACAAAGGTATAAGAAATTAGCTAAAATATGGTATAAAATGGGATATAATTGGCTCTCATAAATATGCAACATGAAATGTGTAGCCATAAGTTGGCTCAATTTGATTACCAATCCACATGCGGACCTAAAAAAATTGATAATAACCTTCTCACACGTCGAATCGACCACCTCAAACTCAAAACCAATCACCAAAATCATCCCAAAGATTTCCAACCACACGCAACACCAAAATAACTCTGTTCTTCTTGAATAATTGGATATCAGATCTTATATCTTGCACGAGAATCAATACCAGAGGCTAGGATTGTGAAACAAGCTACTTCCAACATCCAATCAACTAACTCTTTCACCGCAATGAAAACTATGCAACCAAAATGGAGATATGCAAAATGTACTTATACTCTGTCATATATTGTATTTTACATTCTAGACTTAAGCATAAATGAATATCAAACTTCTGGTAGAATAAATATATATATACTGGATATGATATATGATCTGAGTTTCCATCAATGACAAGCCAAAAACATTCCTCGTGCACTAATCTCTACCGGTATAGTGTTTATTGGCAACAAGCATTCCTATACTTTCCAATTTTTTTAAAATTTAAATAATTTAAATAATATTATACCTTCATCTTCCTATTGGTTGATGTTATCAACAATAATTGCAAGGCTGAATTGTCGAAGTAAAAAAAAAAGTATTCACAATATGTAATTTTTCACTTATTTTTTATTGAAAAAATATATTACTAATGATTTAAAAGTATTATAAAATTTGTAAGGATTATAGAAAGACCTCAGGAATCCAAACTATCATGCCAAAAACAATGATTTAGGAGGGCCTATGGGGTATATGGAGAAATTACATGGTAAAAAGGATCATGTTTCCAAACTCTTCGTAAAGTGGTGGAACAAAAAGAAAATCACTCTGTTTGGGCAGACGATGAGAATTTGGTTGCGGAGGTCACAAGGATGTCTATGGAGGGGGCCAAATTCTTTAGGAATAGAATTTTTTTTGATAATGCGGTGAAAATGTTTCCTAAGGATGATGATGAAAAGGAGAGGCTTGTCAAGCAGGACAAAACTTCTCTCCGAACCAAGTAAAACGTTTCTGGTGTAAAATGCTGAAAGTGATAATGGAATTTGTTACAGTTGATGGGAGGTTTACTAAAGTCTATAGTTATCATTTTGTGTTTCTCAATCATTTTAGATATGGAAATAAGGTTTCCTTTCCTTATTATCTAATCTCATCCCTAAATGATTGTCTAGTTGACTACATTAAGAACCCTAAGTCGAGCCCTTTGGCTCATCAGGGATTAATCCTTTTAATTTATGAGCATTTTGAAGCTAGGTTTAATAAGGTGTAGTCTACTGTGGAAGATAAAGATGGGGATTACACCCCTAGTGATGGATCTAATGACTCTGAGTCTAGGGTTAAGGTTGTTGCCTCTACCCACCCCCCGCAAGAAGAGGGTTATAATCCTCAAGAAGAACAATGGTGTTTCATTGGGGGAGGATACCTCTAGTTACAAGGTGAAGCCCAAAGGGAAGGGTAAGAAGATAAGTTTATCTGATTCTGATGTGGGGGGTGAGCTGCCTCCTCAAAATTCTAATAACCAGGACTCGAAACCGATGGACTTGGAATCATAAGATTTACAAGACAAGTCTGCATTGATTCTCAATATTTTGGGCACTGCTAGAAGCACCTCAATTGATTTGTATCGCTTCCAATTTTGTGTGTTCCATGAAATTAAGACTCTGCATCTAAGCAGAGAACTACCTTAGTTAAGTTGGAAGGGGTTGAAGGGGTTATGGAGAAAGAGGGTTAGGTGAGAATAAAGGATAAGAGGAAGGATTGGACTTCTGAGAGCAAGGAGTGTGCCTTGTGGAAAAAAGATGAAAAAAGAATGATGTTGGATTGCCTTAAGAAAAATGGGGAGGCTATTAAGCTTTTTAAGAAAAGATATGATGAAAAGTTTGGGGAGATTAACCTAAAAATGCAGAAAATTGAGGTTGCACTCGAGAAGATAATGGAGAATAGTGTGGCTATGTTGAGAGTGTCTACTACCAACATGTCGATAATGGTGGCTATATTGGAGAAGATGCATAATGACAGGAACTTCGTGGATCTAGAGATGGATGTTGGGGTTTCTAGCTCCAAGGATATCCCTCGCACTATGAGGAGGACTGGACAAAGCACTAAGGTCATGGAGGTTCCTTTGCCTCAAGATCTTCTCGACCTCAAGGAAGCTACAAAGACCATTATGGTGCTGGAGAAAGAGGCTACTGATAGCCTCAATATTTTCATGTAACTAGTTTTGGTATCTTTTTGTTGCTATGCTAGCCAGCACCTCACTGGCTTTTTGTTGTTCTTTTCTTTGGTTGTTGTGTCTTTGTTGTCCTTTTCTGTAGTAGCCTATTCTGTTTATTTCTTATTAGTCTTGATCTAGTTGCTTTAATGCTCTATCTTTGGATTCTAATGTAAGGGGTTTCGAGTCCCCTCAAAACCTATTTTTGCTTAATCAAAAATGAATTAGTAGAATCACTATAAAACCCATATACAATCTTCATATTATTAAACAAAAGAAAAACCAAAAAAGTCTCTTACAAAATATAGCCCACAGGCTTATAAATTGTTTAGATCGTAAAACAAAAAATCAAATCTTGAAATTGTTGGAGTAGTGACATGCAAGAAGAAGAAATGAAGGGGCAAATCAATCCTTAGATCTGGAATGGATTGGTCCTAGAATGTCTACCCCTGCCACACCTAAAGTCCCGACTATGGTTCATTATCAACAAGACAAAATTAATTTTCAATAACTAGTCCATGATGCTTTGGTTCATATTTTGCGCCAAACCCTTCGTCATTGATGTATTCCTCAAACCAATCCCTGCCTTTGTTGAACTTCAAACCTAAAAAACTCTACACAAATCTCATATGCTCGAGAATTTCTTCTATTCTTCGTACAAACACATCAACCAATTTCCTAGAAAGAATAGGCACCCTATGAACTTGCCGATTCCCACGACAAGTTGCAAAGTAGTTCTATGGAAGTGGAATGGTGAAATGATTATCAATATTAGAAATGACTATTTTAATTTCTCCCAAAAAATTATTGTCAAAGAGCTTCTGACACAAGCGCAAGATTGTCACCTTTGCTTCTCCCACCCTGATAATTGAAGATAGGAATGCAATAGGGATGTCTGTATTCATTTTGTGTCTATAAGAAGTCGTGATGAAATCCTCCCCTAGGATGAAATCCTCCCCTAGGATTTTTTTGACTGCAT
Organism: Cryptomeria japonica; assembly: GCF_030272615.1. Taxonomy (NCBI): domain Eukaryota; kingdom Viridiplantae; phylum Streptophyta; class Pinopsida; order Cupressales; family Cupressaceae; genus Cryptomeria; species Cryptomeria japonica. The sequence goes on from NC_081411.1 coordinate 529,940,785, forward strand.
GAATGATGAAGGGGCTAGAATAATTCAAAACTCCTAACATGTGCCTATATGAAATTTCCCCAAGAAAAGCCATTTGTTGTGTGGTATAAATCAATCCAATAGGAGAATCCATAGATGCAAAGCTAAAAAAATGCAGTAGGGTAAATGGTGGGCAAATCATGAGAAAGTGAAGGAATTAAAATGGAATGCAAAAAGACACCAAAAAGGGAAGCTGCCAATACCTAAATATATAGAAAACTAAATAATCAAGAGAGATCATAAATACAAAATAAATGTGATATGAGTAGAGGTCCAAGAAATATGAAAACATATCTATCACAAAATCTTCTCAGTTGCATCGTACATTATTTGTCCATCGACATATGTGAGGGGAAGGTAAGAATGTAAGGAATTCAACCAAGTATTAAATCACTATTAAATGAGCAAAAATTTTTTTTGAGGAGAATGTTTGAAAGGACTAGAGTCGTCATCTTTTTGGTTTAAGCCCAAAGACCTCCCTAAACCCTAAAGTTACTCATGCAATCCTTGGCTCTTTTTTTATAATCTCACGGTGACTTCTTGTAGCTAGTTTTCAGTCTCTTAATTAATAACTTAAGCCTTTCACATTGTTTTTGTGACTGACCCCTTCTTGGTAGCCACCCGGTTGCACGTTCTCTAAGTCACTCCTAAGTCATGGTCTCATCGGGAGATCATCAATCCTAGCAACTTGATGATACCAACATGGACAAATCAGTGAGATCGTGCGCTTAGGAGAGGCACTAATTCTATCTTTCTGACTCACCTATGCACATGTGGATGGACACTCAAAAAGAGTTACCTATACAATCCTTGTCTCTTTTTGTTATAATCTTATGGTGACTTCTTGTAGCCAGTTTTCAGTCTCTTAAGTCATGACTTAAGCCTTTTGTACATCATTTTTGTGATCGGCCCCTTCTTGCTATCCACCTGGTTGCACATTATTTAAGTCACTCCTAATTCATGGTCCCATCAAGAGCATCAATACCAGTGACTTGATGATACTTATGTGGATAGATTAGTGAGATCGTGCACTTAGGAGAGGCTCTAATTTTATCTTGTCGACTCGCCTGCACATGTGGATGGACACTCAAAAAGAGAAATCTTGTTGGTGAGATTTTGATTCGCGGTGACATTTAAACATCATCTTTCCAACTCGCGTATGCATACATGGATGTACACATCAGAAGAAATGACCATTGGAAAAATCTTCTTACACATCCCAATGACTCGATGATGGAGGAGGTTGCTAAACCATGACAAATATGTGTAGTCCACGTCATCAGATAGTGGAATCAATAGAATGATGTCAGAAGGGAGATAATGACACATATGGGAAAGTTCAACGTTCAGTCGAGACAAAAAGTCAGAGTGGCATTTAATAATTTGTTTTTTAGTAGAATCAAAACTCATCCGAGATGGTTTTAAAATGTTTCAACTACCCAACAATGCCAAGTGTTGCAAAACTGAACATCACTTAAATAATTTATGAAAAAAATCAGATTTTACTGATGATTGTCGATCAAATCAAATCAAGGATGAAGTTTTAAAGTTTCTCAACTACTCGTTCCAAGGAATTTTCTCAATTTTGGGCAAAAAACTTGATTGAAGGTGAAAGAAAATGCAAGCTCAAGCTCTAGAGATTGTGTTGTAGAGAAGCTAAAGAATAATTGTAGACAAGGTAATTTGGATAGTAAGTTTCTTTCTTTCTTGTTTTCTTATATTATTCTGTAATTTGCAGAAGTTTAGAGGCTAAAACAATTATAAACCATAGCCATAGAAAGCAGAAAACTAGAAAAAAATCTTTAGGGTTCCTTCGTAAAATTAAGAAATTAGAAAACATGCCAACCTCATCCAAAGCCTCTACGACAGAGGGCCCTAAACCCAAAAGACAAAAGAAGGATATGAACCTCTGTGATGACCTAATTGCTCATTTTTGGGGTCTTCTCAAAGACCAAGAACTACAGGGCATGCAAATAGATTTCATGACTCATAGAGGAATTGTAAAGAAGCTTATATGTCATTTAGAGGCCATAACATTTTCAGATATTTTTACATCAAATCAAATAGAGAAGTGTCTGAGTGTAATCCCTGAAGGCTATGGTTGGATCGATTGGTAGTCCCAAATGTCTTTGTAAATGTGAAATTGATTAGAGTAATTGCAAAGCAATACAATCCCAATACAAGGTGCTTTCAATCAATTTATGGGAACCTGATTGAAGCTAGTAAAGACACTATTTGTAAAGTGTTTGCCATGGAGGATGTAGTAGGTAATGACATGGTTATCAACCTGGGTATCTTGAAAGAAGAATACTAGAGTATCGAGGGGATTTATAGGAGAAAGTGACTACCACTTCACAGGCCCAAGTTGGGTAAAATTTTTCTAAAGTTTGACAAAACAAACCTACTACCTTATACTGCTGATTTGTTTCAGAAGTATTTTTAGATGACTTATTATGTTGTGTGTCAAGTGCTTGGTTTTGAGGGACAATTATACATGCCTGAGGTACTTACAGTGTTGATTTGTGATGTCCAAAGCAGTGTTGAAAATATACCTTTTGACTATCCCCGGTTTGTAGCAGAAGGGATTCACAATGCCCTAATCCGTATCCAAAGGGATAGTTAAACTGTCACATTCAAATGGTATTCCTTATTGATACATATAATTCTATTTTTTGGATAGAGAAATAGATTATGAAAGAAATGATTTATGAATTAAGGAATTTGATGATTATGTAGCAAGCCATCCCTATAGTCGTGGATGTCTATTTGGGACTATGGTTTTATGCATGCCCAATATTTATGGAGGAGCATTTTGTTCAAAAACTATATGGTTTATTTGGTCATGTGTAGCCCTCCAATGTTGTTAGATAAGATCATGAAGTTCTTGAGGCCTAAAGGAAGGGAACATGAGATAAAGGTTAAAATAAACCATAATTGGGGTGATTGGTACATCATAGAGAAGCATACTTACATAAGAATATATGGATTTGAGGGACAACCATATTTGTTACCTTTGATAGTTCCCAATAGTTTGGCATATCTAGAAATAATTATACAAATGTGTGGGGTAGATGCTCCTTTTGATAAGTCACATAAGGCCTCTTTTCTCCCTACTTATCTTCACATTGGAGATTTTTAGGTTTCTTCATCAAGTGGCTTTGCAAAATCCATCAATCTCTTGGATAACTATAAGTTACCCCTACATTCAGAGGGATGTAAAATTTGATCCAAAAGGATACATCACATTTGCAAGAAGTTGTGTAAGTTTGGGCGCATACAGTCACACATTTGTGCTCAAAGAGGAATTAACAAGGAATTTTCCCACTTATGAAGCCACTGTGGAAAGGTTTAAAGCAAGGATCAAAATTTGACAAGATGAGAAAGAAAGACATCTGGTTGACCCTACATACAAGGGTTCATTTGCAAACATCGATGATAAAGTCAGAAGAATGGAGTTGTTACTCCAACATGAGTCTAGGTTGACATCAAATGTACCAATAATTTACCCATCTTCATCCACTGTCTCATCCATCAAGGTGCAAGGACATACGGATGTTTCTCCTTTAGCTCAAATGTCTCCTACTCCATCAGTAGGATTAGAAGTATCACAAGATCTAGCAGAAAGTGCAAAACCCCATGAGGAAGAGGAAGAGGTTATGCAAAAAATTCAAGTGCATGTGCCAACTTACCAGCCCCCAAATGATCAAGATGATGACATTGCTGAAATTGCCAATTTCTTAATAGTTGAAGTCAGAGCTTTGGCTTCCAAGAAGTTTGTATCTGATGACGATTTCATCAATACAAGTGAGTTCAAAGTGTTTATTAATAAATTCATGGGAAGGGAATTTAATGAAATAACTCATGATACCCCTTAGAGAAAATATTTGAGGTTATCAAATAATTTTGAGCAGAGGTCCATGAAGAAACCAAGGACATAACCTCGGAGAAGGGAAGACAATTGCTAAAAGAAGCAAGATGTATGCTCCTTCTAGGGACAAATATATCCTCTTCCATTTCCTTTAACAATCTCAGGAGATATCAAGATTTGGATTTGAATTTAAGTGATGAATGAATAGATAAGTTGTGCTATGGTTCAGATTTTAGGCCCAGTGACAAAGTGTTGGTTATATGGTGTTTGTATCCACCTAAAAAGATGCCTATCACTCTTGTAGATCCACAACATATTTTGGGGAAATTTATGGTTTACAAGGTGGAAGATGTCACTATAAAACATGCTACAAATTTCAATGTAAATATTGCATTATTTACCAGGGCTACAGTAGAGAAGCTCATGATTGAGAACGAGGAGCTAGATCAGAAGAATCATGAGCTAAATGAGAGATTAAGAACCTCTACACAAAAATGTCTTCAATTATCTATATAGAATTAGGGTACTCAATTGAAGATTGACCTAACCATTGAGAAGGAAAAGAGGATAGAAGTAGAAAGATGATTGCCCAAGGCTCAAGAGGAAACTCAAAGGCTTAGTAACGATCTCAAAATTTATAAGTTCAAAATGGCTCAGAAGTTGATCGAAGCTAAATTTGCATGGATTCTACCTCATTTCCAAATAATGTGGAACATGTACCAAGATATTGATGGTCTTGTCAAAATACAGAGGAAGCTAGAGTTTGGATTGAAATTGACTGAGAGGTACATAAAGAGAAAGAAAGAATTGTTACAAGTTTTTGATCAAAATGGAAGTCATTCTGATAATGATGTTCAATTGCAATTAGTAACTATAATAGATGAGACATAGGCTATATTGTCAGAGATCAATATATTATTGAATGAACATCATAAATATAATGGGCATCTAGGGAAAGTTTTGAATTGTTTTAATAAACTGTAAGGAACAAAACCACCAACATTTTTCAAGGACACGAGAGAAGATAAAAATGAAGTTGAGTGAAAAGAAGATCTTGGGAAAGTATTTCTCCATGGTAAAATGAATGAAATGTTTGATGATGCTGACAAAGTAGAAGAAAACCTTCATAAGAAGCTTGAAAGAATATCATAGATGGAGTTCAGTGTGTGGTTCTTGAATAGACAAAATGCTTCTATGACTACTGAAGCTTATGAAAAGTATATAAAAACTTGCACCAAATTCTTGCAAAAGGAGAAATGATTTTTCATGAAGACCATATTCTGGTTGAAACTAATGAGATTTTGAAATATGTGCAGATGGCTCGAAGCTTGTTTGGCTCCTTTTCTATTATAAAAAGGAATTCAAGGCCATCTGCAAGTTGTTCTGAAAATTCTCTTGGGCGAGTAGAATGTAGAATGTATAATTGATAAAAAGAAAATTTTAAACATTCTAACATATGGGATTACATAGTGAAGAAGAAAGTAAAATGTTTTGAAAATACACTTCTTGATATTTTCACCAAAATCTGAAAAAAAATTGTGATCTCTTTCTTCTAATTTGTATGTATCATTCCTAGCATTGTTAAATAAGTTTGTTGTTGCTATTATAGAATCAAGTTCCACAAAAGAATGATTTGTTAAATCATACATGTGCATGCATTGCCTCTTTATTCTATTGTACCAACATAATTTAAGCTTTGAACATATCCTTACCATCAAGCTCTACCACTAGTTTTACAAAAAAAATTACATTTTCATCAATGGAATCTAAAATTTCATCTAACTCATTCCTCCACTCACTTTCCATTATTTGTAATTCACCATGATTGTGTGCCACTGAAGACATAGATTGGAATATAGAGTTAGAATGAGTTGGTACGAAGTCATTAGCTACTTTATCCACAACTTGGAATGTTGGATAATTTTGGTCCTCCGTCCGTGGTTTAACCCACTAAGAAGATTATGTGGGATTCTCCAATTGCATGTCAAGAGATGATAAAATTTCTTGTGCGTCCTTCAATCCTATCTTGAGGGCTTCTATAATTTTATCATCTGTAGATATTGAATCATACTCTGATAATATGTTAATGTTTAGTATCCTTTCTTGGTGCAATATATTCTAGATACTTTCTTTCTTCTTATGAGATTTATTAAAATGAAGCCCTTGGGGATTTAATTCTTCTTTTGCAACTCTATTTAGGGTTCCAACAACATGAAGCAATTCAGTGAAATAATAGGCCCTTTCTGCTCCAACCAGTCCACCAACTTTTCTAAAGAATTTCTCATATACATTTGATACAATCAAGTGCAAAACACATGGAAAGTGAGAGTATTGATCTCGAAACAATCTTAACAACAAAACTACAAAGTGGCAAGAAACTTTCATGTCTTGATATGCCTCTCTGCTGATGAAATTTATGTTGATATTATTATTAGATTTTTTTTGTAGCCAACATAACCATAACATGAAGAAATGATGAACTCGTGAAGCATTTCACACTCTTTCCCAAAGATTCAAACTCTGAGACATAAAGATGTCAATGTAGTTGGCAATAATCATTAGATATGTCTCTGTACCTAGTGTCCTCTTTACCCTTCCAGTGGATGTGCTTCTCATTCATTTGGAACAACTTTGAACATTCCTTGAAGCAATTTGCCATCCACTTAAAAAATTTTATAAATCATCATAAAATGATTAAAACTTATCAGATCTTCTCCTAAAATCAAATCTCATCGACCGCTAAATAAAGGATTCACTAGCTTTTTATCATTGTGGATATAGTCCTAGCCATGCAATCTTGTTATATTGCAACCATTGGACAACCCACTTAGTCTCCAACCTTCCCAAGGAATTTGATATCGAATACCTTTTGTTGAACAATAGTCCATCAACACAAGTTGTCTTCTTCTACTATCCCTATCTGAGGAATGACCAACAATAGGTACCAAATTATTTTCGACGTCTCTTTCACAAAAATTCAATTCTTTCCCATTGTTGATGAGCAAAATTTGCATTGAACCTATTGCATGTTTGATGAGAAACCACAACCAAAGATGGAATATTTTAATGTAAAGGGTTTTCAATAATAATAGGTGTATAGTAGCCAATAACATTGTTCTTAAAAGAATTAGTTATGATATCAAAGCCCACAACTCCCTCACTACCTGTCACCAAGAAATGTGATTGGCATTGATGTTCTTCTTTATTACCACAAAAACCCACCAATGTATCACTTTTTTCTATCCATGCAACATACTTTATCATAACAGTTTCATCTTCAGCAAGGTAGACATGAATTGGACCATCTGTACCATGTTTGGTTTTATAAGAAGCATACACTTTTCCTACTACCTCAAAAATGTAGTCATTCTCCCCCACGATGTATGCCAATGACTTTCTAACTTGCCTCAAAGTTTTATAAATTGAAGGGCCATCCAAATTCAAGAAAATAAAGCTATGTAATCAAGGACCTCCCCATAACTTGATCATCTCATAAAGGGATTTATTGGATGTACTATAACTTCTCCCTGCCTTTGGATGCATTAGGTTGTGAAAGATATCCTTGACAAAATCCCAAACTACATCTTTACCTTGTATTTTTCCTTGTTTATGTGCCTCACACACATCCTTACAAAACCTAAAGACATCCTTCCTTTCACTCGATTCAAAATTTTCCTTTAGTGATCTCATTCTAGCAGAGAGTATAGCAACCTTTGTCTTTTCCCACCAAAGAGCTTGCATTGTTGATATTTGGCTAGAATTTGAAACCCTAGTAGCTATTCTGAGTTCATTTTGAGTCAAATACTCTAGTCTTCTCCCTCTCCCTGTATCCCTCCCATGTCTTTTATTGACACATTTTGATTCACAATATAAACATATCCTAAAATCATCACATTCTGGAATCATCTTACAAAAGCTACATGTCAATGATTCAAATGGGATCCCTATCTTAGAAGCCCTCTTGTAATGAATATGTTCCATCAATACAATATTCATTACCCTCATAACATAGCATCATCTTGGTATGCTTCTCTATGACCCATAATTTTCCACCCCTTTGATCATCCATTAGTATGTTTGTGTCTAATCTCTCTCCATTTCTACTAATATAGGAATACCAATACCCCCAACATTGCAACATAAATGGTGATGAATGACCTTCAATAAGATGACAAAACAAAAAATGAACAAATTACAACAAATCATATTCAAAATAAATTTGAACTTGGGTAGTTAACACACCTAAAGTAGAAGGATCTACACTTGTAGAAACCCTATGTAATACAAATGGTGATAATGGGACCAAGAACCTAGTCAAACTTTGTTGGGACTTATCATTGGTAGGAATCTCGGGTCTCCCGACTATGCCACTCTTTAGAACAATCATATCATGTGAATCCTCATTTGTAGCAGCGATGTGCTTCTTTGATTTTATGTGTTCATTTAGAGAACTGGCAATATTACCACTTGTTGGCACCAAACAAAACCATTTATTGCATCATCACATACATTCCACTCTTACTTTTTTCTTATCCTCATAGTCTACAAGTGTTTCTTCCACCACCTTGAACAAATTAGGCTCTTGTGTCTTGTTGAAATCATCTAGAAGTTTAATTTCTTGATCAATATCAAATCGATGTCTAACCATGGTTGTCTTCTTTTCTATATTACTTGAATGATTTTCACCATTCCCCTCCATTAAAATGTGATGTTGATGGGACATTGTTTTCATATAATTGTTTCTGAAGTTATGAACTATTGATGCTACCATGGATACTTCCCTTGTTCCATAATCAATGCCACAACTTCATAGTGGATCTTTATTTTAGGTTCTCCCTTTTTTGAATGTACTTTGAGAGTGAGTTTCTCATTGATAAATTCTGCCATTAAACTATTCACTTTCTAATTCCAAGATGCCAATACATCAGGATCAACAACTATTATTTGTTCTACTAACTCAAACCCATCTCCAACTCTTGGTTGTTTATTCATACCTACCTCCATAGTCTCTCTATTGTGTTGAGGGTTTGATGTACTTTCCACTATATTTGACTCAACCGTACCAACGTACACTATGTCATATTTCCTCTTAATGCCTATAAGTGTTGTTTTAGCTTTTCTTTTTTATTATTTCTGTATATTTAAAGGATGCCCAAGTGCACTGATAAAATTGAAATGATATTCAATGAGTTCATCATCCATAATTTCATGACAAATGTTAGCAAGTGTACAAATTTTTGGACAAATGATTATGTCAAGAACAAAATTTTCTTCATCGGTAACAATTACATATTCCATATCTATAATTGGATCCATCTGCATTATTTTCCACATGTGCCTATCAATTGGTTAAGTAATGGATAAAATTATGATAAAAAATTCAGAAGTATGGTTATAATATTGCTATGAAATGATGAGTATTTTCATCCTAGTGCATCCATAACTTAATGAAAAAAGAAAGTCAAATTTACACATGAAGGGGTTAATTTAGAAATGGAAAAATTAAGCGTCAATGAAGGTGTTTGTTTTCCTTGGCAGTTGCCTTGAGGAACTGTTTCCTTTCCTAGCTATTCCAATTGGGCTTAATGAGGCATGATTTATGGGATCTTTTAGTTTCAGCTAAGTGTAAATAAACATTTGTTACTTGGACATAATGACATGAGTTCAGATAGAACTTCACTTGCATTTTGTAAGATTTCAAATCTCCATTTTGGCAATAGAGTCTTCCATCTATGAAGCCATAGAAAGGATAAAACAAAGATTACATTGGAACTTGATGAGTTGATTTTCCACCAGAACTAAAAAGTAATTGATCGAATTATCCAATAGTATCTATTTTTGCAGTCAAAGGTACAATATTTAGGTTTGAACATACAAAGTGGCAGATGGATGAAAGGGTCTTATCCTTTTCAGCAAAATGACAGTGATTTGCAGCAAACTAAAAAATTTGGGTAATAATTTCAGAAATAAATCCCAAAAATCTTTTTTTTGAGATTTGTTTCTATTGTTATGATATGAAAGCTATGAAGGCTATAAAGCAGTGATTCCTTCATCAAGACTGTGTACAAAAAATGGTGAATTACTTTGGTGTTAAGTGTTTGTGTGAGAGCATGAACAATATTAGAGAATCCTTGAAGGAGTAGATTGGCTTCCTATTCAACAAAGGGAACAATGATGAGAAGATGTATATGATAAACATCTTATGGATGGATTTTTTGGCTAATGGGCATGTACATGATGAAATTGTTTATGAGAAATTGTTCTTCCCCATCATCCAGATTTTGGGATATGCCCTTGATGCTTATGGTATTGTGCATTTCACAGTGAAGGAGGAGAATGCTCAAAGTGTGAATGTTGCTCTAGGGACCATTGAGATTGTGCCACAGTCAAAGATCATGCTTAGTTTTTTTATTCTTAATGCAGAAGGAAGAAAGACCAAAATGGCTAAAGCATGGAAGTTATTCAAAGTTGGGGTAGGCCAGAAATACAACTTGGATGAGTTTGAGGCCTTCATGAATGATAATGATGATCTGTTCCCTATAGAGATCATAGAAAGGTTGAAAGTGATTGGTTATCTATATCGCCAATCACCTCTTGGAAAAGGCCAGAAATACAACTTGGAAAAGGGATTGGTTATCTATATCACCGATCACCCCTATGTCCCCTCTCTTATCAATGACCCCCCTATGTCCCTGTGGTGTCCCCCCTCTTAATATCTTTGTTCTTGTTTTCAATTTCTGAAAAAATGAGAGTTACCCTCTTATGGCAGTACTTATGTAAATTTTTTTTTATAGTTTTCTAATATATTGTGTTGTTGTGATAGTTTCTTTTTCTCTATTTGAGATCTCCATACTCACTCATGGGCGTTTTTTCTAGAGTTTTTTTATTGGTATTGTTAGATATTGTAAACTGTAATCAATATTCACTAGCTCTTACTTATAGATGAAATGATGGCTCTTCATGTGATCTTTACCCTAGTTTACTCATTTTTTTCATAGATGTAATAGTGTCTTCCATGGTCAACATTACTAGGTTAAAATTGATGAATGAGAATAATAGTTAAATGGAGGGGACAAGATTTTTTCTAAATACCTGATTAAGTATTGTTCATCGGTCCTCTTTGATTGTAAATCTTGATAAGGGCTTGAAGTTGGAGGTTTTTGTGAGATTTACTTCTCGCATATAAAATGAACACTATTTGACTCAAAATTAATGTAATTTAAATTCAAAAACACATTTATTGCATCCAACTTGTCCTTGGGGGTACCAATTTGTGCCTATATTCAAATTATTCTCACGTTTTGGCAATGTCTAACAAGCCGATAGAAATTAACTGTAGCTAGTATACTATCCACCATATATTTCTATTGGTTAGTTAGCCATTTCATTTGAGTCAAATATACTCAGTAAAACAAAACTCGTTGATGAAATTATGAGTTCTGGCAAAGTTCAAATCTCATCTTGCCAACTTGATTATGTATACGTGGAGGCACACATGAGAAGGGATGACCATCGACAAAATATTGTTATAGCTAATGCTTTTGAATTTTTTACTCTTCCAATCCACCGATGATGACACATGTAGAAATCCTATGTCCAACCCCTACTTTTGACATTTGATGAATAAAAAATACCTTCAAATATTCATATTTGAGATAGAAATTTTAAAATCCCCTACATCCTTAATATATCATAACTATATTGCTTTGGATTTTGAGGATATTAAACCCCACAATATGATTGCACGTGATATCATATTGCCTAGCGGGTGAAGCCCTTGTGTACAAAAGGAACAATATTTCTCAATCTCCCTTAGAAAAACTTCTCTAAAAACATCACATCTTTGAACTTTTGAAACTCTCCTCAGAAGAAAAAAATATAGCTCTAACACAATCTCAAACTGCTCAATCTCTCCCCCTTTGCCATCAATGACAAAGGTCACAACAACATTACACACACCACTACTCCCTCTGAGAGTAGCCAAAGCATCAATCCAAGAAAAAAAATAGGCATGAAGGCTCCCCCTAGAAAGGTGCATCTCCAAAATGCACCTAGCTAGAAGGAGGGGCAATAATCCCAAGCTTAACCCAGAGAAACTCAAATGTATCTTTTTCCAATGCTTTCATGAAAATATTTGCAACCTTCTCTTTTGTAGAAATGTACTCCAATTGAACTTCCTTCTCAACAACTTTCTCCCTTAAGTAGTGATATCTAATTGAAATATGTTTTGTTATTGAATGCATAACTGGAGTCTTCAAAATGTTTATTGCTCTTGTATTATCACACATAATAGGAATTTCTTCATCTTGTGTTACCTCGATATCCTTAAGAGTCTGCCTTATCCACACTACATGATTGCAACAAGATGCCACTCGATATACTCCGCTTTAGCAATAAATAGGGAAATTTAATCTTATTTCTTACTAAACCAGGAGACCATTTTGTCCCCTAAAAAGAAAGCACCACCACTGGCACTCTTCTGGTCATCAACACTTCCAACCCAATCTGCATCAGTATAAGCCTTCAACATGAAATCTCCACCCTTTTTGTACCAAAGTCCAAAATCCATAGTACCTTTCAAATATCTAAAAATTATTTTCAAAAATTATTCATGTGTCACCTTCAGATTTGCTTGAAATCTAGCTACCAGACATACAACCTGCATGATATCTAGTTTGGATGTAGTCAAATACAACAATCCACCAATCAACGACCTATAATTCTTCTGTTCAACCTCTAGAAACTCATCATCTTTTCTCAACTTGCATCCAATAGTTAAAGGGGTTGTAACTGGTTTGCAATCATCAAAACCAAATTTCTCCAACATTTCCTTCACATACTTGCTTTGAGAGATAAAAATTCTATTTTTAGATTGAATAACTTACAACCCAAGAAAGAAATATAACTCACCAATCATTGACATTTCAAATTATTTATGCATCTCCTTAGCAAAGTCTTTACATAAACTATCATTTCCTCTAAATATAATGCCATCAACATAAACTATAATAATTAACAACTTATCTCCATCAATCTTAAAATAAAGATGATTGTCTATTGTACCTTTCTTGAAATTCTATTGAAACAAAAAACTTATGCAATCTTGCATACTAGGTTGTACAAGTGCTTTTTTGAGTCCATACAATGCCTTCTTTAGTTTGCACACTGTCTGGATCTTTTGTTAGTATAAATCTATTTGGTTGCACACTATAAACATCTTCTATATCTCCATTCAAAAATGTTGATTTGACATCCATTTGATAAAACTCTAAAGTTCTTGTAAGCATAAAATGCAACAAATATGCATATAGCTTCCATCCTTGCTACAGGAGAAAAAGTCTCTTCAAAGTTCATGCCTTCCACCTGAGAATATCCTTTCCATACCAGTCTTGCTTTATTCCTTGTCACTTATCCTTGCTCATTTGACTTATTTTTGAATACCCATTTATTTTCTATTACATTCTTGTCCATTGGTTTGGGTATCAGCTCCCAAGTCTTTTTCAACTAGACATGATTTAATTCTTCTTCCATTCCCTTTACCCAACTTTCACCCTTACTTGCTTCCTCATAAGTCTTCGATTTAGTTATTGATATAAAACAATAGTTGGCTTGTTCTTGAGCTTCTGCAATCTTTCTTATTGTCTAAACACCTTTTGTCTTGTCTCCAATTATCTGATTTTTTGAATGATAATTCTGAACATACTTAGTAAGAACTTTTGTTGAGTCTTCCTCTTGTTCTTCTTCTTCATTTGTATCCTTCACTTTTCTCTCTTATAGATCACTTGTCTTCTTTGTAAATGCTGGAACAATATCAACACCAATCTCAGTATTAGGTTAAATCTGATTTCATTCTTTGCACACCTTCACATTTGTACTTTCTACTATTTGAAGAACACAAATGGACATTGAGAGGGGGGTGAATCAGTGTATTTCAAAACTTTAAGTTCAGTATGTAGATTTTAAGGATGTAATGAAAACAATAAACAAACACACACAAGAGCTCATCACATAACACTAGATGTACAAGGAAAAACCAATGTGGGAAAAAACATCAGTGAGAATAGCTATTGGAGTCTACTTCTCCAATCCAACCTCATAATTAAAATTGATTACAATGTTTAGGGCACCAACCCAAGGAGCACCAATCCCTAAAAATTTAGGGCACCATTAACCCAAGGAGCATCAACCCCTGATTTTATGAGCACCTACTCAAAGGAATACCTACCCCTACTCTGAGCACCCACTCAAAGATTACAATGAAAGTAGATTCAATTACAAATTAGATACCTTGCTACAAATGAAATTTTGTAGCACCTTACTCGATTCCTTTTGTCTTTCTTCTCTCTACTCTCTGTACCTTGTTCAACTCTTCTTTGCTTATGCTACTCTTTCTATCCTTGCTTAACTTCTTGTTGCCTCTACTTGTCTCTGCCTTCTGCACTCTGATTACTGATCTTTGTTTCTCTTTGTTACTAGTTTTGCAACTTCTCACAACTCTCTCTCTCTTTGTTCTCACTCTCCTCACTTCCGTAGTAACACTTCACCGTTCTCAATCTCTACATGTTTCTTGGTGGCAACACACCCCCTTTTTTTACTAGAAGCTAATCACATCAGTCATTTCACCATACTTCAGCTATTCACGTCTATCTCTATCTCAACAAGACTAACTCCCTCAGTCCAATTGCATTTACTACTCTGCTCAATCAGCTCTGGATCAGAGAATTTTTTTTCCCTCCAACTGGAATTTAAAAATCAATTCATTCTTGTCCTTAGAGATTTGGAATGAATTAGAATTGATCTCCCTTCTTGGTTTGAACACTTGCATTGAATGACTCTGTACTGAAATGCTAATTTTAGTAAGCTTGATCTATCCAATAGATCTGATCCTACCTCTATCAATCACCTCGAGCCCATCAACCAACTGCATCATGTTCTCCATTAATGTCTTCTTCATCCATTGTCAACCAACCCAGACAAGATCGACACCTACCTCCATCAGATGTACTAACTCATCAAATCTGATTTGCTCTATCCACCAAGGAGCCACACATCTTCATATTCTTTGTCCAAGTCACTCTATCAATCCTAATCAGCATCCTTGTGGACCATCAGGCTGCCAAGATCATTTGAACTTCATACTGTGACTAACCTTTATGTTATGCGAACAAGTTGCATGTATCGGGTTGACAACAAATACTTATGCTGATCCATTCTATCTCTTGGATTTCTCTTTCCTCATATTCATCACCATAGTTATCCCGATGTTTCATTGTTCACATGCTATCAAAATGACTTTAACTATCGGGTAGACATCTCACATCTATTCCACCTTCACAACCTATCTTGATGACCATTTGATGCCTTTGATCTCTTTCATCGGCAAGAGTTACTTTGATGAAATCCTCACCTTTGATTTCATGTATCACCATAGGCTATCGCAATCAAAGAACCTCCAAGCCAAATGACCACATATAAGAATGACCATAACTATCGACATAGGAGAAACATGTTGGAATGACAAAACAAGTCATTCTAATAACATACTGTCAACTCACCTTTATCGCCATAAGCTATCCTGAAACATAATCTCCATGTTGACATACCTCATTGGCATAGGTTATTCCAAAGATCTTACCAATGGTCTACTCTTCTCATTCTCCTTCTATCGAAATATCTATTCCGATACACTGACATCAAATTAGTTTACTCTATCGATGTTACACAAAACTGTTACTCTGCCTTTGTCAGCTATCTCGATGCACATCCTGGTTCACCTGGTCGGCATAAATATCCTGATATGACATAAATTGCACATGATCTGACATCATCTTGACTTATGCCGATAGCAACTTCCTCCACACAACTCGGTATCGACCTATTTATTCTGATCTATTATTCCTAACTTCTCATCGATTGAGTTATCATTTTACAATCATAGACTAAACTTAGAAGATCAAAATGATTATCGGTATTATTTTGATCTCTTCTACAACCTGCAACACTTGTTCCTATGCATCCTCAAGGCATCCCTACAACACTTGTTGACATGAATGACAATAATGCCAGCACTATTATATTCAGTCTTTTATTAAAACACCAGTAAGCCTTGTAGGTGGCCTTCCATTCCGCAGTTCATAAGGCATTTTATTATGATATACTCTGATCTACACCATGTTAAGAAGATATATAGTAGTATGTACTACTTCTTTCCAATACACATTAGCTATATTAGTATCTTTTAATAGTTTCCTATCCATCTCAGCACTTGTAAAATTTGGCAAATTAATACCTACGTGACTAAAACTTTTAGTCATGATAGCTAAAAATGACTAAATTCTAGTCATTTTTTGCAACACAACTATAAATGACTATTACTCCTCTATTACAACCAACCATCATATTTATGCACATGCACATACACATATGTACACACACACATATAAGTACACCAAGTTATGGGTACCTAGCATCATGGTCCCCCACCATGATGCTAATCATAATTAAGTATTTTAATCCCTATTAAAAAAACTTCTAGCCACAACTTTAATGGGTTGTGCAAAGAATTCCATCCATTAAATTATTTTGATCTCTACCATTGGATATTATGGGTTCAATGGAAAACCCTAACATCTATTATGATGGAAAGAAAGAAATTTCTAACTCTATTCTCTCATTTGAACATTTGTTCAAGCTCTCTAACCCTAGCCTCCTCCATGGAAGCCATTGTTGTAGGTTTATCAAAGGTTCTTTGGCTTCATTTAATAAGCTATGGAGATCAAAGATTTCACCCAACGAGTTATTGTATTTTTTTCCTAAAATTGGTATTATTTTCCTTAGAGATTTTATTTTCTTTCCCTCTTGTTTTCTCTAGTAAAACCTTAGATTTTATGTAAATTGTCTCTTATATTGTTTGTAGAATTCTAGGTGCAGGTTGGGAAGGAGTGGTGGCCATATGCATTTGTGGGAGATCAAAATCTCCATTTTATTTGTTTTGAGTTTGCACCAATTTTCTTTTAGATTTTATTTTCTTTCCCTCTTTTTTCCTCAGGTAAAACCTTAGATTTGATGTAATTTTTCTCTTATATTGTTTGTAGATTTCATTGGGAAGGAGTGGCGGCCATATGATTTGTGGGAGATTAAAATCTCCATTTTATTGTTTGTAAGAATTTTTTTTAAATATATATTAGTTTTTTTTAATTTTTTCATTTAAATTTTTATTTTAGGGGGAGGGGTTGCGACACCCCCTTGGGCTGAAAACCCCCCATACGTGGGGTACCACAAGCCTGGGTCTGTGACCTCCCACACAAGGGGGGGCCGCAGACCCTTTTTTTTAATAATTTTTTTTAATATATATACATATATATATGTATATATATGTGATATATATAAATATATATTAATTTATATAAAAATAATTTTAATTTGTTTGTAATAACTTTTTAAAATTATTTTTTATATAAAATTATATGTGTGTGTGTGTGTGTGTGTGTGTGTGTGTGTGTGTGTGTGTGTGTGTGTATACATATACATATACATATACATATACATATACATATACATATACATCTGCATCTACATCTACATCTACATCTACATACATACATTTACCAATTGACATCAATTAATGATTACAATGACTAAATAAATGACTAGCGTGACTAAATAAATGACCAATTAACAACAATCAATGAATAAATTAACAACTAAATATACTACCAAATTGATCAATCAAAACAACTAATAAATGACTAAAAATGGTTTACTCATAAATTTGATCACATTATAAATGACTGGCAATAAACTACTAATGGTCATGTGACAAAGATTAGTCATTTATATGCAATTTTTAGTAGTTTTTTAAGTCATTTATTATTGTTTTTGTACTAGTTCAATAACAGTCCTATTCTTCCTCTCCACAACACCATTCTACTGAGGAGTCCTCAGAGCAGAAAAGTGTCTTCTAATCCCATGAATTTTACAAAAATTATCAAACTCCCATGAAGTAAATTCTCCTCTTTTTGATCTTAAGCACTTCATCTTAGCATCCACTTGATTTTAAACCATGGATTTGAAAAGTTTAAATCTATCAAAAGCCTCAGATTTATCCTTTAGAAATGTAACCTATCATTCTACAAAAATTATCAATAAGTAACATGAAATACCTTTCACCATTGAGTCCTCTTGTCCTTGTAGGTCCACATAAATTTGTATGAATTAGCTCTAGTGGTTTTGTAGTAGAATACTCCTTATTCTTAAATATGCTCTTTGTTTGCTTTCCCAATTAACATTCTCTGCACACAATATCAGTAGGATTTACAAGTCTAGGTAAAATCTCTCACTGCTTCAGATCTATAAATCTTGATCATATTATCAAAATTGACATGCCTCATTCTTTTGTGCCACAACAAACACTCATTACTCTTCATCCTTTCCTTAATGTAGTATACATTTCCACCTATTCTAACTCATTTTTCAACCCTTTTAACAATATTCTCTTTTCAGATCACACATTTGGTACTACTGAACAAAACTTCATAGCCTTTTTTACACATTTGACTAATACTTAACATACTATGTCTTACTCCTTCAACATAATAAACATCATCATTTTTATGCTTACCATCAATAGAAATACTTCCAATACCTCGAATATATACACCATCTTCTCTGGAAAACTTCATTGATCCTCCATCATATTTCTTGAGATTAATAAACCTATCTTTATCAATGGTCATATGATTTGATCATCCGAAGTCTATAATCCATGTATTCGGTTCTATCTTAGCATGCATTGCAATCTTGAATATTCACTCTTCTTCTGGTTTCTCCAAGGCATTCTAATCTTAAATTTCCAAAGATAGGGATTCTTCATTTGAGTCATCATCAACTTCATCTTTTGATTTATGTTCTTCAATAGAACATAAGCCCTTCTTCTCTGTTTTGTTAAAGTTGTGTTTCTTAGTTGTGTTTTTCTTCTCATCATCATCAGATCTGTTATAGTCTTCCTTGTAAGTGCAATGTGAAGCATAATGTCCAATTCTAACACAAGAGAAACATTTCAAAGGCAACTTACCTTTGTATTTTCTAGTGCCTCGCTATAATCTTCCCACAAAGTTTGCTTCAGCTTCATCTATATCTCCACTGCATTCTAGATCATCATGTCTTGAAACATTAAATATTGCTTCTTTCTTTTCTCTTTTCTCTTCCTTCATTTCTAAAATTTTAAAGGTTTCTAAAGTACCAATAAGTTGATCAATGGTATACTTACTAAAATCATTACTTTCTTGTATGGCACACCTTGTTGGCTTGTAGGATTTACGCAAAGTCAACAATATCTTATGAACAACATCACATTCATCCAAATGTCTATTGGCAGCTCTAATGCCATCAACAAGATCAATCACTCTATGAATATAGTTCTCAACACCTTCATCTTCAAGCATTCTCATATACTCATACTTCTACTTCAATTTCATCAGCCTAGCTTGTTTAGTCTTTGGATCTCCTTCATATGCCAAACACAACTTGTTCCATACAACTCTAGCTTCTTTCAATCCTTTTACACTTCCAAACGCTGAATTGCTTATACAATTGAAGATTATAGTTGTAGCCTTCTCATTAGTGTCCTTTAGATTTATCTCATTCAAATTCTGAGGACCACCCTATGAAGGTGTATATCCAGTCTGAATGATTTCCCAAATTGTATTCTGAAATGTCTCCAAATGTGACTCCATTCTTTCTTTCTAGTACATAAAGTTTCTACCATCAAAGATTAGAACCTTGTAATGCACATCCTGCTGTTAGGATAACCGGTGAACAACTGAGAGGGGGGGTGAATCAGTTGTTCACAAATTATAACTTTTAATCCATAATATAACCTTAAACAAATCAAGTACCAGTAAAGCACAAACAGATGCCGGTAGAAATAGATACCGCTAAATAATACAACTTAACAATTAACCAGATAATCAATGCAAAGCAACCATACCACATAACACCATGATTTGTACGTGGAAAACCCAGAAAGGGAAAAAACACTGTAGGAAGCCTACCCACAGTCAAATGATACTTCTACAGAAAGTATGTGTTATAATGAGGGGCCTACACTTGCAGGAAGGCACACTGCCTAGAGCGTACTGCTCATTACAAAAGAGTCTCACTGACTACAGAGAGGCTACAACCTTCTCAAGATAAATGGACAACAATCCAATAGAGTGAACTGCTAGAAATAGCATCTACTATGTCTAATTATAGTCTTGGTTAAGCTCAATGCCAAAGGACTCAATCCTCTTTTGAATCTAATCCAATCACCAATGATCGATCAACTCCTCTTCGAGAATGATATTACAATATTCACACATTACATTCCTTGACCATGACCTTTCCCAATAACCATCATACTTTATAAAGAGTTTCTACCTCTTACTTATACAAACCCTAAGGCCTAAACCAATTAGGTCGGCCACCTAAAGATATTACAATAATATCATAACATAATTCCTTATTACAATGATATGCCATGTCGGCTTAAGATCAAAACAATAATAACAAATCCATAAAACATCTTGAATCATCTAGGTAAAGTGTAGAGTACATGCTAGCATGATACCAGTCTATAACCTAGATAGGTATCGGACCTATTCTAGGTCCACCATGCAAAAGAAATGTCTTCAAGCAATTGAAACACGATCAACGAACATCTTCAGTATCTTGAAATCCTCGAAGAAGCTGCACCAACACCAATTGTGCATCTTGCAATGATTCCTCATTGAAAGCTTTGCCAGTAAAGACTTAAACTAGTGTCGCTAAGGGTTTACCGGAGTGTATGATAACATCCAATTACTAAGCCAATACCAACTGACCAAAACATGCTCATGGAGCATATAACATATGAAATCCAATATACTTCACAGATCCAAACATGTTGGAAGTGTCCAATAGATAATCTCTCCTGTCGGTAACACTAGATTTTATATCGGTAACCTGTCTGCCAGTAACCATCCATATCAGCCAATATAACTTTGTCTGTCGGTAACAGCTAGTGTTGACATCAGTGAAAAAACATCAATTCCACACATAATCAATTCATCCATAATGCCAACAATCTCCCCCTTTGGCATTGATGGAAACACTAGATGTGAAAAACATCTAAGTACCAAGAAATGTCAAACAAGTCTCCTCCTGTGGAAGACAACCAACAATCAATAGCTCTCCCCTTGTGAATGATATCTTTGTAAGGCTCTAAACAAATCTCTCTCCCCAATGTATACAAATTTTCTTTTATTTTCACATCAATATCTCTCCCCCTTTGACATCAATGCCAAAAACCTGACAAAAATATCAAAATAATGATATAAACCTCTAAATATCAAAGATGACTCCTCCTCCTAAGTAGTAGCACCACTCATCAGTGCTAGAATGAATAATGTTTCTAATAATACATGTCGCACTGATGACAAACTTCATTAATTAAGTCTTTGCTGGAGGGACAGAAACCCCTAACCTATCTCTCAAGTATTCAAATGATTCCTTAGACAACAGTTTTGTGAATATGTCTACAATATGTTCTTTAGTGTTCACATACACCAATTTGACTTCCTTTGCTTCTACCTTGTCCTTCAGAAAGTTATACTTTATTGAAATATGCCTAGTCTTAGAGTGAAATACCGGATTCTAAGATATGTCAATAGCTATAGAGTTATCACAGTAGATAACTACTGGTTCACTACAGTTTACCCTGATATCCTTCAACATTTGCTTCATCCACAAAACCTAAGTGCAATTAGTTTCTACTACAACATATTCAACTTCTATAGTAGATAAAGAAATGCATGACTTTTTTTGCTTATCCATGAAACCAATTTCTTTCCAAGAAAGAAAGCTCCACCAGAAGTGCTCTTCCTATCATCAGTATCACCTACCCAATCTGAGTGAGTATATGCACATAAAGTGAAATCATCATTTCTAGAATATCATAAACCATATTCTGTTGTTCCTTGCAAATATCAGAATATCCTCTTTACTGCACATTCATGATTTTCTTTAGAATTACTTTGATATCTTGAAACAATACTTACTGCATTCATAATATCAGGTCTAGTCTAAGTTAGATATAATAGACCACCAATCATAGATTTATACCTTGTCGGATTTACCGGTGAAGAAGTATCCTTGATAGATAATTTCTCACTTGTAGCCATAGGAGTACTTGCCAGTTTGGAATTCTCCATACCAAACTTTTTCAACAATTCCCTCAGATACTTATTTTGATAGATAAAAATGCCTTTGTCAGTTTGAGTAATCTACAAAAATAAGAAAATTTTCATCTCACCAATCATGGACATTTCAAATTCATTTTTCATGTTGTTAGCAAATTCCATGTACAGTTTATCTTCTCCTCCAAAAATGATAACATAAACAAAAAATTCAATAATCAGAATATCATTATCAGTGATCTTATAATATAGATTAGTATCAGCAGTGCCTTTAGTAAAACCAAGCTTCAAAAGATATTTATCCAACCTTGCATACCAAGCTCTAGGAGCCTGGTTCAAACCATATAAAGCTTTCTTCAATCTGCAAACCATGTCTTTGTCGTCTATCAGTGAAAATCCATCAGGTTTTTGAATGTAAACTTCTTCCTCAAGCTCACCATTCAAAAATGTACATTTGACATCCATTTGATAAACCTTATAGTTCTTATAAGTTGCATAGGCAAGAAATAGTCTAACAACTTCAATTCTAGCTACAGGTGCAAATGTCTCACCATAATCATTTCCTTCCATTTGAGAATATCCTTTACAAACCAATCTAGCCTTGTTTCTTATAACTTTACCATCCTCATTTATTTTATTCCTAAAAACTTATTTAGTTCCAATAACATTCTTATTTTTAGGTCGGGGAACTAAAGACCAAGTTTCATTCTTCTCTATTTGATCTAATTCATCTTCCATAGCCTTTAACCAATGTTTATCCTTACTAGCTTCAATAATAGTTGCCAGTTCAACTTGAGAAATAAGATATACCTCTTCATTTACTAGTTTTCTTCTTGTCATTACTCCCTTGTTTCTATCTCCATTAATTTGATCTTCAGAATGATTTAATCGTACATACCTTGGAGTCTTTTGAACTTCGGGTTCACCACTCTGATCATTAGTCACAGTTGAATGCTCAGACTTTGCCAGTGTAACTATTTCAAATTTTTGTACCAGTTGAGGCATTGTTGGTTCAGTTATGATCATTTCCACTGTTGGTTCCCTATCATATGATATAGAATGATTTATGTATTGTTCATCCACTTTCATATTAGCACTTTCCACAATTTTCTGCAATCTTTTGTTATAACATCTATATGCTTTTCTTTGAATTGAATAACCAAGAAATATCCCTTCATCACATCTAGGATCAAACTTTACAATTGAATCATCTCTTTTGATATAACATTCACTTCCAAATTTTTTGAAATACTTAATAGTAGGTGTATGCCCAAACCATAGTTCATAAGGGGTCTTACAGGTTTCAACTTTGATGTGAACTCTGTTTAGTGTGTAGACTGTTGTACTTACTGCTTCTCTCCAGTAGATATGAGGCAATTTGGCTTCCATCATCATAGATCTGGCTGCATCTAAAATAGTTTTGTTCTTTCTTTCAATTACTTCATTTTTCTAAGGAGTCCTAGGTGCAGATAGTTGTCTCCTGATTCCATTTGTCTCACAACAACTGTTAAATTCATGAGAAGTGAACTCACCACCATGATCTGATCTTAGACATTTAATTTTCAATCCAGTTTTTGTTTCAAGCTTCACTTTAAAGATCTTGAATTTATCAAAAGCTTCATACTTCTCCCTCAGAAAAGTCACCCACAACATTCTAGAATAGTCATCAATAATCAGCATGAAATACCTATCACCTTGAAAGCTTCTAGTCCTTTCTTGACCGCATAAGTTAGTGTGAATCAAATCAAGTACATCATTAGATTTATCATGTATGATTTTAAAAGAACTCCCAACTTGCTTACCTAATTGACATTCCTTACATACCAGATTATGAGGCTTCATAATCTTAGGTATATCTCTAACTGCCTTAGTTGAACTGATCTTAACAATACAATAAAAATTAACATGACACAACCTCTTATGCCATAGCTAACTCTCATCAATATGAGAAATCAAACATGTCTTATTACCACTGTTCAAGTGAAAGATGTTACTTCCTGTCTGAATATCGGTTGCAATCTCCAAACTAGTCTTATTAATGATTTTGCATTTTCTATCCTTAAACTGAAGTTGAAAACCCTTATCAACTAATTGACCAACACTCAAAAGATTATACCTTAAACCTTCTACATAATAGACATTATCAGTGTTATGCTTTCCATCCAAATAAATAATACCTCTACCTTTGATCATACATGCTTTGTCATCTCCAAATCTGACTTAACCACCATTATATTCTTGCAGTGACATAAATTTTCTCTTATCTCTAGTCATATGGTGTGAGCATCCACTATCAATTAGCCATTCATCCTTCTCTTCAACTTTTTCTGCCAGGGCCTTCTCTTCTTTTTTGATAGCCGGTTCTGGTTCATCTTCCTTCAAAGCATAGAACACCCATTCCTTTCCATTTCTAGATCTACTACCAGAGTCTTCTGTCGGTTCATCTCCAGAGTCATCAGTTACTCCTTCCTCATCTGCTATGTAGCAGTGTTTGTTTTTCTTGAATCTATATCTGTTTGAGTTAGGCTTAAAAGTTTTCTTGACTCTTTCCTCAAACCTTGCATTCCTTTCAGGACATCTAGATGCAAAATGACCAATCTTATTACATGAAAAACATTTAAAAGGTGCTTTTCCTTCATACTTACTTCCCATTGGACCTTTAGGTACTCTTCTAGTGAATATGGCTTCAATTTGCTCAAGCTCTTCATCTTCTTTCCTCATGTCTTCTAGTTCTTTTTCATATAGGGCTCTCCAATCACTTTTTCTGGTAGATGTTGATGATGATGCATGAAAAGAAGGTTCATACTTTACAACTCCAGAAGATCCAAATTCTTCAAGATCAAAAATACATAATGTTGGCATTCTACACTCTTATGAGAATAGTTGATATTGTCATTGATGGCAACCAACTGGCAACCCATCGGCAATAGATTTCTACATGCCTGGCATCACATATATTATACACCGATAGACATCAGCACCGACAGGCACTTACATAGGAATTTAGATTACATCGGCAACAAAGCATACCGGCACTCCAGCCGACATGGGATGATTTTTTGTTTATTGTAATATAATTATCTTTTGTAAGCCGACATGGTATATTGTAAAAGACTCGTATATGTATGAGATCTTATAGGTCATTTTGACGATGAGATGTATGATATGTATGGTAGAAAATAATTGTTTAGTCACAGCGAAGGTTTTTGGTTAAGGAATCTATCTGAGCTTAAACCAGTACTGTTTTGAGCAGTACATTGTATTGGATTTAATTATCCATTTTATAGTCAATGTGACTCTTCATTGAGTAGTGAGCTATAGGCTGTTGGCCTCCCTACATGTGCAGGCCCCTTTATTGTAAGTAGTATTTATTCATTGGCCAGTGAGTAAATATTGTGGGTCACAAATCCCACCGAGGTTTTTCCCACACCAGGTTTCCTTGTTAAAATATCTTGTGTTATGGTGTGTTTCTATGTTGTCTCTGTTATTTGTGTTTACTACAATAATTCTTATTTACCGGTACACTTTTTTGGGTTGCAAAGTTATCAATAAGTTTAAATATTCTACTAACTAGTTAGACACTGATTCACCCCCCCCCCCCTCTCAATGTCTTTGGGACTATCATTGAATCTAATAATTGGTATCAGAGTCTGGTCCTCTATTTGCAAAAGTCTAACAGCTTGAGGGGGATTCTAAATTCGGTATAGATGGAGAACTTAAGAAAATAGTTGGAAGGAGCTCTTGAAGATTTTGATGCAGAAAAATTAAAGAATATCAAACTTGAAGATGATCTAAGGACTACACAGGAATTCATAAAAGGACTTCAGGAGAACTTTGTTAGAGCACAAAACAAAAGAAAAGAACTTCATGAGAAAATGCAGAATGATGAAGATGAAAAGGAAACTCTTAGAGACATTGCTAATAAGCTAAGGCAAGAGAACACTAATATGAAGAATGAAATGCAAGATATGACTATGAGGTTATGTAAGGATATTGAAGACAGAAAGAAGAATGAAGAAGACTTGACTAGGAGACTTAATGATGCTGGGAATGAAAATCTAAGACTTAGTCATGAAAATGATATGCTAAAGACATATCTGATTCACATGCAACATGATAAAGCTGATCTTGTGAGACAAGTTGGAATTCTGGAAAATAAGTTGGTCACTGCAAATGAACACAAAGACAAATTCAAGAGAATTTCAGAAAAACTTGATGACATGCTTAAAAGATAGAAACCTAATGGAGATACAAAATGGACTTGGATTTGAACATGGAGAAAGTTCCGGTACTGCAAATAATCAAGATCAGAACAAACCAGTAAGACAAGCTAATGCTTATAATTTAATGGGAAATATTTTAATTGCAACAAATATGGTCACAGAGAAAATCAGTGTAGATTTAGAAATAATCAGAATACAAACTCACCCACCGGTCAGTGTTCCAAATGCAACAAAGTTGGTCATAATTTAGAAAATTGCAGAATGAATGTGAAAGCTATGTTTGTGGAAGATTTGGGCATTTATCTAATCAATGTAGATCACAAACCGGTCAAGGATATGGCAAGTCTATTCGGAGGAATAATGTAACTTGCTATGCATGTAACAAGATTGGTCATATTGCAAAATTCTGTAGAAGCAAGAATACACCGGCAAACAGTAAAGGATATAGTTTGAAGTGCAAAGAAAAGGTAGATGAAGTAAAGCAAGAATTTTGAAAACAATGGATTAAGAAGAGTGATCAGAGAATTGATGAAACTATCTCTGCACTGGTAGAACAGAGTAATCCTCCACCAGCAGGAGATTCTTCATCTAACTGAGGAATAATCCTTAAGGGGTATTGCAACAAGTTGAAAATCATGCATTCTACCCTTGGTTGATGGTGAGAAGATACATTTCTTCTTTACCGACAGGTGTGTTAAGTTTTCACTCAACCATCGAGCATTTAATACAGTTTTAAAGAACCTTTTTGGCTATAAAGCACTGAAAAACCCTCATTTCAACTCACCAAACATTCAAATATTCAGAGAGCATGAAACTGAGCAAGGGAATCCTAAGGTGAAGCTGCGAAGTGATTTTCAAGCATTCAGAATTTTGGTTAAGAGGTATTTATCTTTTGAAATGGCATCCTCATCTTCTGTTTTTGAGTTTATTGCAAAACCTATCATTGTGGAAAACGTCAAATGCCCTAGACCCATATTTAAGATTATCCCGAGATTGAAAAGAAGGATGATTATGTCGGAGCTTTTTCAAAAAATTTGAAGGGTGTAGCATTTGCAGAAGACCCTAGAATCTACATACATTGCAACATAGAAAATCTAAGGACTGAGGATTTGAAGAAAATAATTAATGAGGTTATTATCGATGGAAATGGTGTGATTAAACCTGAACATAAGATTGTGGAAGACTGAGGTTTTGTAGAGATTCTGAACAATCTTGAATTTCCAAAGGAAGTTGTAAGACTTGTATTGAGCATCCATGGAGATTTCATGTGGTTAGAGTCAGTTTGCAAGATAACCAGGGAAGCAATTAAGGTAGTTATTGGTTTACCTTCAACCGGTAGTAGGCCTGATAAAACCAAGAAAATACCTAACAAGGGAGTTATGGAGTTAACCGGAGCCACATATGATAGCAGATCACTTAGAGTGAATGATGTTAAGGATATAAATGTGAGATATGTGAGTATGGTACTAGGATACAAAGCAACTAATGCAAATAGACTGAATTCTGTTTCTAGCCTTTGTATTCACAGTGCATATGAGATGGTGAACAATAATGCTAAGATAGATGTTTGCGAATGGCTTAAAGATGAATTAATTGACAATTTGAAAAAGATTAAGGGAGACAAGAAAGGTACTTTCCATTTTGGAAACCTACTAGTATGCCTGATGTTATACTTTACCAAAGAGATACCTAGCATAGGTCACAAGGATTTTGGTTATGACATCCCGGTAGGAAAACAGATACAGGAAGCTTTCACCTATATGGGCGCTAACTGTGATAAGAACATTACAGACTACTTTAAAATATTTCAAACTAAGATGAGAGCAAGAGAGAGACTACCACAAAGCATAATTGATAAGTATGACAAGAAAATCCTTTTTGTCATTAAGCGAGATGAGACTTGGATGGAAGCAGTAAGCCCTAGAACTATTTGGGTTACTGAGATGGGTTATGAGGTAGACCTACCTGTTCTAGAGACATATGCTAAAGCTCTACTTGATGCACCAAGGGATCCATCTGAGAAATTATTTGGTAATGCAGAAACTATTGAGAATAATGTATCTATGCAGAAAAGGACAAAAAGAAGAGAAAATTTTATCAGAGATGCCTCCAAGAAGGTTAAAGAAATCAAAGAAAATGTCATGAATATCAGTGGTATATCAGCAAGTGATCTTGAAGGACTGCAACCTGAAGCACATGTTTCACCGATTATAACATCTTCTGATACTGATAGTGGAAAGGCTACTGAGTTTAAGAGAGTGGAAAGGAAAAGGAAAACTTCACCGATACCTTCTCCTACTCCTAAGAAAACCAAGACACTAAGGAAAAATTAGCAGGCAGTTAGGGAACCACAGAAGAAGCTTACACCAAAGAAGAAACAGACACTGCTTACCCCCACACTGGATGATCTACTGAATGAGATTACAGAGGAAGGAAATTTGTCTAATGTAAATAAATGGTATAATTCTTTTAAATATTTTGATAGGGAAACAATTGAAGAAAGCATTATTCTAAATTTGGATATATACAAGAAAGTTTTGATAGAAGTGATTGATGAGTTACCCAATGATTTATACATGAGATTGGGAGCTAAAAGGCTATCTGTGATGGAACTGGACAAGAAGTTGAAAATTGAAGCACTCTTGGTTGTACATCTGGTAAATTCTAAAGAAGAGATAGATGAGCTTATTTATGATGCTAACCGATCAGTATTTGTCAGTGGACACCGACAAGTAAGCCTAATGGATGGAAGGGTTAAAGAAATTGCTGATGAGACTACAGATAAATGGGACATATTTTTTGTTGAGAAGGAAAAGCAAGAAGAAAGAAATAGACCAAAAATGGAAAAGACATTCAAGGTATATCAGAAAGACAAGGGAAAAGGTAAAATAGGTGTTGTACCTTCTATAAAAGTAACATATAACATCCCTCCACTAGCTAAGGACACCCCTCCTTCAACATCACCAGTTCATACAGCTAATCCACCAGATATAGATACTGAAGGTATAACTCATGATGATACTAACCTAGAGTCTAAGATACTTTTCACCATGAGTGTAGATACTCAAGATATAAACATTGTTGTGGACAAAGAAACTACAGAGGTTAAGGCAGATAGTGTTGAGGACAACAAGATTTTAGAGAAACTGGCACACAATGTTGATTCTCAGAGCACTGAGATACCAACTAAAACAGAGCAACCGGAGACTGAGAAACCAACAAAGGATAAGACAACTAGCATAGGGCCACCAAAATTTGAGAAACCAACAGTGGTACAGATAGAGAAACAATCTGAGGCAGAGGTTCATGTTGAGTCTGAGACACTGGAAGTTATAGAGATGCTTAATCAAACTGAGAAACCATCAAAGGTAGAGGTACAAACATAGACAAATCTACTGGAAGAAAATGTAAGTAAAGTGGATACATTGGATGGAAATAAAGAGGATGTAGTGAAGGTAATCGGTCAGACATCTGTTGAGAAGAAACCCACAGCAGAACCGAGCACATCTACAGGTGAATTCAAACCCACTAACATTACAGAGGTTCTATTGGATTCTATTAAAAGGATAACTAATTGCAATACCTTAGAATTTAAGGCAATTGATAACACTTTAGCTATCTTGAAGATGATTGCCCCTAATTGTAAGATAGATCACATTAATGATTCTTTAGGTAAATTGGACACATTATCCAAATTCATTGTTGATAATGTAATAACCATAGATAAGGTGAATGAGGATACTATTAAGGAGAGAGTTGACAAATAAAAAAACACATTCTTTGAGAACACCATAAAGAAATGTCCCGATCATTTGGATACACTTTTACTAGTACTTTATTCTACAATTTTGGAGTATAAGAGTTATATAGAGAAGCATGTAAACCTCACTGTTTGACAGAGGACATTGATGACAAGATCAAAAAGACAAAAAGAAATTGATGACATTGTGGATAATATAATAGGTTCATCTAGACTTATATCAGTTTTTGAGTAGGAAATGGCAGTTTTTGAGGAGAAGTTGGAGAAACTTGAGAAAGAGAAGGCAAGAATAAGGTCCAATGCTCGGGAACTCAAAAGTAAACTTGGTCCAAAGTTGGACAATCTTATTACTTAGAGAATTGAATTATCTAAGGCAATAGTATTGTTGGCATATGATGAACCAGCATGGTGATATGATGATAATGTATGTTGTCATTGATGTCAATAAGTACAAGTGAACAGGTATGCAGATTGGAAGAAGTTGGTGAATTGGTATGAAGAGATGCAGTGAACTGGTGTCGAGGTTTCACTGAGTGTGACTACCGGTTGGTAGTCTCAGCTCTAGGGTTTTCAGTTTGACAATCTTTCTATTCTATGATGAGTTAGATAAGAGATGAAGATGAGATCGTGATGCCACGTCAGCTTTGTGCATGTGAAGGATTTCCTTGAGGATCTTGCATGTGAAGATCGACTGCATTAAAAGTCTACCTCGGGAATGAACATTCCTCTTAGTGGTGTGAGAAGAAAGTGTGATGAGTTACTGATTTTTATGTGTGGTGAAGAATGGACGATGCAAATTGTCTTGTGATCTGTTTGAAATTGTATTGCTCTATGTAAAGTGTTTGGATGGTCAGGAGTGGATAGCTTGTATTGTAACCCTAAAATGCTTAGGGTTTAGGGTTTATGCTACCGACCTAATTATTGTCTATAAGGTCGATGATGTTTGTTATTGTAAGTTGTTGGAAAATTTTGTGTGTGTATCTGAGTGATGAGATACTTGCCAAACCCATGAGAGAAAACTGTAGAGTGTGATTGCAGAGTAGAGGAACTGAAAATGATCTACCTTAGCATATAGTGTTGTTATCAGATCAAAGCTTTACCTGTTGTCTTCTAACCATTTCAACATAAGGAAAATCCCTTTTTCGGGTAGCTTTAATAGGCTTACTATAAATCCTCTAACCAGGTGACTCAAGTTCATTGAGTTTTTTAAATCCTCTAGCAAGGTAACATTTAACAGGGTATATAGCCATCCCTTAATCGGGTGATCTTTAACATGATCGGTTCCTAGCAGAACCTTATTGTAAAGTCTTTAACTAGACTAGGCTCCTAACAGAGCGAGCTTAAAAAGAGTTCAAAAACAAGCTTGTGGGTATTCATCCCCACCATGGTTTTTCCCATTTGGGTTTCCATGTGAAAAATCTATATGTCATGAGTTGTGCATTTTTCATGTGATGATTAAATATTCTTTGTTTAAGTGATTATGCATGTAGATGGTATTGTTGACACACCACATGTATATGTTTATGAGTGAAGTAGTTATCAAGTATTAAATGTATTTGAAGTGTTCAGACTTACCGGTCTATGCTGTTTGAAGTCTTACTATGTTTAACTGGTATTGCCATGGTTAAGTTCAGTAATGAAGACAACCGGTTAGTGTTGTTTTAGCTTGATAAGATTGTTTTTTAGAAATTTTTTGTCTATGTTGATTTACCCCCCCTCTCAATACCATTTAGGGTATTTGTTTTTCATCATTATTCATCAAGTACAAGGAGAGCGATCACCGGAGCACCAAATGCACTATCTCACCGGTATGATCCAATAGACTGAGGCAAGTCTAAATGACAACAACAAGTTTATGCAAAGTCTGAATCTAGTTTTGGTGGACATCTTCCAGATAGTAACCAACTGGTTATAGATCTTGAGGTAGCATTTTTGCACTCTTTTGATTATTTATGACATCCTTTGTCATTGATGTCAAAGGGGGAGTAGTGGATTGAAAAATGCATGTACAAAGGAGATCACTTGCTCAGGGGGAGCACATCTTTTTGGATTTCAATTTTGGGATAACAATTTTGGTTTTTTCTCATGAGTGTTGCCATCAATGCCAAAGGGGGAGATTGTTGGCATTCTACACTCTTATGAGAATAGCTGATGTTGTCATTGATGGCAACCAATTGGAAACCAACATGGTATATTTTAAAAGACTCATATATGTATGAGATCTTATAGGTCATTTTGACAATGAGATATATGATATGTATGGTAGAAAATAATTGTTTAGTCACAGCGAAGGTTTTTGGTTAAGGAATCTATTTGAGCTTAAACTGGTACTGAACCTGGCATTAGAGATGTTGTTTTGAGTAGTACATTGTATTGGATTTAATTATCCATTTCAAGTGAGTGCGACTCTTCATTGAGCAGTGAGCTCTAGGCTATTGGCCTCCTTGCATGTGCAGGCCCCTTTATTATAAGTAGTATTTATTCATTGACCAGTGAGTAAATATTGTGGGTCACAAATCCCACTAATTTTTTTCCCACACTGGGTTTCCTTGTTAAAATATCTTGTGTTATGGTGTGTTTCTATGTTGTCTCTGCTATTTGTGTTTACTGCAATAATTCTTATTTACCAGTACACTATTTTGGGTTGCAAAGTTATCAATAAGTTTAAATATTTTGCTAACCGGTTAGACACTGATTCACCCCCCCCCTCTTAGTGTCTTTGGGACTATCATTGAATCTAACAGATAATTTCCCAATCAGAATGTCTTTGTTAACTGAATTGTTTGTCATTGTTCTTAACTCATTAATTGCAGTTGCCTTCATCTTGTAATCTAGCGGAAGGGCTCTCAAGACTTTGGAAACTATTTCATCTTCACTTAGAAATCCTCCACAACATTGAATTCCCATAAAAATTTCATTTACTCTTTCCATAAACACAACATTTCTTTTATTTTCTTCCATTTTCAAGTTTTCATACCTTACCCAGTAACCATCAAGTTTAGTAATTTTAACAGTAGGGTCACCTACATCCAGAGTTTTCAATTTATCCCATATAACCTTAGCTAATGATTTGTTAGTCAATCCCATAATCTGTTCATTAGTAAGTGCACACAAGAGGGCTTCTCTTGCTCTGCAATAATTTTCAATATTCTTATCTAGGTCTGCAAGAGCAGGATTGCTAGATGTCAGATCATAAGGTGTGTATCCTTTCTCAGTGATCTCCCAAATATCCTTTCCAAGACATCTAAGATGAGTCTCCATTTGAATTTTCCATATCCCATAATTTGTTCCATCAAGCTTAGGGATTTCTCTTTTGAAAATAGCTATCGGTGGATTAGAAGTGTTAGCTACCATAGGATCTACCTCAAGCGGTTAAGCTTTTGCAAAAGAGGACCAAAACTTTGATACCAATTGTTAGGATAACCGGTGAACAACTAAGAGGGGGGGGGGTGAATCAATTGTTAACAGATTATAACTTTTAATCCACAATATAACCTTAAACAAATCAAGTACTGGTAAAGCACAAACAAATGCCGATAGAAACAGATACCGGTAAACAATACAACTTAACAATTAACTAGATAATCAATGCAAATAAACCATACCACATAACACCATGATCTGTACGTGGAAAACCCTGAAAGGGAAAAAACACTATGGGAAGCCTACCCATAGTCAGATGATACTTCTGCAGAAAGTATGTGTTACAATGACGGGCCTGCACTTGCAAGAAGGCACACTACCTAGAGCGTACTGCTCATTACAAAAGAGTCTCACTGACTATAGAGAGGCTACAACCTTCTCAAGATAAATGGACAACAATCCAATAGAGTGAACTGCTGGAAATAGCATCTACTATGCCTGATTACAGTCCTGGTTAAGCTCAATGTCGGAGGACGAAATCCTCTTCAGAATCCAATCTGATCACCAATGATTGATCAAATCCTATACCAGAATGATATTACAATATTCACACATTATATTCCTTGACCATGACCTTTCCCAATAACCATGATACTTTAAAAAGAGTTTCTACCTCTTTCTTATACAAACCCTAAGGCCTAAACCAATTAGGTCGGCCACCTAAAGATATTACAATAATATCATAACATAATTCCTTATTACAATGATATGCCATCTTGGGTTAAGATCAAAACAATAATAAAAAATCCATAAAACATCTCAAATCATCCAGGTAATGTGTAGAGTACATGCTAGCATGATACTGGTCCATAACCAAGATAGGTACCTGACCTATTTTGGGTCCACCACGCCAAAGCAATGTCTTCAAGCAATTGAAGCATGATCAACAAACATCTTTAGTATCTTGAAATCCTCGAAGAATCTGCACCAACACCAATTGTGCATCTTGCAATTATTCCTCATTGAAAGCTCTATCGGTAAAGCCTTAAACTAGTGTCGGTAAGGGTTTACCAGAGTGTATGATAACATCCAATTACTAAGACAATACCAACTAACCAAAACATGCTCATGGAGAGTATAACACATGAAATTGAATATACTTCACAGATCCAAACATGTCGGAAGTCTCCAACACATAATCCCCCTACCGGTAACACTAGATCTTATATCAGTAACCTGTATGTCGATAACCATCCATATCAGCCAATGTAACTTTGTCTGCCAGTAACAACTGGTGTTGAAATCAATGACAAAATATCAATGCCACACATAATCAATTCATCCATAATGCCAACACCTACACCATATCGGATCTACCTCAAGCGATTAATCTTACTTAAGAAGAACCTTTCTCTAATACCAATTTTTTATCCCATGGCAAGATTGAGAGGGAAGGTGAATCAGTCTAAACCAAAATAATACAACACATAAACAATTAATCAACAATACATATTCAACATATGAACACTAAGATTTTCTACATGGAAAACCAAAATAGGGAAAAACCACGTTGAGCACTTGCCCACAAAATATATCCATTATGTATATCAAATTATAATAAAAAGAGATCACTGATCCGGACTTGTAAACCAAGGCTAACTGCTCTTGGTGTAAGATATGAAATAGGACTTGCAAAAGCTAACACTAACTACAACAGGGTAAGATAAAAAAATCAATTGAAAAGAAGATTCTCCTGATCATGAAGCTATCCTTGAACTCTGCATCAAACAACCAATATTAGCACACACAACTCAGACATCAACTATCAACACTTTGTCTCACAACTCTGTCACAGTCTCAACATAACTTGCATATCATTCGAACACAACTCTTCTTATTTTCTCTTCACTGAATTTTGCACACTTCCTCTATTCTTCACACACTCTCACTTTTCTTCCTCTCGCCATACAACTCACTCATATACACTTTCCTTATATACAAGATAGATCATCAAAAAATGATCCAAGTC
Source organism: Cryptomeria japonica (assembly GCF_030272615.1). Lineage (NCBI taxonomy): Eukaryota > Viridiplantae > Streptophyta > Pinopsida > Cupressales > Cupressaceae > Cryptomeria > Cryptomeria japonica. The sequence goes on from NC_081411.1 coordinate 529,976,261, forward strand.
GAAGTGAATCAAAATATACCTTTTGAATCAAAAACCCACACGTTAATCCACTCTAGGAGAAAGAGGGGACTAAAACACATCTTCCAAAGATTAATTCACCGATCCACAATCATCAAAATATAACAAATATCATATCAACATGCTATGCATCTGTATAAGAAAATAATGGTCAAAACATATTCTCTAATGTAAATAACACAAATTTGGATCTCCACATGCTACAGTGTAACCCATAACACATCAACCAATCATCCTGAAAACATATCCTGACCTAAGGATATGTCTAACAAAAAATATCATAACTAGCTATGAATAATGCCACAACATTTGGAGAATAGAAAGATACTTCCGAACCACAGAACTATCATATCCATGATACCAAAACTATATCCAAAGAAGATAACAATAAAAAACAATGTCAGAAATACTTTCCAAATCCAAACACTTCTAGAATAATCAATGAACTCTTGCATCACTAACAAATCAAGATATTTTTGTACCAAAAACATTTCAGATCAACACCTATCCAAAACTAAAAGTTTAACAACAATGACAACCAGAACAACACATACTTCCAACACTTTCAACTCTAAAAAAATATTTGTATGAAATTAATGTTTGTGAATAAAAGGTTTTCATCCTCTAATCACTTGGAACCCATGAGTTTTCGTCTACAAGCCTCCAAATCCAAGGGGTTTTTATTCGTTGAAGGAAATACAAACACACATGTTCAGTATCAAATTATGAAAAGATCAGATCCCTGTAAAATGACAATCTTCACATAGTTATATTCATTGAGTCCAAATTGGGCACCCAATACCTCAACTACCTTTTGAATGAAGATTCTTGTATAGATATTAAAATTGGTGGATGAAAATTTTCATGTAAATTATCATAGCCTTTGGTAAAATTGTTATGGATGTTCTTTTCTAAATTTTGCATTTAACACCAATATGCTTCTAAACTCCAATGCCCCACTTGTGTTGGTAGATATTTTATTTCATATTTAATTTTTTTTTAAATGAATGTTACATTATGACAATATTAAATATTAAATGAATTATTTTACCTATATTGACCAATTAAATTTCATGAAAATAAGATGGATTAATGAAGATCATCAAATCACTATTTTTATAAAGGGGACAAGATATTGATGGACTACAAAAGGAGGTGAAACAATCATCGATGAGAGGAGAAATCCTTTATGAAACTCCAAAAAATAACACAATCATTGAAAACCTTTATAAAATTCCCAACATCCTCACGCCCTTACACATTCTGCAAAGCCTCTAACAAAATTTTGTGGAGCAGCTCATCCTCCTCCTCAAACCATTTGTTGCATCTTTTTATAATCTCAGTGAATGTCACCAAAATAAGAGGAAGACATCACAAGGGATCTCACAGCCTATGTTGACTTCTTAAGGTAGAAATTCAAGATAAGGATGCATAGCTTCAACACTAAGGAGATATCCTTTAAGAAACAATGTATATTACTTCCTAGATAAAGATTTATAGCTCTGATAAATAAAGGAAGAGATAGCTGCAAAACAATATTTTGCAAAAAATGTAAAGAGATCCTTTTGAAGGATGCATAGTGAAAGTAGGAATAGCTCTTTTCCTACAAGTTTCGCCTCCAACAATAGAGGAGATATTTAATAAAGATGACATTTGTTGAAAAGGAACATAAATTAAGAATGCACACCTTCCCCATTGCTAGAAAAAGTGGATTCTTCATGATGGATTACACACAATCACTAAGGAGAGATTATCCATAAAAGACAAACCTTTTCAAGAGAAGAATAGGTCCTAACCAAGGGACACACATGCTCGTGCATGGATGATAATTTCTTGCAAGAAAGGACATAAAGTTATGAAATATGCAACTCAACAAAGGAAAAGAAAATCCTTGAAAATAGAGAGGATGATCAACATTATTCTTGTCCCCCAAGCATGGATATGAGAATAATAAAGATTATTATGTTGCCAACCAAGTAGATATCATTTATAAATACACATACCTTTAAAGAAAAGAAAAATATATAATCAGGAATACTTTTTCCAATAAGAGGAAGGAGATCCTCAGCAAGGATATGCATGTCCACAATCAAGTATAGATCATTATGAAAGACACAACTCCATGAAGGGAAAGAAGGAAGGAATGATTGAACAAACTATTTCTGCCCCCCAATGTAGAGACAATAAATAAGTAGGCTATTGTTTTTCTACCCAAGTATGATTGTACATAAATTTGTACCACCACAAATGATAAAGAGCCCCCAAATATGTAAGCTACTAAGGTCACTTAGTGAGTTGCAACATAATAGGCGATGGGAGTGCTACTACACTAATTTCAATTTTGGATCGAGAAAAAGCACGAGATTTGGTTTAATATGAATATGAGCTCTATCACATAAATCTTGGACAAATACTTTAAAATCCTTACAATCTCTAATAGAATGAGAATAACTATGATGAAAGAGGCAATATCCACTACCATATTTGTTCTTATAATTATTGATAAATCTCACAAAAGGAAAAGTAATTTTTCTATCATATTTGAGTCTCCTAAAGATTATTTTTGCTAGATTTTCTCTCTTGTTAACATGGATAGGTCTTGTCCCCTGAGGGATTGAAGGACAAGGTTATGGTAAAATAATTGATAAAAGCGGGGGGGGAGGATTTTTTTCATGAACATTGTAATTTGTTGTAGAAGGAAATGTTGAAGGGCTAGAGAGATGAATAGATGAGGAAGGAATATGCTTTGTAGGGAGATTCTTGTTTCTATCATCATTATGAACATATCAACTTTATTAGGAGGGGAAGTATCCTCATCATATAAAGCTTCATATTTTCTCACTATTTTGTTAGGACATAGGTCATGAATGAAATGCATAACATCCTCTTGTCTTAAAATATGTTTGTGGTTAAGATAATCCCTAGGAGAATAAGGAGGATCAAGATTAATATATGTACTAAGATTAACATGTTTTCCTTGTCCATGTTGCACTAAAGTACCTTTGTGAGAAGAGGTTGACTCAATGTTACTCTTTAATGTTGCATCTCCATTATTGAGACTATTGATATGAGTATTGATTATTTCCTCATGAATGAAATATACCCTAGGAGAGGTACAAGTATGATTGATCATATCTAGGATTTAGCTAGGGTTTCATTTGGAACATGTACCAAAGCTTTTATGAAATCTGAATATTCCATTAATTTCTTTAAAAATATCATCATATAGAAACATTAAATATGAATTTAAATGAAGGAAAAATGTTTGAAAACCTCATAGTGTAATACATTTAAGTTGTATGAATGAATGCAAGTAACATGAAATCAAAGAATCTATTATCTAACATATGATTTCGATAAAAAATAGCTAATGAGTAATGTAATCACATGTGAAATAGAAAACCAATCAGATTTTATGTATTCTATAGACACCTAAGTATGTCCACTTAATTAAATGAATACTTAGCATTTATTTGATTATTTAACCATCGATCAACAATTAATTATATTAGTATTTAATTAATTCACCCTAACCCTCTTCTCCTATTAATTAAATATATTATTGAATTTATTTGATTTAATTCACTTAAACCATATTCTGACTTTTAATTAAATAAATAAATCATATTTGTTTAATTAAATACCCTCTCTCACATTTAAATAAATCAATATTTATTTAAATCCCCCCACCCACTTGCATTTTCCTACAAATGCAAGTTTCACATTTAAATTAATTTTTATTTAAATAAATCCTATTTACGCTCATCCACTAATTATTCTTCTATAAATTTATAACCCCTTCCAAATTAGTCTAAACCCCAAATTAACTCATCTTTAACCCATGCACATTCCCACATATGAAGCACTCTTACAGAGTCATTAATGTTTCTCTCCTTCAACACACTAACCCACATGGGTCTTGACCATTTAGTCAAGGCTTAACCATGGGTAAACTTTGCACAAGAGTTTAGCCAATGGATAATAACCTTACCCTTGGATAAAAGATTTATCCATTAGACCCAACAATGGAGAGTAACTCTCTCCTCTCAAGCCCTCTCATGTTGCCACTTGTCACCATGAAATTGGTGCAAGTTACAAGCATGGATTGAGGATCATGCTCCTCTCATGCAATCCTAGCCCTTGCTAAACTAGATCAATCTTGACCATTCGATCCTCTATTTTTCCTATAAAAGGAGCCATCATCCTCAAGAAAAAGAAGAAGCATTTGAGCATTGTTACTATACTTTCATAAACACTAACACTTAATATTTTTCATAGTAATCTTGTTGTAAGTATTTGCATAGCAATAGGAAGTTTAGTTCATTCAACCATTTCAATCTCCATTGGCATCCATGGTTTAGTACTAAATTTGAGAGCTACATACACTCATTTGGATCTTGGGGGGGAGAGAGACAAGGGAGAAGCAACAAAAGGCATCATGGGAGCATCTTAGGGAGACTCCTCTTCCTTCTCTTCTTTTATCTTGCTTTCTTTGCATGTTTTTTAATCTTTCGTAATATGTATGTGAAGGATTTTTGTTTCATTTGTTTTAGTTTTGGTTGGAAACTAACATATTAACATTTGAATCTTGTTTGCGGCTTGTGTCCCCTTTCATGTGCATCATTTTGGCACCTACCATGGGGCTCTTGTCCCATTTTCATTCTAACAAGTTAAGATTTTTCTAAAAAATTAGACACTTGCATGTTTTTCACACACAGGTGGAACTTTAGCACTTTTGATGTCCAATATAGCGCCTTCGTTCTAGATTTTGCATCTAGTTTTATCGATAGATTAGCACTTTTGGTTTACTTTTATGCATTTGTTGCTTATTATAGCACTTCTGTTGTAATCTAGTGCTACTGTTATCTGTTGTAGCGCATTTGATCTAAAATGGTGCTTTTGATCTAATATAGTGCTTGCGTTTCTCTATTAGCTCTTATGATTTCATCAGAGTAGCGCTATTGTATCTAGAAAAGCACTCAAAATTATAGCAGAAATAAAATTTTAGGCTTGTAAAGCCCACCTTATGAACTAACTTTTTGAGAGGTTTTTGTAGGTCTAATAGTTTGTTGCAGGTTCTAAGGAGTTAGAGTAGATTTTGATTTAAAATTTTCTTTTTTATAAAGGGATTTTAAAAAGAACTCACTTTCATTTCTTGCAAGGACCTAAAAAGAACCTCATAATTTTCTTTGGTGTTTAAAAAGAACTTCACTTTTCCATTTTTGTTACAAAAGGTTAAAAAGAACTACAAACAAACCTTTATTTTTTTAAACTTAAAAAGGACCTCATTTTTATTTTGTTGCAAGGTAAAATGAACTTGATTTTCTATTGGTGCAAATAAAAAAGAACTCATTTTCTATTTTGCAAAAGGTTAAAAATAACTACAAAAGAACCTTTTATTTCTTGTAAAGGCTAAAAAGAATCTCACTCTACTTTTGGTGCAAATTAAAAAGAACCTCATCTACTTTGGTGCAAGTTAAAAAGAATCTCACTTTTTTTTACTTGCTACTCGATTTTTCTTTTGTTGACCAAATTGGATACATGATTTCATTTTGTTGACCAAGTTTGTTTCCAATTTTTTTCCAATAAATACACATTTTGCTATGAAGGGATAAAAAGAACACCATGATTGTTGGAGCAACATCTCCAAATAGAAAAAAAATTAGATTGCAATGAAAGGATAAAAGGAACCTCTTTTATATTGTGTTTGGAGTGATAGGTATATGCTCTCCCCTTAATTGGGTGATCAAAAAGCCAAACTCACTTTTTACTTGCTTTATTTCCTTTTTGCAATTAAGATACAACCTTTAGTAGGCCTACCCTCCCGAGAAGCCCATAAGACCAGTGAGAGAGGAACAACCTAAGTGGGGAATGAATTTTAGCCAAGTTTACCAACCCACTATAATCAAATGTGGAGACTTATGAAAATCCCCTCCAATGGAAGTGTGCATTGATAGCCTTTTCCCAGTATCCTTGTGATACGAAAAGCCTTTATTTTAAAGGTTGGGAAGTCTCTTAAGGGAGTTTATCTTTTGTCGTGCTGAATGAAACCTTTACTAAAGAGCTTTAGAAGTAGAAACCTCACTGAGTTAGTTAGCCAAACATTTGTAATATATGTAAATAGTTAATCGGAAATCATCAAAGCAATAACAAACTAGCCAACCACCTAACTAGATTGCAATGAAAGTAATCCTAATACACACAATAAAGGTATGAAGACAAGATGCTCAAAAACAAATACAAACCATAAGACATAAAAGAATCTCCTTGATGTCTCTTCATTGGCTTTCTCTCTCCTCCAAATTGGACTTGTGTGGATCTCACGTACAAGTGCAAAAGCATGAAGCAAGATTGATTTTGACAGCATGAGGATACTTGAAAATGTGGTTGATTCTGATAAGAAATGCATCCAATTTATAGAAAAATTGGAAAGAGGACAAAATTAGCATGAAATTGATATTAGAGGCAACTTGATTCAAAAATGGGAATATCAGATTGAAAAAGAAATGCAATGACACACTTTCCCATGCAAGATGAGAAGACTAGTTGTCAAGTAGTGTTATGACAAGTTGCTATATCAAAACTCATGACGAATGAGGAAACATGCTTCCAAACTATGACAAATGAAGTACAAAAATAGGGGCAACTAAAAGAGGGATAATTAGTTGGAAATTAATTTAGAAAATTAGGAAATTAGGAAAAATTAGGAATGATGAATTGGGAAATTAGTAAATTAGAAATGATGAAAATAGGAAAGATTAGGTGAAAATAATTAATAAATATTCATTCACTAATTAATTCACAAAGAAGATTTAATTAGCCAATTAAAAGAAATATTTAATTATGACAAGGGGACCTAGGATAAAATAAATAAATTTATTTAACCTAGAGGGAAAATGACAAATATGATTAAATGATTAAATCACATAACCCTAGGAGATGAATTAGAAATGCAAATTTGATAATTATGTCATGACAAAAGATAATTGATAAAGGGTCGATTTGATCTTGATGTAATGATGGAAATTGGATAATTAATAAAGTGTCAATGTTTATTATAAAGATCAATGATAAATTGATCAAGATTGACAAGGATGTAATTGATAGACGATAATTGATGAGGACCAATGACTAATCAATCCAAATTGATAAGAGATTGATAAATTGATGATTGATCAGAACAAAACCCTAATTCGACATTGATAAGGGTTGATGATGTCCTATTGACATGATAATATTGATAATGATCAAATATCACAATTGATAATGATAATGTTGACAAGACCTAATTGAAATGTGACATATGCAAGAAACACAAAAGAATGACAAAATATCAACAAATAATAAAGATCAAGTATGTGACATAGAAGAAATGTTAATAGGATGCGAAAACCTTAAAATAAGGTCACGCAAACATGTTAAGTATGACACCACAAGCGTTGGCCATTTTTACATGTCTACAATATCATAGTGCAAGGGTGGGGAAGAATCCACCCCCAAGACACTCACCATATATCTCCCAAGAAAATGATCGAATTGAGGAGAAATACTCTTTGGTTTAAATTCTGGATAAAGGCAAAAAAATGGGCACACCTTAGGGTGTGACAGGGCTATTTGAGCTGATGGAGTATCAAGTGTGGCCTATTGATATTAGGAATGACCTTTTTGACCATAGTAGAGTCTATCTGATTTGTCTTTTGTTTGTTAAAAACTTGTGAAAACAAAAGAGGATTTGAAAATATCCTAAACATACATCAACCGTTATCAAGAGAAAAGAAGTGTTTCTATGTGCTTGTGTGCTTGTCATGTCTTCTTGTCAAAGAAATTATCTACCATTTGAAACAAGTTACATCCCAAGAACAAAATTATTGAAAAAGCCATCAATGCTTCATTTTTGGAAATCTCTCAAATACGCTAAGAAGTCAATTTAACTAAAAAACTAGAAAGATTCAAAGTGCAAAGAACATCCAAAACAAAATAAGTTTCTTGTACAAAAATGAAAAATTGTTGCTAAAACACCACACCTTCATCCATCGATATCACGATTTTAGCCACAATTTTACTGATGACTTTAAATTAGATCCACTTGCATCCCAAACTTTCTTTCAAAGAAGAGCCTTGTCATATCGTTACAATCATAGTCAACTCTTTCATCTATCATACATTCCACAACCCACAATCACCTATTAGAGATTCAAAATTCACTATCTTTCATAAATCATTTCCAAATCACATCTCCAAATCCAACATCTTCCATTTTCCATAAATCAAATTCCACATCATTTTTGAAAATTTTCACATTTCATCTTTCACACATTTCGAAAACATCATTTCATATTTCCGATTCACATATCTAGATTTCACACATCTTCCATTTTTCATTTTCCAGACATTCCCCATAAATAATTTCAGAAACATACTTCATTTTCAACTCACATTTCTAAATTCACACATTCTCCAACTTTTCTCTTAATCCAAACATTTTCACATCACTCATAAAATTCCTCCAAAGTAAATCCGTCCCCAAACACCCATCATTTTCTTAAATCATTTCTAAAACATATTTCATAGTTCCACATTATTTCTTCAAATTCACCCATCTTTCATAATTCATTTGCTAAAAAATTCCATAGGACATTTTCTAAGCTTTCATCTTCCATAATCACACTTCAAATTAATATATTCCATAAATCATTTACAAATCACTTATCACATTCGCAATCACCTATTATAAAGGCTTTACGTCATACATATTACATCTTCCATCTTTCATAAATCAAAATTCAACTCATCCTTCATATTTCATAAACATTCAAATCACTTCAAATTCACACATATTTCATAAGTCATTTTAAAACCTCCATATTTCATCTTCTCAAGTTATCTTCAAATTCACCCATCTTTCATAAAGTCATTTCCTCTTCCTTCATCAAATTCAAATCATTTCAAAAACATATTTCACTTCCACCTCACATATACTTCATTATCTTCTCATAAAAAAAATTCACACATCTTCCCCAAATTCATCTTCATCATTCCAAATCATTCATCAAATTCATAATCCCCTAGTAGAAATTCCAAGATTTCCAAGTTCACTCCCAAAACATAAAAAAAAATCCATTCAACTCTCAGCATAAAGAGATTTTGTCCTTAGTTCTTTCAGATATTCCTAATCACAACAACACATACTTTCTCGTGTGTCTCTATATCTAGGATCAATCATCCTAAGAGGAATTACTAAGCATCTAGATAGGTTAAAACTAGCTTTTGAATGCATCCTCTCAAAACTAGGTAGCTTGTGCTTTTGAAGCTTTGCTACAACTCATCTCATAATTATTGGAAACTAGGTAAGAAATCTCAAAAATAACTTTGTTGATATCCACCCTTTTGTAAATGAGATCACTCATCTATAAAAATTTCATCATCCACTCTTGGAATCATAAAAAAGGAATCAGACACCCACTTTTTCACTTTCATGAATGCGTACTTCAAACATGGCTAGAACTAGGTCTCAGAGTTAGAGGCAAAATGAAATATGGGAAGAAGAAGAAGAGGCCTTTAACCCTTTCTCAAGAAGAGGAGACCTAGACACCCCTACACAAGCACAAATAGAAGACACAATTAGCAACCCTAGATTTAATAGATTTTTTGAGGAAATTCTCAAGGGAAATGCAGACACCCATTTTCTAAAACTTGCTCTAGAAGGAGAAAAACTCCCTACAAACTTTGACATATCACAACTTAAGGATGTACTGGAATAAGCCCAACATAGCCATCAGGAAGAACAAAATCAATATGATAGGAGGGCAAGGAATACCCATAACTATGATGATAACTATCAATAAGGAAACATCCTGACTCATCCTATAGAAATGGATATGTTGAGACAACATATGTAGGACCTCACCCAACAAGTACATTCAAGAAGATCACAAAAGAAATATGCTCTTGAATATATTTGTCCATATCGATTTGATAGAAACATATACATGCCTCCTTTCCCACGCAACTTCAAAACCCCAAAGTTTGATAAATACAAAGAAAAAGGAGACCCTAGAGAACATGTGCAATAATTTTACTCTTCCTTCTTAGAGGTTGCATATGAGGACACATATTTAATGCGCCTTTTTCTTGAAAGTTTGGGAGGCTCAACCATGCAATGGTTCTCATGCCTACCTAATGGGATTAGGACCGTTGAGGACCTCGTACAAAAAATTTATCACTCATCATGCACATAACATAGAATTGGATATCTCCATAGCTGATCTATGCAATGCAAAACAAAAGAATGGTGAGATATTCTCAACATTATTACAAAGATGGAGACACCTCTCTATTAGATGTTGTTTCCCCATTCCTAAGGAACAATTAGTTGAAAATTTTATTTCAAACTTAAATGGGGAAATGGAATTCTACTTAGACATAAAATTTTCAAACACTTTCAAAGACGTGATAGCCCAAGGACTTAAAATTGAGAAAGATCTTATCAAAAAGGGACTTTTCAAGATATACAATGACAATATGGAGGGTCCATGACCAACCTACAATATTGACAAACAAAAGTTTTGGGCCAAGAACAAAAAAATTGTTAACGATGGCGTTGTGGACACACGAACTATCAAAATTGCCTAGCCCATAGTCGAAATTGTAGGGCAAGTAGATAATCGCAACAACCCCCCTACCAATCAAGGTAATCCCCAAATAAATCAAGGAAATCAACCTCCAAATACACAGAAAGAGGAAACTAAAAAAAAAATACCCTACCTACAAACCCAATTGCACCTACACACCCTTGGGAGAACCTCTTGAAAAGATTTTATGACAACTCATCTCTTCTAATCTTATTACATTACCTAAATCATCAAACTATGAACCATAGATCAAACCTTCATGGTGGAGAGATAAGGAGCATTGTGAATTTCAACAAAATAAACATCTGCCATCGGTTAAAGGATATCATTCAAGACCTCATTGATCGAGGCAACATAGAAGTGGATGGTCACAATGCAAAAACTTCCAATACAAACCATACCATGTTAAAAAATCCACTCCCATCATATGAGAAAGGAGGTCCCTCCCATCAAGGTAAGAATTAAGATAACACAACAAACAAAACCTATGCACCATATACCTATATTGTCAATAACCTGTATGATGCCAATGAACAAGTTGTCACCATTACAATCAAAGGTAAAGATCTTGTATGCAACATTATTGCTCATCATCGCAAGATTACTGTACAAGGCGCACCATCAAGAGTGGAATACTTTCCCAAACATTATACCCTTGTGGACCAATTAGATAAGATGCCAAAACTTATCTCCATACTAGAGCTTTTGCACTTATCACCCTCACATAAAACCATCTTCGACCAAGCTCTCCAAGAAGCATCAATTCCATCCGACCTCAATACAGATCAATTTCAAGCCATGGTTGATAGTCTCAAATCATCACCATATCTCACTTTTGTAGATAATGATGATGCATCCTTTCAACAACCACATAACGCCCCTCTCCACATTGAGGGATTCATACATAAATGCATAATCAAGTGAGTTTTATTGACAATGGAGATGGCCTTAACATTTGCACATTACAACTAATCATAGCATTGAGATATGAAAAAGATGCAATAGATGCTAGAAAGAAGATCACCATCAAGGCCTATGATGATGCAGAATGCTCCTTTAAAGGGTGTGTTACTCTACCAGTAAGAGTAGGACCCATGGTGAAGAATGTGGTTTGCCAAGTCCTAGAGCTCCCTCTTCCATACAATCTCCTTTTAGGTAGACCATGGATTCATGCCATGCAAGCAATACCATCCACTTACCATCAATGCATCAAGTTTCCACATAATAGAGTAGAGATTACTATTCTTGGTGATGCCAACCCATTCACCTTTTGCAACAATATAAGGAATCAACCTAATATCACAGTCCTTAGCAATAGAGAATCCACCACCTCATCATATTACATCCACCCAAAAAATCTCACCAGTCCACCTATCCCTACACCCAAACAAGAAAAGATGAAAATGAAAGTAAAGGATGAAGGCCTGGGAGAGTATAATATTAGTAAGCTTTTTTGTGCTAGCCAACTACCCCTCTCACCTAGGAATCATGGAAAACCCCAAATGTCACTCAAGCCACTTATTGCAGCGAACACTACTACACTTGATGGATTCATCCCAGGAAGATCATAGGAACAGGAAACTATTGATGAAGATTTGATGGGATGGTTCTATAGAGAACCTTCTGATACAACAAGAAAACAGATCATGATTCCTACAGAGAGGTATGGTAAAGGCTTTACCCTAATGCAAAAGATGGGCTATGATGTCCATAGTGCATGGGCTCCCACAAACAAGGTGTATAAGAGCCATTACAACCATTGTTACAACCATGAGATATAACTAGACTCAGATTCAATCATGGTTTAGGAGGCTCTTCTAAGCTTAGGATTCCAAGCAAACAAAAGCAGACCACTTCCAAGATCACCCCTTCCAAGAGAAGAACAATGTCCATTGCAAATCAACCTACAAAGTCCAAAAATTCCAATCACGAAAGCACTCCTCAATTACAATATCTGCATAAAGCAAGTAAGAAAAGGAGTTATGTTTCCCGCAAGACTATCACTCCCCAGATAAAACCCTTGTCCACTTCAGACACCCTAGCAACATCAACAACCCCGTCAGATAAAACCCCTGCAATAGTTGTCGACAAACCTTTCACATCGGCCGACATCCCTATAACATACAACAACCAAGTTCTACCGAGTGATTTTGAGATAGATTCACATGAGTACGAATGGAGTTCTTTGGCTTCACAAGAATCTGAAAAGATTCCCTTGGTCCTCTTGTAGACAAAAGCATTGAAGGAGAAACATGGATTAAAACCTTTTGGGATTCTGATAATGAAGATACTTCATGAACAGATAGGTCACCTCATGATCCCAATTATGAAGAGGATAGTACTGATGATGACCTTGATTCCTCCATACTTGCCCTAACCAACACATCCTATGAACTTAACCTGATTGATGAATCAATGCCAATTATTCACCCCGAACTCATTGATTGGAACCAACAGGATCCTCCACACCTTGACACCTTCAAAAATGATAATGTGATCATAGACTTTATTGAATTACGGGATGGCATACCAAGTGGGGATCACAAAGCTGGGTATGCTATTGAACTTAATAGAGTGACTTAGTTTGGAGAGAATGCCAAATCTTTCAGTCACAAAAATATTACAATCAAAACAGGATCCTCAAGTGAAAACCACACTGTGGCACTTGTGGAAACCAAAAGAGAAAAAACAAAGGATGTATCCAAAGGTGAAAACTTCTTTGAGGCGCTAGAGGATGGAAGGTTTGACATTCTCCCCTTTAGCTCTAATCAAGAGCAATCATCTATTTTTTATTGTGAGGATCTAGTTATTACTGAGAGGGGGGGTGAATCAATAAAAGAATAAACTGCAATCTTTCACCAAACTACAAAATACTTCACAAAATAGTTCATAACCAATATCAGTTTCCACTTAATCAATCACTTAATGCAGATTTATCAAACTATTACCGGTAGCAACTTAAGTGATCATCATTACGAAAATATAGTAAAGACATCAAATGAATAACTCAACAATCCATCCACAATATGAACATAGATATTTTTCATGTGGAAACCCAAATGGGAAAAACCACGGTGGGAATTAGTACCCACAAGATTTTCACTCTTTTGGAATGCGCCTTGTTAAGAGCCTAGCCTGGTTAGGAGATTTACAACAATGCTCAGTTAAGAGCAAACCTTGTTAAGAGTCACCCAATCAAGGGATTTATAACTTAGCCTTGTTACGAGCTTTACCCTGTTAGGAGTAACCTTGCTAAAGGATTTAAACCCAAATTTATGAGCCACATGGTGAAGGGATTTACAAGATTGGGCCTATTAGGACCTACCCAGTTAAGGGATTTTAGTACTACTGCAACTGTTAGGAAACAATAGGTAAATAATCTGGTCTTAGCACTTCTTTGCTTTCTTGTACAGATTGTTGTCAGCTCCAATCTTCTTCTCTAATGCAAAAATCTCAATCTAGTTCAACATACACACACTTCTTTGATCACCGACACAATTAACCTTTTAAAACTTGACCTAAATAACCTTTACAATTAGGGCGGTTACATAACCCTACCAACTTTCAAAATACATTGAAATTACATCAAGCGTGGCAAAACAATTCGCCAAAACATATTATAGATCATTACAACAAGTTTTAATACAATTATAGTCATTGACTGATCATATCTCATCACCACACATCGATATGATAAGCAGTCAAACCCTTAGCACATTCTTCTAAGCACTTCGTTGTTTCCCAAGAAATTCACTTTTTGATTACGCTCAAACAACATCTTATCTCTTCACATGGATTTTGAGACATCATCATCAACTTATGAATATGAAAAGAATCACCACCAAACCATAAAACATCACCAGTTAAAAGATCTTGATACCGGTTCTCTAACCCTACACTGAATATATGACAGTCAATTACAAACATGATTTTTGGTTCTCCAAACATGATGCGGTTCCAGACATAGACTCATTACAATTTCATAAGCACACATTTCAAACCATAACACCTAACTCAACACCGATCACTACCGCAACCATCTCCTCCTCTATTCCTTCTTACTGGTTCACTAGGACTTGGCAGTTTTGCTTTCCAACTCAATCCTTTATCGGATATGCTATACCAGTAGACTTAGATGACATACCAAACATAAACAAACATGAACAAGCATGGTTGTTATCAATAAAAACACAAATATCTAATCATATTATAATTATATCATCACCAATAGTCCTTTGATATATCATCACCAACAATCCTTTACCAGTACACCATCATCTCCATCAGTTATGCCAACATGCCAATGTTCTCCCCCTTTGGCATTGATGGCAACACCAAAAACTGCAAAACTAAAAGCTCATCATGAAACCTATTACGTCTGTTGTACATCACTCACTATCAATTCATCAGTTCTTCTCCCGGTTTTACTTTTCTTCTCCTTTTCTCTTTATTTCTCTCCTCCCCCTATCATATTTCTTCTCCCCCTTTGACAATAATGCCAAATGTGCAAAGGCATCTTTTGTCTCCAACTCAGCTGCTACATCTCCATCATCTCTATTTTCCTCATCTTAGCTGCTCCCCTTGAGGAGTAGCCCACTTCTCATCAATCTAAAGTGAAAGATATTCAATGAGTCCACTATATTGATGCTTCCACATCTTCTTAGTTGACCTTGGATAGGGGTATAACCCCTAACTTACCTCTAGGATATTTAAAGGTAGCCTTAAGTAATGGATTAGTGAATATATCCGCCAACTGCTCCTTACTTGACAAATGCTCCAATCTCACTTTCTTTTCTTGTACTCTTTCTCTCAGAAAGTGATACTTCAATTCAATGTGTTTAGTCCTAGCATGCAGTACCGGGTTCTTAGATATGTTTATAGAACTAGTGTTATCACAATGTATGATCACCGGTTTTGTCATGTCTTGCTTGAATCCTTCCAAGACATGCCTCATACAAATAGCTTGTGTAAAATTCATGGATGCAGCCACATATTTTTCTTCTGCTATAGACTGAGATATACAAGTTTATTTCTTACTGGTCCAAGCTACCAGTCTACCACCTAGAAAGAATGCTCCACCGATTGTTCTTTTCCGATCATCTACATTTCCTTCCCAATCAACATCAGTGAATACCTGCAAAGAAAAATTGCTTCTATATGGATACCACAATCCAAAATCAACTGTCCCTTTAAGATGTTTGAATATCCTCTTTACTGTTGTCACATGTGTCTCCTTAGGGCTCTTCTGAAATCTTGCTACTAAACCAATTGCATGGGCAATATCTGGTCTCCTATGAACAACATAATGAAGTTTCCCAATCATAGATCTATATTCGTTCTCATCCACTGAGGGTGAATCATCTTCTTTTGACAATCTGCAACCAGTAATCATAGGTGTTCCAACTAGTTTACAATCTTCCATTCCAAAGGTCTTTAACACTTCCTTCACATACTTAAACTGACTGATAAAAATACCACCTTCTAGCTATTGGACCTGCAACCCAATGAATTTTTTTATCTCATCTATCAGAGACATCTCAAACTCTTTCTTCATCTCATCTACAAAAGTGATACACATATCATCATTTCCTCCAAATATGATGTCATCAACAAATACTTCTGCAATCACCATCTTGTCTCCTTTAGTCTTAAAATAAATATTGATGTCCTCACTGGTTCTCTAAAATCATATCTTTATCAGATGTGCATGAAGTCTTTCAAACTATTCCCTTGGTGCTTGCTTTAATCCATATAATGCTTTATGTAGTTTACATACCATATCCTTATCTTCTGACAATGCAAACCCATCCGATTGTTCAATAGACACCTCTTCTTCAAGAATACCATTAGAAAATGTTGACTTTACATCCATTTGATAAAATTTAAAACCTTTAAATGCTGCAAATGCAAGTAGCATTCTAACACCTTCAAGCCTAGCAACTGGTGCAAAGGTCTCTCCATAGTCTTCACCTTCTTCTTGTGCATACCCTTTGCAAACTAATATTTCTTTGTTTCTAACAACTTGTCATTCTTCCTTCAACTTGTTTCTTAATACCCACTTTGTACCAATTATATTTTTATCATCAGGTCTAGGAACAAGTGACTAGGTGTTGTTTTTCTCAATCTGATCAAGTTCTTCATTCATTTCCTTTAACCAGTCATCATCCTTAAGAGCTTCTCTCACCGTCTTTGGTTCAACTGTGAAAATGAGACAAGAGATTTCTCTGATTTTTCTTCTAGTCTGCACTCCAGCATTCTTGTCACCTATTATCTAGTCTTCAAAATGATTTAGACTTACATACCTAGGAATTACCTATTCTGGTGCAATAAAATCTTCTTATTCTTCATCTTCTTCATCTTCTATCAGTTGAGCTTCTTCCATTGCACTATTTTGGTCAACATCTTTCTACACTATTTTGTTCATCATCTGCTAGATCATATTTGTTGGCATCATCAGATTTATCAGGGAATTCATCAACTTTAACTTTCACAATCTCCACAATCTTCTTTGTCCTTTGTTGTAACACTTGAAAGCTTTACTCTTAGTGGAGTAGCCAAGGAATGTTTTCTCATCACTTTTAGGGTCAAATTTACCAGTATATTCATCTCTTTTTATAAAACATCTTCTGCAAAAACTTTGAAATAACTTACATTTGGATTTTTACCATACCATAACTTATAGGGTGTTTTATCATTACCTTTCTTCACCAGTACTTGGTTCAATGTATATACAACTCAGTGTTGACTGCTTCTCTCCAAAACATCTTTGGTAAATCTCCCTATATCAGCATAGTCCTTGCTACTTCAACAATGGTTCTGTTTCTTCTCTCTGCAATTGCATTCTATTGTGGTGTCCTTGGAGGAAATAATTGCCTCTTTATTCCATTTTCATCATAATATCTTACAAACTCATCTAATGTAAACTATCCACCCCCATCAGATATTAGGCACTTAAGATTCTTACTGATTTCCTTTTCTACTAAGGCTTTGAATGCCTTGAATTTGTCGAAAGCTTTTGCTTTTTCCTTCAAAAAAGTAGCCCACATCATCCTTGAGAAATCATTATAAAACAACATGAAATACTTATCACCATATAAACTTCTAGTCCTCTTAGGACCACATAAGTCAGTGTATACCAAATCAAGAATATGCTTAGAAGAAAAATATTTACTCTTAAAAGAAGATGCAGTCATCTTACCCAACTGACATTCTTTACACAACACATTGTCTGGTTTAAAGGAATACCTCTCACCATACTAGATTTGTTGACCTTAACCACATTATCAAAGTTCACATGACAAGACCTTCTATGCCATAACCAACTATCTTCAACCTTAGCAAGCAAACAACTGTTTACATTAGCATTCAAGTGGAATAAGCTACCTTTAGTTTGTTTACCAAAAGGTAGCTTACCAGTAGTAATTAATTCTCCTTTGCATCCTAAGATCCTGCACACTCCATTCTTAAACTCAAGGTGATAACCTTTGTCATTCAACTGACCAACACTCAACAAATTATATTTTAAACCTTCAACCCAAAATACATCATCAACATTACTTGTACCATTCAAAGAGATAGAAACTTTACCTTTAACCATACAAGTGTTAGAATCAATGACAATCTCAAAGACACTGAGAGGGGGGGATGAATCAGTGTCTAACCGGTTAGCAGAATATTTAAACTTATTAAAAACTTTCTATCCCAAAATAGTGTACTGGTAAATAAGAATTAATGCAGCAAATAAGAATAACAGATACAACATAGAGAACACACCATAACACAAGATATTTAATGAGGAAACCCGGTGTGGGAAAAACCTCAATGGGATTTGTGACCCACAATATTCACTCACTGGCCAATGAATAAATATTACTTACAATGAGGGGCCTGCACATGCAGGAAGGCTAGTAGCCTAGAGCTCACTGCTCAATTACAAAACAGAATTCTCATTGACTTACAAAATGGATTATCAAAATCCAATACAATGTACTACTTCGGATCAGCATCAACTATGCTAGGTTCAGTACCGGTTTAAGCTCAGTCTATTACCAAAACCTTCGGTGTCAACTATATCACCTTATACAAAAATATCATCTATTCTCTCTCTCATCCCTATCATATCATCTCTCAAAATGACCTATAAGATCTCAGACATATATATGAGTCTTTTACAATATTCCATGTCAGCTTTTACAAAAGATAATTACAATATAAAACAATAAAGAAAATTTTGTTCCATGTCGACTTGAGTGCCGGTATGCATTATTGTCGCTGTCAGTGAAGTGCCTACCGATGAATGTAGAAGTCTATTACCAGTTTCAGTAACTACCGGTGGGTTGACAGATGATTGCCAGTTGGTTGCCAGTTGGTTACCATCAATGACAACATCAACTATTCTCATAAGAGTGTAGAATGCCAACAATTTGTTAGGATTCCAAAGATACTGAGAGGGGGGGTGAATCAGTATCTGACCGGTGATGAGATTTTCTTAACTTATAACATGAAAAACATATTAAAACTGTGTACCGGTAAACCTGAAATAATGCAGCAAATAAGAACAACAACCACAACATGAAAAGCACACCATAACACAATATTTTAATGAGGAAACCCGGTGTGGGAAAAACCTCGGTGGGATTTGTGACCCACAATATTCGCTTACTGGCCAATAAGGGAATATTACTATTTACAATAGGGACCTGCACATGCAGGAAGGCCAAGTGCCTAGAGCTCACTGCTCAGATACAAAAGAAGTCACACTGACTTACAAAATTGGATTAAAAAAATCCAATGTCTGTACAGCTTCAGATCAACATCTGCTATGCCAGATTCAGTACCGATTTAAGCTCTGCAATATTCATAAACCCTTAACCTAATAATTTGCACATTAGGTCTGTTATATTCCTTATACTTCACTCCTATAGTATTCCTCTGCATTACTACATTTTAAATGATCTACAATGATCTCATACATATATGTGTCATGTTACAATCTGCCAAGTCGACTTACAAAAGATTTTACAATTAATTACAAAATACATTTACACAAAATTCCTGTAGGCCAAGGTGCCGGTAATCTTCCTTTAGGTGCCGATGAACTGTATGTCGGTGTAGAGTCTGTCGATGCCGATGCCTATGTCTGCCTGCCGGTATCATAATATTGCAAGGTTGCCATCAATGAAAATACCTTCAATCACCTACAATTTCTCATTAGAGTGTGTATTTGCCAAAAAATCTCCCCCTTTGGCATTGATGGCAACACTCATGAGAAAAATCCAAAAAGGTGTCATCCAAAAAGAATCTGCCAAAATTGTCTTACCAAGACTATGTTACCAAAAGAGTGTGCTCCCCCTGAGCTGATGGTGTCTTCTGCTGATCATTTTTCTCATTTCCACTACTCCCCCTTTGGCATCAATGACAAAGGTTGTCAAAGTGTCAACTGAGTGTGGTTTTAGCTTCATTCCTGTAACCGGTTGGTTACAATCTGGAAAAGGTCTGCCAATACAAGATTTAGGCTCTCCATGAACCTTTCACTATCCTTTAATGCAGCCTCTGTCCTCTGAATTGTATCGGTGAGGTGTTGCATTTGTTGTTCTGGTGTGTTCAATCCTTGAACGAGTGCCTCAAAGATCTCTTTTCTCAAAGAGGAGAGGTAGTCCAATTTGGGACTAAGTCTCCATTTCAGATCTTTTGCCTTTCCTTTTATTCTTTCCTTCTCTCTTTCAAATTTCTAAAGTTCCTCCTCAAAACCTGCTAGTTTCTGCTCAAAAGCTAATAATGGTTCAGATGAATTAATGAAATTGTCAGCTATATCATTTATTTCTTGTTGTACCATATTGATCTTCTTGTCTATATCTACTATCAAAAAGTTAGTTTTACACGTGTCTCTGTACAACTCTTTAAATTCCTTTAATGTTTTGCATAGTGCCGGTAAAAGAGTATCAAATTGTCTCATGCACTTCTTTATTTCCTCATCAAAGAATTTATGTTTTTCTTTCTCCATTTTCTCTTTGAATGTGTCTTCATTAATTTGATCAACTGTCAAAATGTTGCCAGTGATGAATTTAGACAATATCTCTAGTTGACCTAAAGAATCCTTATTATCCACATTACACTTAGGTGCTATTAGTTTCAGAATAGGAATTGTATCATCAATAGCCTTATATGCTTGTGCACTGCACTCTGTGATTTTCTTTATGGAGTCTAGTAAGACCTCTGTTACATTTGTAGGCTGGAATTCTGCTATAGTAGTACCAGATGTCTGCCCAGCTATTCTCACAATATTCATGCTATCAGTTGTAGTAATCACCTTACTTGTTTTGACCTCTGGTAGATCGGTTTGTGTTTGCATTTCTATTAGCAAAGGTTTAGGCTTTTCAAATTTTTCTGGTGGTACTGTCTCTGCATGAACTTGTGTCTGAACCTATTTATGTTCCAGTTTCTCCATCTGTATCTCAGAAGGCTTTTCTGAGCTCTTAACAGCCGGTTTCTCAGATGTAGTCTCAGTATGCATTGTCGGTTTCTCTGTTTGTACCTCTGCACTGTCCATTTCTGGTTCTCCTAATTGAGTAGGTTTTTCTGTGTTTATATTTACAGTATCATTAACCTCAACATCTACAGCCGGTGACTCAGAAGTCACATCTTTCTTCTTATCCTCAGTGGTTTCTCTGTCAACCACAACATTTACCTCTTGTGTATCTATATTCATAGTGTACAAAATTTCTGACTCTGGATTAGTATCCTCTTGAGGAGTCTCCATACTCTTTGTAGCCAGTTGATTTTCAGTGGTTTCTACCGGTGGAGTATCAGAAAGAGGTGGAGGTAAGTTATCAGTTATCTTTAGGCTTGGAGATCCACCTACCTTACCTTTCCCCTTATCCTTGTCCTTTTGGTATACCCTGATGGGTTTAGGTCTTTGTAGCTCTTCTTGTTTCTCTTTTTTGACAAAGAATATGTCCCATTGGTCTGTAGTTTCTTCTGTTACCTCATTCACTCTTCTTGCCATCAGTGCTACATGTTGGTGAGCAGTTGAAAATACTATCTGGTTTGCCTCACTGGTTAGGTTGTCTATCTTATCAGGTGAGTTTACTGGATGCACTGCAAGTAGTCTTTCAATTTTTATTTTCTTGTCCAGTTCAACAATAGCTACCCTTCTAGCTTCTAGTCTTCTATACAGATTAGGTGGTATTTCATCAACAATTTGCATCAAAAATTTCTTGTATATATCCAAGTGTAAAATTACACTGTTTTCTATGCTTTCTTTGTCATCAGTAGATAGTGTGTCATACAATTTGCTAATGTTTTTTAGCTTTCCATCCTCTGTTATTTCACTAAGGAGTTTATCCAGTGGAGCAATATCTTGTTTTACCTTCTTCTTCTTCTTAGGAGTTAACTTCTTAACTAGAGGCCTCACTGCCTGTTGCTTTTGCCTTGTTTTCTTGGGAGTGGGTGAGGGTAAGGGTGAGGGTTTTCTTTTCCTTTCTACCCTTTTGAACTTTGCCAATATATCACTTTCAAAAGAAGTTGCAAACAATGAAAGATGAACTTCCGGTTGAAGTCCTTCCAATTCACTTTCCTTGATACCAGTTTGTTTCAATACATCTTAAGTGCTTTTGCTTGTCTAGTGCCTTTCCTTACTGTTTGTTCAACTTTCTTGATTCTTTTCCTAGATTGAATTCCACTTTCTATTGTTTCAGTACTGCCAAAGACTTTCTCGGTGGGTTCCTTTGGTGCTTCAAGGAGGGATTTAGCATAAGTTTCAATAATGTTGTCATCTGTTTCGTAACCCATTTCAGTTACCTAGATAGTTCTAGGGACAACTACCTCCATCCATATTTCATCCTTTTTAATTACAAAACATATTTCTTTCTTATATTTATCCACAATTTCCTGTGACAGTCTTATTCTTGTTTTCATTTGATCCTTTAATGCTTGAAAATGTTCATTTATGTTTTTCTCTCTGTCTTCTCCCATGTTGTTTAATAAATCCAATAGCTGCTTTCCTACCTGTATATCAAAGCCAAAATATTTTCTACCAATACTGGGTACTTGCTTAGTAATGTACAATATTAAACATATAAGCAAATTTCCAAATCTAAAGGTTCCTTTCTTATCTCCTTTAATCTTCTTTAGATTGTCTATCAATTCATCTTTGAGCCATTCACACACATCTATTCTAGCATTATCAGTTACCATGTCATATGCACTTTTAATACATAGGCTAGATACTGAATTTAACCTATTTGCATGTGTAGCTTTGTAGCCTAAGATCATACTGACAAATCTGACATTGATATCCTTCACATCATTTACCCTTAGAGACCTTTTGTCAAATGTTGCGCCGATTAAGTCTATCACTGTGTCATTTGAGACTCTTTTAGTTCGGTCAGGTCTGCTACCGGTGGAAGGTAACCCTGTTACTGCCTTAACGGCTTCTTTGGTGATCTTATGGATTGAATCCAACCAAAAGAATTTTCCATGGACTCTGCTTAAAACTATTCTTATTACATCTTCGGGGAAATCAGGAATGCTAAGAATATCCACAAAGCCTAGGGTTTCTATTACCTTGTGTTTCAGTTTGATATTGTCATTTTCATCACAAATCACTGTCTGATACATGTTCTTGATTTCATCATCTCCTAATTCCTCTATGTGACAATGTATGTATATCCTAGGATCCTCTGCATAGACTACTCCCTTAGGAATTTGAGAAAATGCACCTATGCTATCATCTTTCTTTGCAATTTCGAGAACCAGTTTGAATACGGGTCTAGGGTGCTTAATAACCTCAATCATAGTAGGGTTTGCAATAAATTCAGGTGTGGATGAAGAAGCCATAGTTATAAATACCTCAATCTACCTTAAGGATGAATTCTTGGATGAACTGCTTCACTTTTTTCCTAAGGATGCCTTCGCTCAGGAATTTTCGCGCTCTCGAAGATTTGAATGCTCAGTGAATGAAAAAGGAGCCAAAACACTTGCTTTATAATGTTTATTTTCTCCAACTACCACATTTAATGCTTGTTGGTTAAGTCACAACTTAACTCATCTACCGGTAAAGAAGTAATTCAACTTTTCACCATCAACCGAGGGTATATTAGCATGTTCTTCAATTTGCTTCTAAACCCCCAAAGGATTTTCCTTTAGTTACATGAAGAGTCTCCTGCCAGTGGAGTGTTACTCTATTGTACCAGTGGAGGGGTATTCCCATCAACATTTTGATCTGACTTTTTGATCTATTGTTTTGAGAATTCTTGCTTTACCTCTTCAACCTTTTCTTTACCTTTCAAGCTAGGACCTTTGTTATTTACTGGTGATGTCTTACTTCAGCAGAATTTTGCAATATGTCAAATCTTGTTACAAGCATAACAAGTCACATTGTTTTTCTGAATAGCTTTCTCATATCCTATGCCGGTATGTGTCCTGCATTGATTAGATAGATGTCCAA
The DNA here is from genome assembly GCF_030272615.1 of Cryptomeria japonica. Classification (NCBI taxonomy): domain Eukaryota; kingdom Viridiplantae; phylum Streptophyta; class Pinopsida; order Cupressales; family Cupressaceae; genus Cryptomeria; species Cryptomeria japonica. The sequence continues at coordinate 530,000,357 of NC_081411.1, forward strand.
ATCTTCCACAAACATAACATCTTACATTCATTCTACAATTTTCTAAGTTATGACCAACTCTGTTGCACTTAGAACATTGACCGATGGGTGTATTAGTGTTCTGATAATTTCTAGATCTACACTAATTTTCTCTATGACCATACTTGTTACAATTGAAGCATTTCCCATTAAATTTGTAAGCAGTAGGTTGTCTTACCGATTTACTATGATCATGATTGTTTGCAGTACTAGAGGTTTCACCAACTTCAAAGCTATTTGTTTCTCCATTAGGTTTCTGATTCTTTAGCATGTCATCAAGTTCCTCTGTACTTTTCTTGAGTTTCTCCTTGTGTTGAATTGCAGCAACCAGTTCACTTTCCAAGATTCCTTTCTATCTCATGAGTTCATTTGTATCATTTTGTGTATGTATCAAGTCTTTCTTCAACATATCATTATCATGACTGAGTCTTAGATTTTCATTTTCAGCATCATTCAATCTTCTAACCAAGTCTTCTTCATTCTTCTTCTAGTTCTCATTTTCTTTACAAAATCTCATAGTCATATCCTACATCTCATTCTTCAGTGTATTGTTTTCTTGTCTCAGACTATTCACCAGATCATTACGAGTTTCTTTCTCATCTTCATCTTTTTGCATCTTTTCACAAAGTTCTCTTCTCTTATTCCTTGCAATAGTGAGATTCTCTTGAAGTCCTTGAATAATGTCCTATGCAGCCTTCAAATCATCTTCAAGTTTGATATTCTTCATTTTTTCTGCATCATAGTCTGAAAGAGTTGTTTCCAATTGCTTCCTTAAGTTTTCCATCTCTACCGGTGTCAAGATCTTCCTCAAGCTGTTAGGCTTTTAAAAATAGAGGACCAAGCTCTGATACCAATTGTTAGGATTCCCAAAGATACTAAGAGGTGGGGTGAATCAGTATTTAACCGGTGATGAGATTTTCTTAACTTATAACATGAAAAACATATTAAAATTGTGTACTGATAAACCATAAATAATGCAACAAATAAGAACAACAACCACAACATGAAAAGAACACCATAACACGATGTTTTAATGAGGAAACCCAGTGTGGGAAAAACCTCAGTGGGATTTGTGACCCACAATATTCGCTTACTGGCCAATAAGGGAATATTACTGTTTACAATAGGGGCATGCACATGCAAGAAGACCAAGTGCCTAGAGCTCACTGCTTAGATACAAAAGAAGTCACACTGACTTACAAAATTGGATTATACAAATCCAATGTCTTGTACTGCTTCAGATTAGCATCTGCTATTCCAGATTCAGTATCGGTTTAAGCTTTGCAATATTCATAAACCCTTAACCTAATAATTCGCACATTAGGTCTGTTATATTCCTTATACTTCGCTCCTATAATATTCCTCTGCATTACTACATTTTAAATGATCTACAATGATCTCATACATATATGAGTCATGTTACAATATACCATGTCAGCTTACAAAAGATTTTACAATTAATTACAAAATACATTTACACAAAATTCCTGTCGGCCAGGGTGCTGGTAATCTTCCTTTAGGTGTTGGTGAACTGTATGCCGATGTAGAGTCTGTCGGTGCTGGTGCCTATGTCTGCCTGCTAGTATCATAAGATTGCAAGGTTTCCATCAATGACAATACCTTCAATCACCTATAATTTTTCATTGGAGTGTTCATTTATCAACACAATCTCCCCCTTTGGCATTGATGGCAACACTCATGAGAAAAATCCAAAAACTGTTCCAAAAACTTAAGTCCAAAAATTTTCCAAAAAGATGTGCTCCCCCTGAGAAAATGATCTCCTCTAAATCAACATTTTTCTCTCCACTACTCCCTCTTTGACATCAATGACAAAGGTTGTCAAAAATTGTCAAATGAGTGCAAAAATTTTACCTCAAAGTCTGTAACCGGTTGGTTACAATCTGAAAGATATCTGCCAAAACCAAATTCAGACTCTACATAAACCTTTTGTTGTCATTCAAAGTTGCCTCAGTCTATTGGCTCGTGCCAGTGAGATAATGCATGTGATCTTCCAGTGATCATTCTCCTTGAAGTAATGCCTTAGATATTTCTATTCTCTGAGAAATAAGATTGTCCAACTTGGGACCAAGTTTATTTTTAAGTTCTCTGACATTAGTCCTTATCCTTGCCTTTTCTTTCTCAAGTTTCTCTAGTTTTTCTTCAAAGCCTGCCATTTATTGCTCAAAAACTGATATGTAGCTGGATGAACCAATTATGTTATTAGCTCTATCATCAATTTCTTTCTAAGTTTTACTGATCTCCTTGTCTATGTCCTCTGTTAGAATGTGAGGTTTGCATGTTTCCCTATATAGCTCTTTGTACTCCAAAATAGTAGAGTTCAGTGCTAGTAATAATGAATTCAGGTGTTCTGTGCACTTCTTTATGGTGTCATCAAAGAATTTGTCCTTCTCTTTTTCAACTCTCTCCTTTATTGTATCCTCATTCACTTTATCAATGGTTATTACATTGTCAACAATAAATTTGGACAATGTGTCCAATTTACCTAAAGAATCCTTAATATGATCTATGTTACAATTTGGTGCAATCAATTTAAGAATAGCTATAGTGTTATCAATTGCCTTGTAGGCCAATGCATTGCAATCCGTTATCTTTTTTATTGAATCCAAAAGTACCTTTGTAACATTGGTAGGTCTGAATTCACTTGCTAATGTGTCAGATGTCTGCCCAATTGCCTTTATTACCTCTATGCTTCCATCAGTTGTAACCATTTTACTTGTGTTTTTTGTTGGTGGATCAGTCTAGGTTTGTATCTCAACTAGCAAGGGTTTCTCAGACTGTTTTGATGTATCAGTGATTGTCAGTTTCTCTGCCTCAGTATGTACCTCTGCCTCAGTAGGTTTCTCAGTAAGTTCAACTGACGATATCCTAGTCTCCAATGGCCCTATGCCAACATCTATTCCTTCAGTAGGTTTCCCAGTATCTAATGGTTGCTTTGTTTGGGTTGGGATCTCAACCTCAACAGTCTCTATGGGTTTGTCAGCCATGTTGCCACTGTCAACATTGTCTTCCTTAACCTTTGCACTATCCTTATCTACAACAATATTTACATCCTGAGTATCCACATTCATGGTGAAGAGTATCTCAGATTTAGGATTTATGTCATCATTTGTAACACCTTCACTGTCAATAACCGGTGGATCATCTGTGTGTATTAGTGCAGTATCCAAAGGTGGTGGCAGATTGTTAGTAATCGTGATGTTTGGAATACCACCAACTTTTCCTTTTCCCTTGTCCTTATCCTTCTGATACACTTTAAATATCTTCTTCAGTTGGTTCATTTCCTCTTGTTTTTCTTTCTCCACAAAAAATATATCCCAGTTATCAACAGTCTCATCTGCTATCTCTTTTACTCTTCCTACCATTAAAATTACTTGTTGGTGTCCACTGGCAAAAATAGATTGGTTAGCCTCAAAAATTAATTCATCAATTTCCTCTTTTGAATTTATAGGATGTACAGTTAGAATTTTTTCAACTTTTAGTTTCTTATCTAATTCCATCACTGCAATCCTTTTTGCTTCTAATCTCCTATACAGTTCATTGGGTAAGTCATCCACAACTTCAATTAAAACCTTTTTATATATGTCCAAATGTAAAATAATATTGTTCTCAATGATTTCCCTGACAAAATCATTAAATGTGTTATAAATTTTGTGTACATTAGCCAAATTTCCATCATCAGTTATCTCATTCAAAGGAGTAACAGGTTGTTGTTTCTTCTTTGGTGGTCCCCTTACTGCCTGTTGTTTCTTCCTCAAAGTCCTTGTTCTCTTAGGTGAAGGAGAGGGTACCGGTGAAGGTTTTCTCTTCCTCCTTTCAACTCTTTTAAACTCTGTTGGTTTCTCACTGTCAAAAGATGTGCCAACCGATGAAATGTGTGCCTCTGGTTGAAGTCCTTCAAGCTCACTAGCCGATATGCCACTAATGTTCATTACATTTTCCTTGATTTCCTTCACTTGCTTGGAAGCATCTCTAATATATTTTTCTCTTTTCTTTCTTTTCTTCAATATTTTTACACCACTTTCAATAGTCTCAGCACTACCAAAAACTTGTTCTGATGGTTCTCTCGGTGCATCTAGTAAATCTTTTGCATATGTCTCAAGAATGTTAATATCTACCTCATATCCCATTTCAGTCACCCAGATAGTCCTATGGAGTACAACTTCCATCCATGTCTCATCTTTCTTGATAACAAAATAGATCTCTTTGTCATATTTGTCCACTACACTCTGTGGTAGTCTTTCTCTAGTTTTCATTTTAGCTTGGAAAGTTTTAAAGTATTCAATTATGTTGTTGTCCTTTGTAGTTCCCATGTCGGTAAAAGCTTCATGTAATTGTTTTCCTACCGGTATATCATATCCAAAGTCTTTAGGTCCTGTACCAAGGATTTCCTCAGTGAAATACAACATCATGCATACCAAAAGGTTTCCAAAGAGGAATGTCCCTTTCTTATCTCCTTTGATCTTTTTCAAATTGTTAATAAGTTCATCTTTTATCCATTCACACACATCTATCATTGCATTTTTGTTAACCATCTCATAAGCATTGTTTATACAAAGACTAGAAATTGAATTTAACCTGTTAGCATGTGTGGTATTGTATCCTAGCACCATACTTACAAATCTCACATTGATGTCCTTGATATCTTTTACTCTCTGTGATCTATTATTAGATGTTGCTCCTATTAGGGTCATCACTTTGTTGTTAGGAATCTTCTTTGTTTTATCAGGTCTGCTGTCGATTAAGGGTAAACTAGTTACTGCCCTAATTTCTTGTCGGGTTATTTTGCAGACAGAATCCAACCATAAGAATTCTCCATGTGCTCTGCTCAAAACAATTCTTACTACTTCCTCTGGAAATTGAGGAATGTTCAGTATCTCCACAAAACCTAGAGTTTCTACAATTTTGTGTTCAGGTTTAACAGGGCCATTTTCATCACAAATTACCTTAGTAAACATTTTCATCAATTCTTCAAAACCTAGTTCTTCTATATTGCAATGCATATAAATCCTAGGGTCTTCTGCAAATGCTACACCTTTAGGAAATTTAAAAAATGCCCCTACAAAGTCATCTTGCTTGGCAATCTCGGGAATTATCTTAAATATGGGCCTAGGGCATTTCACATTTTCCACAATAGTAGGGTTCGGAATAAACTCAGGACCAGAAGAAGAAACCATTGAAAAATACCTTTAGCTACCTAAAAATATTCTGAATGCTTGAAGAAATCACTTCGCACCTTTGCCTTGAATGCATTCGCTCTATTTTCGTGCTCTCTACTAATTTGAATGCTCAGTGAGTCAAAAATGAGGGAAATTAGCTAATTTATAATGACATTTCTCTCACCAACCACATTAAATGGTCACTGGTTAAGTGAAAACTTAACACATCTGTCAGTAAATAAGAAATTTGTCTTCTCACCATCGACTGAGGGTAATCTACATGATTTTCAACTTGCTACAATACCCCCAAAGGGTTACTTCTCAGTTGGATGAAGAATCTCCTATCTGTGGATGATTACTATATTCTACTGATATAGATATAGTTTCATCAACATTCTGATCTCTCTTCCTAATCCATTGTTTTGACAATTCTTGCTTTACCTCATCTACGTTTTCTTTGCCTTTCAAACTGGATCCTTTATTGTTTGCTGGTGAAGTCTCGCTTCTATAAAATTTAGCAATATGTCCAATTTTGTTACAAGCATAACAAGTCACATTATTCCTCTGAATAGCCTTTCCATATCCTACACCGGTTTGTGTTCTGCATTGATTGGATAAGTGTCCATATCTTTGACAAACATAGCATTTCACATTCATTCTGCAATTTTCTAAATTATGACCAACTTTTTTGTATTTGGAACATTGACCGGTGGGTGCATTAATATTTTGATTGTTTCTAAATCTACATTTATTTTCTCTATGACCATATTTGTTGTAATTGAAACATTTTCCATTAAACTTATAAGCACTAGGTTGTCTTATCGGTTTGTTCTGATCTAGATTGTTTGCAGTACCGGAACATTCTCCAACTTCAAATCCAAGTCCATTTGTATCTCCATTAGGTTTCTGACTTTTCAGCATGTCCTCCTCTAAACTTTTCTTGAATTTCTCTTTGTGTTGATTTGTAGTAGCCAACTCATTTTCTAGAATATCCTTTTGTCTCATAAGCTCAGTTTTATCATGTTGCATGTGAATCAGATCTGTCTTCAACATATCATTTTGATGACTAAGTCTTAGATTTTCATTTCCAGCATCATTGAATCTCCTATTCAAGTCTTCTTCATTCTTCTTCCTATCTTCAATATCTTTACAAAACCTCATAGTCATATCTTGCATTTCATTCTTCATATTACTATTTTGTTGTCTCAATAGGTTTGCAAGTTCTCTAAGAGTTTCTTTTTCATCATCATCATTCTGCATCTACATATGAAGTTCTTTTCTCTTATTCTTTGCAATAACCAGGTTATTTTGAAGTGCCAAAATGAATTCTTGAGTAGTTTTAAGTTCATCCTCTAATCCGATGTTCTTCACTTTTTCTGCATCATAGTCTACAAGAGCTCCTTCCAATTGTTTTCTTAAGTTCTCCATCTATATTGGTGTCAGAATCTTCCTCAAGTTGTTAGGCTTTTGAAAATAGAGGACCAAGCTCTGATACCAATTGTTAGAATCAATGACAGTCTCAAAGACACTGAGAGGGGGGGTGAATAAGTGTCTAACCAATTAGCAAAATATTTAAACTTATTAAGAACTTTCTATCCCAAAACAGTGTACCGGTAAATAAGAATTAATGTAGCAAATAGGAATAACAGAGACAACATAGAGAACACACCATAACACAATATATTTAATGAGGAAACCCAGTGTGGGAAAAACCTCGGTGGGATTTGTAACCCACAATATTCACTCACTGGCCAATGAATAAATATTACTTACAATGAGGGGCATGCACATGCAGGAAGGCTAGCAGCCTAGAGCTCACTGCTCAATTACAAAATAGAAGTCTCACTGGCTTACAAAATGGATTATCAAAATCCAATACAATGTAATGCTTCAGATCAGCATCAACTATGCCAGGTTCAATACCGGTTTAAGCTCAGTCTATTACCAAAACCTTCGCTATCAACTATATCACCTTATACAAAAATATCATCTATTCTCTCTCTCATTCCTATCATATCATCTCTCAAAATGACCTATAAGATCTCATACATATATGAGTCTTTTACAATATGCCATGTCGGCTTTTACAAAAAATAATTACAATATGAAACAATAAACAAAAGTTTGTTCCATGTCGGCTTGAGTGTCGGTATGCATTATTGCAGTTGTCGGTGAAGTGCCTGCGGGTGAATGTAGAAGTCTATTGCCCGTGCTAGTAACTGTCGGAGGGTTGATAGATGATTTCCAGTTGGTTTCCATAAATGACAACATCAACTATTCTCATATGAGTATAGAATGCCAACAACAAGGTGAATTTTTTCCAAATCTTACTACATCGCCATCAAATTCTTCAAGAGAAATAAACTTGTTCTTATCATTGATCATGTGGTGTGAGCAACCACTATCAATAATCCATTCATCATTGTTGTCAATGTGAGATACTAAAGCCTTCTTATCAAATAGATATTCTTTAACAACAACAAAAAAAATCTCCTCATTGTCTTCATCCTTAGATTCTTCATCAGTGACTCCATCAACTGCAACATAGCATTGTTTCTTTCCTTTTCCCTTATATTTTCTGAATTTTTCCTTTTGATCACTATTACGATAGTTTGTAGCTATATGTCCTATCTTGTTACAAGAGAAACATTTGAGAGGCAACTTACCTTTGTATTTACTAGTGTCTCTAACCTTTGTATTTACTATTGTCTCTAGGAAGTCTTTTAGCCAATAGATCTTCAAATTCCATCAGATTACCTTCATCATCCATATCAGCTTTACTATCACCATGATGACTTGACCTGCATTCATGACTATGACAAACATCTTTCCCTTTTCTCACTGGTACACTAGATACAGATGCTTTAAAATAAAATTTTATCTTAGGTACATTGTTATCAAAACTATTTAACTCAAAAGCAGTGAGCTTACCAATCAAAGAATCAACGGTAACCTTATCCTTAGTAACTGACCTCAACCCTTGAATAACAGACACTCTTATGGCATAGGAAGGAAATAGGGTTCTAAGAATCTTACTAAAAACAATGTCTTCTTCTATAGTAGCACCAACAACCTCTTTAATCCTCCATCCATACTGAGTAATATTTTCACCTTCCATCATTCTCATATCAACAAACTTTCCTCTAAGACTCTCTTCTTTAGCCTTTTGAACATGCTTATCACCACCATAGATTAATTCTAACTTCTCCCAAACTTCAAAAGCAGTCTCTAAACCATGAACATCAATATATTCAGTATCAGATAGTGTACTTACTATGGCTTCGAGTGCTTGAATGTTTTCTTTTTACTCCTTAAGTTGATTTGCCGTCAGAGGATTGACAGGAGGTACATACTTAGTAATAACATACTGCCAAAATTGAGCACCCATACCTTTGATATATATCTTGATTCTATCACTCCATATTTTGTACTTGTCCTTAGTGAATTTGGGACCCTCTTTCTTCATCATCTTCCTCAAATCTTTTTCTCAAGCAATTAAGCTTCTGCACTAAGAGGACCTCAGGCTCTGATACCAATTGTTATTGTGAGGATTTGGTTATTATTGAGAGGGGGGCTGAATCAGCAATAAGAATAAACTGCAATCTTTCACCAATCTGCAAAATATTTCACAAAACCGATCATAACCAGTATCGGTTTCCACTCAATCAATCAGTTAATGCAAATTTATCAAACTATTACCGATAGCAACTTAAGTGTTCATCATTAAGAAAATATAGTAAAGACATAAAATGAATAACTCAACAATCCATCCACAATATGAACACAAATATTTTTCACATTGAAACCCAAATGGGAAAAACTACAATGGGAATTAGTACCCACAAGATTTGCACTCTTTCGGAATGCACCCTGTTAAGAGCCTAGCCCAGTTAGGAGCTTTACAACAATGCCCAGTTAAGAGAAGACCCTGTTAGGAGTCACCCGGTCAAGGGATTTACAACATAGCCCTATTAGGAGCTTTACCCTATTAGGAGTAACCTTACTAAAGGATTTAAACCCAAATTAATGAGCCACCCAGTGAAGGGATTTACAAGATTAGGCCTATTAGGACCTACCCGGTTAAGGGATTTTAGTATTGCTGCAACTATTAGGAAACAATAGGTAAGTGATCTGGTATTAGCACTTCTCTTCTTTCTTGTACAGATCCTTGTCAGCTCCAATCTTCTTCTCTCATGTAGGCATCTCAATCTGGTTTAGCACACACACACTTCTCTGATCACTGACACAATAAACCTTCTAAAACTTTACCTAAATAACCTTTGAAATTAGGTCAATTACATAACCCTAGAAACTTTCAAAATACATTGAAATTAAATCAAGTGCAGCAAAACAATCTGCCAAAACATATTACAGATCATTACAACAATTTTAAAGATAATTACAGTCATTGAATGATCATAACTCATCACTGCACATCGATATGATAAGTTGTCAAACCCTTAGCACATTTTTCTAAGCACTTTGCTATTTCCCAAGAAATTCACTCTTTGATTGTGCTCAAACAACATCTTATCTCTTCAGACGGATTTTGACATGTCATCATCAACTTATGAACATGAAAAGAATCACCACCAAACCATAAAAAACCACTGGTTAAAAGATCTTGATACCAGTTCTATAACCCTACACTGAATATACGTCAGTCAATTACAAACATGATTTTCGGTTCTCCAAACATGATGTGGTTCTAGTAATAGACTCATTACAATGTCATAAGCATATATTTCAAACCACAACACCTAACTCAACATAGATCACTACCGCAACCATCTCCTCCTTTGTTCCTTCTTATCGATTCACTGTCACTTGGCAGTTTTGCTTTCGAACTCAATCGTTTACCAGTTATACTATACCAGTAGACTTAGATGACATACCAAGCATAAACAAACATGGAAAAAAATGGTTTCCATCAATGACAACACAAATAACTGATCATATTAAGAGTATATCATCACCAATAGTCCTTTATATACCATCACCAATGGTCCTTTACCAGTACACCATCATCTCCATTAGTTATGCCAACATGCCAACACTATTCTTATTGAAGAAATAAAGGAAGTCAATCTGGGGGCACTGAAAAATTCACACATACTACATCTAGCAGAATCACTGACTTTGACAAAAGATCCTGATTTTATAGAGTTCTTTTACAAGAAAAAAATTAATTTTGCATGGTCCTATGTAGACATGTCAGGCCTTGATCCAAGACTAGTAATGCATCACTTGATAGTAGCAGAAGGAGCCAAACTAGTAAAAAAAAAGCTCAGAAAGAGGCATCCTCAGATTGCACTATTAGTAAAAGAAGAAATCAAAAAGCTATTAGATGTAGCTAGTAAATGAATCTCCAACCTTGTACCAGTGGAAAAACCAACTGGGGGAATCTGTATTTGTAGAGATTTTAGAGATATCAACAAATCATGTCCTAAGAATGATTTACCTCTTCCAAACATTGATATGATCGTGGACCTCACAATAGGACATGAAATGCTATCACTCATGGATGGCTTTTCAGGATATAACCAGATAAAGATTGCTCCAGAGGATCAACACAAAATGACTTTTACATGCCCAAGGGGTACATACTATTGGAATGTAATGCCATTAGGTCTCAAAAATGCAAGTGCCACATATCAAAGGGTGATGACTACTATCTTCCATGACATAATGCATACACTAATGGAAGACTATGTGGATCATTTACTCGCTAAATTATTAACAAGAGAGGGACACCACATTGTGCTAGACAAAATCTTCAATAGACTAGAGAAATGTAATGTACACCTAAATCCAAAGAAGTGTGTCTTTGGAGTGACCTCTAGGAAGCTACTAGGATACATTGTCGCAAATAAAGGAATTGAGGTTGATCCTACAAAATTCAAAGCAATCATGGAAATGCCACCTCCTAGGAACATCAGTCAATTGAGAACTTTACAAGGGAGGCTACAGTCAATCCATCGATTCATCACACAATTGGCTGACAAATGTCATCCCTTCACACATCCACTTCATAAGAATGTTCATTTCAAATGGGAAGAGAATTACCAGCAAGCATTCCAATAGTTAAAGGATTACCTAATGATGCCACCATTACTAACACCACCATAGGACATTATTTTTATACATATCAGCTACAACTATGGCCTTAGGAGTCTTACTCGCACAACATAATGTAGAAGGCAAAGAATGTCCGGTATACTATATTTCCAAGACACTACTTGGGTATGAACTCAATTATACCCCTATTTAATGAGCCTATCTAGAAGTGATTTTAGTAGCCACCAAACTGAGGCATTACATGCTAACACACAAGATACAACTCATTGCCAAAATCAATCCACTCAAGTACCTACTCAGTAAAGGAGCACTAACAGGCCACTTGGTAAAATGGGTTATTCTCCTCAACGAGTTTGACATAGAATATGTGGACTAAAAATCAATTAAAGGGCAAGTCATTGCAGATCAGTTGGCTGAAGCACCACTCATAGGAGACCATCTACTCATCCCAAATTTTTCAAACGAGGAAATCTTCACAATCATGCCAGCACAATAATGGAAGCTATATTTTGATGGCTTATACACTAGACATGGTTCAGGAGATGACATTCTTTTTATGACACCTCAAGGTGATAACATTCCAAAATCATATCAGCTCACATTCCTATGCACAAACAAAATAGCAGAGTATGAAGCCTTGATCACAGGACTAAGAATGGTCATACAATGGAACTTAAAGGAACTACACAGGTCTATGGAAATTCACAACTAGTAATTCAATAGGTCGATGATGAATACCAAACTAAGGATGATAAGCTCATGCCTTACAAGAAAATAGTTGATAGCTTCAAAGAATTATTCACAGATATAACTTTGAGCAGATTCCTTGAGATCAGAACCGAGCTACAGATGCAATGGCTACAATAGCCTCTCTCCTCGATCTTCCACATAATTCAACATGCTATGAGTTCTTAGTTGAACATTTTTGGATCCCCACTTATGATATCCCAAAATCAAAGATGGTATGTCAACTCATCAGTCATAATTCCCCATGGTATGGTGAGTTTTACACTTACTTACGCGATCAAATCCTTCTGCCTAACCAATCAAACAACCAACACAAAACCTTCATATGCTAATCTTCTTGATACACCATCATTGCTAAAACCCTATACCAATGAGCTCTTGATGGTACCCTCCTCTTATTTTTAGAGCAAGGTGAGGTGACTAAAAATTTAGAAGAAGTACATGAAGGTATCTATGGGGATCATTCAAGTGGCCCTTCATTGGCTAAAAAGATCATGCGAGCTAGATACTATTGGCCCTCTATGGAAAAAGTATCCTACTTTGTCATAAAGTACAAGAAGTGCCAAATTCATGGAGATCTGATGTATGCACCAGTGCAAGAATTGCAACCCATCGAAACACCATGGCCCTTTTGTCAGTGGGGACTAGACCTTGTGGGTAAAATCCATCCATCTTCATCCAATGGTCACAACTTCATCATTACCACCACAAAATACTTCATCAATTGGATTGAAGTTGTTCCACTCACCCAAGCCACCGACAAGAATATCACTTCATTTATCTTAAACTACATCATTTGCTGGTATGGTGTACCCATGTCCATCATCATAGATAACAAGCTTCCTTTCAAAAATTAGAATGTTCGTGAACTCTGAGAAGTTTCATAACCAACACCATTTCTCCACCCCATATTACCCACAAGAAAATGGTCAAGCAGAAGCCTCAAACAAGAACATATTGAGGATCCTCAAGAAATAGTCAATGATGCTAGTTGTGATTGGCACATTCGCCTGAATGCACCTCTATGGGCATATCGAACTAGCATCTAAATCCTGACAGGTGCAACCCCATATTCACTTGTATATGGTGCAAATCTTTATTTTCCTATTGAGGTATAATTACCATCTCTACAGGTTTCCTTATGAAATTTGATTACTAATGAAGAGTATCGGGTCTCACATCTTCAAGACTTGGAATTGCTTGATGAAAACCGACAAGTTGCCTATAATCACCTAGAAGTATATCAATAATGCATGAGCATAAGTTACAATCATAGGGTCAAACCTCACATATTTTAGGTAGGAGATCTCATTCTTAGAGAGAATCCTCACAATCAAACACATAGAGAACATCAGGGGAAATTTGAAACCAATTGGCTAGGTCCATATGTCATCATTGCAATCTTCGAGTCTGGGGCATATCAGTTAGAAACTTCGGAAGGAGAACCACTGGCTGATCCAATCAACAATATGCATCTCAAAAAGTTCCATACATAAGCTATGCAGAGCATCAGGCTCATCAAATATCAGAAAATACCAAAAATATTCAGAAAAGTCCTAAAAAAGTACAAAAAATGAAAAAACCAAGAAAATAGTAAAGAAAAACCATTCATCCAAATGGTGAAAACCACTCCACTGGTGCCTTGGATAAGTACGGTAGTGAAAACCTGGCAAACATGCACCATTCATAAAGGTTGTAGCTCCATTGTCAATCAAACTTGTTGCGATCATATCCATTGCATCCATTCATACATCATTTATACCATGGCTTGGTATTGATTTGCAATCAGGGTTATTGCCTCATATGTCATGCATCATGCTTTTACACCGACACCTAACTGGGGGCAATGTTCATAACCTAATGATGAGAGTGGATTCTCCATTCTTGTGATTTGTTGAGTGACTCATTTGAAAAAATTAGAAAATACCAAAAACATTCAGAAAATGTCCTCAAGAAAACCCAAAAACATTCAAAACATTCAAAAAACCCCAAAACATGAGAAAACATCAAAATCAATCAAAAACATTGCAATAAAATTGTTCCTTGTACATAAATATCCAGTCAGACACACAACAACATTTTGAACTACTTAAATGATGACCACATATCAAATCAACAAACAAACAAACAAACATTCTGAGCACAACATACGAAAAATTGGCTCAAACAAGGTTGCTTCCTTCCTTCAAAAACAATACATGGTGACAAATATCTTTGACAAGAAGATATTGTTTGGTTGATAGGAACTTGGTCATATTTTTGCTTTATATATCAAGTTCCTATGTGGCCAGGATGTTTCATGATATCTTTTTCTTTATTTTTCTATTTGTGGATTGTTCCAATGAAGTTCTGGGGCAAATACTAATGGTGTCTACGTGGGAAGTGTTGGCATTATACACTTAGATGAGAAAGGTAGATGTTATCATTGATGGAAACAAGGTTCTACAAGGTTTCACAAGTTAAAACGGCAATAGACTTCACCTAGTGGCACCAATAGATACAACAAGGTTTATTCACACCAGCATCCACTTTACACTGGCAGCAGATCATACCGGCATTCCAAGCCGACTTGGCAATAATATTGTTTATGCGAAATGAATTGTAATGTAGTTTGAATTTGTATGGTCGACATGTTGTATTGTAAAGACTCATATATTTATGAGATCTTGTAGGTCAATTGAAATGTAAGTAGGTATGAAATGTATGTATGAAAGCGGTAATATGAGATATGATAGGTTATGATAGAGAATAATTATATATGCACTTTGATGTGTTTATCTTGGAGTGAACAAGAGAAGAGCAGAGCAAAGACTATTCTGTGTAAGCAAAATCATTTAATTGCATACCGGCAAGGGTTTTTGGCAGTGGTATCAAATAGAGCTTAAACCGGTATTGAATCCAGCATTGTAGATGCTATATTGAAGTGGTACATTGATCATTGGATTTAGCCATCCAATTGTGTAGTCAGTGAGACTCCATTTTGTTGTTGAGAAATGAGATCTAGGTAGTTGGCCTTCCTGCATGTGCATGCCCCTATTGTATTGAGTAATATTTATTCATATTGGCCAGTGAGTAAATATTGTGGGTCATAAATCCCACCAAGGTTTTTCCCTTACCAAGTTTCCTTGCCAAAATATCTGTGTTATGGTGTGCATTGATGTTGATTCATTTATTTCTCTTTACTGCATTATTATTTTCTTACCAATATATTAATTTCAATTACAGAATTGCAAATAAGTTTAAACCTTTCATCTACCAGTCAGACATTGATTCACCCCCCCCTCTCAGTGTCTTTGAGATTAACCAAGTATCTAACAATTGGTATCAAAGCTTGGTCCTCTATTTGCAGAAGCCTAATAGCTTGAGGAAGATTCTGAAACCGGTACTGATGGAAAGTTTGAGACAACAGTTGGAAGGAGCTCTTGAAGATTTTGATGCAGAAAAATTAAAGAATATCAAACTGGAAGAAGAACTCAGATCTGCTCGAGAATTCATCAAAGCACTTCAAGAAAACTTGGCCAAGGCACATAACAAGAGAAAAGAATTACATGAGCAACTACAAAAACAAGATGATGAAGAAAAAGAAACTCTCAGAGATATTGCAAAAAAATTGAGGCAAGAGAACAGTAACATGAAGAATGAGATGCAAGATTTAACCATGAGACTATGTAAGGATATTGAAGATAGAAAGAAGAATGAGGAAGATTTGGCCAGAAGACTTAATGAAAGATCTGATGAATCTCTAAGGCTTAGTTATGAAAATGATATGCTTAAAACAGATTTGATTCACATGCAACATGACAAAGAGGAACTTATGAGACAAGTAAGCACTCTGGAAGGTGAGTTGGTCTCTACAAATGAATACAAAGACAAATTCAAAAAGAGTTCAAACAAGCTTGATGATATGCTGAAAAGTCAAAAACCTGATGCAGAAATAGTTGAACTTGGATTTGAACATGGAGAAAGTTCTAGAACTGCAAACAATCATGATCATAGCAAATTGGTAAGGCAACCCAATGCTTATAAATTCAATGGAAAATGTTTTAATTGCAACAAATTTGGTCATAGAGCAAATCAATGTAGATATAGGAATAATCAGAATACAAATTCATCCACCGATCAATGTTCCAAATGCAATAAAAATGGTCATAAATCAGAAAATTGCAGAATGAATGTAAAATGCTATGCTTGTGGTAGATTTGGACATCTATCTAATCAATGCAGAACTCAAACCAAACAAGGTTATGGAAAATCTATTTAAAGAAACAATGTAACCTATTATGCATGCAACAAGATTGGGTATATTGCAAGATTTTGTAGAAGCAAGAATGTACCGACAAACAACAGAGGATCTAATGACAAAGGCAAGGAAAAGGTGAATGAAATCAAGCAAGAATTCTCTAAACAATAGGTCAAGAAGAGAGATCAGAGAAATGATGAATCTGTCTCTGCACCGATAGAACAGAGCAATCCTGCACCGACAGGAGATTCTTCATCTAACTAAGGAATAATCCTTAGGGGTAAGGAAACTAATTGAAGATCATGCATTTTACCCTCAAATGATGGTAAGAAGTCATAATCCTTCTTTACCGACACACATGTTGAGTTACAATGGAAATTCACTTAACTGGCGAAGCATTTAATGTGGTTGTTAGTTAACTTTTTGGTTATAAAGCATTGAAATTTCTCATTTCAACTCACCAAGCATTCAAGTATTCGAAGAGCATAGAAGTAGAGCACTAACATTCAAGAAGCGAAGAAACAAAGATTTTTAGGGCATCCAAGGATTTCACTTAAAAGGGAGTTGCTTTTGTAGAAGACCCTAGGGCATACATTCACTGTAACATTGAAGATTTAGGGTCTGAGGATATAAAGAACATGTTCATGAATGTCATCACAAATAAATAAGGTGTAATCAAACCTGAACATAAAATTGTGGAAGATTTAGGGTTTGTAGACATCCTTCATATGCCCGAATTCGAAGATGAAACTGTCTGATATGTTCTTAGCAGAGTTCACGATGAATTTTTATGGCTAGACTCAGTTTACAAAATCACTAAGGAAGCAATCAGGGTTGTTACAGGTTTACCCTCTATTGGCACAAGGCCTAAGAAAAGAGAAGAAAAAGATAGACAGAAGGTGGACAAATACTTCACTAAGGTATATTAAAAAGGAGATAAAGGAAAGAATAAGGTTGGCAGTGTACCTGACTTCACAATAAAAGATAACTTACCTCCATCGACATAGGACACCCCAGCGGCAGTAGCAGAGGCACCGGTAGAAATACAAAATCAGCCTGCAAAAAAGATATCAGAGGAAGAAAAAGTAGATGTTGTTGATCCCAAGTAAAACATTCTATTTACAATGAATGTTGACAGTCAAGACATCGATATTATGATGGATAAAGAAATTGCTGAAGAAAAGAAATCTGAATCTGTAAATGTTGAAATTGCTGACTCACCGGTCAAGACTATTGACACTCAACAAAATGTTGAGATACCGACAGAAAAAGAACAAGAATAGACAACATTTGAATCGACAGAGAATAAGGATGAAAATAAGGAATAGGTAAAGGTAGCTCAACAGATATTAGGAGAAGAGAAGAAACTTAATGCAAAACCTAGCACTTCTCCCAGTACTTCAACTATGGATTTCAGACCGACAACTGTCATAGAAGTACTTCTGGATTCCATTAAGAAAATGATAGAGTGTAATGCCTTAGCATTCAAATCTATAGATGACTCTCTACCGATTTTGCAGATGATTGCACTGGAGTGCAAGGTAGATCACATTGTTGGCTCAATAGGTAAATTGGACACATTGTCTAAATTCATTTCTACTAACATTCAGACTTTAGATAAAATAAATAAGGAAACTATTCAAGGAAGGGTTAGTAAGGAAAATGAAGAATTCTTTGATAAAATAATAAAGGATTGTAATCAGCAGATTGATTCATTGCTATCGGCATTGAATTCCACTATTTTGGAATATAAGGAATTGTACCGGGAAGACTGCAAACCTCATCATTTAACAGAAGATATTGATGAACAGATAAGAAAAACATAGAAGGAGATTGATGATATTGCAGATAGCATGATTGGTTCTTCGAAACTAACATCAATTTTAGATCAGGAAATGGTAGTATATGAAGAAAAGATTGAAAATCTAGAAAAAGAAAAGGCAAGATTGAAAATGAAAACCCGTGAGTTAAAGAATAAGCTTGGTTCTAGACTGACAATCTACTCACTCATCGGAATGAACTATCTAAGGCAACAATTCAAGGAGATAGATCACTAGAACAACAAATGCACTATCTTACTAGGATGATTAGGCAAACTGAAACAATAATTGCTGATAGTACAAATTTCCTGCAGGGTCTTAACTTAGTTTTGGCAGATATTTTTCAGATTGCACACAATCGGCTTCAGGGTTTTAAGTAGATTTTTGAATTTTTGGAAAAACTTTTGACATCCTTTGTCATTTATGTCAAAGGGGGAGTGGTATACTAAGAAAAATGTACAAAGTAAGGCATGGTGAAAAGTGAACAGAAGGAGATCATTTGCTCAGGGGGAGCACTCACAGTTTTGATTTTTCTCATGAGTGTTGCCATCAATGTCAAAGTGGGAGAATGTTGGCATTATAGACTCAGATGAGAAAGGTAGATGTTGTCATTGATGGAAACAAGTTTCTACAAGGTTTCACAGGTTCAACCGGCAATAGACTTCACCTACTAGCACCGACAGATATAACAAGGTTTATTCACATCGGCATCCAGTTTACACTGGCAGCAGATCATATCGGCATTCCAAGCCGACTTGGCAATAATATTGTTTATGCGAAATGAATTGTAATGTAATTTGAATTTGTATGGTCGACATGTTGTATTGTAAAGACTCATATATTTATGAGATCTTGTAGGTCATTTGAAATGTAAGTAGGTATGAAATGTATGTATGAAAGCGGTAATATGAGATGTGATAAGTTATGATAGTGAATAATTGTATATGCACTTTGATGTGTTTATCTTGGAGCGAATAAGAGCAGAGCAAAGCGAAGACTATTTTGTGTAAGCAGAATTATTTGATTGCATACCGGCAAGGGTTTTTGGTGATGGTATCAAACATAGCTTAAACTGATACTGAATCCAACATTGTAGATTCTATATTGAAGCAGTACATTGGTCATTGGATTCAACCATCAAATTGTGTAGTTAGTGAGACTCCATTTTGTTGTTGAGCAGTGAGCTCTAGGTAGTTGGCCTTCCTGCATGTGCAGGCCCCTATTTCACTGAGTAATATTTATTCATATTGGCCAGTGAGTAAATATTGTGGGTCACAAATCCCACCGAGGTTTTTCCCTTACCAGGTTTCCTTGCCAAAATATCTTTTTTATGCTGTGCATTGATGTTGATTCCTTTGTTTCTCTTTACTGCATTATTTTTTGCTTACTGATATATAAATTTTATTTATAGAATTGCAAATAAGTTTAAATCTTTCATCTACCGGTCAGACACTGATTCACCCCCCCCCTCTAAGTGTCTTTGAGATTAACCAAGTATCTAATAGGAAGCTCACTAAGGTACAAGATCCTATGCAAAAATATAGTCATGGATCCCTATGTCTTACTGATTACAATGTATACCTTGACCATACATATATTAACCAGAATAGAGGGGAACCTTCCTGGTTTGCAATGTTTGTTTATAGGTGTATGCGGGAAAAGTGGGCGAATAAAACTTAATATGTGAAAATATGTTAGAATACTAGTCCACACACACACACAGGACTTCTTGATGCAAGCTATGGAGTAACGTAGTGTTACTCAGCTTCCCAAGGAGGGTCCCATGGTTCTCTATCTCACAATGTCCCTCAAACCAATGTTTTTGCTCTCAGATCACTGAGCAAAATGGTTTAGGGATGGCAAATATGAGAACGAGAGATGCTTTTGATTGATTTTAGTATGAGATGTGTTGTAAGCTATGTATGATGCTAAAATGCAATAAACTAAATGATAAGATGACAAGATTAGTATGAATACTATCCTAGCATACTATATTTAGTCTATGATTGAGCTAAAATGATAAAGAAAGTAATCTAAACATGCATATTTAGTCTACTGCCTGATTTAAAGAGAGGCTAAATGATGAGCATATATGAAATGAGAAAGCTTGAAAGAATTTGAGCATAAGTGTAATGCTTCAAATTTGAAAGATGATTGTTAAGAATGGAGGAATGAGGGCTCTATTTATAGCACAAACAGGGCAATGGATGGTCAGGATTGAAAGGTTTAATCAAGGGCCAAGTTTGAAAGTTGGGGATCCATGTGCATAATTGGCATCAATGAAATGGTGACAAGTGTCCACACAGGATTGGGTTGAAAGAAGAGGTTGGAGGCATTAAAGGCCTGAGAAGACCTCATGGTTATCTAAAGGCTAAGGGTCAAGTCTAAGTTAGGTTTACCCACTGGATTAAGATCTAATCCAAAGATAAACCTTTGTCCAAATGATTAAGAGATAATCATGGTCAAAGCATTAATGACCTAATGAGACCCTTGGGTTGGATAGAGGTTGAGTCAAAACAAATGTTTTAACCATGTGGGAGGGTTTGAAATAACCATTAATGGTTATTGGAGACTTTGGGGATTAAGTGGTTGAAGGTTGGAAGCCTTCAATGGTTTTCAAAGACTTTGGGGGTTTTGGTGGTTGAAGGTTGAAAACCTTCAATGGTTATCCAAGACTTTGGGTCATCTGAGAAGTGACCTCCCTTTGCTTAGGGATGTGACAAAATTTAGGGGAGGGTTAGGTTAATTAGAAGCGATTAGAAGATTCTAGAAGGGTTTAGAAAGGGTTTTGGGATTTTGCAAGTGGATGGAGGATAATAGGATTTAATTGAATTATTTGATTTTCATTCAATTTGGTTGTAATTAAATAAATTTGATTTATTCAATTTAGGATAACTATTTAATTATATTTGAATTTAATTAAAAGTGGCTAGGGGGATTTAATTGAATAAAATGATTTATTCATTAAATGGGTATAGTGAATTTAATTTAAATAAATTGAGTAACTTATTTAATTAAATAGAGGAATGTGGATAATTTAATTAAATTGGATTTAATTAAATAGAGAAATGAACATAAAATATTCATTTAGGAATATGGTCATTTTTATACGTCTACATTTTGCCCCTCTTTGAAGTGACATGTGTGCACATGTTATTTCAAAGAAAATGATGTGTTTTTGTGATTTTATGATCAAATGCAATTTTTGTGTCGCTCTTTTGATTTGCAAGTCATGCCCCAGATTCGATGTGTGATGCCAGATTTGATTTGATGTGTGATGCCCCAGATTCGATATTTGTTGTGCTTTGCCTGTCGTGATGTGATGATTTTATGTAGTTGTCCAATATGAGTGTGGGTATAACTTGTTTTGATGTGAGATATTTCAAGTTATGTAGATATCAATGTGTTGTTCTGATCAAAATATGATTTATTTGCATGTTCTATTTCAAGTTCGATGTGGGAAGCCTGATGTGTATTACAAGCCGATATGGGTTGGAAACTTGAGTTGTATTACAAGCTGATATGGGTGGGAAACTTGAGTTGTTTTACAAGTTTATGTGATTGTGGTACTTGAGTTGTTTTACAAGTTTTGATATGGTTTTTGAGAACTTGAGTTGTTTTACAAGTTGTTATGAAATGATAGGATGTTGATGTGAGTTTGATTTTGATATCTTTGTTTTGATGTGGAAACTGATATTGGATTTGTTTTGAGATTTGATATGATGATGGCCCCTCGGGAGATCATTTGTGCACACAAAGCATGAATGATCTCTCGAAAGAAGAAGAATGATGTTTGAAAGATGGAAGAGTAGATAGTGATGGCATGCATGGGTTTGATAAGATTGATTAGATTGATTGGAATGAGAGCAAGTTTTGTTTCAGGTATGACACCTCCTGTATAAGACATGGATGATCGAGCGTCTGGTTTCAAGAATGATACCACCTATATAAGATATGGATGATCGAGCATCTGGTTTCAGGAACGATATATCTTGTATAAGAGCTGATCAAAACATCTGGTTTCAGGAATGATATATCCTGTATAAGACATGATAGAAGATGGTTTGGAAGAATGATGAAGATAGTTTAGAAGAATGATAGAAGATAGTTTGGAAGAATGATGAAGATAGTTTAGAAGAATGATGAAGATAGTTTGGAAGAATGATAGAAGATAGTTTAGAAGAATGATGAAGATAGTTTGGAAGAATGATAGAAGATAGTTTAGAAGAATGATGAAGATAGGTTAGAAGAATGATAGAAGATATGAAAGTGAAGAAAGATTCCATGATGATGTGATAGATATGCATGCGAGGGATGCAATGATGAATGATGAATGATATTTTGAACATGAGATGTATGATATGATATGCAACTAATTGTAAAATGATATGCAACTATGTTAAAATGATATGCAACTAATGCTTTTTTTTTTATTTTTATTTTTATTTTTAGAGCATCCTCGTCCTGCATTTGCCATCCGATATAGCCATTTGTTTGCTTTCTTTGTAGATATCATCATTGAGCATTGATTTGTTTAGGATATGTTGAAAATTTATACAAGCATAATGGTATAATTGAACCATAATGACCTGAGAAAAATTTACATGATATTTGATTTTGCAAGATAGCACAAGCGTCAAGGTATAATTGAACCAGGACGACCTGAGTGCGTATTGCGTAAGCATACAAGAGTTAACCTTTGTCCCATACAAATCTGAAATGTCCTCAGCGATATGCCACCGGATTTCTTCATAGGACAAATTTGCATGGTAAAAGACTTCACTCACAGATAGAAGACAAATAAAACATCACATTCCTTCCTTGCTTCTCTAGTCGTAAGACATCCTGGAGGTGCTCAGGAGATATGATAAGCAAAAATTAACAACCATAAGTAATCATGCATGCTATTGGAAATGTATTCTTGTCAATTAAAACATCTTGCAAAATAGATCTTTGTTTAGTTGAAATCAGTTCAAGTTCGTGATGTTTAGCCTTTTCGCATTGTCATTTGTCATTTGTTGGTTGTTTTGATCCTTGTTGTCTTGCTACATTTTTGGTCTGATGTTGAAAATCTTGAAGGCAAAATGCCCCTAGCGAGGCCAGGATTTTGCCCCTTGTTGTTGATACTACTTTGATATGGATATGTACACTGATCACCAAGCTATGGTGGGATATTATTTGGATAATTGTTTCAGATAAACCAAGGATAGTGACTACACTAAGTATGTCCAAGATTGATAAGCATTTGTGAATTTCTAGTGATGTCTCAGATGGGTGGATATGATATGTACAATATGATTTGTGAAACATGTATTTCCATCAATTGATAAAGATAAGGCTAAGAACAAAACCCAGCAGTCAGATTGATTGATGTCATTGTTATGATGTGGTTGATGATTGATGTATAAAAATTTATTTCTCTTGATGAATTTGGAAAAACTAGGTTGTTGTTTCTTTAACGTGATGTTACGATAGAGGTTCTTTCTTCTCAGAATAAGGAGATTAGTCATGCATGAGTGATCAATGGTTTCCTTTGATTGGTTTGGATTCAGTTGATTCTTGTTTTTGAAAATTTCAAATCTTACTTTATCAGAGTGAAGGTTTAGCTGTCCCTTCACGACAAAGTGTGTCAAATGATATGGATAAAAGCTTCCCGATCTGGAAACTGGATTTGACAATTTGAAAATTTTAAACAAGTGTTTTTGAGATAAAAATCCGTAAGATGGTAAAGGATTCTATTGATACCGATGATGAAATTTTTCCGGATTATGATAGGAGAGACGTCCTTTATCGTGCAATTCGTTTAGGATTCTGACAACTTTTGTTTTGACACAAATTTAGCTTGAGAAATAGTTTTAATGGTTTGTTTGTCACTCTGCTTTGATGAGAAATGATGTTTGATGGATGGATTGATTATCAAGACTTGATGATTGATAGAAATGTCTAGTTTCAAAGAGTGAGTACCCCGTATAAGACCAATCTGTCTAATTTCGAGTGTACCTATCCTTGTATAAGACATGTTTGATGTTGATGTTGATTTCAATTAATGAATTGATTAACAAGACATGTGATAAGTTTCATTGCAGACTTTGAGAGTTTTCCTGTTGTTGATCTGATTTGAAGGATGGTCCATGTGTTCATGCTTTTTTTTGTTTTGATTTTTTTGATTTTTGATTTTGTTGATTTTTAGTTTTTGGATATTTTGATTTTTTTGAGTTTTTGGATATTTTGATTTTTTTGAGTTTTGGGATATTTTGATTTTTTTGAGTTTTTGGATTAGAAGAAAGATGTATTTGGTTGCCCCAATGTATATCAAGACAAGGAATGGATGAATGGATGACTGAACCATTGAGGTGGAAATAGATTTGTTGTCCATAGTTTTGATCAAGATCAAGGATGAAAAAGGGGATATGGATAGAGATAGGATATAGATAGCACTGGATGATGGAAGAAATGAATAGATAGGATAGATAGATATGGATTAGAGTGAAGCAAGATTGTAGAAAGAATTGGAGGATAGAAGAAATGAATATATAGGATAAGGGATATGGATTAGAGGATTTGGGAGATATGCTAGGAAGAATAGAGTAGATGAACTTTGCCCCCAAGCATAGAGGTTTCCATTTGCAAAAAGGTGATATGTAAGATTGTCATAGTATTTAGCACCATGTGAATAAGTGTTCTCAAACTTTTCAAAGATAGAGACCCAACCCACACTTAGAGCCTCTGGAAAATTCAATTGAACATTTCTAGCAACTAGGAAGCAGACTCAAAAGGGAATAAGAATCTCAAACTGGATCAAGGTACTTAGTTCTTTGATTACCCATGTGTGTGCAAGTGGGTTCATTCTGGCTCATATGATCATTCTAATCTTCAGAATCCAACATGGCTAGCTACATGAGTTACCTTAACTTCAAAAGCATCCTGGACAGAGCCTCGCTACCAGCGAGCTTCCATAGCCCTCACGAGGTTATCATTGTAATCTCACAAATATTGCTCCATTGCCAGCCAGGCGTCCATAGCCCCGATGGAGTTACTTGCATGTTCCCATAGCCAATCATTTTGATATTGCATTTTGCTTTTCTTGATATTCATTTTCTTGCTCATGCTTTTGATATTTCTTTTTTTTTTTCTCTTTATTTTTCTTGCATTGGCTTGTAAGTGATGAAACTTACATGGGTGTGATAATTACAGTGGCGCTGAAGCAAGATTTTAGATTTTTCACTAGCCATGTCTTCAATTTAAGAGATCACAATGATTTTTAGAGCAATCGATTAAGTGTATGAGATATAGTAATCAAAAGATGTCGGTACCAAGATATGATAAGTGGTTCTTTCCTGGATTGAGTGTGTATCCCAACCAAAAGAAAATGTTAAAGAGGAACAACCTCGGATTCTGAAGCATTTCATGAATAGATATCTAGGAAAAGGACTGAACATGAGATTCGAGCATGGGCAAGTATGTGACAAAATGACACAAACACCTATCTCACAGATGAAAGATTTATGCAAAGGATTGAATGATAGGGATGGAAGGATAGAAAAGAGGTGTTGGATAATAGATAGAATGTTTGAAGATTTGTGCAAGGATAGAGGGAAATGTATTCAGGATGAGTGTTGGTACTTGAGAAGTGATGAAGAGATGGAGGAAAATTGAATTTTGGGACAGAAGGACCCAAAATAGATAGAGGAAATGATAGAAGAAGTTTTAGAAAGATGTTTAGATAGAGGATTGAAAGAATTTCAAAGATGTGCTCCTCATTGATCATTTGAGGTGATGGATTTGTGGATGGAGGGAAGTAAGGACCCAAGATGGATGGAAGGGATAGAGAGTTTGATTGTGGAATGAAAGGACCTAAGATAGATTTAGAAGAAGAAGAGTTTGACTTTGGATTGAAAGGACCTAAGATAGATTTGGAGGATGAAGAGATTGACTTTGGAATGAAAGGACCTAAGATAGATTTGGAGGATGAAGAGATTCCTTGATCTTGATCTTGACTTGGAGTAGGATCATTTGAGTTTGTGCTTTTCTCTTGATTTTGAATTAGAATAGTGGAGGATATGGAAGGCCATCTCAAAAGATGTTTTGTTGGATATGGAAATCTTCTCCACTTTATGATTTTTCCTTGTTTGAACTGACTTTTGAGTTTGATTGTTGGATACTTTGCAACATATTTTAACATTTGTGACAAGAATACATAGCACACATGAAGACAATGATCATCCTAATGCTAAACATGGAGTGTATGTTCTTTTGAGGATGTGTTCAAATCCTCGATGTTATCACTGGTTTGATTTACAACAAAAGACACATCAGATAGACTCTTTATTCAAAGGTCATTGACAATATCATAGCCCACTGGTCTTGATACTCCGTCAGCTCAAACAGCCTTGTCACCCCCTAGGGGGCACCCATTTTTTTGCCTTTTGTCAGAATTTAACTCAAAGTGAATTGCTTCACAATTGAGTAGTTATCTTGGGAGATATATGGTGAGTAATCTTGGGGGTGGATTCTTCCCCACCCTTGCACTATGATATTGCCAATGTTTGGCGACTGACTCGGTTCAAAGTTTCTAATGCTATGGTTTGTAATCAGGCTTCCTGTTCGGCCGTCAGTGATAAACTCCCTCAGGAGGCTTCCCAACCTTTAGAACAAAGGCTTTACGTATCGTAAAGATACTGGGGGAAGGCTAATCGCTGCGCGTAACCGTTGAAAGAGACTTTCGTCACCCTCCACTTTTGATTATAGTGGGTTGGAACACTTGGCTTCAAAGTCATTCCCCACTTAGGTCATTCCCTTCACACCGGCCAAAGAATGGCTTTAAGAGTTTTTCAACCCCTCGGGAAGGCAGGCCTGCTAAAGGATTTAAATGCTTGAAGTACAGAAAGCTTAAGAGTGGCTTGGCTTTTTGGTCACCCAGTTATGGGGAGAGCATATACCTTCCACTTTCGAGACAAGGCAAACAAGGTTCTTTTTAGCCTCCAAGACAATGATTTGCTAACTTCTACTTGGAGATGTTGCTCCAAAAAGCATGATGTTCTTTTTAACCTTTCATAGCAAAGTGTGTATTTCCAAAACTTTTGTAAAACAAGCCTGGTCAACAAAGTAAATTGTGATGTTTGGTCAAAAAAATTAAAGTCGATAGGGGAAAACTTTCCCTCTTTGCCTTGCACAAAATGAAGATGAGGTTCTTTTACTTTGCAAAATGAAGTGAATCCTTTTAAACACCAAAGGATGGTGAGGTTCTTTTTAAAACTTTTGCCAAAGTAAAGATTGTTGGTTCTTTTTACAGCTTCCAAAATGAAGTGTTTTTCCTCTAATCTTGCAAGAAAGCAAATATGAAGTTTGTTGTTCTTTTTACCTTGCAATAAAGAAAGATGAAGTTTTATTTTAAAACACCAAAAAGGAAGGCATGAAGTTCATTTTATGCATCCAAATGAAATGATAAGGTTTATTTTAATTTGTGCAAAAAAAGAGAGAGAGTTCTTTTTAACCAACTTTTGTTGAAAGAAAGTAAAAAAAGAAATTTAAAGCCTTTAAACTAACTCCTTCCTCTGCACAAAAAATATTAGAACCTGCACACAGTCAGTGATCAAGTGTTAGTGTGGGCTTACACAAGCCTAAATTCTGATCTTGGTTACAAATTTTACAATCATGATCCTGAAATGCCCTGAAATTTGACTAAGTCTGAAATTTGGAAGATCTTCCAAAAACTAGATTTTGCATTATAACTCCTAGAGGTCTGAAACCCCTCTCAAACATCCTGAAAGTATATATGGAATATAACTTAAAGTATAAGAAAGAGAAAAGAGAAGAGGAAATGTCACTTAAAGTATAAGAAAGAGAAAAGAGAAGAGGAAATGTCACAAATGTTATATTCCATATATATTGTCTCCCACAAGCCTAATTTTTGACTCTGTCGTAAATTTTTTGCTCTCCCAACTCTATGCGCTAAGAAATGATGTCTATGCGCTAAGAAAAATCCCCTACGCGCTATTATGTGCCCCCAATGCGCTAAGCTATTTTCCCAATGCGCTATTCTATTTTTCTCCCACGTTGATACCTACAGGAAAATATTAGTGTTTTGATGCGCTAAAAGATTGACTCCACGCGCTGGATGATAGACTCCATGCGCTGGATGATAGACTCCATGCGCTAAACAATGGACTAGATGCGCTAGGTTGTTAACCGGATGCGCTACTCTGTTTTGTTTCCATGTTGAGGCCTAAAAAAAACTTAACGAAGGTCACGCGCTAATGTTTGAACTACACGCGCTAGATGATGAACTCCACGCGCTAAACAGTGGATTGGATGCGCTACTCTGTTTACTGGATGCGCTAAACAGTGTTTTGTTCGCATCGACACCTACAGAAAAATTTGTTAGACAACATCATGCGCTAAGGAAAAGAGTTTACGTGCTAAGACAGAGAGCCCACGCGCTAAACAGTAGGCTAGAAGCGCTAGACTATTAAGCGGATGCGCCAATGTATGTTTTCGACGCGCTGATTCCTGTTTCCCGCGGACCTACAAAAGTGATCAATTTGAAAAACCGATTTTTTATTTGGGGTCGAGCCCCACGGTGGGCGCCAGAAATGTATGCGGGAAAAGTGGGCGAATAAAACTTAATATGTGAAAATATGTTAGAATACTAGTCCACACACACACACAGGACTTCTTGATGCAAGCTATGGAGTAACGTAGTGTTACTCAGCTTCCCAAGGAGGGTCCCATGGTTCTCTATCCCACAATGTCCCTCAAACCAATGTTTTTGCTCTCAGATCACTGAGCAAAATGGTTTAGGGATGGCAAATATGAGAACGAGAGATGCTTTTGATTGATTTTAGTATGAGATGTGTTGTAAGCTATGTATGATGCTAAAATGCAATAAACTAAATGATAAGATGACAAGATTAGTATGAATACTATCCTAGCATACTATATTTAGTCTATGATTGAGCTAAAATGATAAAGAAAGTAATCTAAGCATGCATATTTAGTCTACTTCCTGATTTAAAGAGAGGTTAAATGATGAGCATATATGAAATGAGAAAGCTTGAAAGAATTTGAGCATAAGTGTAATGCTTCAAATTTGAAAGATGATTGTTAAGAATGGAGGAATGAGGGCTCTATTTATAGCACAAACAGGGCAATGGATGGTCAGGATTGAAAGGTTTAATCAAGGGCCAAGTTTGAAAGTTGGGGATCCATGTGCATAATTGGCATCAATGAAATGGTGACAAGTGTCCACACAGGATTGGGTTGAAAGAAGAGGTTGGAGGCATTAAAGGCCTGAGAAGACCTCATGGTTATCTAAAGGCTAAGGGTCAAGTCTAAGTTAGGTTTACCCACTGGATTAAGATCTAATCCAAAGATAAACCTTTGTGCAAATGATTAAGAGATAATCATGGTCAAAGCATTAATGATCTGATGAGACCCTTGGGTTGGATAGAGGTTGAGTCAAAACAAATGTTTTAACCATGTGGGAGGGTTTGAAATAACCATTAATGGTTATTGGAGACTTGGGGATTAAGTGGTTGAAGGTTGGAAGCCTTCAATGGTTTTCAAAGACTTTGGGGGTTTTGGTGGTTGAAGGTTGAAAACCTTCAATGGTTATCCAAGACTTTGGGTCATTTGAGAAGTGACCTCCCTTTTCTTAGGGATGTGACAAAATTTAGGGGAGGGTTAGGTTAATTAGAAGCGATTAGAAGATTCTAGAAGGGTTTAGAAAGGGTTTTGGGATTTTGCAAGTGGATGGAGGATAATAGGATTTAATTGAATTATTTGATTTTCATTCAATTTGGTTGTAATTAAATAAATTTGATTTATTCAATTTAGGATAACTATTTAATTATATTTGAATTTAATTAAAAGTGGCTAGGGGGATTTAATTGAATAAAATGATTTATTCATTAAATGGGTATAGTGAATTTAATTTAAATAAATTGAGTAACCTATTTAATTAAATAGAGGAATGTGGATAATTTAATTAAATTGGATTTAATTAAATAGAGAAATGAACATAAAATATTCATTTAGGAATATGGTCATTTTTATACGTCTACAATAGGTGCAACATTCAAACTTGGTTTTTGATACTTCGGCCAAGATTGATACTACCATGCTCAATGAGGATATAAAGCACAATGAATAAGCCATGGATTGCCATTCCATCTCATCTGTATATATTGCATTAAATTGCATATCACCCTTTCATTTATTCATTCATTGTACAAATATTTTGTCAAGAATGCAATTAATTAGGGATGCTATGAGAAAGTTCACTATCAAAGGCTTACCTTGCAAACAATCACGACAGAGTATTCTAATACATCATATCACATCTCCATATCATATTTCATTTTCTGACACATTGGCATTTATGCCTCATGTAGGATAAGAAAACAGTTGTAAATAGTGGCATTTTCAACCCATTTAGGTGCATTTATTTAAAATTGTCATTCATCTCATTCATTTAGTGTCTATTCATTAGAAACATTTAGGTATTATTCATAGTTCCATACATTTCCAACTCATTTAAGTACATTTAGTTACATTCATGTAGATTCATTAAGGTGCATTCCTTTACATCATTTAGGTGCATTCATTTTCATTAATAAAGATTCATTAAGTACATTTATTTGAATTCATTTAGATTCATTTAATTCATTAATTACATTTAGTTACATTCATGTAGATTCATTAAGGTGCATTCCTTTACATTCATTTAGGTACATTCATTTGCATTCATTTAATTCATTAAGTACATTCATGTCGATTCATTAAGGTGCATTCCTTTACATTAATTTAGGTGCATTCATTTTCATTCATTTAATTCATTAAGTTCATCCACTTACATTCATTTTAGTATATTCCATTTAAAAATAAAAAATCATTTCATTCATTAGGTACATTCATATAGATTCCTTCTGTACATTTCAATTTACATCATTCTACTCATATAGTTTATATCATTATTTTATCATATCATTAACCTCATCACATTAGTATTATCTATCAGTGTCATTATTCTATCAACTAATCATATAGAAAAATCACCATCATTTTGAGCAATCATAATGTACATATCTTACATTTTTCATTTCATAAATATTCCTCATTTCCATTATAAATACACATCATGAAGAGTCATACATTGCATCCACAAGTATATATTGTACTCATAAATACAATCATCTATAGGAATATCACCACATCATTTTACATCTCTATTACATCATCAGTAGGTATACATCATTCATCACATCATCAACATCTACATTCTGCATCAACATGCATATTCATTACATCTGTGTAGCATACATTAAAATAAGCATTATCATAACATATATCACACTATCATCGACAACATATAAATTTCTTCATAACATAACTTGCATTCACATGTTAGTATCATCACATCAAATCATACATCTAGAAATAATAAAATCCATCATGGTAACTAAGCATAAAAACGTCCATCACAGTGTGAGCATCAAATACACAAATCACATCAATAGTACATTACATATCAAACATCATCATACATAAGGAAGTCATGTCATCACATAAATGCATATCATATCATTGCCACAAAAACTGAGATCTCATCATATATCTCTTAAAATTAAAGTACACATGTATCATAATACAATGATGTCAAAAATATTGGCTACCAAGAACCATCCAACTATCAGTATAATAATGGTGTAACAATGCAAAAGGCACCTCAAATGGAACTTGCACTAGATGTTGTGACCCCACCACCACCCTCACCATCTCATCAAGGAGGATCCATTACACCCCCGCTGCTCTAACCCCTCTGAGAGTAGCTCATCACCCACTGACTGATGGGAACCACCTACTCATATAACCCTCACCAATAATCAATCAAGTTTCTCCTACTCAGTGCATCTCCCTCATCACCTCACCTATCAGGCCCTATCCCTGTACTCCATCGAGTACTCAGAATCTATCATGTAACTAGCTCACTCTACCCATGGCATCATCTCTCTCCCTGAGAACTACGGTCATCTCAACCACCCATGCAAAATGTTGGACATCCCTAGCCACAATCTTTGCATCCATGTCCTCTAGCTCCGCCTCCAAATCTCTGATGTGATCCTCGATAGCTATAAGCTGAGTCTGTAGCCACACTATCATGACCTCTCATAGGTCTCCCTATCCCTCCTCCATCAACACATCTCCATTGATACCCCCCATACCTGCATCTCTACCAACACCATGCTCTCCTCTCTCCCTTGCAGCTACTACTGTTGGTCCCTGTATCAAAGGCCTTTATGCCAGTTGCAAAGGAAGCCCACCCCTGCCTCTCCTCAGACCCCTACCACCACCTCCTCCACCACCACCTCCTCCATCTCCCCCTCCTCTACCTCCTCCACCTCCCCCTCTAATCTCCTCCTCCTCCTACCCTATCTCTGTTGCTTGTCATCCTCGAATGGTGGCACTAGCTCTGATGGATCTGAGATTTGTGGAAAGGGATGTGGTGCCAAGTATTGAGCATACTCATTTGTAACCCCCACATCTACCACCTCTGCTCAGTATGGCCATGGAATCACTTGTAAGTTCCAAAAATCTACTAAGGCCTGATCATAGGGCAATACAAACCCCCACTAAAATATCTCCCAAACAACTCTAGCATACTCTTTGAAATTTTGTGGCATACCCTGTGTCCACCCAAACTACCTCATCACTCGACCTGGCAGATGTATCTCGACCACATAAGATGTCCACCCAATTAGGAACTAAACTGTGGATATATAGGGCATCGCATCTACATCATCCTCCCATTGCTCACACTCTATGTAGGGGCACCATATTAATGTATCTAGATTATCCAACGCCCATCGCCAGTACTCCATCTTTCCTAGCTAATGTTGTGTCATCATACCTCCATACATATATACATAGGGTTGGTCAATCACCCTAAACCTCATACACACTAGTCTCGTGATGGGAAAGTGATCCCATGCCCAGATATACAACAATGTGATCCCTACTCCCAGCGAAGTGATGTCATGGTAAACCACCTCATGAAAATCTCTGTACAAATGGGCCAACACACATGGACCCCATGCATACTAAGTGCCCTCACTGGCCATCCACTCGATGACCTATCCCCATCGAACAAAAAGACCATGTGACCTCGGATCAAGACATAGGAGCCCTGCAACGATGCCTAATACTAATGTCGGTAGTGGCTCATATAAATCAACTATATCCTCCCATGGGACAGATCCATCATACACCTCTAACTCCAAATAGGGAAACCCTCGCCATAGTGCTGCCTCACCCATCACCTTGTCATAGGTAACCAGCTCACCAGTTATCAGAATATGAAGTATCCTCCATACATCCTCTAGTGTAACTGACATCTCTCCCATCACCAGGTGGAATGAGCATGTCTCATTGCGCCACCGCTCGACCAACACAGTTAGTAATCTATGGTTCATTTGAATCATGGGTAGATGCATCATATCAAATAACCTTGCAATGCATATGTAGTCAATCTTGAGGTCTATTTATTGATCACATAGATGTTGTGTGGCAGGATGCCTCTCTCGCATCTGCAGGACACCTAGGTGATCCTCCTATAAAGACAATCAAACAACACTATCAATCTCCTTGCTATGCAAAATTGACTATTACCTAGACTTCATTAGATGCTTTTTCAAGTATCTAAGTCTCATCAGGTAACTTGACTCACAAACACCTAGACTAACAAGATGCATTTATATCAATTGCCTAGTCTCAACAAGTACATTGAGTCTCACACCAGTCACAAACATGCATGCAAAGACAACATTGAAATTGATTGTCAACTTGACCATGAAATTGGGGCATCAACACTGACTATCCTATTGGCAGACTCAAAAGCGCTACAACCTTGAATCAAGAGCTACAACATACCAATAGCTGTAAGTAAGAACTACAACAATGCTACAACACATCAATAGCGCTACTTTACCTATACACAAGCGCTACAAAAACACACATGCATTACACTACCCAACAATTGTGCTAAAACTATCTGATTAAACCCATCTAGACAATAGCACCAAAACATTGAAAATAGTAGCGCTAAAACACCTTAACAATAGCTCTATTATAATGATAACACTAGAACAAATGCACAAAAGCATCATTTTGGCACAACTATGCTATTTTGGGCGACAAATGTGCTAAAACAATATTTTAGCACCTTTGTCATCCGAATTTTTCCCCTTGCTATTAAGTGCAATAAATGAGCTCTAAAGGTAAAATTCAGAGTTAGACATACTGGGGGTTCATAGTCGGTTGGCCGTTGGTACCTCTAGATCCACTCCAATCGATGATCTGGGAGTGGGAACACCATTTTCTCTCACCCAATCTACTGCCAATGTCACTATTACGAGCTCTCAATCATTATAGGAGAATGTGCAAATGAGGATCATTTTACCTCTTCTAGCCTAAATATACCCTACCCAACCCTACCCCTGCTTCGCCTCATTGACCACTGTGGACCCTGGGAACTTTCGAGGCTTGCCATTTCTCCATTTTGACCCCATTTTCCTCCATTCTTTTTCCATTTATTCCCAATTCATCTGCTCTATCCTCCCCTAATTTCTTTCTATTTTTTTGAGAGATCACCTAATTTTCTAAAATTTTCGGCCCATCTCTCAAGGGGGCTTACCAACCCACAAAACTAACATCCATGGGGCATTTTTCATCATGTCTATCTGTTGTTCTTTGAAACGGTGTGATAAACCACATCATCTCAAAGAGGGGCAAATGTAGACACATAAATTTGTCTATTAATTAAATGAATATTAAATATTTATTTAATGACTAAATATTCCTATATTAATTACATTGATAATTGATAAATTCACCTTAGCCTATTATTCTATTCTAGTTAAATAAATTTAATCAATTTATTTAATTACTAACTAAAGTCCAAGTTATTAAATAAATCTAATTTATTTAATTCACCCCCATTCTTCCTATTTAAATAAATTTAACATTTATTTAAAAATAAAATTCCCAAATCAAATCCCCCTTTTAAATAAATCGATATTTATTTAAAAATAACTCATCAATTTGCATTCTCCTATAGATGCAAGTTGCACATTTAAATAGATTTTTATTTAAATAAAATCCTATTTACCCATACCCACCTCTTTCTGGATTCTTCTATATTTCTCTAAACCCCTTCTAGACTCTTCTAACCCCTTCTAATTTAGCCTAATCCCTCTTCTAAACATTTGCACAGATCCTAATCCAAGATTAGCCTTCAACCCATCATCTCACCCATTTAAGACTCTTACAGAGTCATAAATCCTTCTCTTCTCCAAAACTCCAACCCACATGGGTCTTGACTCTTTGGTAAAGGCTTAACCATGGGTAAACTTTGCACAAGAGTTTACCCATTGAATAATAACCTTACCCTTGGATAATATCTTTATCCAATAATCCAACCCACATGAGGTTACCCTCACATATTCTCAGGCATTAAATGCTCTTTCCATCTCCTCTCAAGCCATCTCATAATGACACTTATCATCATGGGATTGGGTTGAAATCCATCACATGGATCGTGAATCAATCAATCTTAACCCTTCACAATCCCTTTTAATCCTGACCATCCAATCCTATTTTTTCCCTATAAATAGAGCCTCATTTTTCAAGTAAAGGAGGAAGCATTTGAGCATTGTTATGATACTTACATAGACACTAACACTTAAGATTTTTCATAGTAATCTTGTTGTAGGAATTTACATAACAATAGGATGTATAGTTCATTCAACCATTTGAATCTCCATTGGCATCCATGGTTTAGTGCTAAAGCTGACAACTACATACACTCATTTGGATCTTGGGGAGGAGAGAGATAAGGGAGAAGCAACAAAGGCATCATGGGAGAATCTTAGGGAGACTCCTCTTCTTTCTCTTCTTTTATCTTTCTTTCTTTGCATGATTTTTAATCTTTCTTGACATGAATGTGAAGGATTTTGTTTCATTTGTTTTAGTTTTGGTTGGAAACTAACATACTAACATTTGAAACCAACATACCAATTGCACCAGACTGTCCACACAATATTGATCAATTGTACATCAATCAAATGCACCACAATATTGCATTTGCATTGTATCTCCTACATGACCTAAGGGTACTCACTGACTTCCCATTATTCTCCACTGCTCACCATTCACCCTCATTCATTGCAAAATCCTCCATTCTACTGTGCTTAATTTTTTCACAATTTTTTAGAGTGCCTGAATTTTTGAAATTTCATCCCATCTCTCAAGGGGGCATACATAACCACCAACCTAGTGCATGTACCATGCTTTCTTGTTTTTCTTTGAAATGATGTGATAAACCATGTCGTCTCAAAGAGGGGAAAATGTAGACACCTAAATATGACCACTTAATTAAATACACATGAAAGGGGACACAAGCCTCAAACAAGATTCAAATGTTAGTATATTAGTTTCCAACCAAAACTAAAACAAATAACAAAATCCTTCACATACATATCAATAAAGATTAAAAAGCATGCAAAGAATGCAAGATAAAAGAAGAGAAGGAAGAGGAGTCTCCCTAAGATGCTCCCATGATGCCTTTTGTTGCTTCTACCTTGGATTTTGTGTATTTTGTAGACACCTAGATATGTCCATTTAATTAAATGAATACTTAGTGATGCAAGGAAAAAGGGGCACAAGGCACAAACACAAGTTCAAATGTTAATAGATTAGTTCCAACCAAAACTAAACACAAATGAACTCAAAAACCTTAAGATGCATACCAAGATAGATATAAAGCAAACAATGAAAAGCATACATAAACGAAAGAGAGAAAGAAGACTCCCCAATATGCTCCCAAAGAGGCTCATAGATGTTTCTCCCTTGTTCTTCTCCTCTCCAAGATCCAAATGGGTGATTGTAAGTAGCTCTCATATTTTAGCACAAAACCATGGATGGCGTGAAGATTTGAAATTGGTTGAAAGATGATCTAATATATATTATTATGCAAATGTTAAGACTAATATTGATATGAGAAAGCTCTATGAACATACATGTATAATAACAATACAAAATGCTTCCTCCTTTTCTTGAGAAATGAGGTCCTTTTATAGGGAAAAATGTTGATTGAACGGCCAAGATTGAGTGAGCTTGTGAAGGGTTAGGATTGATGGGTTTGTGATCCATGTGGTGGCTTTCAACCCAATCCCATCATGACAAGTGTCAACATAAGATGGCTTGAGAGGAGAGGGAAGAAGCATTAAATACTTGAGATTACATGAGAGTTACCCTAGGAGGGTTTGGTTAGGCTTGAGTTAGTGGATAAAGCTTTTATCAAAGGGTAATGCTTTTATCCAATGGATAAAGTCTTGTGCAAGAGTTAATGGAGATAACCATGGTCAAAGCAATGAATGCTTGAAGAAACCCATGAGTTAAATGAGGGTTTATTTAGAGGGAAAGTCTCTAACCATGTGGGTAAGTTGAGTTAACCATTAATGGTTATGTAAGAGCCATAAAGGCTTTGAAAGACTTTGGGGGTTAACTTTTTGAAGAATAAAAGCCTTTAATGCATTTCAAAGACTTTGAGGCATTTTTGAGAAGTGACCTTTGTTTGAGAATGTGCAAATGATTAGAGAGGGGGATTAGGCTAATTGGAGGAGGTTAGAAGAATTTAGAAGGAAGTTAGTGTTAGGATTCCCATAGATACTGAGAGGGGGGGGTGAATCAGTAGCTGACTGGTAATTAGAATTTCTTAACTTAAAACATGTAGAGCATATTATAACAGTGTACCGGTATGCAAGAAATAATGTAATAAATAGAATTAAAAGCAACCACATAAGAGACACACCATAACACAATATTTTAATGAGGAAACCCGGTGTCGGAAAAACCTTGGTGGGATTTGTAACCCACAATATTCACTTACTGGCCAATAAGAGAATATTACTTACAAGAGGGGCCTGCACATGCAGGAAGGCCAAGTGCCTAGAGCTCACTACTCAAATACAAAATGGGAAGTCTCACTGACTTACAAAATGGAGTATATGAATCCAATGTCTTGTACTGCTTCAAAATAGCATCTACTATGCCAGATCCAGTACTGGTTTATAGCTCTACTTCTTACATAAACCTTAACCTACAATTCGTATATTAGGTCTGCCATATTTCACCTTATGATATTTTTCCTTACATTCAATTATTGTTCTATAATGATCTCCTTTATATAATAGTCATTTTACAATTCACCAAGTCGACTTTACAAAGTTTTTACAATAATAAACAAAATATAATATATCAAAAATCCTATCGGCCTCTATGCCGGTATGCTTCCTTTCTCTGTGCCGGTGCCGATGGTCTGAGTGCCAGTGTAGAGTGTGATCTATTGATGCCGGTGAATTGCCTTGCCAGTGCCATAGGATTGCAAGGTTGTCATCAATGAAAAAACCTTCAATCACCTTCAATGTCTCATTGGAGTGTGCATTTCCCAACAGTTAGTGGGCAAGTGGGTTTGGTGGGTGAGAGAAAATAGGATTTTATTTAGAAATAAAATCTATTTATTGGTGCAACTTGTATTTGTAGGAAAATGCAAGTGGGTGGGATTTTAAATAAATATTGATTTATTTAAAAGGGGAATTTGATTTGTGTTTTTAAATAAATGATTTATTTAAATGAGAGGAATGAGGGAAATTATATAAATTAGATTTATTTAATAACTTGGTTATAGATAAGGATTTTAATTTAAATCAATTTATGTAATTTATTTAATAGCAGAATGGGGGTTGAATGAATTAATAGAGGAATATTAGTGTATCAAATAAATATTAAATATTTATTTAATCTAGTGGACATATTTATGTGTCTACATTTTCCCCTCTTTGAGATGGTGTAGTTTATCACGTCGTTTCAAAGAAAGAAAGATAAGTATGAGAAATATGCCTTAGAAATGTTAATTTAGTGGGTGGTATGCCCCCTTGAGAGATGGGATGAAATTTTTTGAAAGATGGGCGATCTCTTGAAAAAGAGAAAAAAGTTGGGGAGGTAGAATAGAAGAAATTAGAAATAATGGTGAAAAAATGGGAGAAGATGGAGTGAATATAGAGAAATGAGAGGCTTATGAAGTTCACAGGGACCACGTCAGTGAGCAGGGTGAAGTAGGGTTAAGGATGGGGGGTGTATAATTAGAGGGGAAGGGGTAAAACTATCTAATTTGCACCTATGTCCCTGGTAGTTTGGAGCTATGATAGTGACCTTGGGCTAAGGAGTGAGAAGCAGTCATCATGGTCATGCCTATAGCAGATCACCAGCTAGAGAGAATCTGCCGATACCAGCAGCCAGAGGACTACGGACTGCCGATATGCAAATGTTTAATTTTGCTTTTGATGCATTTTTAGCATGTTTTTCCAAGTGGGAAAGTCCAAAGAAGACAATAGGGTTGGACTTGTGTTTTAACACCTTTGTCCCCTAAAGTAGAGCTATTGTGCTGCAATGGCGCTTTTGTATAGCTGGTTTAGCGTGTTTGTTAGTGTAGCGTAGTTGCATCATAGGTATAGCACTTTCGTAGTTATAGCACTTTTGTGTGATTGTTGTGGTGTGCTTGTTATGAAATAGCACAATTATTTAGTTTTGGTAACGCCATTGTTTTTTAGCGCTTTTGTGCATCAGTTGTAGCACTATTGTTAGCAGAGTGGCACTATTGTGATCGATGCCCCAGTGTTAGATAAAATATCACTTGATGCCTATGTTGATTGATTGATTTGTTATTTTGGTGAATCATAGCAGCCTTGTTGAGACTAGGTCATTGTGATAAATGTCTGTTGTAGTCTAGGATTGCCATAATTGATTACCAGTTGAGACCCAAAGATACTTGATCAAAAAGTATTTGTTGATAGTCTAGGTTGAAACTTAAGAAAGTGTGTAGCAAAAAAACTGATATTTATTGATATGTGTAGGAGGATCTACCCGTCTTGCAGATGCAAGAGTGGCATCCGGCGACAGAGCAGCTACGTGAGCAGTTGCCCGAGTTGGAGATTGATTGTGTGAGTGCAACTGGATTATAATGGATGATGCATGTTCTCGTGATTCGGATGAATCATGAATTGCTAACAACAATAGCTGAGTAGTGGCATAGCGAGACATGCTCATTTCATTTGGTGATGGGAGAGATGTCGGTGACCTTGGAGGATGTGTGGCGGATACTGTAGATTCTGATTAGAGGGGAGCTCATGATGTATGATTGCCACTTGGGGATAGCAGCCTTGTAGAGGATATTTGTTGAGGATTTATATATTGAGGATGGCTTTGTGGCTTGGGAGGACATAGCAGTGCTCTATGAGCCACTACCATCAACGCTATCAGGTATTGTCAAGGGTTTTCTTTGCCCTGATCAACGTTCTCATGGATTGGTCATTGGTTGGGGCCAGGTGCTAGAGCAGATGGTTATAGAGGGG
Source organism: Cryptomeria japonica (assembly GCF_030272615.1). NCBI lineage: Eukaryota > Viridiplantae > Streptophyta > Pinopsida > Cupressales > Cupressaceae > Cryptomeria > Cryptomeria japonica. Next base: position 530,040,903 of record NC_081411.1, read on the forward strand.
ACTCGTTATGCATGGGGGCCATGTGTGTTGGCACACCTCTACAGGGACTTGCATGATGCAGTGTATCGGGAGAGTAGATCACTAGGTGTAGGGATCACGTTGTTACACATCTGGGCTTGGGAGCACCTGCTAGTCATGCGGATGGTGTGTATGAGGTTTAGCGTGATAGATCAGCCCTATGTATTTATGTATGGAGGTTTGATGACCCAACCCATTTGGGGAAGTTAGAGTTTTGGCATTGTGCATTAGATGACTTAGATAGGATCATATGGAGGCTATACACTGATTGTGAGCCCTGGAAGGATTATGGAGAGGCCTTACCGTATGTATATGTGACTTGACTTTTTATTGGTTGCACATCATATATTATGGAGAGACAGTTGCCAAGGAGAGTGATGAGACAGTTTGGGAAAAGGTAGAGTATGCCGAGGGGTTCAGGGGAGTATGCATGGGTAGTGCGGGAGAGATTTTAGTGGGAGCCAGTTTTGCCTTATGATCAGGCCCTTGCAGAGTTCTGGACATTACAGGCGAGACCATGGCAGATGAGGCCAGAGATTGTAGATGTGGGGGTGACAAAGGAGTATACATAGTATTGCATTGCTCATTCGATTCCATGGATCTCAGATCCCACGGAGCCCATGCCACCGTGATAGGGGAGGAGGACAAGATTAGGTAGGTTTGGTAGAGGTGGGGGTGATGGTATGATGAAAGAATAAGGATCCAGTCAACTATTGAGAGGAGGGGGTGAATCAGTAGATAGAAAAACTGATAAACTTTCACCTTACTGAGAAATAACCTCTCAAGTAAACTTGAAACAGACAAGTTAAACCACTGAACTTAAATGCAATATCTCTATTAGAATAAAATTGTCAAGATAAACTGGTTGACTGTTACAATAGTTAACAGTAAATAACTTGAAACTTACAATTATCCAAATACTTTTACTTGACATAAGTAAAACCTTATTTCAGATTGTTATTGATTAACATAACTTATTAAAGTGATTTAAGTAGTTAATAAATTCAATCATAGAAACATAACCACAAAAACATTCACCACTTGACACAATATTTTTGACATGGTAACCCAAATGGGAAAAACCATGTGAGATGAGACTCACAAGATAACTATCTAAACTCTTCTGAAGTTCACCTTGTTAGGAGCCAAGCATGTTAAAGCTTTTACAAAAAGTCATGTTAAGAATAGATCCTATTAGGGACCACCTGGTTAAGGGATTGACTATAATGCCTTGTTAGAAGAAATACCCTGTGAGGAGTAACCTTTGTAAAGGATTTAGAATCCAAGCTAATGGATCACCTGGTTAGAGGATTTGAATAACACAAAGCTTGTTAGAGCTGACCCGGTTAGGGGATTTTACTGGTGTAATTGTTAGAAAAAACAAGGGTTTGTTGATCTGTTAAAATAGAACTTCACTTGCTTGTTCAGATAATTTTCATACTCTTATATATTTTTACACAAACTACAGATACATCATCCGATTTGGCAACCTCACACTCAATTCAACTTGCCAACTCACTAAACAAGAATAACTCATCAACCTTATAAACAAATCAATTAGGTAGGTAACACAACAAGAACCTAATTCTCTCATTGAGATTACAAACAAGTCAGTTCTGGTATGACCGTTGGATTACATAACAATCTCTACACATCATTCAAGAAAGCCTCGACCGCTCCTTGATCACTGCTTCATCAAACTCAGTAACTCATCACACGTATTGCATTACATGCAATATACTTTCTCATTCCCAAGATACAAAACATTAACTCAACATGCCAAAATCTCTTTGAAACTCTCCTCATACAATATGCATACATGTCATAATCATTACCACTCATCATCAGATCATAAACCAATATAACCAATTCACGAGACTTAAGCGGTTAGGGTTTATCAAAACAACAGGTAGGGTTTACCGGTTCAACTCTCCAATTCTTAGCAATACCAGTTCACTCCACAAACTTACCTACTAGTTAGAGTTCCTTTCACTTAGCTCTTCCTACCGGTTACAAAACATCATTATATCAATAACATTGCCTGTTTATTTACATCAATGATAGCATAACAAATTATTAATGCAATCTTTATGCAAATGCCAACAATCTCCCCCTTTGGCATTGATGGGAATACAAATATCAATACCATTGATTTTTATGATTGTGAATAGGAATCGTGGTTTACATTACAATTCTTCACCTCCAAAAATCACATAGTTCTTCTCCCCCTTTGACAACAATGCCAAATCAAAAGTACAACATGCAATGTCAAACTCACTGATAAACATCAACAACTTGATGCTCCCCCTGTGGAATAACTCCACTCCTACACCAATCCTCCTGCAAAAAAAAATAAAAAATTCTGCAAGTAGCTCCAAGACTGATGTAATCTACATTATGCTTAATTGACCTCATGAAGGGGTACAACCCCTAGCTGACTTCTAAGATACTCAAAAGTAGTCTTAGGCAAAGGTTTAGTAAAGATATCTGCAAGTTGCTCCTTGGTAGAAACCTGCTCTAAGATCACATCTTTACTCTGCACTTTTTCCCTCAAGAAATGATATTTCAATTCAATGTCCTTGGTTCGTGCATGCAAGACAGGGTTCTTTGAAATATTAATGGCACTGGTACTGTCATATAAGATATTTACAGGTTCTATAAACTTTATCTTACAACCTTCCAAAATGTGTCTCATCCAGATAGTCTAGGTACAATTCATATAAGCAACAATGTACTCAGCTTCAGCAGTAGACTGTGAAATACAACTCTGCTTCTTGCTACTCCATGAAACAAGTCTTCCTCCTAGAAAGAATTTTCCATTGGTTGTGATTTTCCAGTCATCAACATTACCTGCCCAATCTACATCTGTGTACACCTTCAAGTCAAAGTTTCCTTCATATGGATACCATAATCCATAGTCAACAGTACCTTTCAAATATCTGAATATCCTCTTGGTTTTTGTCAAATGTGTTTCCTTAGGATTCTTCTGAAATCTAGCAACTAGACCAACTACATGAGCTATATCTGGTCTGTAGTGAACAACATAGTGCAATTTATCAATCATTGACTTGTACTCTTTTTCATCAACAGATGTGGCATCATCTTCCTTAGAGAACTTACAACCTGTAACGATTGCTATCCCAACTGGTTTACAATCACTCATACCAAATGTCTTTAACACCTCTTTCATATACTTAGATTGTGTAATGAAAATACCACTCTTCATTTGTTGTATTTGTAAACCTATGAATTTTTTTATCTCTCCCACTAGAGACATTTCAAACTCACTTTTCATTTCATTTGCAAAGTCATTGCTCATGTCATCATTTCCTCCAAATATGATATCATCCACAAACACTTTACTAACCAATATCTTATCTCCTTCATATTTGAGATATATGTTGCTATCTTCACTAGTTCTCTGAAAACCTATCTTCATCAAGTGTGAATGAAGCCTTTCATACCATGTTCTTAGCGCCTTCTTTAATCCATATAGTTCCTTGTGCAACTTACATACCATGTCCTTTTTATCAGTTAAAGCATAACCATCTGGTTGCTCAATGTATACCTCTTCTTCTAGTATTCCATTCAAAAATGCAGATTTCACATCCATCTGATATACTTTGAATCCCTTATGAGTTGCAAAAGCCAGTAAAGTTCTGACACCTTCCAGTCTAGCAAGTGGTGCAAAAGTCTCACCATAATCTTCTCCTTCTTCTTGTGCATAACTTTTGCAAACTAATCTAGCTTTGTTTCAGACTACTGCACCATCTTCATTCAGCTTGTTCCTGAAAACCCACTTAGTACCTATTACATTTATATTCACCGGTCAGGGTACTATAGTCCAAGTATTGTTCTTCTCAATTTGATCAAGATCCTCTTCCATAACTTTTACCCAATGATCATCTCCAAATGCTTCCTTAGCAGTTCTAGGCTCAATAGTGGAGATCATGCAAGAATTCTCTCTAATTCTTCTTCTGGTTAGTACTCCAGCATTCTTATCTCCAATAATCTAATCAGGATTGTGATTGAGTCTCACACACCTCAGAATAACATGATCTTTTTCTTCAGGTTAATCTTCTTCATTATCATCTTCTTCTTTTGTGTCTACCTATTTTGGTTAAACTCGTATATTAGTATTTGCTTTACCGGTTTAAGGTTTCACAGGTTTTGGTTCCAAAAACAAAATGCAAGGATCTTCATCCTTTTTCTCCACACTGATTTCCCTTGAGACTTCAGGATACTCATCCACTCGAACATCAGCACTTTTAATGATTCTTTGTGTCTGGTTGTTGTAGCATTTCTAGGCTTTACTTTTGGTGTAATAACCAAGAAATATGCCTTCATCACTTTTAGCCTCAAATTTGCTAATATAGTGGTGCAGAGGCACCTAAGCACACAAGCATACCAAGAGGTCAAAAGTCATAATATGAGCAATTTTGTTATATTTGAGTCATTCATAATATATTAAGGTTATTTGAGTCTATTGAATCATAATATGTAAGGATAAATTAGCCATTTTGTCCAAAGTTATCATGTCCATGTAAGGGTTAGAGTCATTTATGTTAAAAATGCAAAAATTGTAAAAATTGCAAAGTTGCAACATTGCCAAAAAGTGCAACAAAAGTGTAAAAATGAAATCCATTTGTTATGAGGTGGTTAGAGTAGTTAGGAAGGAGTTGGAAATGGTTTATAAAACCATGTTTGGTCGAAATCAAGAAGGTAGAGCAGTTTGGAGGGGATTTGACAAAGATTATCCATCAAACCCTCAAACTGTCATGAGGTTTTAAAGAATCTATGGCTGTCATAGATTCATGGAGGATCATATTTGGTGTATTTTTAAATGTAGAGGTTTTTGAATGATATATTAATGAAATATATTTCAGATGAATCCTTTCTTATGCATTTTTGTGGAGTATTTGACAAGATATGTTTGTTTTTACAATAATTGTCAAAACTCCGCCAAGGGTTACCCATTTTTGGGAAAACACTCATAAATTTTTATTTAACCGTTGTATCTGGATGAAATTTGGATATAAATTGTGTAACTAATTAATCTAAAGTCTGACTAAAGAGATTGTATTTAGTAACATTATTTTAAAAGTTATTGATGACTGTTTGTTACAGTTCATGGTGAAAGGCAGACTGGTGAAGGCAACAACAGTCCGGTTGCAGCATTTAGTGTACTCACATGAGGAATAGTAATGAAGAAATGATATATGTGTTGGAAAGGTCTCTGAATCTTCTTTCCAGTTCTTTTTTTCTTGCTTAATTTGGTTAAGAATTGAATATTGTGTGGTTATTTTGGTGAAAACTGGTTTTAAAGGATGAAACCCTGAACTAGGGTATTCCATGGCAATAAAGAATTTGTTCTCTCATGTTATGGTGAATGTTATGATCTAAAATATTGAATAAAGGTTTTTAGGGATGTAATATAACCTTTAAAATTGTTTTTGGAGTTGAAGAAGAAGAATTCTTGCTTTCAAACTATCAAAAAAACTATCTTTTTATTGCATTTTCGCTGTTCTTTCAGTTTTGTATGGAATTGTATGGATTTATTCATGGTCTAAACCATTGTTAAATGTGATACTATGTTTTATCTTTAATTTGATTCTAGTGTGGGCTTCTAAAACATCAGAATAAAGAAGTTATTGAATTTATACCGCCGTTGCCTGGGAAAAGCCCTAGAACCTAGGGATTGGATGCAAAAAGAGCCATTTCATCATTCCACCATGGGAAAAACTTGAAACTTTGGGGAATGATGAAATAACATGTATACTAATTTTTTCACTTGGTTTTGAGAGCATGGAGTGTGATTTTCTATTTTTAAGATGATGCCCTAGACTTGGCATTCTCTATGTGACAAGTCTGTGCAGGGGTAAAAGGGTGTGTAAACCAATGAAGGTGGACCAAACGGTGACTCAAATTGGCATTAAAGTGACCCATAAAAATTTGGAGACATTTTACAAAATGTTTTATTGTAATCCATTTTGATTGGTGAAGTTTTTCATAACAAATACACCATACCACCTAGGGAAGGGCAAATAGGCCATATTAGGGTTAAGATAATTGCCGACCAAACCCAGATACAATTCTTTGGAATCTTATGACTCTTCCAAAAGGGTATTAGAATATCCAATGTTTTTTGGGCTTGTTCAGGTAAAATTCAAATGAAGTAAAAAAATAGCAAAACTAGGCCTAATTCCTTGTAGCCCTATCCACTAGGTTGCTAAGGGCATTTTGTGATCAGGGGTTGAAAGGGTTGGTTTGAATGTTTATAAACCTTTCATTTGTCATCCAAAACATTCAAAAAATCCATAGATATGTCTACAATCACCTTTTTTCAAAGATCCACTTGGTAGAGGGTTTGGTGTAGTGAGTAGGCTTGGTAAAGAAGGGTAGTCGGAGTTGTGATTGGGAAACTCCTCATTTGATTCAAGTTGTCAGTGTTGTGGGGATCCTTGGGAAGGATCAGAGACAAGCTTGAAAGCACTTTGGAAGGTCTTGGAGATTGGACCATTGGATGGTGCCATTTGTAAACCCTTGAGAAGAAACCAAGACAAACTACTCATTTTGCCTTATTCCTCTGCATCATATCGGCCATGTATAGCCTGGAAACAAGTGTATTTATATCATGATAGTGTATTATATTGAATAATATTTCCATTGATTTTTGTTTGAGTTGATTTCATGCATTTGTGAGAAAGTTATGAGAGTTTTGGTGAAAACCGTTTGGAACTACCCAAAACCCTGATTCACGGAGACCAGTTTTGGACAAATCATCATAACTTTGGATTTAACCGTTGGATCGTTCTATAATTTGGAGGAAAGTTTTATAACTAGCATTTCTAGAATCCAACTAGAGAGATTGTCTTTTTAATTCATAGTTTAAGAGTTATTAATGATTGTTCATGACTATAATTTCATGACCAGAATAGAGTAAATTTCAAAGTTTGGGAAAATTCTTGGTTTTCATTTGCAAGAAATGAATAGAAGAAGGGTTTAAATGATTCAAGTTTAATTCATAATATGTGGATCTAAAATCATGATGGATTGATATCTATGGAGAATATTTGATAATGATTATTTAATTGATGATTTTGTTGGGAAATATATGACAATGCCTCTAACATGTTGGAAGATTTATGTTGATGATTGAACTTCATGAATGATTTGAGGTTCTTGGTTGGATTATCATGATGCTCTGCATCATATAGTCACCTCTCTTGATAAAAAAATTGCTACCAAATATCTTGAAATAACCAACATTAGGTGATCTTGTTAGAATAACCGGTGGATAATTGAGAGGTGGGGGGGGGGGGGGGGGTGAATCAGTAGTCAACAGATTATATCAATCAAACCACTTTATAACCTTTAACTAAAGCACATGAACATTGAATACCGGAATAGCAGAAATAGATACCGGTAAGAAATAAAACTTAAGTATGAAATAGAGAATCAACAAAATGCAACCATACCACATAACACAATGATTTGTATGTGGAAAACCCAGTAAAGGGAAAAACCATGGTGGAAACCCTACCCATAATGAGATGATACTCCTGCAGAAAGTATGTGATACAATAAGGGGCCTGCACATGCAGGAAGGCACACTATCTAGAGCGTACTGCTCATTACAAGGGATTCTCACTAACTACAGAGAGGTTATAACCACCTCAATATAATTGGACAACAATTCGGAAGAATAAACTGCCATTGATAGCATCTGCCATGCCTTATTACAGTCCCGATTAAACTCAATACCAGTTACCTCTTACATAAACCCAATCCGATCACCTATGATCGACCAAATCTCCTTTGCATATGATCTTTTCATTATTCGCACATTTCATTCCATGACCATGATCTACAATGAGATCTTACATCAATTTATACAAACCCTAAGGCCTAAACCAATTAGGTCGAGCACCTAAAAGATATTACAATAAGATCATTACATATATCCATATTACAATGATATACCATGTTGGCTTTAGACCAAAATAATATTAACCAATCCATAAATAATCCTAGTAACATGTAGAGAACACTTAATAGAACGTTACATGATATTGGTCCATAACCTAGATAGATACCAAACCCAAATAGATCCACCATGCCAAAGTGATGTCTCCAATCAGTCGAGGCATGAACAAAGATCACCTTTTGCATCCTGAATTCCATCTAGAAGCCGCACCAACACCACTTATGTATCCTGTCAAAGATTCTCAGTAAACGTTCTGCCAGTAAAACCCTAAACCCTTACTAGTATAGGCTTACTAGAATGTATGATGGCATCTGATCATCAAGTCAATACCAACTAACCAAAACATACTCTAGAAATATGCAACACATCAAACCAAACATATTCCATTGATACAAACATGTCGGTAGTGTATACACCTAAAAATGGTCTGAAGATAATTAAAAGAATAAGCAATTATTTAATTAATCCCCCTTCCTAATTTAATTGAATTCATTAGCAATTTGATTAAATTCTCCCATTCATCTATTTATTAATAAATCTAAGGATTTATTTAATAAGTTCATTTCAATAGCCCTCTTTGATTAATTAATTCAAATTAATTAATCCCTCCCCCCATTTAATTCATTTCTCCTAATCCCCTAATTAATTAAAACAAATCAATTTATGAGTTATTGAAAATTAATTAGTCTTTTCCTATTATTTGAATTTTTAAATTCAAATTACCCACATGCCTCCTAGCTTCTAACCACCTAACCTAACCATCCCTCTATCCTAACCCATTCCACCTAACCTTGTGTTTAACTAACCCTATCCTATCTTGCACATCCTAACCTCCTATGGTGTGGATATTCTCCCCTTGAGATGCATGGCACTTTGGCCACATGTCTCCTCTCTTAGACACTTGTCACCACGAAGATGACAAGTGTCCCTCCCTCCAACCTCTTCTCCAACTTCCTCAATCTTGGCCCTTGATATCTTCAGATTCAATCTTGACCATTGATTCCTGCCACCTCACTCCTGACCTTGAAAATCCTATAAATATCCCCCATTTTGGAGCACAAAGGATCCCATCTCATATCAATTTAGGCATTGTTACTATAGGCATATACATTCTAGCATTTCATTTGAGCATTGTTATTATAGGCAATTGCATCTTAGATCTAGTTTAATTTGATCATTTTCTAGCATAATTGTTGAATCATGTAGCTTAATCAATCTCTTTTTTAGCTTAATTGCATCATCATCATAGCTTAATCATGCATATCATTAGCCTAATTAGCCTCTTGGATCAATCTAGATAATCAATCTCATCTAGCTTGCATATCATTATCATTTCAAATCCTTCGTCTAGGTGTAGTCAAGTCACTAGGATTGCTTATTTAGATCTGAGAGAAAATCCACACTCGCATCTCTTAGGAGGTGATAGGTCACTTTGTCATGGTTTATCTTTCATTTTCTTTTAATTTGCTAACAATTCTTGTAATGATCTATTGAGTATTTGTGTTGCAGCTGTAGGTATCCTACTTCACACACATGACATTTTGGCACCCACCATGGGGCCGAAAATTTCATTTTTGGCCTCTTAGCATCATCAAATTTTCAATCTTACAGGTTTCTGGTCAGGTTTGATTCAGAATCTCGTACGAGTACCTCTTTAGTATCGTACAAGTTTCTTTGTGTACTCGTATGGGTATGTGAGAATACTTGTACGAGCAGGTGAGAATACTCATATGAATTTGTGCTTCTGTGTTTTCGAAACAAATTACATTTTAGGGTTTTCATGCTTCAATTTGGCTATTACTAATGCTAACCCTAGTCTGTTTGTGAAATTTTCTAGTAGCCTAACTGGTTTTTGCAAGATGATTATTGAAGATTATGCTTGTCAAAGCTTCATTTCATCAAAACAACATGACTACTAACGTATTTGTTTTGCAGGTTGCCTAAGGAGAACTCAACCAAACTTTGTGTCTTCTTTAAGTTTTCTAGGCACACTTATTTGCTAATGGTAAATGAACATCTTGTTTTTTATATTTGAGAAGTTGTCTAAAAGGTAGGAGAGTATGCTCTTGTCCATTTGGAAAATCAAAAATCCCGACCCTCGAAGCGCTTCTATGTTTGAGATTTGATTACCTTTAGCGGGCCTATCACAGTGGGAAAAAGTAATCACCCTATGAGAATGACCCAAGTGAGTACAGCTAGACCTAAGCTTTCTGACTCACTCTAAAAAATAGGCCTCTCGGGATTAAAGTCTCAGAGGATGGGATTATTTGAGTTTTCTCTTTTGATATCTCTCATATCATACATTTAGCAGGGCCTCGCAGTCTCAATCACACATGTGTGACTACTTATTTCAGTACCTTGTTGGGCTATAGGCCTCAATCGCGCTTGGGAGACTGTAAGGGGTAATTTCAAACATAAACCCTTACTACGAACCCTAAGATAGAAGCTACCTGATTCACCTCCAAAAGGGGGATAATCTTTGTGCAAGAGAGATAGTAACTCTCCCAAGATACTTGCCATATCGTGCCCCCATTAGCATTTGGAGTCGGATAATACCACATTGAGAATCCATTGCATGAGACTCAACGACTGTATTCTGATTAGCTATTGGGTGTGTACCTAAGTTTGCAAGCAAAGGTTTTCTCTCTGAGCCAACTTAGGATTTAGCGTATTGTGCTTGAGGTCACTTATCATATCACGTGTTTGTTGTGTCTTCATCCTTGAAACAAAAAAAACAGACATCTAAAACTAGAAAATAGAAGAAAAACATCAAACTTCATTAATCAAAAATCTGTCCAAACAAAAATTTTGTCTCTGTTCTATCCTAAGTCATATGAGCTTTCTAGTTTGTCGTACGGGAAATCTAGTTTATCTTCTGGTCCAGTGAGAATTGTCATACGAGTCAGTTTAATAGAGGATTTTGTGTTATCTTTTGTCGTCTGGTTCTGTGAGAAAGCTTGTACGAGTTTATGGCTTTGTCGTGCGATATTTCTAGTTTGTCATATGGGCCTATCTAAATTGTCGTCTGGGGCTGTCTAGACTATCATACAAATTTTTGTCTCTATCAGTCCAAAGTTGTCTTCTTCCATGGCTTTTTCAGACCTGTCATGTTTGCTTGGTCAATTTATAGTGAGAATAAACACTTGATATATGTCATTTTGTGCTTAGATTGTCTTCTTGGTTCGCTTGGTCAAGTTATCATCTGTCAAATCAGATTTTCAAGTATTCTCCTTCAACAAGTTCAAGATCTAAACATCTCAAAGTACATTATCACCCTCTTTGGTAAACTGATCACACAAAACATAGTTTCTCATCAAGATCTATAATCCTCTATCATGAAACTACAACGTTTGGTCAAGATAACCTTGTCCCACATCGTAGGATATATCATTCCTATTGGACTTGGTTTTATCACTCTATCATATCTACATTGACAATTGATCACTTATCAAAACAACTTTTAGACAATCGAATCCTTGCACAATATCCAACACACATGTATGCCCGTTTTAATTAGAGCACAGAGACGGAAGATCGCAGAAACGAAAATCGAAACATTTGAAATAACTGAAGATTATAGAAACATGGAACATGAAAATGAAATACAAGAAGGGGAAATAACATAACAACATCTCAAAGAAATCAAAAAAGATCCTAAATTCGATAAATTTATAGCGAAAATATTAGAGGGAGAAAAGAAAAATACTTCCTAATGTTAGCTAAATCTGGTGCTACACTCCCCCAAGATTTTGATGTGAACAAATTAGCACAAAAGAGAAGTGACTCTTCCCCTGATAAAAAATGACATGAGGATATTTTCGGTCTCAAAATTGGCGACACATCAATTCTTGATAACACAAGAACTAATGAGGATACTTCCATTCCCAAAAAGGATGACATAGAAATTCTCAACCATGTCAAATCTAATGAGGACACAAGAAAGAGTCGAGATGATACAAGAAGAGATCAAGATCATACTAGAACACACACTCATGGTTATACAAGGAAAAATCATGTTGATAATCCTATCAAAGCTCTTACACAACAAATACAAATGTTGCAAACAAAAATTCAAGATATGTAGAGAGGAACTGTTAGAAGATACCCACTTCAAGAAATATGTCCTTACCCATTCGACATAAATCTAAACATGATACCATTTCCTATGGGTTATGAAACTCCTCGATATGATAAATATAATGTAAGCACTGATCCCCAAGATCATATACAGGAATTTTGCAGATGAGTATGGAGTTTGCACATGAGGATACATACCTCATGAGATTATTTCCAAAGAGCTTAAGTGGACTAGCTATGGAATGGTTCTCCAAACTTCCACCTGGAATTAGATCATTCACATAATTGGTGGATAGGTTTGTTTCACAATACTCTACAACATCCAACATGAGGTAACAATGCTCGATTTATGTAATACTAAACAAAAGAGTGGAGAACCTTTCATGATGTTTCTATAGAGATGGAGATGGTTAGCTTCATGAGAACGGTGCTGGAATACGAGAAAATAGACATATTCATCGACAACCTAAATGGACAAATGAGCTATCATCTCAAAATGCAATGCAATCAAAATTTTAAAAACATGATTGATAATGGTATCAGAATCAAATAAGCTATGGTAAAGAAGGGTGAGTTGAAGCTATACAAAGGAGTTAATCCTCCTAACAACAATGTTAGCAACAATAACAATGATAAGCCTAAATTTTGGAATAGAAATCAAAATGTCGTCAATGATGGAATATTGGATAACAACAATGTAAAACCGAAACAACTAGTTTTCAATTTATCCACTCACTCAGCAGCAGCTCAACAAAACAACAATCACCAAAGATCAACTTTCAACAATTTCTTTCGAAGGAAATTTACAAACATTAGTGAACCACTTGGGTTAGCACTAAAGACACTTCTCGCAAATAAATTGATTACTTTTCCAGAAGGAAGAAACTACAAACCTCAAGTGAAACCCTCTTGGTGGAACGATAACCATTATTGCGATTTCCATCGAAACAAGGGACATCACACATATAATTATCAGCGGTTGAAACATGTCATCCAATATTTGATTGATAATGGAGTAATAACTGTGGATGGACATATGACAAATTAATCTCATACATCTTTTGAAACTCCACTTCCAAACTATGAGAAGGGTGAATCATTAACAACACATAATGGTAAGAGTAAAGCAAAGGTAAACTATGCTCATAGATATGATAATGTGGTAAATGTGATTGTAGTTAAAGTAAAGAAACATCAAGAACCTGCTTATGCTATCACAAGAAGCAAAGCTAAAGTTGAAATGTTGAGTCCTATCACTAACATGTCATCCACTGCAAAACAATACAGTCTAGTGGATCAATTATAGAAAACACCCATGCAAATATCCATCTTAGAACTTTTAAAGCTTTCACTTGCACACAAAGAAATTATAGAAAGAGAATTAGTGGATACAACAGTGTCTAAAGATCTTGATATAGATCAATTCCAAACCATGGTGGGATACCTCACAATCCCTCACTGCTTATCATTCACCGAAGAAGATGACATGTCCTTGCAACATCCCCATAATTCTCCCTTGCATATCGAAGTCCCCATTCAAAAGACATGAGTTAAACGTGTCCTAATAGATGGGGGAGCTGGCTTAAACATTTGCTCTTTGAGTCTTCTTCGTGCTCTAGGTTATTTAGAAGATGCAGTTGATCTCCGCAAAAAGATCACCATCAAAGCCTATGATGAAGAAGAGCGTTCCTCTAAAGGAATTGTGATGTTACCCATTAGAGTAGGACCTTTGCAGAAAGACACAACATGCCAAGTTCTAGACTTGGACTTATCATTTAACATACTCCTTGGAAGACCCTAGATACATGACATACAAGTTGTTCCATCAACATATCATCAGTGCCTAAAATCTCCCTACAATGGGCAAGAAATCACGATCTCTGTAGATTCAAATCCATTTCATTACTGTAGTAATCTAAAACCCGCTCAAGAGGTCATTGTTCCTCATAATAGGGAGGCATCGTCTTGAAACACACAATCCAAAGAAAAATCATTTGCATCAATTTTGTCCAGTATGGAAAAAGAAATGCAGCTAAGAGATCAAGGGAATGGAGAATATTCAATATCACAACTACCACTTTCTCCTAAGTCCTATGGAAAACCATCAAACTCTAAACAACAACGAATTGTGAAACATCTTCTGATATTTGATGGAGCATTTGTTAGTGTCAGGACCTTATCAGAGGAAACAAAAGACAAAGATGTGTTGCAGTGGCTATACAAGGATGAAGAAGTCCAACAAAAGATCAACAATGTCATAATACCTACAGAAAAGTATGGAAAAGGATTTAACATTCTTAAAAAAATGGGATACACTGGAACATGTCCTATAGGAAAAAGAAAAGAAGGTATCTCAAAACCTATCCAACCTCACACTCAACAGGATATAGAGAAAGAAGGCTTAGGGTATGGACAAGTTACTTTACCAGAAGACACATCTTCTAGCCAACAACAAGAGGAATATGAAAATAGACAAGAACAACTTGCAATTGAAAGGGAAGAAGCATATGCCAAGCAACAAGCACAAGAAAACATGAAATGGCAAAAGAAGCAAACTTCAAATGAATAGGAAAAACAAACTAATGGTACCTCCCAAGCAACATTAACTCTCAATAAAAACAAGCACGAACCTAGTACTAATGAAGGAGAACTCATAGCAAGGTTGACAGAACTCAATCTTAGTCCAGAAGAAGTTGAATATGAAAGAAGAAAAGATATAGCAAGAAAAGAAGGAAGAAACAAATCAAACACTATATGAACAAATCTGTAGATTGCAAGCTGCATGTGAGATAGATTCTAATGAATAGGAATGTGATTCCTATCACTCTGAAGAATCAGCTTCTTTGAAGAAGATGTAGGAGTCGATGTAGTTCACACGTATGCAGGACAAACATTAGGAACTAGCCCACTTGAATTAGAATCACATTCGACTGACTTGGACTTAATCAAGGATGATCAGGAGCTCCTTGCGCGAGGTCATTCTAATGAGAGTACCATTATAGACATTGACATACATATCGAAAACTTTGAAACATCTATCATGACCCTTGATACCCTCGAAACATCTTAACCTAATGAACC
The DNA here is from genome assembly GCF_030272615.1 of Cryptomeria japonica. Lineage (NCBI taxonomy): Eukaryota > Viridiplantae > Streptophyta > Pinopsida > Cupressales > Cupressaceae > Cryptomeria > Cryptomeria japonica. The sequence goes on from NC_081411.1 coordinate 530,056,066, forward strand.
CTTACCTCTAATCCACCCTGAACTTATTGATTGGGAAAATGAAAGACATACTGTCATTGATACCTTTCCTCGTGACCATGCCATATCTATATATCTTAATGCAATCGAACCTACAACACCTTTCACTAGGAATTTCAACAATGCATCTTCCAGTCAAGTGGGTACCAAATCTCCTAGTCACAAAAGTGAAAAGAAAGAAAACAATATCAGGCTAATGCTGAAAACCATTTCTTGGCAACATTAGATTAGGAAAAAGTAAAAAGAAAGGATGCATCTAATGGTGAAAACCTCCTCGAGGCACCGAAAGATGGGAGATTTGACACTTTACCTACGCACTATCAAGAAAGGTCATCCATTTTGATCGAACCAACAGAAGTAGTTAACATTGGGATAAAAGTAAAACCAATCAAGCGACTTCTCTGTCAGAGCAAGAAATGCAACAATATATGAAATTCTTCAAACAATGGCAAATCAATTTCACCTAGTCATATGCAAATATGCCAGGGTTAGATCCAGAGCTTATTATGCATCACTTAAATGTCAGTCTAGGAGCCAAACTAGTTAAACAAAAATTAAGGAAGATGCATCCTCATATTGTTCTTCTAGTCAAAGCAGAACTAAAGAAATTACTGGATATCGGATTCATGAGACCTGTCACCTATCCTCAATGGGTATCAAACATCATTCCTATTTCTAAACTAGATAAAAGTAACAAAATATGCACAAACTTTAGAAATATTAATAATGTATGTCCAAAGGATGACTTTCCTTTACCTAACATTGACATTATTGTAGATTTAACTGCTGGACACTCCATGTTTTCTCTAATGGATGGTTTCTCTAGATACAATCAGATTAAAATAGCACTTGAAGATCAAGAAAAGGCAGCTTTCACATGTCCATGGGGTACTTTTAGCTGGAACGCCATGCCTTTTGGACTAAAGAACGTAGGTGCTACATATCAGAGAGCTATGACAACGATATTCCATGACATGATGCATACATTCATGGAAGATTATGTGGATGACATATTGGCCAAATCATACAACAAAGAAGACCATATAGGAATACTAGAAAAGATCTTTGACAGGTTAGAACAGTATAAGCTACGACTCAATCCCAAGAAATGTGCCTTTGGTGTCACTTCAGGAAAGCTATTGGGCTACATTGTTTCAGCTAGAGGTATCAAAGTAGATCCAACTAAGGTCAAAGCAATCATGGAAATGGCATCTCCCTGGAATATCAGTCAACTGAGATCACTTCAAGGTAGACTATAGTCAATCAGAAGATTTGTTGCTCAACTAGTAGATAAATGTCAACCATTTACTCATCTATTGTATAAAAATGTTACTTTCAAGTGGGACCATCAATGTGAGGACACATTCAATAAGATCAAGGCCTATCTCATGCAACCACCCATCCTAATGTCACCAATTCCAGGAAAGTGATTGTTACTCTATGTATCAACCACCAAAGTATCATTAGGATTTTTGCTTGCACAACAGGACAATGAAGGAAAAGAATGAGCCATCTACTACATCAATAGAACATTAGTAGGATATGAGATCAACTATTCACCAACAAAAAAAACATGCTTGGCGGTATTTTTTGCTTCTCAAAAATTAAGACACTATCTACTATCTCACTTCATCAAGTTGATTGCTAAAATCGATCCATTGAAGTATTTTCTCAGCAAGGCAACATTAATAGGAAGACTAGCAAAACGGATCATGATTCTAAGCAAGTTTGATATTGAGTATGTTGACAAAAAAGCTATAAAGGGGCAAGTTATTGCAGACCAACTAGTAAAGGCACCACTTCAAGATGATCATCCTTTATAGATTGAGTTTCCCGATGCTGATATCCTAACGGTCAGCACAAAAATATGACAATTATACTTTGATGGTTCATATACACAACATGGATTAGGAGAAAGCATTCTATTCATCATGCCATAAGGTCATACAATTCCAAAAGCGTACATATTAAATTTTCCATGTACCAAAAATACAACAAAATATGAAGCTTTGGTTACAAGTATCAAAATGGCTATAGAATGGAACATTACACAACTTCAAGTCTTTGGAGACTCTCAACCCATCATCAATCAAATCAATGATGATTATCAAACAAAGGCTGCAAATATAATACCTTATAAGAAGATGGTTGATGATGTCAAGAAATATTTTGTAGAAATAACTTTTCAGCAGATTCCAAGGAATGACAACAAAGCAGCAAATGCCATGGAAATACTTGCTTCTCTACTTCAAAAACAGGAAAATCAAAAGCATTATGAATTCCTGATGGAAGAGTTGTTTTACCTTCCACATAATTGTCCTAATTCCCAAACTATCTTTCACCTTGTTGGGCATGATTCCTCTCGCTATGGCCAAACTTATACATACTTGAAAGATAATATCTTCTCTCCTCACCTATCAAAGAACCAAAAGAGAAACTTTATTCATCAATCCTCCCAGATAATATCTTCTCTCCTGACCTATCAAAGAACCAAAAGAGAAACTTTATTCATCAATCCTCCCATTATACTCTCGTCGCGGATACCCTTTTTAAACGAGGTCTGGACAGTACTCTTTTAAGATGCCTCAAACAAGAAGAATCTGAGAATACCTTAAATGAAGTCCATAACAACATTTGTGGCACTCATTCAAGTGGTCTTACCCTTTTGAAAAAACTCTTACACTTGGGCTATTATTGGCCAACTATAGAACGAGACTCTTTTCAGATAGATAAAACATGCAAACAATGTCAGATCCATGAGAATTTGATTCATGCACAAACACAAGAACTTCATTCTTTGGAAATATCTTGGCCTTTTTGCCAATGGGGTCTTGATCTAGTAGGAAAGATAAATCCTTCTTCATCCAATGGTCAAAAATTCATCATTGTAGCTACAAAATATTTCACAAAATGGATTGAGGTAGTACCTCTCATCAATATCACAGGAAAACAAATTGCTGCATTTATCTTGAATTACATCATCTGTCGCTATGGCATACCCATGACCATTATCACTAATAATGGGCGATCATTCAAGAATCGAGATGTACAAGAGCTATGTGAAAAATTCAAGATCCAACACAAATTTTCCACACCCTACTATCCACAAGGGAATGGACAAGCAGAAACATCAAACAAAACCATTCTAAAAATCCTCAAAAAGAATGTGAATGATAATGGTAGAGATTGGCATATTTAATTGAACCCTACTCTATGGGCCTACCGTACCAGTATCCGCACACCAACACGTACCACACCTTTCTCTCTTGTCTATGGATCAGAAGCAATACTGCCATTAGAAGTAGAGATACCTTCTCTATGAGTATCATTAAAAGGCCTTATCCCAGATGAAGAACAACAAGTATCCAAACTACAAGAACTAGAATTGATCCATGAATGAAGAGAAAATGCCTTTGATCATTTAAAGGTATATCAACAAAGAATGTGCCGTGGTTACAATCACAAGTTCAAACTGAGAGAATTTCAAGTTGGGGAACTAGTACTAAAAGAAAATCCACGCAACCAGTCCGATCGAGAAAAGAAAGGGAAGTTTGAACCAAACTGGTTATGCCCATTTGTGGTCACAACAGTATTTGGGTCAGGAGCATATCAACTATCAACACAAGATGAGGATCAACTCGAGGAACCCATCAATAGCATGCATCTGAAGAAGTTTTATGTCTGAAAAAGAAGAAAAAATCCAAAAATGGTGAAAAAGCAGAAAAACCAAAAATAGTGAAAAAGCAGAAAATCCAAAAATAGTGAAAAATACAAAAATACAAAAATAGTGAAAAAAAAAAAATCAAATATGAGAAAAAGTGCAATAAAAACAGATGGTGAAAACTTGGCAAACAGGCGCTATCTGTCAGCTAGCTCTTCCATCTATTAGTTCATGCATCCTTCCACTTGCATTCATTTTTCCATCAACGTTGTTCATATCCATAATAAGCCTTTGTACATATGCAGGCATCGCAGCTAATTTCTCACCATGGTTTGGATCATTGGATATATCATAATGAATTTGTTTCTAGGCTTGGGGCAAAATCCTACACCTAGCTGGGGGCAGATTTTTTTATCATTTTGGGCTTAATCAAATAGGTAGAACAATAGTTAGGTAACTCTTGTCAAGCGAAAACTGAGACACATTCAACGTTGAACATGAGATCAAATTATCAACCATCAAACTATCACATGTCAATCTAAGTACACCACACACTTTTCAATGGATGATATCTTTTGGATAATGCTTTTAACACTTTGGTTCAACTTTCTATCTTGATTTTTGCTATCATGATTTTTGAGTGACTCCATGATGTCTCTAACTAGAGGAACAAGGAAGGAACATGATATTTTTATTGTCTGCTATCTGTAAATTAATCATTAATATGTGCAAATTTGTCTCAGGACATGATCATCAGAGTATCATCAAAGACATTTCCGATTTGCATATAGCAATGGTTAATACTACCTTTTTTATGCAAGCAATGCTCAGGTCATCTTGGTTCGATTATGTTAGGATAACCGGTTAACAACTGAGAGAAGGGGGTGAATCAGTTGTTGACAGATTATATCATTAAATCCACCAAATAACCTTTAACCAGATTAAGTACCGGTAAAGAAGAAAAAGATACCGGTAAGCAATACAACTTAACAATGAAAGAGATAATCAACACATTGCAATCATACCACATAACACCATGATTTGTACATGGAAAACCCGGAAAGGGAAAAAATATGGTGGGAAGCCTACCCACAGTCAGATGATACTTCTGTAGAAAGTATGTGATACAATGAGGGGCCTACACATGCAAGAAGGAACACTGCCTAGAGCGTATTGCTCATTACAAAAGAGTCTCACTGAATATAGAGAGGCAACAACCATCTCAAGATAAATGGACAACAATCTAGAATAATGAACTATTAGAGATAGCATCTATCATGCTTGATTATAGTCCCGGTTAAGCTCAATACCAGAGGCCTTTGACCTCTTCCTTAATCCCAATTCGATCACCTATGATCGACCAAATCTCCTTCACATATGATATTACATTCCAAGACCACGACACTTATTCCATTCCCATACCCTTTTTCTACAATGAGATCTTACTTCAATTTATACAAACCCTAAGGCCTAAACCAATTAGGTCAGCCACCTAAAAGATATTACAATAAGATCATTACATTAATCCATATTACAATGATATGACATGTCAGCTTAAGACCAAAACAACAATAACCAATCCATAGAACATCCTGAAACATCTAGGTAACGTGTAGAGAACACGTTATCATGATACCGGTCCATAACCTAGATAGGTACCAGACCTATTCTGGGTCCACCATGCCAAAGCAATGTCTTCAAGCAATTGAAGCATGATCAAAGAATATCTTCAGCATCCTGAAATCCATCTAGAAGCTGCACCAACATCACTTATGCATCCTATCAAGATTCCTCAGTGAAAGCTCTGTCGGTTAAACCTTAAACCAATGCTGGTAAGAGTGTATGATAGCATCTGATTACTAAGTCAATACCAACTGACCAAAACATGCTTGAGGAGCATATAACACATAAAACCAAACATACTCTATTGATGCAAACATGTCGAAAATGTCCAATAGATAGTCTCTTCTATCGTTAAAACTAGATCTTCTACCGGTAACCAAAACTTGTCTGTCGGTAACCAACCATAATAGCTAGTGTTGACATCAATGCAACGCATGATCAATTCATCCATAATGCCAACAATCTCCCCCTTTGGCATTGATGGCAACACTAGAGGTGAAAAGCATCTAAGTACAAAGAAATGCCAAATAAGTCTCCCCCTGTGGAAGACTACCAACAATCTCCTGAATACTAATAATTCTCCCCCTATGAATGATATCTCTGTAAGGTTCTGAATTTAGTTTTCACATGACTATCTCTCCCCCTTTGACATCAATGCTAGAAATCTGACAAAGATATCAAAGAAAAAATATAAACCTCTGGATCTTCAAGGTTGACTACTCCCCCTGAGTAATAGCACCACTCATCAGTGTCGGAATGAATACTATCTCTGATTATGCATGCTGGACTGATGACAAACTATATCAATCAAGTTTCTACTGGAGGGGTAGAAACCCCTAACCTGTCTCTCAAATACCCAAATGATTCTTTAGACAGTGGTTTAGTGAATATATTTGTGATCTAGCCTTTAGTGTTCACATAAACCTATTTGACTTCCTTTCCTTCTACCTTGTCCTTCAGAAAGTTATACTTTATTGATATATGCTTAGTCTTAGAATGAAATATCGGATTCTTAGACATGTCAATAGCTACAGAGTTATCACAATAGATAACTACTGGTTCACTACAATTTACCTTGATATCCTTCAACATTTGCTTCATCTACAAAACTTGAGTGCAAATAGTTGTTGCTGCAACATATTCAGCTTGTGTTTTAGATAAAGAAATGCATGGTTGTTTTTTGCTGATCCGTGAAACTAGTTTCTTTCCAAGAAAGAAAGCTCCACCAGAAGTGCTCTTGCTGTCATCAGTATCTCCTACCCAATCTGAGTCAGTATATGCACATAAAGTGAAATAATCATTTTTAGAATAGCATAAACCATATTCTGTTGTTCCTTGCAAATACCAGAATATCCTCTTTACTGCACATTCATGATTTTCTTTGGGGTTACTTTGATATCTTGAAATAATACTTATTGTATTCATAATATCCAGTCTAGTCTGAGTTAAATATAACATACCACCAATCATAGACTTATACCTTGTCAGATTTACCGGTGTAGAAGTATCCTTGATAGATAATTTCTCACTTGTCACTATAGAAGTACTTACCAGTTTGGAATTATCCATACCAAACTCCTTCAACAATTCTCTCAGATACTTAGTTTGATAGATAAAAATGCCTTTATCAATTTGAGTAATCTACAAACCTAAGAAAAATCTGATCTCACCAATCATGGACATTTCAAATTCATTCTTCATATTGTTAGCAAATTCCATGCACAATTTATCTTCTCCTCCAAAAATGATATCATCAACAATAATCAGAATATTATCATCAGTGATCTTATAATATAAATTACTATCAACAATGCCTTTAGTAAAACCAAGCTTCAAAAGATATTTATCCAACCTTGCATACTAAGCTCTAGGAGCTTATTTCAATCCATATAAATCTTTCTTCAATCTGCAAACCATATCTTTATCATTTGTTAGTGAAAATCCATCAGTTTGCTCAATGTAAGCTTCTTCCTCAAGTTCACCATTCAAAAATGCACATTTAATATCCATTTGATAAACATTATAGTTCTTATAAGCTGCATAGGCAAGAAATAGTCTAACAACTTTAATTCTAGCTATAGGTGCAAATGTCTCACATTAATCAATTCCATCCATTTGAGAATATCCTTTATAAACCAATATAGCCTTGTTTCTTACAACTTGACCATTCTCATTTAGTTTATTCCTAAAAACCCATTTAGTTCCAATAACATTCTTATTTTTAGGCCAAGGAACTAAAGCCCAAGTTTCATTCTTCTCTATCTGATTTAATTCATCTTCCATAGACTTTAACCAATGTTTATCTTTACAAGATTCAGTGACAAATGTAGGTTCAATTTGAGAAATAAGACATACATCTTCATTTTCCAATCTTCTTCTTGTCATAACTCCCTTGTTCCTATCTCCAATGATTTGATCTTCATAGTGATTTAATCTTACATAACTTGGTGTCTTCTGAACTTCAGGTTCACTGGTTTGAACATCAGTCATAGTTGAATTTTCTGATTGTGCTAGTGTAACTGTCTCAGTTTCCTGTACTAGTTCAGGAATTGTTGGTTTAGTTATGATCATTTCCACTACCAGTTCCCTGTCATATGATATAGATTGATTTTTGTACTATTCATCCACTTTCACATTAGCACTCTCCACAATTTTCTGCAATCTTTTGTTATAACATCTATATGCTTTGCTTTGAATTGAATAACCAATAAATATCCCTTCATCACATCTAGGATCAAACTTTCCAATTGAATCATCTCTTTTGATGTACCATTTACTTCCAAAAATTCTAAAATATTTAACAGCAGGAGTATGTCCAAACCATAATTCATAAGGATTCTTATCGGTTCCACCTTTGATGTGAACTCTGTTGAATGTGTAGACTATTGTACTCACTGCTTCTCTCCAATAGATGTGAGGCAATTTGGCTTCCATCATCATAGATATTTCTGCATCCAAAATGGTTCTATTCTTTCTTTCCACTACTCCGTTCTACTGAGGAGTCCGAGGTGCATATAATTGTCTCTCAATTCCATTTGTCTCATAGTAACTGTTAAATTCATGAGAAGTGAACTCACCACCTTGATCTGATCTTAGACATTTGATTTTCAATCCAGTTTTTGTTTTAACCTTTGCTTTAAAGATCTTGAATTTATCAAAGGCTTCAGACTTCTCCCTTAGAAAAGTCACCCACATCATCCTAGAATAGTCATCAATAATCAGCATGAAATACCTATCACCTTGAAATCTTCTAGTCCTTGTTGGACCGCACAAGTCAATGTAAATCAAATCAAGTACATCATTAGATTTATCATGTATGCTCTTAAAACAAGTTCTAACTTGCTTTCCCAATTGACATTCCTTACATACTGGATTATGAGGCTTCATAATCTTAGGTATATCTCTAATTGCCTTAGTTGAACTGATCTTAACAATATAATTAAAATTAACATGACACAACCTCTTATGCCATAACCAACTCTCATCAATATAAGAAATCAAACATTTCTTATTACTAGTGTTCAAGTGAAAAATATTAGCTCCAGTCTGAGTACCAGTTGCAATCTCCAAACCAGTCTTGTTAATGATTTTGCATTCTCTATCTTTGAACTAAAGTTGGAAACCCTTGTCCACCAATTGACTAACACTCAAAAGATTATGCTTTAAACCTTCTACATAATAGATATTATCATTATTATGCTTACCATCTAGAGAAATAATACCTCTACCTTTGATTATACATGCTTTGTCATCCCCAAATCTGACTTGACTACCATTGTATTCTTGCAGGGACAAAAAAATTCTCTTATCACCAGTCATATGATGTGAGCATACACTATCAATTGCCCATTCATCCTTATCTTCAACTTTTGCTACTAGGGCCTTTTCTTCATTTATGATAGCCGGTTCTGATTCATCTTCCTTTAAAGCATAGAACACCCATTCTTTTCCATTGTTGGATCCACTAGCAGAGTCTTCTGCCGGTTCATCTCCACAGTCATCACTTACTCCTTCCTCATCCGCCTTGTAGAATTGTTTTCTTTTCTAAAATCTATATCTGTTTTGGTTAGGCTTAAATGATTTCTTAACTCTTTCCTCAAATCTTGCATTCCTTTTAGGACATCTAGATGTTAGGACCCAGAGGCAACTAAGAGGGGGGGGGGGTTGAATCAGTTGTCTATTAATTTTATACAAATATAGCTTAATCAAACTTGATACTTAATACCGGTAAACCGAAACTTAATGTCGGTAGACAGATTAGCAGTTAATATTAATACTGGTGAAACTTAATGCATATAACAGAAAGAGAAACAAGATCCACAACACATAACACAGAGATTTGTATGTGGAAACCCTTTAAAGGGAAAAACCATGATGAGAAACCTTACCCACAATCAGATGATACTACTGCAGATAGTATGTGTGTACAAATGGGGTCTGCACATGTAGAAAGGCCAACCACCTAGATCTCATTGTTCAATCACAATATGGGAGTCACACTGACTACAACTGAATGATTAAATCCAATGATAATGTACTATTCAAAGTAGCATCTCCAATGTTGGATTCAGTACTGGTTAAGCTCTGATAATCACCTTCAAACCTTCCTTGAACCTTCTCTATGGTGTGCTCATATGATCTTCCATATTCACACATACCATGTCACATAATCATATACCTATTATATGTTCCTCTACTTGTTACATTTATCTCACAAATGAGATCTTACATATATACCAAAACCTAAGACCAAATGTGTAGGTCGGCTCACTAAGAATATTACAATTAAATCAATTACAAATAAGTCAAGATGTGACGCATCCTATTGGCTTAATACATTTACAACAATATCCAATTAATCAATCATCTCCATAACGTGTTGTGCTGATTTGGAATAGATAATGCATGTCGGTCCATAACCTAGACCAATTTTCCGATAACAGCAAATATGTCAGCCCGATTTAGACCAATAACCAAAATACCAAAACAAGTGTCCAAACCATGTCTTTGACATAACCAAGTGATCTCCAGATGATAACAAGTCATCCTTAGTGTCGGTGAACAATATAACCTACCAGTGAGTGATATACTGGTGACTGTGCATAAGTCACTGAACTTGTCGGTGAACATAACCAAGGATCTCCAGAAGGATAATTGCAGATAAGTGTTGACATCAATGACAAAACCAATGCAACATATCCATAATATGAACAATCTCCCCCTTTGGTATTGATGGCAACACAAGATGGAAAAACCATCTAAGTGCCAAAGCACAAATGCCAAAAACCAAAAACCAACAATCTCCTGAATAGATCGATACCAAAAATCAAAATACAAATGCAGAGAGTAAAAATCTCTCCCCCAACGAATACTCTCTCCCCAAAGGATAATGTTTTTCCATAGATATCTCTCCCCTTTTGACATCAAATTCCAAAGCAATATAAATACCAGATACAACCAGTTCATAGAACCAATTACAATAACCAACTGTTATAACCAACTACTCCCCTTGAGAAGTAGCTCTCCTCCATCAAAGCCAGAAAAAGGTTTCTTTGTTATTTCTGTTAGTTTCATGTCAGTCATCAAACGTCTAAGTCTCTACTGGTGAGGGTATAACCCCAAGCTTCTCTTTGAGATATTCAAAAGTTTCCTCAGGCAAAGGTTTAGTAAAGATATCTGCAATTTGCTCCTTAGTATTCACATAAACCAATCTCACTTCTTTTGCTTCAACATTCTCTTTTAGAAAATTATATTTGATAGAAACATGTTTAGTTTTAGAGTGAAATACCGGATTCTTAGATATATCAATTCCTGCTGAATTGTCACAATAAATGATTATAGGATCTTTGCATTTTACCTTTATGTCCTTCAACATTTTCTTAATCCATAATACCTGAGTACAATTAGTTGCTGCTGCAACATATTCTGATTCTGTTGTTGATAATGATGTACAACTCTGTTTCTTGCTCAACCATGAAATCAATCTGCCACCAAGAAAGAATGCCCTACCAAGAAAGAATGCCCCATCGGTGGTTCTCTTTCTGTCATCTACATCTCCTACCCAATTTGCATCAGTGTATGCACATAAATCAAAATTTTCATCTTTAGGATACCATAAACCAATATTTGTTGTGCCTTGTAAATACTAGAAAATCCTTTTAACTGCTGATTCATGATTTTCTCTAGGATTACTCTGAAATCTTGAAACAATACATATTGCATTCATTATATCAGGTCTTGTTTGTGTCAAATATAGTAAACCTCCAATCATAGATTTGTATCTTGTCAGATTAACAAGAGTTGAATCATCCTTCAATGATAGTTTATCAGTTGTAGTCATAGAAGTGCTTACCGGTTTAGAGTTTTCCATACCAAATTTCTTCAATAGTTCCTTCAAGTACTTTGTCTAACATATGAATATACCTTTATCAGTCTGTGAAATCTGCAATCCTAAAAAGAATTTTATCTCCCTAATCATAGACATTTCAAATTCTTCCTGCATCTTATTAGAAAAGTCTTTACACAATCCATCTTGTCCTCCAAAAATGATGTCATCAACAAAAACTTCAATAACCAAGATGTCTTCATTAGTCACTTTGAAATATAAGTTGTTGTCAGCATTACCTTTAGTGTAACCAAGCTTCAAAAGATATTTGTCCAATCTATCATACCAAGCTCTAGGAGCTTTCTTTAATCCATATAAAGCTTTCCTTAATTTGCAAACCATATCTTTATCATTTGTTAATGAAAATCCATCAGGCTATTCAATGTAAACTTCTTCTTTAAGATCACCATTCAGAAATGAACATTTAACATCCATTTGATATACTTTATAGTTCTTATGTGCTGCAAATGCAAGAAATAATTTGACTGCCTCAATTCTAGCTACCGATGCAAAGGTTTCATTGTAATCAATTCCCTCTTTTTGTGAATATCCTTTACACACTAATCTTGCTTTCTTTCTGATTACCTTACCATCTTCATTAAGTTTATTTCTGAATACCCATTTAGTTCCAATTACATTTTTGTCTTTAGGCCAGGGAACCAATGTCCATGTATTGTTCTTTTCAATTTGTTCTAATTCATCTTCCATAGATTTAATCCAATGTTTATCTTCACATGCCTCAATAACAGATGCTGGTTCAATTTGAGAAATTAAACATACCTCTTCATTTTCCAGTCTTCCTCTTGTCATAACCCCTTGATACTTATTCCCAATAATCTGACTTTTAGAGTGATTCAATCTTACATACCTGGGTGTGTTCATTTGTTGTTTTTCTTTAGTCACTGTAGAATTATCTGATGATGCTGATGTGACTGGATCTATATTCAGTGCCGGTGCATTCTGTATAGGTTCATTTATGATCATCTCAGTTGCCGGTTCAGAATCCATAGACCTTGAATTTCCTCTAAAGTGTTCATCTATCTTCACATTTGCACTCTCAATGATTTTCTGCAATCTTTTATTAAAACATCTATATGCTTTTCTTTTAGATGAATAACCAATAAATATACCTTCATCACTTCTAGGATCAAATTTACCAAGATACTCATCTCTCCTAATGTAGCATTTGCTTCCAAATATTCTGAAGTATTGAAGAGTAGGAATATTACCAAACCATAGTTCATAGGGTGTCTTGCCGGTTTCTCCTTTGATGTGAACTCTGTTAAAAGTGTAAACCATTGTATTCACTACTTCTCTCCAATATACATGAGGTAGATTTGCTTCTAATATCATGCTTCTAGCTGCATCCAAAATATTTTTGTTCTTCCTTTCCACAACTCCATTTTGTTGAGGTGTCCAGGGTGCTAATAGTTGTCTTGTAATTCCATTCACTTCACAAAATGTATTGAACTCCTTAGATGTAAATTCACCTCCTTAATCTGATCTTAAACATTTGATTTTATTATCAATTTCATTCTCTACCATTGCCTTGAATAATTTGAATTTCCCAAAAGCTTCTGATTTTTCCCTGAGAAAAATAACCCAGCACATTCTAGAATAATCATCAATGATTAGCATAAAGTATCTATCTCCCTGTAGACTTCTTTTTCTTGCCGGACCACACAAGTCAGTATGAATTAAATCAAGAACATTATTGGATTTCTCAAAAATACTCTTAAAAGTTTCTCTAACTTTCTTTCCCATTTGACATTCCTTACATATCAAGTCAAGATGTTTTACAATCTTAGGTAAATCCCTTACTGCCTTAGATGAACTAATCTTTATATTGCAATCAAAATTGACATGATAGAGTCTTTTATGCCATAACCAACTTTCATCAATATGTGCAATCAAGCATGTCTTTTTATTGTTGTTTAAATGAAAGATATTACCTCTAGTCTAATTACCGGTTGCAATTTCCAAACCAGTTTTGTTCATGATTTTGCATTTACCATTCTTGAATTGTAACCGAAATCCCTTTTCAACTAATTGACCAACACTGAAAAGATTATGCTTCAAACCCTGAACATAATAAACATTGTCAGTATTATGCTTACCATCAAAATATATAGTGCCTTTTCCTCTGATCAAATAAGCTTTATCATCTCCACATCTTACTAGACCTCCAGGGCCAATTCTACCGGTGGATCAGTAGGTATCAATTGATCTTTTGTTATTGCAACAAAAGCCCATCCATTGTTTGTCGGTTCTTAATCAGTATCATCAATAACTCCGTCATCAGCATAGTAACATGATTTGTCTCTATTCTTCTTAAATCTGTATCTCTGATATTCAGGGTTAGGCTTATATGTTCTTTTAGCTTCTTCTCTTAATCTTGCATGTCTATCAGGACATCTAGATTCCATATGACCAACTTTATTGCAGTTAAAACATTTAAATGGTGCTCTACCTTCTTACTTACTTCCAATAGGACCTTTAGGCATTTTCCGTGCAAATAGTGCTTCAAGCTCTTCAAGTTCTTCATTTTACCTCCTGATATCTTCAAGTTCTCTTGCATAAAGTGCTTTCCAATCAGTTTTATTAGATGATGATGATGATGCAGATGATGATTCTTTGAAGGCCAAATCTGTTTTAATTGTAGCAATAGGACCAAATTCCTCAAGCTCAAATGTTGAAAGTTTTCCAACCAAGGTGTCTCTAGATACTGATGTATTAGGCATTGTTCTCAACTCATTAATAGCAGTTACTTTCATTTTGTATGTCGATGGCAATGCTCTTAAAACTTTAGAAACAATTTCATCTTCACTTAAGGAACCTCCACAACATTGTATTCCCAAGATAATTCCATTAACCCTTTCCATAAAAGAAAAAATTATTTCATCTTCTACCATTTTCAAATTTTCATACCTGACCTGGAAGCATTCCAGTTTTGCAATTTTGACAGTGGTATCTCCTTCATTCAATGTATCCAATTTATCCCAAATAGTTTTAGCAGTAGATCGGTCTGATAATCCCATGATTTGCTAATCAAACAAGGTGCTCAAAAGTGCTTCTCTTGCTTTGCAATCATTCTCTTGATCCTTACCCAATGTAGGTGAATTAGGTTGACCTGATGTAGGACCAACATAGCCATTTTGTGTAACACCCAATATGTCTTTTCCAATACAATTTAGATGTGTCTCCATTCTGATCTTCCATCTAACATAGTTAGTTCCATCAAGTTTCAGACTGTCCTTCCTGAAAAAGTTAGTTGCCATAGAATATCCTCAAGTTTTTAAACTTCTGCAAAAAGAGGACTTAGCTCTGATACCAATTGTTAGGACCCGAAGGCAACTGAGACGGGGGGGGTGAATCATTTGTCTATTAATTTCATCCAAATATAACTTAACCAAACTTGATACTTAATACCGGTAAAGAAAATTTAATGCCGGTAGACAGATTAGTAGTTAATATTAATACCGGTGAAACTTAATGCATAGAACAGAAAGAGAAACAAGATCCACAACACACAACACAAAGATTTTTACGTGGAAACCCTGTAAGGGGAAAAATCACAGTGGGAAACCTTACCCACAATCAGATGATACTACTGCAGATAGTATGTGTGTACAAATGGGGTCTGTACATGCAGACAGGCCAACCACCTAGACCTCACAAAATAATCACAAGATGGGAGTCACACTGACTACAATTGGATGATTAAATCCAATTATAATGTACTGTTCAAAGTAGCATCTCCAATGATGGATTCAGTACCGGTTAAGCTCTGATAATCACCTTCAAACCTTCCTTGAACCTTCTCTATGGTATGCTCATATGATCTTCAATATTCACGCATACCATGTCACATAACCATATACCTACTATATGTTCCTTTTCTTGTTACATTTATCTCACAAGTGAGATCTTACATATATACCAAAACCTAAGACCAAATGTATAGGTCGGCTCACTAAGAATATTACAATTAAATCAATTACAAATAAGTCAAGATGCGATGCATCATGTCAGCTTAATACATTTACAACAATATCCAATTAATCAATCATCTCCATAATGTGTCATGCTGATCTGGAATAGATAATGCATGTCAGTCCATAACCTAGACCAATTTGTCGGTAACAGCAAATATGTCAGCCTGATTTAGACTAATAACCAAAATACCAAAACAAGTGTCCAAACCATGTCTTCGACATAACCAAGTGATCTCCAAATGATAACAAGTCATCCTCAGTGTCGGTGAACAATATAACCTGTCGGTGAGTGATATACCAGTGGCTGTGCATAAGTCACTGAACTTGCCAGTGAACATAACCAAGGATCTCTAGAAGGGTAAGTGCAGATAAGTGTTGACATCAATGACAAAACCAATGCAACATATCCATAATACCAACACTAGATGCAAAATGACCAAGCTTATTACATGCAAAACATTTAAAACGTGCTTTTCCTTCATACTTACTTCCTGTCGAACCTTTAGGTACGCTCCTAGAGAATAAGGCTTCAAGTTGCTCAAATTTTGTTGGCTTGATGATGATTGTAATGTATTCATCACTTGTTCTCATTGATGAAACACTCTCACACACATATATGATTACATTGACTACTGGTGTAACTTCAATTGGTTTACACTACCAACCTGTATGTTTAAGGTCTATCTCTAACCGGTACTTTGTGTCAACCGGTATGCACATAAGAGATAACCTGTGACTACACTAAGTCGAAATCAAAATGAAGATGAAGATGGAGATCAAGAAAAAGATTCTAGGACAATGGTTCACTAGTTTTATTGCAACTAGTATTGACTGTTCTAACCGGTATCCTTTTTTTTTATTAGTTACTAGCACTATTTTCTTAGCGGTCATTTTTGTGATGAGTTACCTGCACCGTTTTCTTAGTGGTCATTTTTGTGATGATTTATGTTTACTTGTCTAGATACACTACACCTAGGAAATTGTGTTGTGATTTCCTTAGGTTGACATAAGATTTGTATGTCTATTTAAAAGACATCTTAGTGAATCATTATTTTTTAAAAGAGGTAACTGATAATAGACAGAGAACTGTTATGTGAAAACTGAGAAATTTTTTATCATTGAAGAACGATAAGTGTTAAGATGAAGAGCAGTGTTGAATGTACTTAGAAGGATCTAATCAAGAAAGTTTTGTGCTACTCAGAATAGATCAAACCATTCATGTTGTTCTCTAATCATTACAATAGAATCAAATCCCTTGACCGAGTAAGCTCTAACAAGCTTCACTGTACAAATCCTCTAACAAGGTGATCCATTAGTTTGGATTCTCAAATCCTCTAGTGAGGTTACTCCTAATAGGGTAGTACTCTTAATAGGGTATAATCTTCTAATCAAGCTTGGGATCTCTAACAAGATTCACTCCTAGCAGAGCTCTTGTAAGACCTTAACTAGTCAGTTATTTATTACTACAGATAGTTAACTTGTGAGTTCCATCTCACCATGGATTTTACATATCTGGGTTTTCCATGTATAAAAACTTGTGTTATGTTGGATGCTTTAATTTTTGTGGATATTTTTATATCATTTTGGACAGCATGTATTTTTTTTAAATGCTTGGTTAAGTTCATCTATCGGTTAGTGTTTGAAGTAGTGTTTGTTTTGGTAGCACTGATTCGCCCCCCCTCTCAGTTCTTTTCAAGTCCATGAATTGGTATCAGAGCCTAACTTCTTTGAAGCCTAACCACTTAGAAGGGAGTCTTGAAACTACCATGGGGGATAGGAGCTAATTCGAGATGGCTAGAGAGCTAGAAGCTAGCAGAAATGAAGTTGAATCCCTTAGGGGCAAACTGAAAGCTTCTCAAGTCAAGAGGAGAGAGCTATCTAAAAAAATGTTAGAAATATTTGACAATAGTTGTTTAGAGGAAGCTAATATTGATTATTTAGCAGAAGAAGTTGAAAAGTTGCAGGGTGAGAAACTGAATCTAAGGAGAGAGCTAGAAGGTCTCACTATCTGCATGAGTCAAGAACTAGAAGCCGGAAGAGTTGTTGAAGATCTTATCAAGGAAAGAGATCAAGAGATTTTAAAGATCAAATGGGAAAGAGACACTATGCATGAGGACTTAATTGCTAAAACAAAAGAAAAGGAGAACCTAAAGCTAGACCTTGAGTTGGCATCATCTCTAAAAGAAAATCTGTCTAAGCATAATGAAGATCTTGTCATAAAGCTTACTGAAGCCAAAGAGAAATTGGAGAAGTTCACCAAAAGTTCTACCATGCTAGAAGAACAAATTCAATCATAGAGAATGAAGGGTGATATCTCTAGACTTGGTTTTCATACAACTGAAAAAGGTGAATCCTCTGGTACAAAGAGCAACTATTCAAAGAACAAAACTGCTCCTAAAGTCAATAAGACTACCGGTAAGAAGGGTTTTAAGCCCGTCTGCTTTGTTTGTCATAAGCCTGGTCATACTGCAAATGTATGTAGAGATAAAACTAACAAAAATGCAAATTATAATACCAATGTTAGGTATGTGTCTAGAAAGTTTGAAGGTCATTGCTACACTTGTGGAATGTATGGGCATAGACACATTGAGTGCAGATATGGTGCAAACAATCATGTACCATACATGCATCCTAGATCAAATGGTGACCGATCAAGGAACTTTAATAACTGGGTGAACTAGAACTGGCAAAGATCCTATGACAATAGGTTTAGTCCATTCGAAATGGAAAAGGTAACAAATGTTGTGTGTACCTTTTGAAATAAGTTTGGTCATGTGGCAATGAACTGTAGAAGAAGAACAGGAAGAGGAAATGCAGGACCTTGGAGATCATCTGGTATGGTTTTTTATTAGTACAACAAACCAGGGCACTTAGCAAAGTTCTATAGAGCAAGAAATAGCAAACCAGTCAACTGTTTCAAGGATTAGAAAGGCAAGTAAAAAGTTGATGTCAAGGAAACAAGAGAGGATATGAATCGAATCTGGAAGGATAAAAGTGAAGTCTCGCTTGGAGTAGAAATTGTTCCTTCACCCAGTGAGGAGAATCCAGCACCAGTGACTTAAGCTTGTCTAACACGGCTAAGGGCTACATAATGGTAAAACATCTCCGAACCCCTTTTGTAAAATGAGCAGGAAAGAATTTTTGAATTTTGAATTTTAGTGACTTTTTGTTGACGTGTTATCAACCGGTATTTCACTTAAGCGGTGAAATTAGGGTTTGTAACCTAAAAGTGTGAGCATTTATTGTGGTTGGTAAAAAAGATAAAAACAAGTTTTACCTTATCATTTTTACCCTAACTCTTTTGAAAAAGGAAAATTGAAGTGATTGCAGAGCAGAACAAGATTGTCTTGGTGTAAATTGGTGAATTGCTTTGTGAGTAGAGAAATCAAGTTGAATCAGAAGTTGTAGAGAAGTGAACGGGTGTGCATGATCACATAAGATTTTGAGGATGATCACATAAGAATAATTTTGAGTCGAGTCCACAGAGAGAATATGTATTTGGAGAGGACTCACACAATAACTAAGGAGGCTATTAGGGCTGTAATGGGTTATTTCTCAATCGATGAAATTCCTGTGTTGAGGAGAATTTCAAAAGATACTGTCAACAAGTTAACCGGTTCTACATCTGATGGGCATGATTTTTCTATCAACACTATTAGAGACCCTTGTGGTGAAACTTGCAGCAATGGTGATAGGCTACTGGGTATTTTACTCCAGTAGACTTAACAGTGTTCCATCTGCAAAAATTCATACAACACATAGAATGATTGTTGATAATGCAAACTATGATATTTTTGAAGCCATCAGAAACTAATTATTTCAAAATTTGAAATCCATTAAGAAGAACAACACTCCGAAGTTCAAATATGGTCAGCTATTAGCCGGGTTATTTTTCTATTTTCAGAATTTTCTACCGGGTATAGGTGACATTGAATGGTCCAAAGAACAACCGGTCAATGCACAGATCAAGAACAACATTAAGGCTATGAAGAATACTTTTAAAGCTGCTGTGAACAGGTACTTTAATGAATTCCAGAAGAATATGAGATTGAGAATGAGGTTACCTAAAGATGTGGTAAAACACTTTGAAAAAGACATAATCTTCATGGTTACCACTGACTTTTGCTTGAAGCAAGCAATTGAACCTAGAGAGGAAGAGATGGAAGATATGAGCTATGAGGTTAATCATGACTTACTGGTTGGCTATGCTAATACTCTGTTAGCATCACCTAAAGATAAAAAGAAGGCAAGATTGGACATTGTGGTAGTCCAAGTTGCACCAACTGAAACCAGTACTCCACCTGTAGCTAAAGTGAAAGGAAAGCAAAAGAAGTTTGATGAAAAATCTCCTGTGAAAAAGACCACAAGGGTGACTCGGAGTTTCCTAACCAAGAAGGAACCAACACCTAAAGTATGTGTAAAGAAGGAGAGTGCACCAAAGAAGAGAAATTGGAAATTGATTTTGCAACCAGAGTCTGGGGGTACAGATTTTGGAGAAAAACCTAAGAAAGAAAAAGCAACCGACAGAACTCCTAAAAAGGTAAAGGTAGTGCCAAAGGAAACTACACCCATTGATATTGCTACCTACAAACCTGACACTATTTTTGAAAGAACAATGAAGTCATTAGGGAGAAATAGGTTTGATAATGTCAAAGAACATTTTGATTCTTTTACTAAAGATGAGCAAAAGCAAGTAATCCAACAGGTAATAACTTTGTTGAGTCACTACAATAGATTTCCACATGATTTGGAGAAAGATGTTTTAGTCTCTTTGTGTAATACTTTGTTAGATAAATTGGAAGAAGCCATTCAATTAGAAAAGAAGATTATGGATGAAATATTTGTGCAATATTTTCCCACATTATCATTAGATGGAATTAGTGCTTTAGTGGAGCAATACAAAGTATATTTTGATTTTAAAGTGAGAAGACTAAAGATTCTTAATGCAAAAAGGTCAGTTGTTGAGTTTGAGACACATCAGCTAGCCTGTATAATCAAAAAGAGGGAAGAAGCCATCCACTCTAGCAATCAGGATAATACTACAGAAGATGTTTCTCTACCAGAAATGAATGCAGCGGAAATTGTTCAAGCTAATATAGTCTATCCACTCAAGAAGAAGGATGATTCCATTATTCTTGTTGATGAAGATATTCAGGACATGGTAGACCTATTTGGAGACATCACTGCACCAGATATGGATCCTCCTACAATCACAGAAGTACAGGTTACATCAGGTGATCAACCAAGTAATCAACTAAAAGTAGTCAGTGAACCAACAACTAAGCAACTGGAGAAACCCCAATCTCCACTGGTCATTGAGATTACTCAAAAGGAGTCTACTGAGGAAGCTATTACTCAGCAAAAAAAAGATAAAATAGTGAAAAACATAGAAAGATCCATCATTAAGAGTATACCCCCTGAACCGACAAAGTAAGAGCTACTTGATGATGATGATGAAGACTCTTTATTTATTTCAGGACCTATTGACATGAATACCTTGAGTGTATCAGAAATGATGAAGATTGCTAATGTTATGCAATCTCGTGCACACAAGAAGAGATTGAAAGAGCAAAGAATTGAGGCAGAGACAGTCCAAAATGTTGTGGAAATTTTGTCTAGTTTACTACCGGAAACCTCTGTCGCACATCTTCCCACTCCTATCAGCAAACTTGGTCAGTTAGTTGCAGATGCATCTGATCAAATCCAATTTCTTGAAGATGCTGCTCACATATTTGCTGAGAAGAGCCACAAGAAGGCATATGGAGATAAACTAGCTAAGCACATTGAAAATAGCACAATGGCTTTATCTCATAATGGCAGTCTGTTAAAGAAAGCTATTGAATTTGGAGGAAAGTATCTTGCCTCTACCTCCAATATTACTTTCTTTTATTCTGATATTTCTAAGAATCGAATTGAAATTGAGCAGGAAATAGAAAGGTTATGCAAGACATATGTCCCACTCCAGGACTTTATTCATACCTTTAATTAGTCTATAGATGAACTGCATGACAGACTGAACAGGAATGATAATGAGAGAGCTAAGAGATTCCAATCTCTAAGAGATCTCAAGAGTTAGCTCACCTCACAAGTTGACATTCTTCAGAGAGCCTACTCCAGTGCAGAAGCTATTCTTGCTACTCCTAAAACCTACACACTAGACTCAATGGAAGAATTCTATTCCTAGTTGTTGTCTACCTTTGAGTATACAGATAACATACTGGAATCATGGAAGAATACTCTATCCCAGATGAAGCGGAATTTCAATAATATTTTCATGAGAATAACCAATGCATGAACTTGTTTAAAATTGTAATATATGATGAACACTTTGATACAGATTTTCTATATATATATGTATATATTTTACTTTATCATTTTGGCATTGTTGTCAAAGGGGGAGTAATAATATGTATATGTGTTTTTGAAAATTTTGTATTTATGCATGCATTAAGGGGGAGCACTACATTCAAGGGGAGTATGAGTATGTATGTAACTATGTTGTGTATGCACACTTAGTGGTATTGTATCACTCTAAAATTTTCTAAGTGTTGCCATCAATGCCAAAGGGGGAGATTGTTGGCTTGATGATGATTGTAATGTATTCATCACTTGTTGTCATTGATGAAACACTCTCACACACATATATGATTACATTGACTATCGGTGTAACTTCAATTGGTTTACACTACCAACCGGTGTGTTTAAGGTCTATCTCTAACCGGTACTTTGTGTCAACAGATATGCGCATAAGAGATAACCTGTGTCTACACTAAGTCGACATCAAAATGAAGATGAAGATGGAGATCAAGAAGAAGATTCCAGGACAACGGTTCACTAGTTTTATTCCAACCGGTATTGACTGTTCTAACCGGTATCCGTTTTTGTGATGAGTTACCAACACCATTTTCTTAGCGGTCATTTTTGTGATGAGTTATGTTTACTTGTCTAGATACACTGCACCTAGGAAATTGTGTTGTGATTTTCTTAGGCTGACATAAGATTTGTATGTCTATTTTCCAGCGAGGTTACTCCTAATAGGGTAGTACTCTTAACAGGGTATAAGCTTCTAATTGAGCTTGGGATCTCTAACAAGATTCACTCCTAGCAGAGCTCTTTGTAAGACCTTAACCGGTCAGTTATCTATTACTGTAGATAGTTAACTTGTGAGTTCCATCTCACTGTGGTTTTTACCTATCTGGGTTTTCCATGTATAAACACTTGTGCTATGGTGGATGCTTTAATTTTTGTGGATATTGTTATATCATTTTGGATAGCATGTATTTTGTTTAAATTCTTGGTTAAGTTCATCTACCAGTTAGTGTTTGAAGTAGTGTTTGTTTTGGTGTTACTGATTCACCCCCCCCTCTCAGTGCTTTTCAAGTCCATCAAATTCTTCATCTTCTTTCCTCATATCTTCTAATTATTTTGCATATAAGACTTTCTAATCACTTTTTCCACTAGATGATGATGATGATGCACGAAAAGTAGGTTCAGACTTTACAGCTCCAGAAGATCCAAATTCTTCAAGCTCAAAAGCAGATAATCTCCCAATCAGAATGTCTCTGTTACCTGAAGAGTTAGCCATTGTCCTCAACTCATTAATTGCAGTTTCCTTCATCTTGTAAGCCGGTGGAAGGGCTCTCAATACTTTGTAAACTATTTCATCTTTGCTCAGAAATCCTCCACAACATTGAATTCCCATAACAGTCTCATTTGCTCTTTCCATAAACACAACAATTGTTTCATTATCTTCCATCTTCAAGTTTTCATATCTTACCCGGTAACCATTAAGTTTAGAAATTTTGATAGTATGATCACTTTCATTCAGAGGTTGCAATTTATCCCACATAACCTTTGCCGATGATTTATCAGTCAATCCCATGATCTGTTGATTAGTAAGTGCACACAAGAGGGCTTCTCTAGCTCTACAATCATTTTCAATATTCTTATCCAAGTTTGTAAGAGAAGGATTGCTAGATGCTGGATCATAAGGTGTGTATCATTTCTCAATGATCTCCCAAATATCCATGCCAAGACATCCAAGATGAGTCTCCATTCGAATTTTCCATATCCCATAATTTGTTCCATCAAGCTTAGGGATTTCTCTTCTGAAAATAGTTGTCGGTGGATTTGAAGTGTTAGCTGCCATAGGATCTACCTCAAGAGGTTAAGCTTCTACAAAAGAGCACCAAATCTCTAATACCAATTGTTATGATAATCGGTGAACAACTGAGAGGGGGGGGGGAGTGAATCAATTGTTGACAGATTATATCATTAAATCCACTAATTAACCTTTAACTAGATTAAGTACTGGTAAATCAAAAACAAATACCGGTAAGCAATAAAACTTAACAATGAAATCATACCACATAACACCATGATTTATACATGGAAAACTGGGAAAGGGAAAAACCATGGTGGGAAGCCTACCCACAGTCAAATAATAATTCTATAGAAAGTATGTGATACAATGAGGGGCCTGTAGATGTAGGAAGGAACACTGCCTAGAGCATACTGCTCATTATAGAAGAGTCTCACTGACTACAAAGAGGCAACAACCATCTCAATATAAATGAACAACAATCCAAAATAATGAACTGTCAGAGATAGCATCTACCATGCCTGATTACAGTATCGGTTAAGCTCAATACCAAAGGCCTTTGATTGCTTCCTTAATCCTGATTTGATCACCTATGATCGACCAAATCTCCTTCGCATATGATATTACAGTCCAAGACCATGACACTTATTCCATTCCCATACCCTTTTTCTACAATGAGATCCTACATCAGTTTATGCAAACCCTAAGGCCTAAACCAATTAGGTCAGCCACCTAAAAGACATTACAATAAGATCATTACATAAATCCATATTACAATGATATGCCATGTTGGATTAAGACCAAAACAACAACAGACAATCCATAGAACATCCCAAAACATCCCGGTAACGTGTAGAGAAGGCATTCTCACGATATCGGTCCATAACCTAGATAGGTGCCAGACCTATTATGGGTCCACCATGCCAAAGAAATTTCTTCAAGTAGTTGAAGCACAATCAAAGAGTATCTTCAGCATCTTGAAATCCATCTAGAAGTCGCACCAACATCACTTATGCATCCTATCAAGATTCCTCAGTGAAAGCTCTGTCGGTTAAACCTTAAACCAATGTCGGTAAGAGTGTATGATAGCATCTGATTACTAAGTCAATACCAACTAACCAAAACATGGTTGAGGAACATATAACACATAAAACCAAACATACTCTATTGATCCAAACATGACGAAAGTGTCCAATAGATAGTCTCTTCTGTCGGTAACACTAGATCTTCTACCGATACCCAAAACCTATCTGTCAGTAACCAACCATAACAGCTAGTGTTGACATCAATGAAAAAACATAAATGCAACACATGATCAATTCATCCATAACACCAACAAATTATAGCTTGATGCTTGTGCTAACTTGCAATATCAAAATCCAAGAAAGAAGTTCTCAGGTCATCATGGTTTAATTATACCATCGATGTTTTCACTCACTTCCCACATTTTAAAAAGCTCAATGATGAGAAAACACAATCACCCATTGATTGGTCCAATCGTAGCCTTCTATTTTATTGGCATTCACATTTTCATTTAGATTGCATTTGATTCTTGCATGGGATCCCAAAAGCTCATCTTATCCAAGGTTAAATATATCACAGGAATCATCAAAGCATAATCATAAGTGTATACACAATCAGACTGATGACTCATCTCTCTCCAGATATTGTCGACCTAGCGCAAATTTTATGTTACCCCCTCAACAAAACCAACATTAACATATCTGAATCTTCCTCCAACCTGATATCAACAAAATGTTAGTTCTTTATCCAATCAGCCTTATCAATTCTATCAATCGATCGCATCTGATCTATTCTATCATGTCTTATACAGGATGTATCTTTCCTAGAACTAGATGTTCTGATCAAGTCTTATACATGATATATCATTCCTGAAATTAGACACTTTGATCATCTTTGTCTTATATAGGAGGTGTCATTCTTGAAACTAGACTAAATCTCGATCTTATCAATCTAATCAATCAAGATTTATCAATCATCACATTGAGAACCACATCACTGTAATCAAATAACTCACACTTTCATCGAGAAATCAATTTCGCAATGATGCAACTACTCCAAAAGTCAATTATCTCAATTGATCTCCTGAGGGGGCATCATTGTATCACAATTTATTAATCAATGTCTGGGGCATCCTATCAAACCAATATCATCATCAAAATGAGATGATTCTTTGAATCAACACGTCATCACACCTCACTTCAAAGAGGGGCAAAATGTATACACGTAAAAATTGGTCTGAAGATAATTAATTGAATAAGCAATTATATAACTAATCCCCCTTCCTAATTTAATTGAATTCATTAGCAGTTTGATTAAACTCTCCCATTAATCTACTTATTAATAAATCTAAGGATTTATTTAATAGGTTCATTTCAATAGCCCCCTTTGATTAATTAATTCAAATTAATTAATCCCTCCCCCCATTTAATTCATTTCTTATAATCCCCTGATTAATTAAAACAAATTAATTTATGAGTTGTTGAAAATTAATTAGTCTTTTCTTATTATTTGAATTTTTAAATTCAAATTACCCACATTCCTTCTAACTTCTAACCACCTAACCTCACCATTCCTCTAGCCTAACCCATTCCACCTAACCTTGGGTTTAACTAACCCTATCCTATCTTGCACATCCTAATCTCCTTATCTTAACCTCCTATGGTGTGGATATTCTCCCCTTGATACACATGGTACTTTGGCCACATGTCTCCTCTCTTGGACACTTGCCCTCTTATGAGAAAGGCTCCTTGACACTTGTCACCACAAAGATGACAAGTGTCCTTCCCTCCAACCTCTTCTCCAACTTCCTCAATCTTGGCCCTTGATATCTTCAGATTCAATCTTGACAGTTGATTCCTGCCACCTCACTCCTGGCCTTGGAAATCCTATAAATATCCCCCATTTTGGACCACAAAGGATCCCATCTCATATCAATTTAGGCATTGTCACTATAGGCATATCCATTCTATCATATCATTTGTGCATTGTTATTATAGGCAATTGCATCTTAGATCTATTTTAATTTGATCATTTTCTAGCATAATTGTTGAATCATGTAGCTTAATCAATCTCTTTCCTAGCTTAATTGCATCATCATCATAGCTTAATCATGCATATCATTAGCTTAATTAGCCTCTTGGATCAATCTAGCATAATCAATCTCATCTAGCTTGCATATCATTGTCATTTCAAATCCTTCGTCTAGGTGTAGTCAAGTCACTGGGATTGCTTATCCAGATCTGAGAGAAAATCCACACTCGCATCTCTTAGGAGGCGATAGGTCGCTTTTTCATGGTTTATCTTTCATTTTCTTTTAATTTGCTAACCATGCTTGTAATGATCTATTGAGTGTTTGTGTTGCAGCTGCAGGTATCTAAATGATAGTCCCTTCTGCCGGTAACACTAGTTCTTCTACCAGTAATCAAAATTTGTGTGTCGTTAACCAATCATAACAGCTAGTGTTGACATCAATGAAAAAAAATCAATGCAACACATAATAAATTCCTTCAGATTTCCAACAATCTCCCCCTTTGGAATTTATGGAAACACTAGACGTGAAAAATAAAACATCTAAGTGCCAAGGAATGCCAAAAATTTCTAATAGAAGATATAACAATGAAAAATTGAAAAATCCCGACAACTCCCCCTAAGGAGTGCACTTCAATCTGAAACTGATCTGAATCTCTCCCCCATATGACATATTATGATATTATTTTTTACATAATATAACTCTCCCCCTTTGACATCAATTCCAAAGATATAACATAGATATCAAAATCATGTGAATCTCAAAGCTGAC
Source organism: Cryptomeria japonica (assembly GCF_030272615.1). Classification (NCBI taxonomy): domain Eukaryota; kingdom Viridiplantae; phylum Streptophyta; class Pinopsida; order Cupressales; family Cupressaceae; genus Cryptomeria; species Cryptomeria japonica. Next base: position 530,083,672 of record NC_081411.1, read on the forward strand.
TACTCCCCCTGAGTAGTAGCACCACTACATCAATCCATAGTAGAGGATAACGTTGATGATGCATACCAGACTGATGCTCTGCTCAATCAATTAAGCTTCTGCTGGAGGGGTATATACCCCCAATCTGTCTCTTAAATACTCAAATGATTCCTTAGACAGTGGTTTAGTGAATATATCTGCAATCTGCTCTTTAGTTTTCACATAAACCAATTTGACTTCCTTTTCTTCCACCTTTTCCTTTAGAAAGTTATATTTTATTGATATGTACTTAGTCTTAGAGTGAAATACCGAATTCTTAGACATGTTAATAGCTACAGAGTTATCATAATAGATAACTACTGGTTCACTGCAATTTACCTTCATATCCTTCAACATTTTCTTCATCCACAAGACTTGTGCGCAATTAGTTGCTGCTGCAACATATTCAGCTTCTGTAGTAGACAAAGAAATGTATGACTATTTTTTGTTGATCCATGAAACCAATTTCTTTCTAAGAAAGAAATCTCTACCAGAAGTTCTCTTCTGGTCATTAGTATCTCCTGCCCAATCTGCATCTGTATATGCACATAAAGTGAAGTTATCATCTCTAGAGTACCATAAGCCATATTCTATTGTTACTTGCAAATATCGGAATATCCTCTTTACTGCACATTCATGATTTTCTTTAGGATTACTTTGATATCTTGAAACAATACTTACTGCATTCATAACATCCGGTCTAGTCTGAGTTAGATATAACAAGCCACCAATCATAGACTTATACCTTGTTGCATTTATTGGTGTAGATGTATCTTTGATAGATAATTTCTCACTTGTCACCATAGGAGTACTTACCGGTTTGGAATTATCCATACCAAACTTCTTCAACAATTCCCTTAGATACTTAGTTTGACAGATAAAAATGCATTTGTTAGTTTGAGTAATCTACAAACCTAAGAAAAATCTCATCTCACCAATCATAGACATTTCAAATTCATCCTTCATATTATTAGAGAATTCCATGCACAATTTATCTTCACCTCCAAAAATGATATCATCAACAAATACTTCAATAATCATAATATCATCATTAGTGATCTAGTAATATAAATTGTTGTTAGCATTACCTTTTGTATAACCAATCTTCAAAATATATTTATCCAACCTTGCATACCAAGCTCTAGGAGCTTGTTTCAATCCATATAATACTTTCCTTAACCTGCAAACCATATCTTTGTCAGCTGTTAGTGAAAATCTATCAGGATGCTCAATGTATACTTCTTGCACAAGTTTACCATTCAAAAATGCACATTTAAGATCCATTTCATAGACCTTACAGTTCTTGTATGCTACATAGGCAAGAAATAGTCTAACAACTTCAATTCTAGCTACTAGTGCAAATGTCTCACCATAATCAATTCTTTGCATTTAAGAATATCCTTTAAAAACCAGTCTAGCCTTGTTTCTTACAACTTGACCATCCTCATTTAGTTTATTTGTATAAACCCATTTCGTTCCAATAACATTCTTATTTTTAGGTCGGGGAACTAAAGTCCAAGTCTTATTATTGTCTCTCTGATCTAATTCATATTCCATATCCTTAAACCAATATTCATCTTTACAAGCTTCAATAATAGATGCTGGTTCAATTTGAGAAATAAGAGATACCTCTTCATTTGCCAGTCTTCTTCTTGTCATAACTCCCTTTTTCTTGTGTCCAATGATTTGATCTTCAAAATGATTTAATCTTACATACCTTGTTGTCTTCTTAACTTGAGGTTCTCTATTCTGATCATCAGTCATAGTTGGATTTTATGATTGTACTAGTGTAACTGTCTCAATATCTTATACTAGTTGAGGCATTACCGAATCAGTTATGATCATTTCCACTATCGGTTCTCTATCATATGATATAGATTGATCTTTGTATTGCTCATCCACTTTCACATTTGTGCTCTCCATAATTTTCTATAATCTTTTATTATAACATCTATATGCTTTGCTCTAAATTGAATATCCAAGAAATATCCCTTCATCACATCTAGGATCAAACTTCCCAATTGAATCATCCCTTTTGATATAACATTTAATTCCAAAAATTCTAAAATATTTAAGAGTAGGTCTATGTCCAAACCATAATTCATAAGGATTCTTACCAGTTTCACCTTTGATATGAACTCTATTGAATGTGTAGGTTGTTGTACTCACTGCTTCTCTCTAGTAGATGTGAGGTAATTTGGCTTCCATCATCATGGTTCTTGCTGCATCCAAAATGGTTATATTCTTCCTTTCCACTACTCCATTCTGATGAGGAGTCTGGGGTGCAGATAACTGTTGCCTAATTCCATTAATCTCACAATAACTATTAAATTCATGAGATGTGAACTTAGCGCCTTGATTTGATCTTAGAAATTTGATTTTCAATCCAATTTTTATTTCCACCATTGCTTTAAAGATCTTGAATTTCTCAAAAGCTTCAGACTTCTCCCTTGGAAAATTCACCCACATCATTCTAGAGTAATCATCAATTATTAGCATGAAGTACCTATCACCTTGAAATCTTCTGGTCCTTTCTAGACCACATAAGTCAGTATGAATCAAATCAAGCACATCATTAGATTTATCATGTATTCTCTTAAAAGAAGTTCTAACTTGCTTTCCCAATTGACATTCCTTACATATAGGATTATGAGGCTTTATAATCTTAGGTATATCTCTAACTGCCTTTGTTGAATTGATCTTAACAATACAATCAAAATTAACACGACACAACCTCGTATGCCATAACCAACTCTCATCAATATGAACAATCAAACATGTCTTATCACCGGTGTTCATGTGTAAGATATTACCTCTAGTCTGAGTATCAGTTGCAATCTCCAAGCCAGTTTTGTTAATGATTTTGCATTTTCTATCTTTGAAATGAAGTTGGAATCCTTTTTCCACCAATTGACCAACACTTAAAAGATTATTCTTTAAACCTTCTACATAATAAACATTATCAGTATTATGCTTACCATCCAGATAAATAATTCCTCTACCTTTGATCATACATGCTTTGTCATCCCCAAATCTGACTTGACCGCCATTGTATTCTTGCAAGGACAAAAATTTTCTTTTATCTCCAATCATATGATGTGAGCATCCACTATGAATTACCCATTCATCCTTGTCTTCAACTTTTGCTACCAGGGCCTTTTCTTCATTCTTGATAACTGGTTCTAGTTCATCTTCCTTTATACCATAGGACACCCATTCTTTTCCATTGCTGAATCCACTAGCAGAGTCTCTTGCCGGTTCTTCCTCTAAGTCATCGCTTACTCCTTCCTCATCAACATGGTAGCATGATTTATCTCTGATTCTCCTGTGCTTATTCTTGAACTGATATTCATGGTTAGGCTTGAAAGATATTTTAACTCTTTCTTCAAATCTTGAATTCCTTTCAGGACATCTAGATGCAAAATGACCAATCTTATTACATGGAAAACATTTAAAAGGTGATTTTCCTTCATACTTACTTCATGTTGGTCCTTTAGGAACTCTTTTAGCAAATAGTGCTTCAAGTTGCTCAAATTCTTCATCCTCTTTCCTCATATCTTCCAATTATTTTGCATATAGGGCTTTCCAATCACTTTTGCCAGTAGATGATGATGCATGAAAAGTAGGTTCAGACTTTGCAGCTCCAAAGGATCCAAATTCTTCAAGCTCAAAAGCATATAATTTACCAATCAGAATATCTCTGTTAACTGAAGTGTTTCCAATTGTTCTCAATTCATTAATTGCAATAACCTTCATCTTGTAAGCCGGTGGTAGGGATCTCAAAAATTTAGAAACTATTTCATCTTCACTCAGAGATCCTCCACAACATTGAATTCCCATGACAATATCATTTACTCTTTCCATATATGTAGCAATTTTTTCATTATCTTCCATCTTCAAGTTCTCATATTTTACCCGGTAACCATCAAGTTTAGCAATTTTGACAGTAGGGTCACCTTCATTAAAAGTTTGCAATTTATCCCACATAACCTTTGCAGATGATTTATCAGGAAATCCCATGATTTTTTTATTAGTGAGTGCACACAAGAGGGCTTCTCTATCTCTAAAATCATTTTCAATATTTTTGTCCAAGTCTATGGGAGCAGGATTGCCAGATGCTGGATCATAAGGTGTATATCCTTTCTCACTGATCTCCCAAATATCCTTGCCAAGACATCTAAGATGAGTCTCCATTTGTATTTTCCATATTCCATAGTTTGTTCCATCAAGCTTAGGGATTTCTCTTCTCAAAATAGTTTACAGTGGATTTGAATTATTAGCTGCCATAGGATCTACCTCAAGCGGTTAAGCTTCTGCAAAAGAGGACCAAATCTCTAATACCAAATGTTAGAATAACTAGTGGACAACTGAGAGGGGGGGGTGAATCATTTGTCAACAGATTATATCAATCAAACCACTTTATAACCTTTAACCGGAGCACATGAACATTGAATACCAAAATAGCAGAAATAGATACCAGTAAGCAACAAAACTTAAGTATGAAACAAAGAATCAACACAATGAAACCATACCACATAACACCATGATTTGTACGTGGAAAATCTTGTAAAAGGAAAAACCATGGTGGGAACCCTACCCACAATGAGATAATACTCTTGCAGAAAGTATGTGATACAATAATGGGTCTGCACATGCAGGAAGGCACATTGCCTAAAGTGTACTGCTCATTACAAGGGAGTCTCATTGACTATAGAGAGGTTATAACCACTTCAATATAATTGGACAACAATTGAAAAGAATGAACTGCCAATGATAGCATCTACCACGTCTAGTTACAGTCCTGGTTAAGCTCAATACCAGAGGCCTTTGACCTCTTACATAAAAACAATCCGATCATCTATGATCGACCAAATCTCTTTCACATATTATCTTTTCATTATTCACACATTTCATTCCATGATGATGATCTACAATGAGATCTTACATCAATTTATACAAACCCTAAGGCGTAAACCAATTAGGTCGACCACCTAAAAGATATTGCAATAAGATCATTACATATATCCATATTACAATGATATATCATGTTGTCTTTAGACCAAAACAATATTAACCAATCCATAAATCATCCCAGTAACATGTAGAGAACACTTAATAGAACGTTACATGATATCGGTCCATAACCTAGATAGATATCAGACCTAAATAGATCCACCACACCAAAGCGATGTCTCCAATTAGTCAAAGCATGAACAAAGATGACCTTCTGCATCCTGAATTCCATCTAGAAGCCACACCAACACCACTTATGCATCTTGTCAAAGATTCTCAGTAAAAGTTCTATCGGTAAAACCCTAAACCCTTACCAGTATAGGCTTACTAGAATGTATGATAGCATCTGATCATCAAGTCAATACCAACTAACCAAAACATACTCCAGAAACATGCAACATATCAAACCAAACATATTCCATTGATCCAAACATGTCGGTAGTATCCAATTGATAGTCTCTTCTGCCAGTAACACTAGTTCTTCTACCGGTAATCAAAATTTGTCTGTCGGTAACCAATCATAACAGCTAGTGTTGACATGAATGACAAAAAATCAATGCAACACATAATTAATTCCTTCATATTGCCAATAGATCTACCATACCGGTATTCATAAGAAGTATTATCCTTACCTCTTTTTACCAAAATCTTATTCATTGTGTAGATAGTTATGCTGATAGCTTCTCTCCAGAAGGTTTTCGCTATACCCCCTTGTATCAACATTGTCCTACCAGCTTCAACAACTGACCGATTGTTCCTCTCTACAATACCATTCTATTGTGTTGTCCTCGGTGTAGAAAGTTGTCATTTGATACCATTCTCTTCACAATATCTATTGAATCCTTAGAAGTAAATTCACCACCTTGATTAGTCCTCAGACATTTTATCCTCTTACCACTCTCCTTTTCAGCTAAGGCCCTGAATGCCTTGAATTTACCAAATGCCTCTATTTTATCTTTCAATAATGTGACCCACATCATCCTTGAGCAATCATCAGTGAAGATCATAATATATCTATCACCTTGAATAATTTTAGTCATAATTGGTCCACATAGGTCTGTATGAACCAAATCTAACAGATGCTCTGCTGAAAAATACTTGCTCTTGAAAGTTGAGGATGTCATATTTCCCAACTGACATTCCTTACATAGAGCATTAATGGGTTTGTCCAACTAAGGAAAACCTCTCACTGTCTTGGACTTACTCACTTTAACAATGTTATCAAAATTCAAATGACAAAATCTCCTATGCCAAAGCCAATAATCATCCATTTTAGCAATTAAACAGTTGTTGAATTTAGGATTTAGGTGAAACAAGTTACCTTTAGTCTGCTTGTTGGTTACAATCAGTTCACCTTTTCTCCCATAGATTTTGCACATACCGTTGTTAAACTCCAACGGGTATCCTCTGTTATTGAGTTGAGAAACACTCAAAAGATTGTGTTTTAGACCTTCAACCCAATATACATCATTTGCACTGCTCTTCCCATTAAGAGAAATAGTTCCTTTACCTTTAACCATGCGGGGTGAGTCATCACCAAATGTTACAACTCCGCCATCAAATTCCTTCAAAGAAAGAAATTTGCTCTGGTCACCAGTCATGTGATGTGAGAAACCACTATCAATAATCCAATCATTAGAATTATCCATGAGAGAAACTAAAGCTTTCTTATCAGATGTCTCCTCTTTAATGGCTACAAAGACAATGTCTTCATTAGCATCACCTTCAAATTCCTCATCAGTGATACCACCATCAACTGCAATAAGACAATCTCTTTTTCCTTTTCCCTTGTACTTATTGAACTTCTCTCACTTGTGCTCATTATCACCATTAGGATAGTTAGTGGCTATGTGTCCAATCTTGTTGCATGCAAAACATTTCAAAGGTAGTTTACCTCTGTATTTACTAGTACCTCTAGGCAATCTCTTGGCCAACAATGTTTCAATCTCAACCAAACTGTCTTCATCATCAATTTCTCTGTTGTATCTAGATTCATGACAGTAACTAGCATCTCTACTTTTCCTCATAGATGGGCTAGAAACATAAGCTCTAAATGCTGATTCAAATTTCTGAATACTACCATCATAACCATTTAATTCAAAAGCAGTAAGCTTACCAATGATGGAGTCAAGGGTTACCTCGGTTTTGTCAATTGATTTTAGCTCCTAAATGGCTTCAAATCGGATAGCATAGACCAATAGTAGGGTTCTCAACACCTTACTAACTACTGTGGCATCATTCATTTTACCACCAACACTCTTGATCTCTCCAACTATCTCTTTTATCCTCTGACCATATTGTTGGATATTCTCTCCTTCAGCCATCCGTATGTCATCAAACTTCCCTCTTAGAATCTCTTCCTTGGCAATCTTCACATGTTCATCACCTTTGTAAATCTCTTCAAGTTTCTTCCACACCTCATGTGCAGTCTCTAGACCATGAACACCAACATATTCTGCATCAGACAAAGAACTGATAATAGCCTCCAGTGCTTGGTTGTTTTCTTGTTGCTCTTTCTTCTGATCATCAGTCATAATCCCACTAGGTGAAACATATTGAGTATTAACATGTTCCCAATCTTGATTTCCAAGACTCTTGATATAAATTTTCATTTTGTCACTCCATATCCTGAAGTTCTCTTTATTAAACTTCAGACCTTCCTTTTTTATCATGTTCAACAACATCTTTACCTCAAGTTGTTAGGCTTAGACCTTAGAGGACCTGAGAAGTGCTCTGATACCAATTGATGGTATGATGAAAGAATAAGGATCCGGTCAACTACTGAGAGGGGGGGGGGGTGAATCAGTTGATAGAAAAATTGATAAACTTTCACTTTACTCAAAAATAACCTCTCAAGTAAACTTGAAATAGACAAGTTAAACCACTGAACTTAAATGCAATATCTCTGTCAGAATAAAACTATCAAGATAAATCAGTTGACTATTACAATAGTTAACAGTAAAAAAATTCAAACTTACAATCATCCAAATACTTTTAATTGACATAAGTAAAACCATATTTCAGATTGTTACCAGTTAACATAACTTATCAAAGTGATTTAAGTAGTTAAGCAATTCAATCATAGAAACATAACCACAAAAACATTCACCACTTGACACAATATTTTTGACGTGGAAACCCAAATGGGAAAAACCACGGTGAGATGAGACTCACAAGATAACTATATGAACTCTTTTGAATTTCACCCTGTTAGGAGCCAAGTCTATTAAAGCTTTTTAAAAAAGTTCTATTTAGAACAGATCCTGTTAGGGACCACCCAGTTAAGGGATTGACAATAATGCCTTGTTAGAAGCAATACCCTGTGAGGAGTAACCTTTGTAAAGGATTTAGAATCCAAGCTAATAGATCACCTGGTTAGAGGATTTGAATAACACAAATCTTGTTAGATCTTACCCAATTAGGGGATTTTACTACTGTAATTGTTAGAAAACAACAAGGGCTTTCAGATCTATTAATATAGTACTTTACTTGCTTGTTTAGATCCTTTTCATGCTCTTATCTTCTTTTACACAAACTGCAAATACATCATCCGGTTCGGCAACCTCACACTCAATTCAACTTTCCAACCCACTAAACAAAAACAACTCATCGACCTTATAAACAAATCAATTAGGTCAGTAACACAACAAAAACCTAATTCTCTCATAGAGATTACAAACAAGTCGGTTCAGGTATGACCGTTGGATTACATAACAATCTCTGCACATCATTCAAGAAAGCCCCAACCGCTCCTTGATTACTACTTCATTGAACTCAGTAACTCATCACGCGTATTGCATTACATGCAATATACTTTCTCATTCCCAAGATAAATAGCATTAACTCAATGTTCCAAAATCTCTTTGAAACTCTCCTCATACAATATGCATACATGTCATAATCATTACCACTCATCATCAGATCATAAACCAATATAACCAATTCACCAAACTTAATCGGTTAGGGTTCATCAAAACAACAGGTAGGGTTTACCGGTTCAACTCTCCAATTCTTAGCAATATCGGTTCACTCCACAAACTTACCTACAGATTATAGTTCCTTTCACTTAGCTCTTCCTACTGGTTACAAAACATCATTATATCAATAACATTACCTGTTTGTTGACATCAATGACAACATAACAAATTAGTAATGCAATCTTCATGCAAATGCCAACAAGGGGAAGTGGATTTGGAAGTGGAGGTGGTGGGAGTGGAGGAGGTGGATTTGGAGGTAGAGCAGGTGGAGGAGGATGGTTACGGAGGAGAGGTAGAGGTGGGAAACCGTTATGACTATCACATGGTCCACTGATACATAGAGCAATGAGAGAAAGAGGGAGAGATGGTAGTGGTGGAGAGGGTGGTGATGAGGCAATGGAAATGGGACAGGGAGGCTTAGGTGGGGGAGAGGGAAACCTACGAGATGTGGTGATATTATGGTTGCAGACTTGCCTGACAGCAACCGAGGCACAATTGGAGGACAGAGATGCAAAGATTGCAGCCATGGATGTCCGACTTTTTGTATGGGGGGCGGAGTTGACTGCAATTGTGTGTGAGAGAGAAATGATGTAGTGGATAGAGTGAGGGAGCTATAGGATAGAGTGCGAGTTGTGGTGGGAGTATAGGGATAGGGTCCGACTGGGGAGGTGCTGAGGGAGTTGCGACAAGATCAGGAGGAGATAGATTACTAGCGGATCTTATATGATTAGGTGGTACCGAGTAGTCAGTGAGTAATGACCTTTTCCCAGATGCGGCGGGCGAGATCAAGGAGGTCACAGAGGGGTTAGAGCAGTGGTGGTGTGATGGGTCCTCCTCGACGAGATGGTGAGGGTGGTGGGGGAGCGACATCTGGCCATAGTGCCATTTGAGGTGCTTCTGTGTATTGTTACATTGTTATTAGACTGATACTTGGATGGCTCTTGGTAGCCGATATTTTGGACATCATTGTATTCTAATACATATGTTGTTTTTTATGCGATATATGATGAGATCTCAGTTTTATCATGATGATATGATATGTATTCATGTGATGATATATTTTATTTATGTAGGAGGATGATATGATTTATGTTGAGATACATGACATGGAGATGTTTTCTTTCTAGATGTACATGTTGATGATATGATTTCTATATGTATGATATGGATGATTTGTTAACATGTGGATGCAGGTTAATAGATGTATGATGTTTTTGTAATGATATTAATGTGATGAAATGATGATGATTTGTACTAAATGATGAGATTAGATAATGAATAACGATATTTGATAGATAATACTGTATATGTTGAAATGATGAGATAATGATATGAGTAAACTATGCATTTTTAAGATGTACTTAATGAATCTAAATGAATGAAATGATTATAAACATGTCATGTAAGTTTTTAAATGAATGCACTTTATGATGAATAAACAAATGTACGTAAATGAATAAAATGAATGCACTTAATGAATAAAATGTAACTAAATGAATCACTGAATGTATTTAATGAATAAATACACTTAAATGAAGGAATGAATTCACTTAATGCAACTAAATGATAATGAATGAATGCACTTAATGAATAATTGCATTTAAATGAATGACTAAATGCATTTAATGATTGAAATGCAACTAAATGAAGGAATAAATGCACTTAATGAATAAAATACAACTAAATAAATGACTGAACGCATTTAATGAATAAATGCACTTAATGCAACTAAATGATAATGAATGAATGCACTTAATGAATAAATGCACTTAAATGAATGATTGAATGCATTTAATGATTGAAATGCAACTAAATGAAGGAATAAATGCACTTAATGAATAAAATGCAACTAAATGAGTGAATGAATGCATTTAATGAATAAATACACTTAATGCAACTAAATGATAATGAATGAATGCACTTAATGAATAAATGCACTTAAATGAATGATTGAATACATTTAATGATTGAAATGCAACTAAATGAAGGAATAAATGCACTTAATGAATAAAATGCAACTAAATGATGGAATGCCATTCCTACATGATATATGAATGTCAAGTTGGTTGGAAAATGCAGATATGGAATGGAGATGTGAGATGATGTATCAGAGAACTCTGTCATTATTGTACCCAAGACAAAGTTTATGGGCTTAGCTTTCTCATAGAAACCTGAATTAATTGCATGTGAATGACAAATATGAACAATGAATGATCAAATGAATGGGTGATATGCAATGAAATGCAATATAAACAGATGGGATAAAATGGTGATCCATGGCTTATTCACAATGCTTAATTTTTATCATCGAGCATGGTAGTATCAATATTGGCCGAGGTACAAAAACCAAGGTTGAGGGTTTCACCTATAAACAAACATCGCAGCCAAGGAAAGTTCCCCTCCATTCTGGTTCATTTATAAATGGTTGAGGTATACGTTGTAGTCAGTAAGCCATAGTGATCCGTGACTGTATTTTTGCATAGGATCACATAGCTTAGTGAACTTCCCATGTAGAAACCATTAGTATATGCCCCAGAACTTCATTGGAACAATCCACAGACATCAAACAAAGAAAAAGATATCAGGAACCATCCCAGCTACTCTAATCACTTGTGGATATCCTGGAGTAGCATAGGAACCTGATATAAATAAATAAAATAAAAAAATCGACCAAGTTCTTATCAGCCAAATAAAATTTTCTTTTCAAAGAAAATGCTACCATGTCTTGTTTGTGAGGAAGGATGCATCCTTGTGAAGACGATTATTGGTTGGTTGATTTGATAGGTGGTCATCATTTGAGTAGCTCAAAATATTGTTGTGTATCTTTTGCGATGTGTATGTACGAGGAATAATATACTTTACAATGTTTTTGATTGATTTTGATGTTTTTCTCATATTTTTGGATTTTTTGAATGTTGTGAATGTTTTTGGTATTTTCTTTAGGACATTTTACAAATGTTTTTGGGTTTTTCTAAGATTTTATGACTGTTTTTGGTATTATTTCAAGACATTTTTTGAATGAGCAACTTAATGAATCACAAGCATGGAGAATCCACTCCCATCAGTAGGCTTAAGAATATTTGCCCCCAGTTAGATGTCGATATGAAAGCATGACACGGGACACATGAAGTAATAACCCTGATTGCAGATCAATAACAAGCCATGGTATACATGATGGATGAATAGATGCAATGGACATGATCACAACAATTTTGAGAGATAAAGGAGCCATATCCTTTACGAATAGCACCTGTTTACCAGGTTTTCACCACCGTACTTACCCAAGGTGCCACCGGAGTGGTTTTCACCATTTGGATAAATGATTTTTCTTTACTATTTTCTTCATTTTTATATTTTTGTATTTTATACAGGACTATTTCCTAAATGTTTTTGGTATTTTCTGATATTGGAGGAGCCTGATGCTCTGCACAACTTATGTATGAAACCTTTTGAGATGCATGTTGTTGATTGGATCTGTTAGTGGTTCTCCTTCTAAAGTTTCTAACTGATATGCCCCAGACCCGAATATGACAGTGATGACATATGGACCCAGCCAATTGGATTCAAATTTTCCCCGGTGTTCTTTGTTCAATTGATTGTGAGGATTCTCCCTGAGAACAAGATATCCTACTTCAAATGTGCAAGGTTTGACCCTATGATTGTAGCTTCTGCTCATGCACTACTGATAGGCTTTTAGGTGGTTGAGGTAGCTTGTCACTTTTCATCAAGCAGCTCCAAGTCCTGAAGACGCGAGACTCGGTATTCTTCATCATTTATTAGATTGTGCAAGGAGACCTGTAGAGATGGTAATTCAACCTCAATAGGAAAGATGGCTTCTTCTCCATAAACCAGTGAGTAGGGGGTTGCATCTGTAGGGGTTCAAATGCTTGTTCGATATGCCCATAATGTTGGATTCAAACAAATGTGCCAATCACGACCAACATCATTGACTATCTTTTTGAGGATTCTCAATATATTCTTATTGGATGCTTCGGCTTGATCATTTCCTTGTAGGTAATATAGGGTGGGAAAACGGTGTTGGATATGAAACTTCTCACCGAGTTCACAGAGATCTTGATTTTTGAAAGGGAGCCCATTATCTGTGATGGGTGAGTGGAACGACTTTGATCCACTTTGTGAAGTATTTGTGTTGGTAATGATGAATTTGTGACTGTTGGATGATGATGGATGGATTTTACCCACAAGGTCAATTCCCCATTGACAAAAGGGCCTTGGTGTTGTGATAGGTTGTAATTACTATGCTGGGGCATGTATTAGATTCCATGAACTTGGCACTTCTTTCACTTTTTGACAAAATAATAGGAGTCCTTCTCCATGGAGGGCCAATAGTATCCGACTCGCATGATTTTCTTTGCTAGTGAAGGAGCACTTGAGTGAGCCCCACAAATTCCTTCATGTACCTCTTCCAAGGCTTTTGTTATCTCATCTTGTTCCAAACATTGAAGGAGAGTACCATCAAGACTTCGTCTGTATAGGGCTTCAACAATGATGGTGTATCTAGCAGTTTGGCAGATAAAGGTTATTCATTGGTTGTTTGATTGGTTAGGGGGAAGTGTGTGGTCACGTAGGTAAGTGAAAAAATCATTGTACCATGGGGAGTCAGAACTGATAAGGTGACATATCATTTCAGATTCAAGGATATCATAAGTAGGGATCCAAAGCTGTTCCACCAAGAATTCATAGCATGTCAAATTTTGTGGAAGATCCAAGAGAGATGCAATTGTAGCCATTATGTCGGTAGCTCGGTTCTGATCTCTTGGTACTTGCTCAAATGTGATAGTTGTAAATGATTATTTGGAACTATCCACCATCCTTTGGTATGACATGAGCTTATCATCCTTTGTTTGGTATTCATCAGTGACTTGTTGGATGACCAACTGGGAATATCCATATACTTGTAGCTCTGTTAGATTCCATTGTATGGCCAATCTGAGCCTTGTGATCAAGGCCTCATATTCTGCTATATTATTTATGCATGGGAAAGTGACTTTGTATGACTTCGGGATACTATCCCCTTGAGGTGTGATAAAAATAATACCTACCCTTGAGCCATGTCTGGTGTATGAGCCATCAAAATATAGCTTCCAGGGTTGTGTAGCTGTGATCATGAAAATTTCCTCATTCATAAAGTTGGAAATAAGAGGATGGTCACCTTTGACTGGTGCATCAGCCAACTGATCTGCAATACCCTGTCCCTTGATAGCTTTGTGGTCCACATACTTAATATCAAATTCTCTCAAGATCATAACCCATTTGGCCAAGTGGCCTATCAATGTTGCCTTGCTGAGTAGGTACTTGAGTGGATCTATTTTGGCAATAAGTTGTACTTTGTGTGTTAACATGTAGTGCCTTAATTTGGTGGTTTCCAAGATAACTGCTAGGCAAGCTCACTCAATAGGTGTGTAATTGAGTTAATAGCCTACCAGTGTTCGAGAGATGTAGTAGACAATACATTCTTTTCCTTCCGCATTTTGTTGTGCAAGCAATACTCATAATGTCGTGGTTGTAGCTGAAATGTATAATAATAGAGGTCTACTTGGATCTGGGGGAATCAACAATGGTGTATTCATTTGGTAGTTTCTAATTATTTGGAATGCTTGCTGGCATTTTGCATCCCATTGAAAGTGAATATTTTTGTGTAACAAATGAGTGAAGGGATGACATTTATCAGCCAATTATGCAATGAACTGCCAAATGGATTGTAGCCGCCCTTGTAATGTCCTCAACTGACTGATATTATTTGGAGGTGGCATTTCCATGATCGCCTTGACTTTTGCAGGATCTACCTCAATGCCTTTACTTGAGATAATGTATCCTAAGAGCTTCCCGAAAGTTATTCCAAAGACACATTTCTTTGGATTGAGACAAACGTGGTATTATTCCAATCTGTTTAAGATTTTATCTAGTATTGCAAGATGACCCTCTCTTATTAATGATTTAGCTAGTAAATCATCCACATAATCTTCCATTATTGTGTGCATCATGTCATGGAAGATGGTAGTCATGGCTCTTTGATATGTTGCCCCTACATTCTTTAGACCAAATGGCATTACATTCCAACAGTATGTTCCCCATGGACATGTGAAAGCAATTTTGTGTTGATCCTCTGGAGCAATTTTAATCTAGTTGTATCTTGAAAAGCCATCCATAAGAGAAAGCATCACATGACTTGTTGTTAGATCAACAATCATGTCGATGTTTGGTAAGGGAAAGTCATATTTAGGACATTATTTGTTTAAATCTCTTAAATTCGTACAAATACAAATGCCCCCATTAGGTTTACCAATAGGTACAATATTGGAGATCCATTCTGTGTAATCAATTGGTCTGATGAAACCAACATCCAAGATATTTTTAAGTTTAGCCTTGACAAGAACGACAATCTTTGGGTGCATCTTTTTGAGCTTTTGTTTGACAGGTTTATCTCCTTCTGCTATAGTTAAGTGATGCATGACCAAATCTGGATCAAAGTCAGGCATGTCTACATAAGACCATGCAAAGTTGATTTGGCACTTTGGGAAGAATTCCACAAATTTTGGATTTTCTACAAGAGTTAATAGAGATGCCAAATGTATTTTGTGAGGAGTCTCAGGGGTCCCCACATTGAATTCTTTCATTTCTTCTATCAGGATGGTTGATCTCTCCTAATTTGTACTAAAGGGGAGGATGTCAAACCTTTCATCCTTAGGTGCCTCAAAGAGGTTTTCACCTTTGGATACGCTCTTTGTTTTTACTCTTTTGGGATCAAAAAGTGCCACTGTGTGGTTTTCACTAGAAGATTCATGCTTTATTGTAATATTTTTGCAGCTGAAAGGTTTAGCATCTTCCCCAAAGTATGTTGCATTGTTAAGTTCAATGGAAAACCCAACTTTATGATCTCTACTTTGTATGTTATCCCATAATTCTAGAAAGTCTATGAGTGCCTCATTGTTTTGGAAATGGTCAAGGCACGGGGGATTTGGCTGGTACCATTCAATGAGTTTGGGATGAATGATAAGCATTACTTCATTGATTAAGTTGAGTTCATAGGAGGCATCCGTGAGGGTTAATATAGAGGTGTGATATTCATCAATGGTACTCTCCTTGTCAGATTTGGGCATAGGATTTGACATAGGGCCTGTGGAAGTTTCTTCTAGCTCAGGATTCTAAAAAATTTTAATCCATGCTTCTCCATAAACTAGTATATCCTTACGAGGTGGTGGAGGTGATGTTTCTTCCTCGTCTAATTCATTTAAATGCACTGAATCACATTCCCACTCATGTGAGTCTGTCTCAGAATCACTCTCTAGCATCTGATTACTGTACCCAACTAGGATGTCGTTTGAATTGAATAGTGCATTAGTTACTGGCTTATGTACTATTAGAGGTGGGGTTGATGGTTTTGTTGGTGTTTCAGATATAGTCAAGGATTGTATCCTTGGGGTAATTGGTTGATACACATATTTTCTAAGTTTTTCTTTGAATCAAAGCTTAGGAATAGATTCTCTTTGAAAACTGAGTCCAGTTTTATCTCTTGGTTTCAACTTAGGTTGTAAGGGCTCTTGTCATCTTTGCTTGCAAGGTCCTAAAGCATTATCACCATCATAGCCCATTCTTTGCATTATAGAGAATCCTTTTCCATATTTGTTAGTGGGGAGCTTAGCCTTTGAGCTTTCTTTGTTGAGAGGGTTTGTGTAGATCCATTCTGCCAAGTCTTCATCCATGGTTTCCTCCTCTTGAATTTTACCAGGGCTGAATTGTGCCAAAGTGCAAGTTATTTTGGCCAGCGGTGATTGAAGTAAACCTTAGGGTTTTCCATGAGTCTTAGGGGATGTGAGTAACTACCCAACACAAAAGAGTTGGCTAAGATTATATTCACCGAGACCTTCCTCTGCCATTTTCATTTTTAATTTCTCCTATTTTGGTGTAGGGGTTGTTAAGCCAGAAAGAGAGGCTGGATTAAAATACAATGAGGAAGAGACAACTTCCATGTTGCTAGGTACGATGATGTCTGGCTGATGGTGAATATTATTACAATATGCAAATGGATTAGCATCACCGAGGATTGTAATTTCTACCCCATTATGTGGAAACTTGATACATTGGTGATAAGTGGATGGGACAGCTTGTATGGAATGTATCCAAGGTCTCCCTAACAAGAGATTGTATGGCAAAGAAAGGTCTAGAACTTGGAAAACTATATGCTTCACCACTAGCCTAACCCTGATGGGTAATGTAATAGCTCCTCTGGAAGAACATTTTACATCATCGTACGCTTTGATGGTTATCTTCTTGCTGACATCCACTGATTCTTCTTCATAACCCAATGTTGTGACTAATTGTGAAGTGCATATGTTTAAGCTGACTCCATTGTCAATCAAGACTCACTTTATTCTATGTTGGTTTACGAACCCTTCAATATGGAGGGAGGCATTATGGGGTTGTTGGAAGGATGTGTTGTCCCTTTCAGTAAAAGTAAGATATGGTGATGATTTTAGACTACCAACCATGGCTTGAAACTGATCTGTGTTGAGGTTGGCGGGGACAAACACTTCTTGGAGAGCTTGGTCCAAGATTGTTTTATGTGAGGGGGATAAGCGTAAAAGCTCTAATATGGAGATGAGGGCTGGCATCTTATCCAATTGCTCTACAAGATTATATTGTTTGGGGAGAGGTATCATTCCTGATGGTACCCCTTAGATAGTAATCTTTCTATGACACATAACAACATTTCATGTAGGATTTTGATCTTTTATGGTAAGAGTTGCAACTTGTTCATCCGCATCATAAAGGTGATTCACAGTATAATTGTATGCGGCTTGTGTGTAATTGGTTGTGGTATCTATGTTTCTCCCTGAGGTTGAAGGACCCCTTTAATCATGTGATGGAAGTGGTTTTTTGAACATTAAGTGATCATCATTGGATGTTTTTGGGTCATGTCCCTCAATTTTGATTTCTCCTCTATCGATAAGATCCTGAACAAGATCTTTTAGCCGATGGAAACTGCTTGTTTTATGCCCTATTCCTTGGTGAAATTCACAATGTTCATGATCTCGTCACCATGGAGGCTTGACTTGAGGCTCATAATTGGATGTTTTTGGTAAGGTCACAATATTAGAGGATATTAATTGACATAAGATCATTTTGATAGGCTCCCCTATATGTGCGTTTTGGCTTGTAGTTTTGATGCTTTTTCTTTGGTTCCTCTTGTTGTGTATTGTGACCTTGATTTTGTGGATTATTGTTGGTGTTGTTGTTAGGAGGGGGATTTTGTCCTGTAAACCTAACCAGAAGTTGTGTAATTTTCACTATTCTTGCATCCACTATACCGTCATTGAAAACATTCTTGTTTTTGTTCCAAAATTTTGGTTTGTCGCTATTATAGTGTGGATGAGGACCATCTTTGTGTTTATTATAAATTTTGATAAGTCCCTTTTTTATGAGGGCTCTTTCACATTTGAGCCCTTGAGTTATTATTTCTTCAAATGATTTTGTGCCCTTCATGTCCAAATGAAATTCCATTTCATCATTTAAGTTGGAAATGAAAATTTCCACTAATTCTTGCTCAGGTAGATGAAGGGAGCATTTGCTAGACAGTTGTCTCCACTGTTGTAGGAAAGTTGAGAACAAATCCCTTGGTTTTTGTTTTGTGTTGCACAAATTTGCCATGGTGATGTCACATTCTATGTTGTGTGCATAATGAGCAATAAATTTTTGGACCAGTTCTTCAAATGTTCTAATACCACCTGACAGTCATGAAAACCATTGTGTGATTGTGCCTCCCAAATTTTGAGGAAAGAGTCGCATCAAATATGTGTCCTCAAGGCCACCTCTAAGTAAGCAGAGTGAAATTCTTACACATGGTCTCTAGGATCTCCTTTTCCTCTATATTTTTTAAATTTGGGTGTTTTGAATCCTCGTTGAAAAAGTGGCATAAGCATGTTCTTGTGACATGGATATGGGCAAATGTCATTAAGTGAGAATCGATTGGTCTGCACACCACTATTCAGTTGTTGGGCGAGATTTTCTACTTGTTGCCTCAATGTGTCTATTTTTGAAGGAGGATGTGGTGGAGGATTCCCTTGATGATTAGGGTTGTAGCGAAAGTAGTCTCTACCTCCTCCACCATCATGATGGCTATGTTTCTTGAATGTTTGTTGTAATTGTCTTGTATCAAAATGGGAGGGAAGTTTGGCACCCTCTTGAGCGAGTCTGAAGAAATGAGCATTGGCATTGATTCTAATAATTTCATCAAAGAGTCTGTTGAATTTTGGATTATGTTGTGCTCTTTCCAATTCTTTTGGAGTTGGAGTGCTGGGATCTTCATCATTAGTGCCTCCTCCAAATGCCTCATGAAAGTCATTGACGTTTTCATCCTCCTCTTCAATTTCTGGTTGTCAATTTTTCATTGCTCTTTGTTTGAGCCATGGTTCAAAAGTTGATGTTGTCAAAAAATTACTATAAGGTGGTTTTCCAAGATTCTGAAATGGTTGATGGAAGACAAGTTTTTTGAAATGTTTGGTGGAAGATAGATCTCTAATACTAAAGGTTGGATGTCAACAAAGTTCTTTTTGTGAATTGCTTTTGTGTTTTTCAACAATTTGATGTGATGAGGTATAGCAAGGTTTGAGATGTGTTATAATCCAAGCTACCTAGTAATGAGAGGATGCACTCATAAACTAGTTTTAACCTATCTAGATGTGTAAAAATGCCTCTTAGGATGTTTGATCCTAGATGTAGAGACACCCTAAAAAATGATTTGTTGGTTTGTTTAAGCAATATTTGAAAGAACTAAGGACATGATCTCTTTGTGTTTGAGAGTTGAGTGAATTTGTGATGTTTGGATGTGAAAGTGGATAGGATATGTGTCTGAATAAAATTCTTCCGTTATGAAGGGAGTTTCTACTTCTTCCTCCTTTATAGGGGTTGGTGGTTCCTCTCGAGTTTTGTTGTATGTGATAAAAATTTTAGGAAAGAAAGTGGGATTGATCTCACCCCATTTGTTATTTTGATAATCAAAAGCTCTATACTGAGTGAAAGCTCTATTTCTCAAAGGCTCTTTGTCAAATTCGTTGGAGTTTCCCTAAAGGTACAAGTGCATATGATGCAAGAATATTCTATTTGAGAGAAATAGTTGTCTATTGATATAAAGAAATTTCCTCATCTTGATAAGGTCCCTTGAACCAAGTTGTCTCTTCTTCAACTTAGTCTTTTGATGAAGACTTCTTTTTCTCAAGACATAGGTGATTGTCATACAAAATGATCAATGTTGATGTAGATTTGTTGGATGGATACTTTGTTTCAATTGTTTGAATCCTTTGACAAGAAAATATGTCAAGCACACAAGCACATAGTCTTGCCCCTTTTCAATAAAGGCACAACAGGTGTGGGTCTAAATCAACCCAATCATGAACTTTTGACCTTTATAAATGTATTTATGTTCCCAAACCTAAAGTCGGCCCAAATTTTTACTAGTCTTAAACAAGACAAAGACAACTCAAACACTTTTTATCCCTAAGGTAATGGCCAGTTGTGATATTTTTAGCCCACAACTTGATATTTCTTTGACTTTGGTACTATAAACCTTATGTATCCCATCGTGGTAGGTAAGGATGTGATATACTAAGTCTTGCACAAGCATAATAGATAGGTGATCCCTATGATTGGGGAGTCACCACTTTCATCAAGCTACAAGTAGCCTTTCAAAAAGCCCTGTTTCTACTCAAGGAAATATGTATGGTGAGTATCTTGGGAGCAAAATCATCTATGCTCTTGCACTAAACTTTTCACAAATATCCTCAATCAATAGAATGGGTGGGCTTCTAAAATAAGAGGTGTCTAGTAATGTTCGATGTTTTTGGACGTAAGTTCATTCTGCAGTGACTCACTTAAAAGCCTTGTAACTCACGGTGGGGCCTATATGTCCTTTTGGCAAGTTACACTGTAAGAAAAACTACACCCAAGGCTATAGCTTTTGCTCTCACCTGATTTCTATAGCGGCTCGAAGGATTTACCATGCAAGGTCATCCCAAGAGTGATGTGTCTCTTGGCAGACCTCTCTTAAAAATATAAAATTTAGAGCGTTACTAACACTTTTCTCTTGCACCTAGGACCATGAGAGTCAAGGGAGAGAATAGTAGGATAGTGTGTGTTAGAACTAGGACCACTCTACACATTTGCACAAGCATGCCAAACATAAAAGACACTTGTTCTTTTTAACCTTTTTATTGCAATGTGATCTATTTGCTATTTGGAGATGTTGCTCCAATAGATATGGTGTTTTTTTTATCCCACAAAGCAATTTGTTTGTTTAACTAGGAATGGAAATCCTGGTCCATGAAATGAAAGCATGTTACTTGAAAGTAAATCACTTTGTAAGTAAATGGACAAGTTGATTATTCTTTTTATAACCTAAACTTGAAGTGTGAATCTAACTTTCAAAAAGAAATGTTGAGGTTGTTATAAATTTTAGCTTTGCAAGTGATGTTCTTTTTCAGTCCAAAAGACAAGTTTTTGACTTGTTTTAAAGCACCAAAATTAAATTGTGAGGTTCTTTTTACCAAAAAGAAAAAAGAGGAAATATGAATTCTTTTTAACCAACCTTTGAAAAAAAAGCTAAAAAGAAATAAAAATCCTAAATTTAACTCCTCCAACCTACAATAAATTGTTAAAAACTTGCAATGAAAGAGTTTAGTGAAAATCCAAAACCTTATGTGGGATTCCACAAGCCTAAATTCAGTATTTCGGTTACAATATTGAACTCTCTAGAAAAAAAGCACTACTCTGTGAGAAAACCTAAGCACTAATTCTGATAAAAGCGCTGAAGTATTAACAAAAGCCCTATAATATTAACAAAAGCGTTATAATAAAAAATTTAGATAGAATTAAAACTGACAGACAGAGAGAAAAAAAGTGCCATATGAGTGCAAAAGCGATAATTAATGTGTAAAAGCGCTAAAATCCTAACAAAAGTGTCAAAACTGTCAGAAAAAGATGCCAAACTGCAGAAGAAAACCGCTAAAGTGCAACCTGTGCATGAAAATTTTGGAAAATCACAAAAAAAAATGATCAGAAGGTTGCATGTTTGATGCAAGGAAAAAGGGGCACAAGGCACAAACACAAGTTCAAACGTTAATAGATTAGTTCCAACCAAAACTAAACACAAATGAACTCAAAAACCTTAAGATACATACCAAGAGAGATATAAAGAAAACAATGAAAAGCATACACAAACGAAAGAGAGAAAGAAGACTCCCCAAGATGGTCTCAAAGAGGCTCATAGATGTTTCTCCCTTGTTCTTCTCCTCTCCAAGATCCAAATGGGTGATTGTAAGTAGCTCTCAACTTTTAGCACAAAACCATGGATGGCATGAAGATTTGAAAGTGGTCGAAAGATGATCTAAAATCTATTCTTATGCAAATGTTTAGACTAAGATTGCTATGAGAAAGCTCTATGAATATACAAGTATAATAACAATGCAAAATGCTTCCTCCTTTTCTTGAGAAATGAGGTCTTTTTATAGGGAAAAATGTTGATTGAATGGCCAAGATTGAGTGAGCTTGTGAAGGGTTAGGATTGATGGGTTTGTGATCCATGTGATGGATTTCAACCCAATCCCATGATGGAAAGTGTCAACATGAGATGGCTTGAGAGGAGAGGGAAGTGTAGCTAGGAAATCTGGAAATCATCAAAGCAAATCAATTTTAGCCTAGTTCAATCACGAAAACTCAATTGCAATGATAGCAATCCTAATTACACTCAATAAAGACATGAAAACAAGACATCAATTCAAACGCAAACCATTGCAAACTTGAATGTCTCCTTCATGTGGCTCCATTGTCCTTCTTTCTCCTTCAAATAGCTTTGTTGTGGATCTCACCTACTAGTGCATGAGCATGATGTGAAAGCAAGTAGACAAGATGATAGCGCAAGAATACTCGAAGCGTGATTGATTCGACCAGGGATCAGGGGCCTTGATTGAAGAAATTCATTTAATTTATAGACAAATTGGAGAAAAGACAAAATTAGCATGAATTAGATTCAAATGGAAATTGCAAATCAAGAATGACAAACATGACAAATTATGACAAATTTGCACTTTCTATGCAAAATTGATTGATTGTCAATTATGACAAATTATGACAAATTGAAATGTCATTCCCATGAAATTAGGAGAAAAATAGGATGGAATTGAATTAGAAATTAGGAAAATTAGAAAATTAGGAAATTAGGAATTAAGTGAATTAATTAACAATTTTTCATTTATTAATTAATTCACAAAGAGGGAGAAATTAGTTAGCCAATTAAATGAACATTTAATTGTGACAAGAAGACTTAGGATAAATAAATAAATAATTTAACCTAGAGGGAGAAATGACAAACAAGGTTAAATGAATAAATCATGAAACCCTAGAAGATAAATGCACTAATTGACGAGGAACAATGACTACTTGATCCAAATTGACACAATTGAGAAAGACAACGATCAATGACAAATTGATCGCAAAATGTCAAAATATGACAAATGAGCATGCACATTGATGCGACAAGATAAGATCGACCAAAATCATGACAAATATTGTTATTGACAAGACCAAATTTGAAAGCGAGACAAATGAAGAATGCAGAAGAAGGACTCGATGCTCGCAAATGATAAAGACCGAGTGCGAATCATAGGAGAAATGTTAATGCGACGCAAAAACCTTAAAATAAGGCAATGCGTCAACGTTAAAGTATGATTCCGCAAGCATTGACCATTTTTAGACGTCTACAGGAAGACGCATTAAATGCTTGAGATGACATGAGAGTTACCCTAGGAGGGTTTGGTTAGGCTTGAGTTAGTGGATAAAGATTTTATCCAAGGGTAATGCTTTTATCCAATGGATAAACTCTTGTGCAAGAGTTAATGGAGATAACCATGGTCAAAGCAATGAATGCTTGAAGAGAACCATGAGTTAAATGAGGGTTGAGTTAGAGGGAAAGTCTCTAACCATGTGGGTAAGTTGAGTTAACCATTAATGGTTAAGTAAGAGCCATAAAGGCTTTGAAAGACTTTGGGGGTTAACTTGTTGAAGAATAAAAGCCTTTAATGCATTTCAAAGACTTTGAGGCATTTTTGAGAAGTGATCTGTGTTTGGGAATGTGAAAAAGATTAGAGAGGGGGATTAGGCTAATTAGAGGGGGGTTAGAAGAATTTAGAAGCTAGTGGGCAAGTGGGTTTGGTGGGTGAGAGAAAATAGGATTTTATTTAGAAATAAAATCTATTTATTGGTGCAACTTGCATTTGTAGGAAAATGCAAGTGGGTGGGATTTTAAATAAATATTGATTTATTTTAAAGGGGAATTTGATTTGTGTTTTAAAATAAAATGTTGATTAATTTAAATGAGAGGAATGAGGGAAATTAAATAAAATATATTTATTTAATAATTGGGTTATAGATAGGGATTTTTATTTAAATAAATTAATGTAATTTATTTAATAGCAGAATGGGCGTTGAATGAATTAATTAAATGTGGATTTAATTAATAGAGGAATATTAGTGTATCAAATAAATATTAAATATTTATTTAGTCTAGTGGACGGATTTATGTGTCTACACTTAGCATTTATTTGATTATTTAACCATCGATCAACAATTAATTAAACTAATATTTAATTAATTCACCCTA
Source organism: Cryptomeria japonica (assembly GCF_030272615.1). Classification (NCBI taxonomy): domain Eukaryota; kingdom Viridiplantae; phylum Streptophyta; class Pinopsida; order Cupressales; family Cupressaceae; genus Cryptomeria; species Cryptomeria japonica. The sequence goes on from NC_081411.1 coordinate 530,108,350, forward strand.
ACCCTCTTCTCCTATTAATTAAATAAATTATTCAATTTACTTGATTTAATTCACTTAAACCGTATTTTGACTTTTAATTAAATAAACAAATCATATTCAAGTTTAATTAAATACCCTTTCTCACATTTAAATAAATCAATATCTCACTTGTGTTTTCCTACAAATGCAAGTTGCACATTTAAATAAATTTTTATTTAAATAAATCTTATTTACCCTCACCCACTAATTATTCTTCTAGAACTTTCTAACCCCTTCCAAATTAGTCTAAACCCCAAATTAACCCATTTTTGACCCATGCACATTCCCACACATGAAGGACTCTTAGAAAGTCATTAATGTTTCTCTCATTCAACACACTAACCCACATGGTTCTTGAACATTTAGTCAAGGCTTAACCATGGATAAAATTTGCACAAGAGTTTACCCATTAGATGATAACCTTACCCTTGGATAAAAGCTTTATCCACTAACCCCAACCATGGAGATTAACACTCTCCTCTCAAGCCCTCTCATGTTTCCACTTATCACCATGACATTGGTGCAAGTTACAAGCATGGATTGAGGATCATGCTTCTCTCATGAAATCCTATCCCTTGCTAAACCAGATCAATCTTAACCATCCAATCCTATATTTTTCCTATAAAAGGAATCATCATCCTCAAGAAAAAGAGGAAGCATTTGAGCATTGTTACTATAATTTCACAAACACTAACACTTAAACTTTTTCATAGTAATATTTTTGTAGGCATTTGAATAGCAATAGGAAGTTTAGTTCATTCAACCATTTGAATCTCCATTGGCATCCATGGTTTAGTGCTAAATCTAAGAGCTACATACACTCATTTGGATCTTTTGGGAGGAGAGAGACAAGGGAGAAGCAATAAAAGGAATCATGGGAGCATCTTAGGGAGACTCCTCTTCCTTCTCTTCTTTTATCTTTCTCTCTTTTCATTCTTTTTCATCGTTCTTGATATGTATGTGAATAATTTTTGTTTCATTTGTTTTAGTGTTGGTTGGAAATTGGCATACTAACATTTGAATCTTGTTTGTTTCTTGTGTCCCCTTTCATGTGCATCATATTGCATTATGAAAAAATAGATGTAAAAACACCAAATTCAAAATATAAAATATGTTAAAAGTGTTAGTTAACCAAAATGTAAGATGGTGAAATAGGGATCCACTAGTTTAGTTATGTAAACAAGGAATGAACCTATTTCACACAACTTTTATATTAAAAGGAGGTGAAATTGAATGATTCACCTCCAAAGGGTGGATGTTGATTGATATTATATGACTCCCTTTGTGAGATTTGAATTGAATACCAAGATGATGTAAAGTGAATACTAGATCTAGGGCTAAGGATGAAAAATTGGTATAAATGAACATGAATGGACGGTTGTAGATTTCATATGAAGTTGTAAGCATAGATATGAAATGATGAAGATGAATAGAACCTATGAGTATAGATTGGACCTGAAAATGTGACAATGGAGCTCTGAGTGACCCTATCCCTAGAATGTCAATTGTTGATGAAATTAAATGCCCTAAAAATAGGATGCTATTGAAAATATATCCCAAACATTTCATGGGAAATTCATTGGACAAAGTAGTGTGGAGTGACCCTATCCTCCACTTTTTGTTCCTCTAAGAGATAGGTCTGATTATATTTTTCTACTCTTCCTAATTCCAAATTTACAACAACTCAACCTGTCACCTGCACACAAAAAGAGAGAAAAGGTGTTATCAATAGGGTTTTACCTAAGTCAAACCCTGGGTTTGAAATTAACCCTTGAAATCAATTGAAATATTGAAGTGAAATGATAAATAATATACCTTAGATTTGTTGTAGATGACTAATATTGAAAATGCAATGCTTTTTGAATGTGATCACAAACGTCGATGTAATAACATGACATGACATAACAAGATATGAATGACCTAATCACAAACGCATGCTTGTATGAATAATGATATAATTTTCTTGTTCCATGATGTGTAGATATCAAAGAGTGCTTCAAAGATATGGTGGGATGAAATATCGTATTGATTATTGAAGATGATAGTGTTGGAAGCAATTAATATTGAGAGGGGGGGTGAATCAGTGTTCTGCAATTAACAACTTTCTTAACCTAATTCTTAAACCACTAAATGAAAATTAATAAAAGCAAAGTGCAGAAAAAAAATGAAAACAAGAACAAAACCATAACACCAGAATTTTTACATGGAAAACTAGAAAGGGAAAAACCACGGTGGGATTGAGACCCGCAATATTATAATACTATGATCAAGAGTATAATAATATCACAAGAGGGGAATTGATCAATTATAAAAGAGGGCTAAAACCCAAAGGAAGGCCTTACAAGTGATTACAAATGATAACAAGAATGACTAAACTGAAGAGCAGCATCTACAAATGCCAAATTGTTGTTCCAGTTAAGCACAAAAGATCTTCTTCCACTATTTGTCTCTCTGCTCTGTTTTGCTGCTTTGTCATATATTGAAGCATAAAAACTTTCAATTACACACACAAAAATTCATAAAATCACTCATGCAGTCATCGCACACTCACATCTCATACCAAAATATTCAAATGAATCGGTCTTATATATTTGCACCAACAAATTAAATCAATTCCCATGTCAACCCACAAAAACCGCATAACATGCAACATGAAACATGTAACCATAAGTTGTCTCAATCCAATTACCAATCCATATGTGAACCTAAAAAAAACTATAATAAGTTTCCCACATGTCAACTCGAGCACCTGTAACTCAAAACAAATCATCGAAATAATCCCAAAGATTTCGCACAACACATTACACCAAAATAACTCTATTCTTCCTGAATTACCGGATACTGGATCTTCAATCTTTCACGAGAGTCAATATCGGAGGTTAGGATTGTGAAATAAGTCATTTCTAATATCCAATCAACTACCTCTTTCACCACAACAAAAATGGAGATCTACACAATGTACCCATACTCTATATTCCACTTTCCAAACTTAAGCATAAATGAATATCAAAATTCCGGTAGAAAAAATCTGCATATATCGGATGTGATCTCTGATCTAAGTTGCAATCAATGACAACCTCAAAATAATATTCAAGAATTTAACTCAATTGGTATGGTGTCTCTTGCCAACAATCTCCCCCTTTGGCATTGATGACAACACTTGTTGAAAAATGACACTGTCACTGCAAAACTTCAAAACTCAACAACTCAATAAGCTCAAACAAGATCCCCCTACAAATATACATCATTTTTCATGGCTCTCTCTCCCCCTTTGACAACAATTCCAAAGATAAGTATATGCCAAATGTTTGTACAAGGGTATACTCAATATCTTACATGAATTTAAAGATGTCTACAAAAGTGGTCTTCAGGGACTATAGGTGATCATCTCAACCTTTCTTCAAGTTCTCCAAAACATTTATCAGAGCACTAAAAAAATAATCATGCATCTCTTCTTTTCTACGATATGTCAGGACACTCTTATTTAGAGCATTCATATCATCTTACCGACTTCTCAACAAAGTGTCCAACTGGGGAGTTGTTAAATTCTTGAGTTCTGCCACTCTGCCAACCACTTTGTGTTTTTCTTGATTAAGGCTCTTAATTTTTTCAAGTAGATCCATCACCTGAGCTTCATAATTACTAGTAAAAACTGATTGAGGGGCATAAGATTGAGAAATACTGGGTAACTACTCTTCACATTACTTAATCTTCTTATCTATCTCTATTGTGAACTTAGGCAAAAGAAGACATGATTTGTATATCTTACCACCTTCATCTAGTGTCTCCTAAATAGTCTTCAAACTGGAGATCAAAATAACTCTATCGCCTTTAACCATTTTCAAAATTGTTCTCAGCCGCATAGCATTAAACTGGCTCAAAACTTTTCCATCGACCGCTTTCTCCAAAGATAAAAAATGAGAATCTACTACCTTTAACATATTCCTTAGCTTACCGGAGGGAGTATCAACTCTATCCTATTTGAATGATGGAAAAATACTCTCCAGTACACTTGTGGCCAATGATATCAACTCCTTGTCTTCAATTTGAGACTTGATTAAGTCCTCACTTTCTTTGGCTTGTGCAAGAGCTATAAGTTTTAGTGCTTGAATAGGAAATAATGAGTTGATATCTATAGGTCCTTGGTGTTGGAAATATGCTGGATTTTGTTAAGTGTTGTCATTGATGTCAACACTATATCTCGGTTGGAGACTATCCTGATTAGTCTTGGTGATCTTTTTGGTTTTGGTTATAATTCTGATCTGGTATGATCAGATCTATGGAATTGGTTTTGGATGCTTATTTTGGAAGGTTATATGCTTGCTATATTCTATTGGTTCATGATATGGTGCTTTGGTTGTTATCTCTTTCAGTATTTATCTATACCGATTAGCTTTTGGCTTTACCGAATAGCTTCTATCTTTTCCAGTAAGCATTATTTGGTGATTTGATTAGTGGATTTTCGTCCGGCTTATGGAATCGGTTTCTATCATGCTAAAGGTGTTTCTTGATCATGTCTTGATTATTTCATGAATTTGCATTGGATGGTGTTGGCATTTGGCATTATCAAGCACAATGGGAGATTGTTGGTATTTGTTTATGGAAATTGAGAGGGTTGTTGATAATTACGGATATAACTGATTATGGATGTTTATTGTCTTAATAATATTATTTTGTCACTGATGTCAAGAAATTGATTTTTTGACTTAGTATGATGTTGCCATATCTTAAGAAGAATGATTTGAAGAGTATAAAGTTGTCGGTAAATGACACAGAAAGAATGTGAGAATGAAGGGGAGATATAATTTATTCAATGGGCAACTATTACCGAGTGAGACAATGATGAGATCATGTTGTTTTGATTATGTTAATATACTACATATGTTGTTGTTTGTAAGTTTAACATTGTAACTATGTTACCAAACAATGTACCTAGTCGGTAAACCCTAAGGAACCTAGTCGATAAACCCTAAGGTTATCGATGTCGGTAAAAGAAGACAGAATGTCTATCGAGTGAAGTTCAGTGTTAACCGAGGTGCAACCGAGTTGTAACTGATCGCATCGAATGATTAAATGCAACATTTAATAAAGGATGCTGATGAGCTGGTGATGCATAGATGTTTGGTATGTCGTGCATGAAGTCTGTTGAAGATCTAATGGCAAAGGAAAATCATGAGGAAGATCTACAGCACAGATTGAACCGCAATTACCTAGCACAAGTTTCAAGGAAAGAATGCAAGTTTCGAGGTGAGGTAAAATGTTTTTCAGATCGGAGGATACAATGAACCTAATCATGATTAATGATCTAATGGCTATGATTGATCATGGGAAATGTGATCAAGGAGATTGAGCAGTTTTGGAATTGTTCATAAATAGGGAACTGTTGATGAATATGGCACTGCGGGAAAATGTATGCATAGTGATTCTACAGAGAGATAACCGAGCACAAAAGCTTGAAGATCTGATTATGGAACAGATTGATATGCCTTGCAGAAGACTAGATAAATCTTATGGAAAGATTATCTTAGTGTATTGAGAAAATAAGAATCTTCTTTAGCATTTTAGATGTGAAGTTGCAGATAAAGTTTATTACTGTTGTTTATTTTGTAAGTGACATAAATCTCTTAGCCAAGTGGACTTAACAGTCTTATTTGTAAATCCTCTAGCAAGGTGACATTCTAGAAGAGTGTTTGAAATCCTTTAACAAGGTCACTTCTAACAAAGTGAAGATCCTAACAGATCTGAGGGAAATCCCTTAACCGGGTCACATCTAGCAATGTGTTTGTATCTTTAATAGGATAAGCTTTTAACCGAGCATACTCTAGAAGTGTATATTTCTTAGTGGGTCCAAAATCCTATAGTGGTTTTTCCCTATTTGGGTTTCCACGTTAAATTCTGGTGTTATGAGTTTTGCATTGATTATATGTTTATAAGCTTGCATGATTTACAGTTTTGGATATATAGCTGCAATAGAGGTTACTGAGGGCTGAATCTATTTACCGAGGTTGAATCTGTTGATCATATAAAAGTTTAAGTTTGTATGATTCACCCCCCCCTCTCATCTTGTTAGCTATCTGCATCTGGGCCTATTAACTATTGTTGTCACTGCATTCCTAACAGAGCACTAATAGATGACATATTTCTATGATGGTCCTATTTGGATCCGGTTAAACATTCTGTTATTTCACTGAGGGTTTCTAGCGGTTGGTCAAGCATGTTGGATTTTGGTCTTAGCAGAATTTCTGGCAGATATAATTGTTTGGATACTTGAATTAGGTCCATGCTATGTAATGTAAATAATAATATTGGTTCGGTGGTATCGTGTGATGTAATTTTTGTAATTATGGGTTTATACATGTAGTTTAGCTGACCTTGTCAATAAGGTTGATGATTTGTATTTATAGGTGACTTATTCATATGATTGTCATGATATGGTTATGGGATAGTTATGTCTACATTATTAGAGAGAGGATTATGTGCGAATAGAGTCATATCATTCCAGTGAAGGTTGGAAAGCTTTTGTATTGCAAAGAAGACATTAGTGTTTAACTAAAATTGTATCAAGCATTAGCAAATGCTATTTTCATAATTCATTACTTTCTAGATTGTAGTCCAATGTTTATGTAAGTCAGTGAAACTTCCCTTTGTGATGAGCAGTGCGCTCTAGGTTGTTGGCCTTTCTGCAAGTGCAGACCCCATTGTAATTGTTCATAATACTACTGTAGAGTATTCATTTGATTGTGGGTAGGGTTTCCCACCATGGTTTTTACTTTTCTGAGTTTTCCACATCAAAAAAGATTGGTGTTATGTGTGTTGTGCTTTCATGTTATATCTTTCATTGTGTTGCGCTACAGTATAAGGTTTATAATTGAATTAATTGTTATAAATATGAGATAACTAATTCACCCCCACCTCAGTTATCTCCTAGTATCAGTGCATTCCAACAATTGGTATCAAAGCAAGGTCCTCTCTACATAAGCTTAACTACTTGAGGAGATCCTAGGGCATCAACATCAAATTCTACATTCAATCCCTATCAGAAGGAGAGTCCTAGATTTGATGGTATAATTTACAAAATATGGAAGGAGAGAATGAAGATTAATTTCAGATGTCCTAGAGCTGAACTTTGGGAGATAGTGTAGAAAGGATATATACCTCATGATCCTAATTCTAGAACATGGACACCTACTGATGAACAAAAGAGAGCTGAAAAATGATGTGAGAGAAAAATAAGCATTGTTGAGCACCCTATCTGATGAAAATTTATTGAATGTCATAGAATTGGAGAATGTCAAGTAGATCTGGTTGAAGCTTGAAACTCTTTATGAAGGTGACCAGGTAGTAAATATTGCTAAACTTTAAGGTTTTCGGGTAAGGTATGAGAATTTGAAGATGGAAGAAGATGAGAAGATAAGTTCTTTCATGGATAGAGTCAATGAGATTATCATGGGTATCAAGTGTTCCGGCGGATTAGTCAGTGATGATGAGATAGTGTCAAAAGTTTTGAGAGTTCTACCTCTAGCTTACAAGATGAAGGCTACTACTATCAATGAACTCCGAACAATGTCAAGTACCCTTGTGACTAGAGATACATTACTTGGAAAATTGACAGCTTTTGAACTTGAAGAACTTGAAGATTAGAGTGCTGCTAAAACTGAGAGTGCATTTAAAGCATCTGCCTCTAGTAAGGAGAAGATAGATTGGAAAGAGATGTATGCTAAGGATATGGAGGAAACTGAGAAAGAAGAAAGAGAACTTGAAGATCTAGAAGCCCTAATTGCTAGAAGAATTCTGAAAGGACCAGCTAGAAGTAAGTATGAAGGAAAAGTCCCATTTAAATGTTTTTCATGCAATAAGATTGGTCATTTTTCTTCTAGATGCCCTGAAAGAGCTACTAGGAATCATGAAAGATTTGTGAGGAATTACAAGCCTAATCCCGAATATCAGAGTAGACCTAGATTTAGAAGGAATAAGAATAAATCATGTTATTATGCTAGTGATGATGATTTTGGTATTACTAATGATGATGATGATGAACCTGTAAGTGGATATGGTAATGGAGCTTCATCTGACAAAGATTGGGTCTTTATTGCTATCAAGGATGATTCTTTGGAATTTGTCATTGAAATAACTCATATTGAAGAAAAAGCTTTAGCTGCAAAAAATGAAGAGAAGGATGAAATGGTCATAGACAGTGGATGCTCACATAACATGACTGGTGACAAGAGAAAGTTTTTAATACTGCAAGAATTTGATGTTGGATTAGTCAGATTTGGAGACAACAAGGCATGTAGAATCAAAGGCAAAGGAACAATATCATTGGATGGTAAGACTAATACTGATAATGCTTACTATGTTGAAGGCTTAAAGAACAATCTTTTAAGTGTAGGTCAGATGGTGGATAGAGGATTTCATTTGCAATTTAAGGATAGAAAATGTAAGATCATCAATAGATCTGGATTGAAAATTGCTTCTGAAACTCAGACCAAAGGTAATATCTTTCATTTGAACTCTAATGAGAAGTCTTGCTTGATTGCTCAGATTGATGAGAGTTGGTTATGGCATAAGAGGATTCATGTAGATTTTGATTTCATAGTGAAGATCAGTTCAATACTGACTGTCAGAGATTTGCCCAAGATTGTTAAACCTCATAATCTGATATGTAGAGAATGTCAAATGGGTAAGCAAGTTAGAACTTCTTTTAGAAGTATACATGATAAATCTAATGAAATTCTTGATATTATTCATACTGATTTGTGTGGATCGGCAAGGACTAAATTTTTTCAAGGTGATAGATATTTTATGTTACTTATTGATGATTATTCTAGAATGATGTGGGTAGCATTTTTGAAGGAAAAATATAAAGCTCTTGAGAAATTCAAAATCTTTAAAGCTATGGTTGACACTGAGACAGGACTGAAGATAAAATTCTTAAGATCAGATCATGGTGGTGAGTTTACATCCAGTGAGTTCAACAACTTTTGTGTGAGGAATGGTATTAGGAGACAACTTTCTACACCCATGACTCCACAACAGAATGGATTAGTGGAAAGGAAGAACAAAACAATATTGGATGCAACAAGGACAATGATGACTGAAGCTAGATTACTTGATATCTATTAGAGAGAAGCTGTCAATATAGCGATATACACTTTCAATAGAGTACACATTAAAGGTGATACCGGTAAGACTCCTTATGAATTATGGTTTGGTCATACTCCTACTATCAGATATTTTAGAATTTTTGAAAGCAAATGTTACATTAGAAGAGATGATGCATTAGGAAAGTTTGATCCTAGAAGTGATGAAGGAATAGTTTTGGGTTATTCTACTAAGAGAAAAGCATATAGATGTTATAACAAAATATTGAATAGGATAATAGAAAGCATAAATGTTAAGGTGGTTGAGCATGGCAGTAATCAGATCAGATCATATGATTATGGACTAGAAGAATTTATCAGACCAGAACCGATAATGCAAGAATGAGTTCAAAACAGTGAACCAGTGACACCGGTAGCATTAGAAAATTCAACAATGATAGATGAACAACAAAACAAGTCAACAAATCAAGAAAATTCAAAGACTCCCAGGTATGTAAAACTAAATCATTCTGAAGATCAAATCATTGGAGATAAAAGTAAAGGTGTAATGAATAGGAGAAGGTTATCTACTAAAGAGGTATGTTTAATTTCTCAAATTGAATGAGAATAATTTATTGAAGCAAGGATGAAAATTGGATAAAATCAATGGAAGAAGAATTAGATTAGATTGAAAAGAATAAGACATGGGAACTAGTACCTAGACCTAAAGACAAGAACATTATTGGAACTAAATGGGTTTTTAGGAATAAATTGAATGAGGAAGGTCAAGGAACAAGGCTAGATTGGTTTACAAAGGTTATTCATAGGAAGAAGGAATTGATTATGGAGAGACCTATGCCCTGGTTGCTAGAATTGAAGCTGTAAGACTATAGTGTCCACCCTTGACTTGACTTGTTTTGATTAGAGTTGACTTTTATTTCATGCATGATAGACTTATCTCGACTATTTATGATGATTTGGATGAAGATTGTTCATGTGTTTTAGTTACGCATTGTGATGATAGACATTATTGTGCATATGCTATTTTGGATGATTTGATCATGTGATTCGATGTATACTATATGCTTACTATGTGATAGATTATCAAAAGATTATATTATTCATGTATTTGATGTTGATTTTGATTATACTAACCTTATTTCATGATTACATTTGATGAGATGCTTATAAGATGTGTTTGACAATTGTTTGACTGTCTTCGTGATAGAGATGATTCCACATCACTCATTATGAGCGGGATGTGTCGTTGCGACTCTCTATCACTTGCCTGTTATGATATATATATATATCTATCTATCTATCATTTTGTGGTTACAGGACCTTGCAGGTACCAAACATCGACTCCACCTGGCTTCACAGGTCTGAGTGTGTCTTTAATTCCAATGGCTTATGTGGTTCGGAGATGACATGAGTTCCCTTCACATACTTTAGGTCTAAGATGTGCACCAAGTGTCGTAGCGTCTTGACATAATTCACCACGTCAGTTTGTGAGTTTGATCCTTTCAATATTGTGAGTATGTTTAGAGATGGTTGATTTATTTGATTATGTGATTCTTGATGTGCGATTTTATAATTAATAATGCTTATTTTAATGCATTTAATTTATTGGCCTTGAGCATTTAATTATTTGATATTTTATGGTTATTTATTTTGTATGATTTTAATATTTATTTGGTACTTTAATCTTTATTGATGTTTGACCATTTATTTGATATTTAATTATTTAATTATTTATTTATTTATTCATTTAATGTTTATTTATTTATTATTGATTTATTGTTTAATTGACATTTATTTATTTATTATTTATTGTTTAATAATGCTTTGATATTTTAATGGTGATTAATATTTATTGGTGGCTTTTAATTTATTTATTGAGTCTTCATAATTTTATGTTTATTTATTTAGTCAGCTTTTATTTTATTAGCCTTGGCATCTTGTATCTAATTATTTAATTGGTTTTATCTTAAATGGCCCTTAGATATTTAATAGGACATGGTCATTATTGTTTGTGCATTGGTAATCGATACTTTATAATATCTTATTATATTTCTCTTGTTACTTGGTAAATAATATTTTATACAATTTTAGCTATTTCTCTCGTTACAAGAGTAAATGAGTTTATTATATTCCCCACCTACCATTAAATGCTATTGGTTTAACTATTTATGAGATTATATTTAATTTAATTTAATTTATTTATTTATTTATGGCTTATGTTTTATTTATATAGTTGACTTTATTTATTAGTGGGAGTGTATGAACACATTTGAATAAAATAATAATATCTTCCCACTAAGTTGTATCAAAAGATTTCGTGTTACTACTACCTACCCTCCATTCTCATTGGTTGAATTTGAAATGGAAAATATAAAAGTAACCTAACATGGGGTTGGTAGAAAATATTATATTTTGATTTATTTTCATTGGCTAGGGTTTCGCTTTGGATTTCTTTTTATTGGGTATTCTAGGCTTGTTGCCGGGGGGTTTTTTACCATTCTTGGAGATTTTTTTACAACATTTGGATTGTGGCTTGTTTTTTTGTTGGATCTTGTGTTTGGATTTGGATTTGGATTTGGAGCTCTTCGTCAAATTTCTTCCATAACTTCTAATTCCAGGTTGGAGCCTATGTCTTTTGTAGAGATTATTTTATTTATCTATATTCTTCGTGTCTACAAAAATTGTTGTTTGTGGGTTTTAAATGAGGAAAATGATTATAGTCAAACTACAGATTATTTATTTTAATTTATTCATTTTGATTTTGTGTCGCAACCTGTATTTTATGTTTGTGTTGTATCTATTGTTCTTAGGCCTAGATCTGCGACTTTATTTCTAACATTTCTCTAAAAATGTCAACTGGGTTTTCACTAAATTTATTGGGTTTTTTTTACCTTGAATTCATCTAAATTTTGTATAAAAACCGTAAAATGTATGATTTGGGTTTTTAAATTATGACTAAAACACTACGACTGTGTATTTGGAGTTTTCCAGTATTTTACTTATTTTAATCTATTTCTCTCAGTCATTTGTTTGTTCCAGAGGTTTTTTAGATGTTTATTGATGATTTTCCAGATTGTACAATTGATGTATTTGATGAATCTTTTATGGTTTTGCTTTTATATGATCTTTATGATGGAGTTATGCCTCTACCATGTTGAGAAGCCATGGTAGAGAGAGTTATTTATTGTGCTCAGTCCAACAAGTAGATGTGCCTTGTTGTAGAAATTTATTATCTTATTGATGCATTTTATGCTATGAGGCTCTTGTTGTTTAATTAGTTTTATGACCTTTGGATGAACATGTATATGAATGGGTGTATGGTGATTATGATTTAGAATTTAATTGATATTATGAGCCTCTTATTGCATTTATTGTTTGGGCCATGTTAGGGGGGAGTGGGCTTCCATGTGATAACTGGGGTCATGAGAGATAGGCTTGCATGAGGTTCCTAGTAAGGATGTATGAATTGCATAAGGTTCCTAGTAAGGATGTGTGAATTGCATAAGGTTCATAGTAAGGATGCATGAAGTCTAGACCGCCAGGGCACATTGGAAGTTTATCATGTTTTGTAATTAAGTGATAACCTAATAATTAATGGGTTGGGTAGTTAGATTGATTAATAAAGATAATAAGTGATGTGAGCCTCATGACTTGATTCTAGGGAGGATGTCTAGGATAAGCATGAGAAGGCCATTGTTATGGCAAGTCAATCTCCCTTGTTCTCTCATAGGTTGAGATGGATCAACATGCCCATAAAGCTAGTGCCTTATTTTGTTATATATATTACATTTGTTATGTTAGAGGATGGCATGTAATGACACTCCACTCCTACATGTGTCCCCTTGTGGTTTATTAATACCTCTTTTGAGTTTGCATTTATGCCTTGTTGATTTGTGCACCTCTGGAAGTTTAGTCTTGTATGATGTGATTGGCCCATGCGTGCGAGTCCATGTGTGGTTGGTCTCTTTGGTTATAGGTGCCATATTAGGTTTAAAGCGTGTGTTGGGACCTTGTGTCATCTCCTAGCATGGGGGGTGGTTCCTTTGGTTCCACACGGTCAGGTGGTTGGTGTTTTTTTGTCATTGGGATGTTCTCTTGGATTCTTCGTGCGTGGATGTGGATTATCCTTCTTGATGGAATATAGATGTACCTTGTAGCAGATTTATGTAATGAAAATGATGAAATGCATGTATGTAGTATCTTGTATGTGGTGGATGGAATCATGTAAAAGAAGAGCTATTTTCTTGAAGTATTGTTATGTAAATGTATTTGTAAGTAATTCATGAATGGTAGTTAGGATATTTTATGATTTGTAAATGTAGAAATGAGATGTTCATGTTAACTGAAGGGAATGATTTCATGTACCTAAATTTGGCAATGGTGTTGCAATTGAATTAGATTTGATTTATAATATGATCTTTTTGTATTGGTTAGAAAGGAATTTTATGGTTATTCTTTAGATTGTGATTTAATATGTGAAAGAACCCTGAGAAAAGGAATAATCTTAAATGTCAATATTGAGGATGTTAGATAATATGGATAAGGTTTAGATAATGATGTCTCAACATGTACGCTTAGAAATTAAGAAACGTATCCAGAGAATGAAAAATATTATGGAAGGAAAATATTAGGATTCTTGTGTTATGCATTAGGGTTTATTATCAAATGAAATGATCATGTTAGGAAAGTGATTGTATGTGTAGTTGGATTAGAAAAAGGAAAGTGTTGCTAATGGATTCGTGGATTTGTTTTTGGTGCTATGTGTAAGCTATGATGTAATGAAGGAATTATAAATGTGATTAGACCGTATTGCTAATAGGTAAATCATGCTAGATAGATAGTAAGTGACTTGTATATGATGTATGCCATGTACTTATATTAGAAGTAATGGATTTATATAGTTATATGTTTGTAAGTTAGTAAATGAACTTTACGATTGAAGGAATAGTGTGATGTTTTTCTTACTCATGATTAAGTAAAGAAATAAGGGAATTTAGTTTATCATGTGGATTGAAGAATGAATTATGATCTATAAATTATGAGTAGATAATCATAATAGATGGAATGAGATCATGTTAGTATTAGATATGATTGAAGTATGTTTAAATGGATTAGTAAGGATGGATTATACCCATGCATTAGGATTGCACTATTATGGAAAATGATAAGAGGATGTAGAAAGGAAATGATGGGTTAAAACACATTTAGATTTGGTGCATAAAATGAATGTATAAATATGGGCTTGTCTTACATTTCTAAGGAAGGAATGTAATATGTAGTAAAATGGTAGAATGACATGCATATCATGATGGATAGATAATTTGGTAGGTTGTATATCTCATGGTGAGGAAATGAATACATTGCATTAAATTAAGATGGAATGTGTTTATCATGTGAGTAGGATGTCATTATGGTGGTAAAATAAGTAATGATGTTGAAGTACCTTAGAGAGAGATTATTGATGTTATGTTATTTCCGCTTACATAATTAATGTAATGATGTGTATTCATAATGGTTATTGGTTAATGAATGTAAATAGATGGAGATGTTACGTGACACATTAGTTGTTAATAGATGTTAATAAATAAAAAAATAATCTCCATTATTGTGTTAGTAGTTTTAATTCCTCTAGGGTATTCTGGTGGGCATTACAAAGACTTTTTCTTGCTCATGCTTCACACAAGAACTACAAAATATATCAAATGGATGTTAAATGTGCATTTCTGAATGGAGATCTTGAAGAGAAAGTTTACATTGAGCAACTTGATGGATTTTCTTTATTATAAGAGAAGGACATGGTTTGCAGACTGAAGAAAGATTTATATGGACTAAAACAAGCCCCTGGAGCATGGTTGCTAGATTGGATAGATATCTTTCAAAACTTGGTTTTAGTAAAGGTAATGCTAATAGTAACTTATATTACAAAATTGAACATGATGATATAATGATTATTGAAGTCTTTGTGGATGATATCATTTTTGGAGGAGAAGAAGGTCTATGCATGGAATTTGCTAATCATATGAAGAATGAATTTGAAATGTCTATGATTGGTGAGATGAAATTTTTCTTAGGTTTGAATATTACTTAGATTGATAAAGGTATTTTCATTTGTCAAACTAAGTATGTGAAGGAGTTACTTAAGAAATTTGGACTTGAGAATTCTAAACCTGTCCGTACTCTTATGACAACCAGTTGCAAATTATCAAAGGATGATGAATCCCCTAAAGTGAATCCAAGTAGATAGAAATCAATGATTGGTGGCTGGTTGTACCTAACTCAAACTAGACCTGATATAATGAATGTTGTTTGTATTGATTCTATATTTCAGTCAAATCCTAGAGAAACTTATGATATTGTTGTCAAGAGGATATTCAGATATTTGGCAGGTACAATAGACTTTGGATTATGGTATCCAAAGAATGATGACTTCACATTATGTGCATATACAAATTCTGATTGGGCAGGAGATGTGGATGACCGAAAGAGCACTAATAGTGGTGCATACTTTCTTGGGAAGAAGTTGGTTTGATAGCTTAGTAAGAAACAATAATTCACTTCATTTTCTACTACTGAAGCAGAATATGTAGCAGTTGCTACCAACTATACTCAGATTTTATGGATGAAACAAATGTTAAAGGATATAAGGGTAAGTTATGATGAGCTTGATGTTATTCACTGTGATAATACTTCTACTATTGATATGTCAAATAATCTAGTATTTTATTTGAAATCAAAACACATTTCTATAAGGTATAATTTCTTGAAGGAAAATGTTGAAGCAAAGGAAGTCAGATTGGTTTATGTGCCTACTAAAGAACAGATTGCAGATATTCTAACAAAACCATTGCCTAAAGATTCTTTTGAATATCTTAGAGATCATTTGGGGGTTACCAACCCTCCAAAAGAGACTTAGAGATGCAGGGATGCATCAATCTGGTAAGCTTATCAGACATACTTTTCTAATCCGGGTTGATGAAGATGATGCTACTAATCAGGGGGAGTAGTTAGTTGTTTGGTTCAGTATTCTTGGTTTGGTATACATCCTTTGTCATTGATGTCAAAGGGGGAGAAGGTATTCATGTGAAAAACAATCAGATCTTTTGGGAGAAGGTGTTAATCTTAGGGGCAGTTATTTCAGATCAGTCTTTTCTCTTTTGGGGAGATTGGTGGCATTCCTTGGCACTTGGATGTTTTTCACATTCAGTGTTGTCATCAATGCCAAAGGGGAAGATTGTTGGCAATCTGCTGGATTTGGTTAAGTTTTTTCATTGATGTCAACATTGTATCCTGGTTGGAGACTATCCCAGTTAGTCTTTGTGATCTTCTTGGTTTTGGCTACGATTCTGATCCAATATGATCAGATCTCTGGAATTAGTTTTGGATGCTTATTTTGGATGGTTATATGCTTTCTATATTTTGTTGGTTCATGATTTGGTTATTTGGCTATTATCACTTTTGGTATTTACCGGTATCAATTAGCTTCTGGCTTTACTGGATAGCTTATAGCTTTCCCAGTTAGCTTTATCGGTAAGCATTATTTGGTGATTTGGTCAGTGGATTTTAGTCTAGCTTATGGAATCATTTTCTATCATGCTAAAGGTGCTTCTTGATCATGTTCTGAGTATTTGGTGACTTTGCATTGGATGGTGTGTTTCTATGATGGTCCTATTTGGATCCGGTTAAACTTTTTGTTATTTCACTAAGGGTTTCCACCAGTTGGTGAAGCATGTTGGATTTTGGTCTTAGCAGAATTTTCGATGGATATAATTGTTTGGATACTTCAATTAGGTCCATTCCACTCCATGCAAATCATAATATTTATCTAGTGGTATCATGTGATGTAATTTTTGTAATTATGGGTTTATAGGTTTAGGGTTTAGCCGACCTTGTCAATAAGGTTGATGATCTGTATTTATAGGTGACTTATTCATGTGATTGTCATGATATGGTTATGGGATGGTCATGTCTACATTATCAAAGTGAGGATTATTTGTGAATAGAGTCATATCATTCCAGTGAAGGTTGGAAAGGTTTTGTATTGCAGAGAAAATATCAATGCTTAACCGAAACTGTATCAAGCATTAGTAGATGCTACTTTCACAATTTATTTCTTTCCAGATTGTAGTCCGATGTTTATGTAAGTCAGTGAGACTTCCCTTTATGATGAGCAGTGTGCTCTAGGCTGTTGGGATTTCTACAAGTGTAGATCCTATTGTAATTGTTCATAATACTACTGCAGGGTATTCATCTGATTGTGGGTAGGGTTTCCCACCATGGTTTTTCCCTTTTCGGGTTTTCCACATCAAAATATTGGTGTTATGTGTGTTGTGATTTCATGTTATATCTTTCATTGTTTTGTGCTCCAGTATAAGGTTTATAATTGAATTAATTGCTATACTTGTGAGATAACTAATTTAGCCCCCCCCCCTCTCAGCTATCTCCCGGTATCAGTGCATTCCAACAATTGGTATCAGAGTTGTCTAAAAACTTTGGTGATATCTGTGTCTATGATAATTTATTTCCCATTGTCCATAGTGTCTTTTGTCACTGGTACCTGTTCAATCTTATCTCCATCCTTCTCCTTCTCCACCTTCTCTGCTTCTTCTCCTTTCTCAGCATCCTCTCCCTTTTCATCTGCAAGATCCTCATATGCCTTCTCAGATTCAACATTTATCACTGGAGGATTCTTATCATCTTGTACATTTGTCTGCAAATTCAGAGCGGAGGTATCATCTTGTGTATGCACTTCTAAAGGGGTGTCAACTTTTGTCGTATTTACTTCATACATTTTCTCTTCCAAAACTTCTTTCAAAATTGCTTTTGTCTCCTTAGCCACTTCATCATCTTTTTTGAGCATGATCTTAATAACTCTTTTTTTTCTTCTAAATCCGCTCTTAGCAATCTTAAGAAGTCTGTCAACTTCGCTCTTAGAAATCACAGAGCACAAATTAACCAATACATATTCTTTTATTCTCTCATCTTCTAAACTAGCCATATTCCTTTTGGCATCCAAAATTTCATATAAACTCTTCAAAATCGTTGATGATAATTTTCTATCAGTGCTTTGTTATATATATTCATGTACTTTATAGCAGCTTCCTCTATTGTTCTTTGATCATTCTCATCATAATTTTAATAATATTTAGATATATTCTTCAAATTTCCTTCCTTCACTGCTTCATCAACAATCTGACTAAGTGAACTGGGGGGCACAATAGTGTAGTTACCTTCTAGCTTCCCAGACTTCAGTGGTTCATCAAGCTCAGACTTGGGCTTCTTGCTAGTTCAAGATCTTCTGGATTTTTCAACAGCAACTTTAGTCTTTTTACTTGGCTAACCTTCACCGGATGGTGGCTTCCTGACTACCTTGGTAGAGGTAGCACTCTTCTTCACTTCCTTCACTACTTCATCAAATTTTGTCTCTTCCTCTGTAGTGGCTGCCACATAAACTCTCTTAGGCTTTCCTTTCTTCCTCTTCTCTTCTCTATTGGATGTTTTGGTTTGAGGTTTAGGTGGAGGGACATGCTTTTGTGCACCAGAGGAAAGTGTTGACTTTGTTTGCCTTGGCTTTGGAGGAGTCACTGGTTTAGTCTTCTTTGGTTGAACCATGTCCTCCTCTTTTAGGATATTCTTCTCTCTGGCCCTACAGACTATTTCCTTAGTGAGTTACCCTACTTCTTTCCTTACTATCTTCTGCATATTGGGCTTGGTAAATTGAGAATATAAACTAAAAAATTTCTCTTTATATGTCCCAAATCTCTCTTCCTTCTCATCCACTGGCTTGCTCAAAAGATGTTGAGCATACATGTAAAGAGTATTAGCATCAACTTCATACCCCATGGGTATGATCCAGAGTGTTCTCGGCTCAACAGCTTCCATTAGACATTAATCAATATCCACCATGAAGCATATGGTGTCCTCATACTTCTCCACAATCTCCTTTAGGATCTTTTCCCTACTCTGCATCATTTCTTGGAAGGATTTGAAGTAACCCCATAGGATAGCTTTATGTGCTTGAGCATCGTAATCCTTGTAAGGATTTCTTGATTTGCACTGTCATCGGTTTATCATATTCCTATTAAACTTTTCCTATACCAGGAATCTCATTCATGAAATAGAAGGCCAAATAGACAATCAAAGTACCAAACTTAAAGACAAGCTTCTTATCTTGCTTGATCTTCTTCAAATTGCTCATTAATTCACTTAGAAGTACTCCACACAAGTCATACAACTTGTCCTCCACAATTTTATATGCTGCATAAATTGTTGTACATAAGACTAAATTAGCTGTTAGAGTATTTGGGTATTTACTTGATTAATTAAACAATATTTGTTTAATTATTTAAGTTCCCTTTATCTCTTTTTCACTTAAGCTAACTTTAGATGCATAATAATTAATTCTTTTATTAATTATTATGTGCAAACCTAGGTTTTCCCTTTTAGGGTTTCTTGACCTATTAAAGGTTGAGTTCTTTCTTTTCATTGTAAGAAGAAGAAGAATTATTACATTACACTTTTGGTGAATATTGAGCTCTCTTTTTTAGCACATTTTCTGTGTATTTGTTTCTTCTATGATTTGCTTCCTTGCTTCTCCTTGTGACAGGTTTTTCAGCTTGCAGAGATCATTTGGGCTCCTGTGGTGTTTTATTTTCTCAACTCCAATATGGTATCAGAGCTTCAGATCTACAACTATCTATTCTTGTTTTGAGAATTTTTGCATTGGAAGCAGATCGGGGGTTTGTGCAGTTGTTTTTTTTCCATTTCTGGGGATAGCTGATTTTTTGGTACATTTTGGTGCCAAAAGAACCTCACAATTGGATTCAAAAGGTTGATTCCATGAGTTTTGATATATAATTTGCCTATTTTTGGTGATAGGGGTATCTAGGGCATGATTTTTTATTGGCACATTTTTTGAGGCACAGAAATCCATACGACTGTACCTACAAATGCGTCAGAAAATTTTCGTCGAAAAAAAAAAAAAAAGATTTTTTTTTTACCCTTTTTTATGCCCTAAAAGAGGTTTTTTTTATTTTGGTCGTAACTTGGTCATACGGAGGTGTTTTTCGACAAATCTTATATCGTCGGAAATCTCTTTCCAAGATCTATCCAGATCTAGAGGTTTGAACTTTTGATTTTTTTTTTTTGATAGTATTATTTTTTGTCAAAGCCAGAGGTTCTTTTTTGCACTCCAAGAGACGTAGAATGAGCATCCGAACTCCGTTTTTCGAAAAAATTATATTTTTGGAAAGCTTGTGTTGTTTAATTTCCAGACATATGAGTTTTATTTCTAGATTATGCTCCATACATATTTTATTCAGTTTTTTGCTTTTTAGCACTCTAGTGGATATCTTGGTTGTTTCAAGTCCTGGGATCTCTTATTTGGGTAGGATGTCTCTATTTTGGTTCTCGTTTCTATTTCTAGTCTTCTTATCATTGTAGCATTGTATTTATGCACACGCACTGAGATAAAGTGCCATCATGCATTGTTTACTTGGGATCATGCACATCTTGTGCCTTATTGTACATGCACTACTTATAAAGTGCCATGAGGGGGTTGATGTTTGCCTTGTTTGCCATCTACCGTTGTCCAGTGAGTGTTCCTTCCGCAACATTTGCCTCATGATGTGTGTCAAGTGAGTGTTCCTTCCATGACACTATGTACTTTCTCTGCGCACTTGATGTTCATGGTTCTTCGTCGTGCAGTTCTTGTTGGTCGTTCTTTTCAGTGCACCTATCCCTCTCCCTCTTTAGCATTATGGGGAGGTTTTTCCTGTTTGTTCTAATGCTTTTGTGGTTCAATTGATCAGCTCTTCAGGCTTTGGTGTTTTCATGCCATCTGTATTTTTCGATTTCAGTTGTTTGCCTTGTTTGCCTTCTGATTCGAGTAGTATCATTTGAGGGCACTCATACAGATTATAGTCTTCTCTACCTGGTCATGTTCTATTTCAGTGGAGGTTCTTCAGATCAGCAGTTATTCTTCGACAGAGTTTGCAGGTTCTTCATGCTTCAGTGGTGTTCTTTTCCATCTCTTTTTGGAGTAGAGTTTTTTTCCCATGTGGTTTTCTCTATTTCTCCAGTTCATAGAGATTTCATTGTATTTGGGTACTTGATCAGGCCTTATTGTCGGGACCCATCTTTATTGCTTTCAGTAGCTATTCTAGGTTTTAGCTTCTCCCTAAGTCTAGCTTAAGGGGGGGTGTTAGAGTATTCAGGTATTTAGTTGATTAATTAAACAATATTTGTTTAATTATTTAAGTTCCCTTTATCTCTTTTACACTTAAGCTAACTTTAGGTGCATAATAATTGATTCTTTTATTAATTATTATGTGCAAACCTAGGTTTTCCCTTTTAGGGTTTCTTGACCTATTAAAGGTCAAGTTCTTTCTTTTCATTGCAAGAAGAAGAAGAATTATTACATTACACTTTTGGTGAATACCGAGCTCTCTCTTTTTTAGCACATTTTCTGTGTATTTGTTTCTTCTGTGATTTTCTTCCTTGCTTCTCCTTGTAATAGGTTTTTCAGCTTGCAGAGATCATTTGGGCTCCTGTGGTGTTGTATTTTCTCAACTCCAATATTAGCTATGCTAGATTGATATACCTTATAGCTTATTACTATGGATGTGAATCTCACATCATACTCAATAATATCACTAATTGTCATCAATTTGTTGTCACGTTGAGAACCAGTTACCTCTGTTGTGTTCTTCACATTTCTAAGACCGGAGACTTCACTGGTTGCATTCAAACATGTTACCTCCTAGATAGAATTCTTATTAATCTTGAATGGTTTTTCTATCCATATCAATTCATCATGTACTCTGCTTATATTATACGTGTGGAGGGGAAAAGGCAAGATCGAGTGACTAGGACCTAATCTCACTTTGGCCAACACATTGGGAATACGAAAGAGCCTAGGGAGATAGCTCACTTTGGCTACTTCTTGTGAGAAATAGAGAGCCAAGGATTATTTATCTCTTAGGGTTTCTATTCCTCATGTTGTAAATGAAGGAAAGATGTGAAAGATTGATCAACTAGGCTAGGAGATGAATAATGAAGTATACATAAATTGAAATTGTGCAAACTTATAGATCTAAAAATGAGATACTGAAAGCAGAGAAGGGGGAAGAATTTTAAAGGTGTACCTGATGCTGAAAACTAAGCCAAACTGACTAGGACCAGAGCGCCATGCCCCTATCCCTAATGATTTGATAGAGAGCTACAACTGAAAGGATGCAAACTTTAGATCTTGAGCTTTCACCCTATTAAAAATCATTGAAATTGAGGGGGACCAGAGCACCATGCCCCCATCCTGGGTAGGACCAGGGTGCCACACCCATATCCTTGATGGATTTGGGGTAGTCTAAGGCCTTAGGACTGTCCTTGTGCCTTTTGTTGATCCGGGAAGCCTTCCAGGTACCTGTTTCTACACTTGCAAATAAAAAGAGAGGGTTTGGGTGGCTATGTAGGGTTTTGCCTTAGTCAAACCCTTGTTTTAGTGATTTCCACCTCAACAAATAGCCGATTTGTATAGTAAAGTAGTGTGTATAGGAATCTTGTCTGTGTGCAAGAGCCTAGGATGAATGTAAACAATCTAGAGCTACCCTAAAGAGTAAACCCTAAATGCTTGTAATTAAAAAAGTAAATGCTCTATATTAATGATGTAAAGTGATCTAAATAATGAATGTAAATATGAAAATTTATGTAATGAATCTCATGCAAAGACATGAAAACAACATGAAAGCATACCCAACTTTTAAGGGAGGGGTATAAGCCAATCGTCAGTCGATGATCTCCTATTATTCTTCAATGTCTTCAAGGATCCTAATTGATGATAAATGCTTGAAAAATACTTGATTAATGCTTGATTAATGTTGTTGAATGTTGTTTAAGACTCCACATAAGCTTCTCTTTCACTACATAGAAGGCTCCTTGTGGTTGCTAGCTCTTTTTGTCAAAAACTCCTTTTTTCGTAGATCTTAGTTCTTTCATCCCTTTAAATGAAGAAAGAGAGTTCTTATGTATGAAACCCTAGATCTTAATTTCATCTTTAGGCTGACCTAGTATTTGAATTTCCCACCAATATCTTGGGGCTAAGCATTATAATATCATAGAATTATGCTCCCGAAATTTCAAAAAAAATGTTGGGGACGAGGTGCACTTTGAACTCGGTCTGACCAACTTTTCACCAAATTTTTAGGGCCATTAGATATGATGATATTAGAGTGAATCCCAAAGTTGCAGCTGATTTTGATATGTTTTGATATGCGAAATCGGGCCTTAAAGGTCAAAATAAGACATAATTAGGGTTTATGATTTAATGATTAATTGGAGGAATAAAATAAAAAAGGGCACACTTAGGGTAAAGGGCCCAATTTTAAAACATGGGGAGTGATGAAATATGACTTTAGATTTAATTAAGTTAATTAATTAAATTCTCAAAGAGAAATTACAATGCAAGATGCAAACATACTAAGGCGGGTGCCAAACTAAGCATAGAATTGTACCACCCTAGCAAGGGTGTACAATTTACGACGCTACATTTATCCCCCAATTTAGTGGTCATATAACACTACATGAATATGCAAGCTAAAGTAAATAAAAGTAAACATTCAGGAAAAAGGATATATCCACAAGTTGTCAGATGAAGCCCCCAACGGTATCTGCAGTACACAGTTAGGAACCACACCCTACAAAACCACATGTTAGATAAAATCACAAAATCATCTAAATGCTTACTAAGGAAGGTGATGAAAATTAAAGGGTATCTATATGTCCCCCTTGTTTTGGATTACTAATTTTAGTGAGTTGAAATAGGGTATCATGTTTACCACATCGAATTGTGAAAGAAGATTGATAACAAATGCTCATAAGAAGATTTGATACAAGATCAAAAACTAATGGAGAATCATTTGGTAAGAAAGAGGACTAAACCTCAATTCCAACACAACAAAGAGTGTGAGGATTTGAGAGCTCTCTAACACAAGACGAAAGATTTAAATGGAAACAAATGCAAGAGATATAATCCAAAAATACAACTCCACAAAGGAAATTGGAAGAGAAGGGAGGATTGAAATGACATCAAAGAGATTATTTATAGCAACACTCTTCTAAAAGATGGAAAGAGATCCTCATCAGGGAAATGCATGTTCACAAAATAGAAGGGTTTATTATAAAAGATTCTACTCAATGAAGAAAAAGAAATTGATGAATAATAAAAGACTTCCAACACCAAGGAGGAGGTCCCAATTGAGGATATGTACTTAAGATCCCCATTAGGGATGCTTGTTCCAATATGAGAGAAGGAATTCAAGTATGAATACACCTCTACAATTATTAAGAAATCCTTATAGAAGACACTACTTCATAAAGGGGAAAATTTAATCTTAAGAAGGAAAGATGCTTGAAATCACTCTTGCCCCCAATATGTAGGGAGAAGAGATGAGATAGAAATAGGATATTATGTTGCTTCCAAAAGTATGATTGCACTTGAAATTGTACCATAATGAATGACAATGAGCCCCCAGTAAGTGAGCTACCAATGTCACATAATGATGAGCAACCTAATAGCCATTAATGTTATTTAAAGACATGATAGATTGAATGAGGTATTTGAATTTGACATGTTAAATGTTCTACTATAAGTGAGATTAAAAACATGTATAAGATGATGAATGTTAAAAGGTCTTTAGAAATAGAAAAGTTTATAGGAGAAGAATAGGTCACTAATTCATACTTTTCTTGCACACAAGAAATATTAGGAGAGGAAAAACTGTAATTCATTAGAGCCTTATTCCTAGAAAAAGGGATTTTAGAATTAGTAAAAGATAAAGTCTCATAAGTGGAATTAGAAATCTCTTGAGGAGATTCATAAAGATATTTGTTCACGACCAAGATTTCCTTATGAGGGGGATGAGTGTTGAAAGAAGTAGAAGATGATTTAATTGAGGTGATGTCACTATCACTACTAAATATAGCATTCACATTGAGAGATGGTCTTATAGATGCTTTGGTGGGCTTACAAGGATTATATCCAAGTCCAAATGAAGCTTCATGTGTTTTATGTTCTAATGGAACTTTAACTCCTTGTTCATTTATGCCACAACCATTGCCATCATAGCCACTCTTAGCTAAAATGTGAAAAGTAGGACCATAAAGGGATGCCAAATCAGAAAGAGATGGTTGCAGCTCATAGGTCTTAGTGCTATATGAATTAGAGGAAGGATTTGAAGAATTATTTGAATTATAACTAGCCACAAAATGGTTACTTAGTTGTTTAGACAAAGTGGGTTGCTCTTTAGGTTCCTCCTTAGATTTCTCCTTCTCAGTCTTAGATCCTTTCCAAGATACTCTATACTCTCCTATAGAAGTAGGGTTAAATTCTAGAGATCCCCAATCATCGTATGAGAGTAATTTTTTAGGTTAAAGGATATCTTTGGGAGGAGATTCTGATTGAGTATAAGAGCAAGGAGTACTAGAAGGAACAAGATCATTAAAGGGAATAGATGTGAATTGGGAGAAAAATGGGAAGTAGTTGAACAAGAAGATCCAAATTTTAATGGATCTTGAAGGTTGGTATCAGCTAACAAGGTGTATGTCTTGTTGTTGTAAATTAATTTGACTTGCCTATGCAAAGTTGAGGGGAAAAATCACATTCTATTCATCCACGATCTCCCTAATAGAAGGTTATATGTCAAATTAACAGGCATGACATGAAAAGGTATAGGTAAAGTAATAGGACCTATGCTAACAGGCAAGGTTATGATACCTAAATATTGTTTAGCAACATTATCAAAGCCTCAAATAGAAATAGAAGCAGGTTCAATGATAGAACAATCCACATTAATCTTATCCAATAAGTCCACATTGTAAACATTAAGGCTAGATCCATTGTCCACAAGTGTTTGTCTTATAGAAGTATCATTGATAATAACCACAATCATGAGAGGATCATATTGATGTTGGATTTCATGAGAAGGTAACTAATCTTGTGTGAATGCAATTTGAGCTTTGGGTTTGTTTGTAGGATCAATCAAAGAAGCCATTTTATTAGGTGTCACTGCAGGTGGGACATCTATGTTTTTCAAAGCATCTTGTAACATCCCATGATAATCAGGTGAAGTTTGAACCAACTCCCAAATGGAAATCTTGGTAGGAGTAGCTTTAAGTTGTTCAATGAGATCATACTCCTTACTAAGAGTCTGTGATATATAAGGTACTTGTGGAAGAGTAGGTTGAGAAGGAGGAAGTGAAGCTGGGGTAACTGGAAGAGGATTAGGTTGCCTATTGTTTCTTGTGTTGTTGGTATGAGCAACTGTATGATAACTCTCTTCAGTAATTTTCTTAGCATACTGATACGGGCTCTTAGTAGGATAACCTCCTTGCATAGTAATAATAGGTTTCTTAGGAGTTGAAAAAGAATCATTAGCATAACCACCTTGAACCACTAAGATAGGCTTACATTGAGGACTTTGAGAAGGACAAGCACCTTGAACTATGAAGAGGGGTTTATTAGGTGTTTCATTCACATGTATCAAATTGATTGAATATGGTTTAGGAATGTCCTTATGAATTTTAGAAGAACAATGGACAAGATTGTTGGAAGAATTGTTGATAGTCTCTTCTTGCACTAAAATGTTATCATGGATAAGATCATTTTAGGAGGTAGACTAGGAGTAGGCATTGATGTTTTAAAAGAAAGAGTATTAGTAGGAAAGGTCATATCATCCTTTATCATCAAAGGATCTACATGGGGAATAGACTCTCTAGGAGAAGGATCAACATTACTCTTTACAGTTTCACCTTTGAGAGGGAGATATTTGAAAGAGATGTTAACAATCTCTTCTTGAACTAAGGTATCCTTATGAGTAGAACCTAGTTGGGGAGAAGGAGATGCCTTACCTTTAGAGGAAAAATGATTGAGATTCATGGAAGGTGAGATGATATAAAGAGATTTTCTCTCATAGGGTAAATAATAATCAAAACCTTCTTTTAGTGGTTCATCCCAAATAGTGAGGTCTTTGATAAAAGTATTAGAAATATCTGGCACAAATATGTCCTTATTGTTATTTCCAATTTTGGGAGAAGGGATAACATTGTTCATTAATTATTCATCGTTAGGAAGGAGAGCATCACTACATGTATTTAAATCATCTTCTTGCCTCAAAATGTGTTCAATACGATCCTTAGGGGAGAGAGAACTAAGGAAATTGATTATGATTTCATATTCTTTTTATAAAGCATCTTTATGGGTAAGATAAGCTTCGGGGCAAGGAGAAGCATTTCCCATTAATGCATCATCTCTAGTGGGAATTTTGTTGAAGTCAAAAGAGGAAATGTCATCACTAGGAAAAGTAGGGATAATACCATCTTCTTGCACAAAATGATCCTCATGAGGGTAGTATTATTTAGGAGGGAGATGAACATATTTCTCCAAAGATTCATGCTTAGGAAGGAGATCTTTGAAAGAAGTTCTCATAACCTCTTATTGCACTAACATGCCCCCATTGGTAAGACCAAAATTAAGAGAAGATAAGTCAATATACATCAATAAATTTTTACTTAGAGAGGCATCATGTAAAGAGGTAAAGTAACACTAAGAAAGGTGTTTATGATATCATCCTCTTCCTCTAAGATAGCTAGATGGGAAGGATACATTTTAGGAGAATTGTCAAGATCACTCTTCAAATCTTCATCCTTAGAGCATGGGAGAGTTTTGAAGGGGTTTGTGACAACTCTTTTAGGCACTAAAATGTTGTCATATATAGGAGCAGGTTCTTTAAGAGATGGAAAAATTAAAGCAAGGGAAGCCAACCCATTATCACATTTATGAAATGAATGCATCATGACAACAATTTTCCTTTTTCAAATGATAACATATGCAAAATAGAAGGAAATGTTCAATTTTAACCAATGAAAGAACTCTAAATGTTGATTTAGAAAATTAAATTTATAAGTGAAATGTGTTCCTAATTCAGATCTAAAATTAATGATCCAAATTAAGCTACCCACAAGTTCAATTTTGAATTGAAAAAAAAATTAGGGCTTTAATAAAATTGACCTCTAAATTTTTGAAATTTGCAAGGAATTGAAACTTGTAAATGTAAATTTGAATTTTAAATAGAAAAAACACTTAGATCTAAGAGCATAAATCAGACTTAAAGAAGATTGGATTCACATCGGGTTCACCAAAATGTGGAGGGGAAAAAGCAAGATCGGGTGACTAGGACCTAATCCCTCTTTAGCCAAGACATTGGGAATACTAAAGAGCCTAGGGAGATAGCTCACTTTGGCTACTTCTTGTGAGAAAGAGAGATCCAAGGATTATCTCTTAGGGTTTCTATTCCTCTTGTCGTAAATGAAGAAAATATGTGAAAGATTGATCAACTAGGCTAGGAGATGAATAATGAAGTATACATAAACTAAAATTGTACAAACTTACAGATCTAAAACTGAGATACTAAAAGAAGAGAAGGGGGAAGAATTTTGGAGGTGTAGCTAATGCTAAAAACCAAGCCAAAATGACCAAGACCAAGGCACAATGCCTCTATCCCTGATGATTTAATAGAAAGCTACAACGGAAAGGCTACAAACCTGAGATCTTCAGGTTTCACCCTATTGAAAATCACTTAAATTGAGGGGGATCAGGACATCATGCCCCTATCCTGGGAAGGAATAGGGTGCCACACCCCTTTCCCTAATGGATTTGGGGCAGTCTAAGGCCTTAGGACTATCCTTGTGCCTTTTGCTGATCCGGGAAGCCTTCTGGGTACCTGTTTCTACACTTGCAATTGAAAAGAGAGGGTTTGGGTGGCTATGTAGGCTTTTCCCTTAGTCAAAACCCTATTTCAGTGATTTCCACACTCAACAAATAGTCGATTTGTATAGTAAAGTAGTGTGTGCAGGAATCTTGTGTGTGTAGGATGAATGTAAACAATCTAGAGCAGCCCTAAAGAATAAACCCTAAATGCTTGTAATTGACAAAGTAAATGCTCTAAATCAATAATCCAAAGTGATCTAAAGCATGAATTTAAATATGCAAATTTATGTAATTAATCTCATGCAAATACATGAAAACAACATGAAATCATACCCAACCACTAAGGGAGGGGTATAAGTCAATTGTCATTCGATGATCTCCTATTATTCTTCAAAGTCTTCAAGGCTCCTAATTGATGATGAATGCTTGAAAAATACTTAATGAATTCTTGATGAATGTTGTTGAATTTTGTTGAAGACTCCACATAAGCTTCTCTTTAACTACATAGAAGGCTCCTTGTGCTCGCTAACTCTATTCGCCCAAAACTCATTTTTTGTAGATCCTAGTTCTTTCATCCCTTCAAATGAGGAAAGAGAGTTCTTATGTATGAAACCCTAGATCTTAATTTTGTCTTTAGGCCGACCTAGTATTTGAATTTCTTACCAATCTCTTTGTGTTAAGCATTATAATATCATAGAATTATGCTCTCAAAATTTTGGGAAAAATGCCAGGGACCAAGTGCACTTTGCACCCGGTCCGACCAACTTTTTACCAAATTTTCAAGGCCGTTAGATATGATGATATTAGAGAAAATCCCAAAGTTACAACTGATTTTGAGATGTTTTGATATCCGAAATCGGGCCTTAAAAGTCAAAATAAGACATAATTAGGGTTTATGATTTAATGATTAATTGGAGGAACAAAATAAAAAGGGGCACACTTAGGGTAAAGGGCCCAATTTTATGATGTGGGGAGTGATGAAATATGACTTTATATTTAATTAAGTTAATTAATTAAATACTTAAAGGAAAATTACAATGCAAGATGCAAACACACTAAGGCAGGTGCTGAACTAAGCGTATAATTGTACCACCCTATTAAGGGTGTACAATTTATGATGCTACAATGCCTAACCCATTCGGGTTCATTGAAAACTGGAAAGTTCATGAACTGAATAAAACCCTTATCCTACAAAGATTTGACATCAGATTTCATATTGCCCATACTATCTATCATGTTCTTGGTGTGCAATGATAACATTTCTAGATTTCCAAGCTCCTCAATATTGCAGTGGATATATGCCCTAATATCCTCAACATACACTACATCATACGAAACATATGAGAATTCACCATTCAAATCATCTTCCACTGATTTGTATGGATGATTCTTGATCTTTGGCCTTGCCCTATCAGTTATCTCGACAAACAATGGAGTCACCACACCAAAACTAGATGATGCCATTAACAAATATAGGTTATGAAAAAATATCTTCGAACTGAGAAAATACCTTTTTGACTTCAACAATATGCAAGAAATCTTTGTTGAATCTTCACAAGCTCTGTTTCAGCTACACAAGTTTCTTTGCCACACTCTTCTTCTCTTTTGCTTCACACACAATGTAAAAAATGAATGTTAAAATTCCTTGAATACCTAACTTTAAGGTGCAATTGTAAAGCGGAAAAATCGAACCCTAGTTGTTCTCCCCTCCCCAACTCCAAGGAGAGAGAAGGGAGAGTCACTAGGGTTGATGGTTTTCACTTAGGAGAGACTTTACATTCAAAAGAGGGGTTGAAACCCACAAGATCCAATCCCACACAATGCAAGATTGGATTCTAAATGAGTTTCAAGGGTTGTGACATCAAGGATACCCTCTTTTGTAAAGAATGTAGATACAAAGATTGAACTAGGAATGCATGTAGAAGCAAGAAAGATTCGCTTATAAACAGAGATAGGGATATGGGATGAAGCTGTGGACCTAGAATTAGCAATAAAATGTCAAGACGGTGCTGTTCTGCAAATTTGAGCAAAAGTTGACAGGACGATGGCGCCCGGCGTGCACACAGTCCTCCGAAAAATCCGCGAAATGAAGGGGGATCTGTTCGTTTCTGCACAAGGATTCCAAATCTTCACTTACAGCCGCGTACCTTCAATCTACACATAGAAAAGAGAGGACGATTGGGGGGTTAGGGATGAGGGGTTTTCCTTTAGGTCAAACCCCGGTTTTGGAATTAACCAAGAAATGAGAATGCTGTAAATGTAAATGTTAGTAATGTAAACAAGTACTGATACCTTGTTGTAAGAATGTTTGTATTCTTACATGTGAAGGTGTAATGTATGTAGTATGTAATGTGTTGTAAGTGATCTCCTCTTCAATGGTTGAATCCTTGTCTTGAATGCAACACTTAGCCTTGAATGGAGACTTAGAATGATCAATTGCTTGAAGGAATGCTTGAATGCTTGAATGCTTGAATATCGTTTCTGCCTTTTTTCCATCTACCAAAATGGGAGAGGAAATGTAGTTTATATACTTGTCAATTAGGGCTGATAGACTGATTTTCCCGACCTTAGGCCAACCAGGAAATATTATTTTCCAATTTGCAAACATAAAGACTCGAGACCCAAAAGAGACCGGGCCCAAAAATAGGGCCAGGGACCAGGGCACTGGGCGCCATGGTCCTGGGGGACCAGGGCGCTGGACTCCCTAGTCCTGAAGGACCAGGGTGCTGGGTGCCATGGTCCCACCTTCCGAGACAGCCAAGGAGGATCAGGCCAGGGTGCTGAGAAATGCAATTTTTGATGTCATGAACAAGTTTTGGGGTCTCCATTCAGGTTCCGTGTTGCATCGCCATCGTGAAGACCCAAATGCAGTTGAAATTGCAAGTGTCACAATTTTAGGATGCTACATTTAGCCCCCAATTTAGCAGGAGTATAAGTGTACGCTCATACTTCCGATAAAGTACAAGTAAACAACATTGAAAAACTTTCACCACGTCAAGGAGGCAAGATACACCAAGCCCCCAGTGGACTAAGGATCTTACGACTTCGATTGACAAAGTAAAAGGGAAGTGTAGCATCCGAAAATTGTGACACTTGCAATTTCGACTGCATTTGGGTCTTCACGATGGCGATGCAACACGGAACCTGAATGGAGACCCCGAAACTTGTTCATGACATCAAAAACTGCATTTCTCAGCACCCTGGCCTATTCCTCCTTGCACCCCGCTGTCCCTGGAGGTGGGACCATGGTGCCCAGCGCCCTGGTCCTTCAGGACTAGGGTACCCAGTGCCCTAGTCCCCCAGGACCATGGCGCCCAGTGCCCTGGTCCCTGGCCCTATTTTTGGGCCCGGTCTCTTTTGGGTCTTGGGTCTTTATGATTGCAAATTGGAAAATAACATTTCCTGGTCGGCCTAAGGTCGGGAAAATCAGTCTATCAGCCCTAATTGACAAGTATATAAACTACATTTCCTCTCTCAAAAAGGAGGAGGACATATGTAGAAAAAGGCGAAAGCGATATTCAAATATTCAAGCATTCAAGCATTCAAACATTCTTTCAAGCAATTGATCATTCTAAGTCTCCATTCAAGGCAAAGTGTTACATTCAAGACAAGGATTCAACCATTGAAGAGGAGATCACATACAACATACAACATACTACATACATTACACCTTTGCATGTAAGAATACAAACATTCTTACAACAAGGTATCAGTACTTGTTTACATTACAAACATTTACATTTACAACATTCTCATTTCTTGGTTAATTCCAAAACCGGGGTTTGACCTAAAGGCAAACCCCTCATCCCTAACCCCCCAATCATCCTCTCTTTTCTGTGTGTAGGTTGCAGGTACGCGGCTGTAATTGAAGATCTGGAATCCTTGTGCAGAGACGAACAGATCCCCCTTCGTTTCGCGGATTTTTCGGAGGACCGTGTGCACGCCGGGCGCCATCGTCCTGTCAACTTTCGCTCAAATTTGCAGAATAGCATTGTCTCAACATTTTACTACTAATTCCAGGTCTGCAGCTTCATCCCATATCCCTATCTCTGTTTATAAGCAAATATTTCCTACTTTAAATGCATTCCTAGTTCAATCTTTCTATCTACATTTCTTTACAAAAGAGGGTATCCTTGATATCTTAACCCTTGAAACTCATCTAGAATCCAATCTTGCATTGCGTGGGATTGGATCTTGTGGGTTTCAACCCCTCTTTTGAATGTAAAGTCCCTCCTAAGTGAAAACCATCAACCCTAGTGACTCTCCCTTCTCTCTCCTCGGAGTTGGGGAGGGGGAGAACGACTAGGGTTCGATTTTTCCGCTTTACATTTTGGTGAACCCGACGTGAACATCCTCATTTTGATTATTCATGGTTAGATCTAAAAATTTTGCTTTCCTAATTATATTTCCATGTTTGATCTTTTGCAAATTTTAGAGGTTGATTGCATAAAAACCCTAAAATTTTCTTTTTAGTAATTAAACTTGTGAAATGTTTAATTGTTAATGCTTGTTTCAGATCTGCCCTTCTATTGCAAATTGTCAATTCATATTTGTGCTTTAATTCTGCAAATTAATTGGTTAAATGTCAAAACCCTAATTTTTAAGACCTTCTTGATTCAACCTTTGACTGATAATTTCACTGATCAAAACACCTCCAAATCGGCTGTAACTTTGGATTCCACAATAAAATCACAATATCTTTCATCCCTGAAAATTTGGAAAAAAGTTGCGAGGACCATGTGCACCCCGAGCGCAATCGTCCCCGACATTTTTTTTGAAATTTCGGGAGCTAGATCTTACTGTATTTTTCTGCTAAAATCCAGAATTTTGGCTGATTTTATCAATTTTAACACTTTCAAAATTAAAGTCAAAGTTGGTCTAGCGATTGCTTGGATTGAGGCTTATAATCATTCAAAAATCGTTGAAATTAAAATTCCTATCAAAATTGTGTTTCTTACAGTCCTAAATCTGAAAAGTGTGTTGGCATTCATTCGAAATTTCAGTGCTTTATTCAAATTTTTGCAATTTGTGACTTTTGAAATTAAGTGTTTAATTGTAACAACCTTGATTTCCACTTTCAAACTCGAATTTTGCATGAAATCGAGTCAACTTTTAAATTTCAAAACTTACATTGCTTTCAACATTCCCTCTAAAATCATAAAATTCAAAATTTCAGTTTCCCTCTCTTTTTCAAAATTCAAATTTTACATTTTTCAACAATCTTGGTAGGGTTCAATTTTGAGATTGCAACTTTAATTTGACCTATCTACAGATCATAAAATCACTCAATTTTTTCAGATTAGCTTTAAAATCATCATAACTTTCATCCCTGAAAATTTCAAAAAAATTTGCGAGGACCGTGTGCACTCCGTTCGCCACAGTCCTGGACATTTTTTCCGAAATTTCGGGAGATTGTCCTGATTGCATTTAACAGCTTAAATCTAGGAGATTGGCTGATTTTATTGAAATTTGCTACCTCTAAAATTCAAAATCTTCTCTCTTTCTTTAGTGCATGAGTTTTACAACAATAAGCCCTACTTACACTATTCCCGTTAGACGAAGCCTTAGAATTAGGTCTTTCCAAGGTATAATTACCGAGGAGATGGAACCTAATTTGAATGGCATTTTTAACGAGGACATGGGTAATTCCTCTAATCCTCTTAATGATGAAGAAGCTCTCCATGAGGTTTCTATAGAACAACTTTCAAAATTGGATAACCAATTTGATGATTTTCGACAATGGATGTCTCAAGAATACCCCGATAGTCAAGCTCTTTCATTAATTGAGGGTCTAAAACGTATGGTTCAAAGTGATAAGAATGGAATTGATATTTTGCGTGGTATTGCACACATTGTGGATCCGAATGTGATGCCTATGAAAATTTGTGCCGAAACCTAAGGTTATACACAACCTCCTACTCAAGTTAATCATTCTATTCCTTTGACAACTCCCATTGCTAGTATACCTACTTTTACATCAAACATAATGACTACTTCAACACAAGACATTCCACCTATGATCACCAGTCATGGGGGCAATCCCTCTTCTTCAATTAACCCTCTTCCTTCATTCAATCCGACTTCTTCATTCATTCCTTCAACAAGTGTTCCTATTATATCTCCACAAATGAACATGACGCAAGGGGGCAATTCATTTAACCATTCCATTCCTCCTTGTAGTGTTCCTCCTTTCCAATCATCTCCTATGACCAACTATCATAGTGTCCCACCACCTTACTCTCTACCTTCTTTCAATAACATAACACATCCATCACAATCTAACACGTCTAATATGAACTCTTTGACTGAAGCGACCATTAACAATCTTGCACAAACTGTCTCTTCTTTACAGCAACAAATTGCCTCTATGAATCAATCTAAGTTTAGTGTGCCCACATTTGATGTTGTGAGCCCACTTTCTCTCAACATTGTTTGAGCTATCCCCCCTAAACATGTTGAAATTCCGCATTTGGAGCTTTATAATGGTAAGGGTGATCCTCTAACACATGTTAAGACATTTCAAACAATATGTACTGATTTTGCTTATGACCAAAGGTTGCTTGCAAAACTGTTCACTAGAACATTAAGAGACAAAGCCCTACAATGGTATTGCTCATTGCCTTCCTATTCTATTTCTTCTTTCAAACAACTTGCAAATGCTTTCATTCAACAATTTCAAAACAATATATGTCCTAAAGTTACTTTGATTGATTTAATGCATTGCAAACAAGGTGTTAAAGAAAAAGTGACTAATTTCATTGGTAGATATAAGCATTTGTATGCTCAAATTTCTTTTCCTGTACCTGACAATGACATCCAAAGAATCTTTATTTCTAATTTACAAAAAGATATTAGAGAAAAACTCCTGTTTTCTGAGTTTACTTCTTTCCAATAGTTGTGCGCAACTCTTCACCATTATCAACTGACTGTGAGTCAAATGGAACAAGCAAATCCTATGGCTCCGAGTGATAAGGGTGATAGTAGTCAACAACCATTTGGGAAGTTTAAACCGAACAGAGAGTCCATTAAATTCAATGAAAACATCATCAACAACAATGTGAATGCAGCATCAGGTGTGCCTCCTATTTCTAAGTTTTTCAAGAAAGAAAGAAAGTTCACTCCTTTGAATGAATCATTGCATAGTATTATGAATAAGTTATTGGAACAAAATGTGCTTACTCTTCCTCCTATAAGGCAAATAGATCCTGCAAAGATTAATTCACCCTATTTTGATAACAAATCTTTTTGTCAATTTCATCATCATCCTGGGCATGATACTGAAAAATGTTTTGCTTTAAAGGGTAAAATTCAAGATTTGATTGATAATAATACTATCTCTGTTTCTGGTGTGAATGATAAAGGCAACACATCTGTAGCTCCTCCTAACCAAAATCTTAAGATTTTTACTGATCCATTGCCTTCTCATACCTCTAATGCGATTGATACTACTGATTCCTCTGTCTCACCTGATGATCTTGTGTCTATGACTCCTAATGTGATTAACTTTGTGGAGCAGCAGAAAATCCCTAAAGAACCTTCCATCACATTTGATTCCAGTGAAACTATCAGGGCACCTAATGGTCCTTTATATATAGTTACAAAAGTCAAGAATACACCTTGTCGTGGAGTGCTTATTGATCCTTCTTGTATGGTTAATGTCATTACTGAAGAATTTCTTTTTACTTTGCAATTGAATCAAGTGATCTATGATGAAACAAATGTGGTTGTGAAATTATTTGATGCATTTTCTTCTCCTGCAATTGGTTCTATTACATTACCTATTGAGGTCCATAACAAATCGCTTGATGTGGACTTTTCTATTATTCCATCATCTGAACAATTTTGTGTGAAGCTAGGCTATCCTTGGCTATCTTCCATGAAAGCTATTGCTTCTCCTAGTCACAAGTGTTTGAAATTTCCCCATAATGGTGAAGTTGTTACTGTTAATCATAGTCTCTTTAAACCAGCTGAAAGAACTTCTAGCGTTCCTATTGATTATTTTTGGCCTAAACAATTCCAATCTCTTCCTCCGTGAAGTGATCATCTTTTCAAATCTTATAAAAAGTGGAAAAAAGATATGATCCTATCTCTAAGTGAACCTAGAACACCCAAACTTGACATTCCTATCATTCTTGAGAAGGAAGTTCTTCCTTTGAAAGATAAAACTAATGTCTTTCCTCAAGAAGATTCCCAACCCATCCCTATGGATGTGACTATGCCTATGATTAATAAACTTTCTAAAGGTAGACCTATACCTCCTCGTCATGATGGGCTTGGTCTCCTTCCTAAACCAAATATTCCTCCCTTATATGGAGCAGTTCCTCCTCCTTTCTCTTATGGAGAGAAGAGACCTTCCTCTTCTCCTATTATTCAACCTAAGAGACCACAACCTAAACACCCAAGTGATAAGGATGAGAACATTCCTCCTCCTCAATCTTCTCAACTTGCTACTAAGACTAGACGAAATCGTTCTGCACGTGAACGCTGACGAAAGCGTCGTCTTAGAGCTCAGGCAGCCGCTTCTCAAATTTTGCAATCCCCAAAAATGCCTTCAGTCAATATTATTCCATTTTCTCCTCAGCCAACGATTGAGCCGAAATCTCCTAAACATAAGATGCATGATGGTCTTGATCCTGTGCGAGTTAAAGATCCTATTTTTATAAATCTTGATGATGATATAGATGAAAATGTTATTCATGATGAAAATGTTATTCCTGTTCATTCTGATAGTGAATATGAATATGTTGATGTTGATAACCATTTATCTAACACATTTTCTAAAGCACTTATCCTAGCTCCTAGACAAGAACAACATGGCTCGGAACATGAACATAGCCCTTGTTTGGATCTTGTGATAGCTCCATCTGTTGTGTTGGATGTTCCTCCTCTAGCGTGTTTCCTACCTTCCCGAAATATTGATTAGCAAGATCGGGGGGTAGATGACGTGCTAGACTAGTTCATTAGCATAGCAGATTCTCTCCTCCTCTCTTTTGTTACTTCTTCTATGTGTTACTCTCATTCTTCTATTTGTTGTCCTTAGTGTTGTCTACTTGAGGATGATGCAAAGCATTGAGATCTCTTTTGGTCTCTCTCATGTTGACTCAAAAGACACGTGTGTTCCCTTCTTCTAGGTGACCTTCCTTGATTGGGGAATGAAGAACAATTATGCATACATACATATGATATACATGAATTATCATACAGCATACTGACCCCGAGGAAAGCGAAGTCACCTTGTGCTTTGTGTTTTGTGTCTATTATCCTTGGGCTTATCTCACACTTGGGGGCTAAATCCTTGTGATAATGTGCTCCTTTCTCATTCTTATATGTATCACTACCTAAAAGCAATCACCCCCGATGAGGCGTGTGCGATCGCTTTAACGTAGGGGGGCATACATCTCGTCCATATCTTTTCAAGATACTTGAAAATTTCTTGACAAATTTAGCTTTGCCTTGAAAATTTTTGATATCTTTCTTGCATGACTCATAGTGAGGGATCCTTACTACTGATAGTCATGGTTCTCCCTCGTGATCTTCCCTTTTACCTTGTCAATCGAAGTCGTAAGATCCTTAGTCCACTAGGGGCTTGGTGTATCTTGCCTCCTTGATGTGGTGAAAGTTTTTCAATGTCATTTCCTTGTACTTTACTGGAAGTATGAGCGTATGCTTATACTCCCGCTAAAGTGGGGGCTAAATGTAGCATCCTAAAATTGCGACACTTGCAATTTCGACTGCATTTGGGTCTTCACGATGGCGATGCAACACGGAACTTGAATGGAGACCCCAAAACTTGTTCATGACATCAAAAACTGCATTTCTCAGCACCCTGGCCTGTTCCTCCTTGCACCCCACTGTCCCTGGAGGTGGGACCATCGCGCCCAGCACCCTGGTCCTTTAGGACTAGGGCGCCCAGCACCCTGGTCCCCCAGGACCATGGCGCCCAGCGCCCTGGTCCCTGGCCCTATTTTTGGGTCCGGTCTCTTTTGGGTCTCGGTTCTTTATGATTGCAAATTGGAAAATAACATTTCCTGGTCAGCCTAAGGTCAGGAAAATCAGTCTATCAGCCCTAATTGACAAGTATATAAACTACTTTTCCTCTCTCAAAAAGGAGGAGGACATATGTAGAAAAAGGCGAAAGCGATATTCAAACATTCAAGCATTCAAGCATTCAAACATTCTTTCAAGCAATTGATCATTCTAAGTCTCCATTCAAGGCAAAGTGTTGCATTCAAGACAAGGATTCAACCATTGAAGAGGAGATCACATACAACATACAACATACTACATACATTACACCTTCACATGTAAGAATACAAATATTCTTACAACAAGGTATCAGTACTTGTTTACATTACAAACATTTACATTTACAGCATTCTCATTTCTTGGTTAATTCCAAAACCGGGGTTTGACCTAAAGGCAAACCCCTCATCCCTAACCCCCCAATCGTCCTCTCTTTTCTGTGTGTAGGTTGCAGGTACGCCGGGCACCATCATCCTGTCAACTTTTGCTCAAATTTGCAGAACAACACCGTCTCGACATTTTACTGCTAATTCTAGGTCTGCATCTTCATCCCATATCCCTATCTCTATTTATAAGCGAATATTTCCTACTTTACATACATTCCTAGTTCAATCTTTCTATCTACATTTATTTACAAAAGAGGGTATCCTTGATATCTTAACCCTTGAAACTCATCTAGAATCCAATCTTGCATTGCGTGGGATTGGATCTTATGGGTTTCAACCCCTCTTTTGAATGTAAAGTCCCTCCTAAGTGAAAACCATCAACCCTAGTGACTCTCCCTTCTCTCTCCTCGGAGTTGGGGAGGGGAGAACGACTAGGGTTTGATTTTTCCGCTTTACAGGAAGATCACGAGGGAGAACCATGACTGTCAGTAGTAAGGTTCCCTCACTATGAGTCATGCAAGAAAGATATCAAAAATTTTCAAGGCAAAGCTAAATTTGTCAAGAAATTTTCAAGTATCTTGAAAAGATATGAATAGGGATGTATGCCCCCCTACGTTAAAGCGATCGCACACGCCTCACCGGGGGTGATTGCTTTAAGGTAGTGATACATATAAGAGATGAGAAAGGAGCACGTTATCACAAGGATTTAGCCCCCAAGTGTGAAATAAGCCCAAGGATAATAGACACAAAACACAAAGCACAAGGTGACTTCGCTTTCCTCGGGGTCAGTATGCTGTATGATAATTCATGTATATCATGTGTATGTATGCATAATTGTTCTTCAGTCCCGAATCAAGGAAGGTCACCTAGAAGAAGGGAACACATGTGTCTTTTGAGTCAACATGAGAGAGACCAAAAGAGATCTCAATGCTTTGCATCGTCCTCAAGTAGACAACACTAAGGACAACAAATAGAAGAATGAGAATAACACATAGAAGAAGTAACAAAAGAGATCAAGAGAGGAGGAGAGAGTCTGCTATGCTAATGAAACTAGTCTAGCACGTCATCTAC
Source organism: Cryptomeria japonica (assembly GCF_030272615.1). Lineage (NCBI taxonomy): Eukaryota > Viridiplantae > Streptophyta > Pinopsida > Cupressales > Cupressaceae > Cryptomeria > Cryptomeria japonica. The sequence goes on from NC_081411.1 coordinate 530,148,705, forward strand.
CCCCCGATCTTACTGATCAATATTTCGGGAAGGTAGGAAACACACTAGAGGAGGAACATCCAACACAGCAGATGGAGCTATCACAAGATCCAAACAAGGGCTATGTTCATGTTCCGAGCCACGTTGTTCTTGTCTAGGAGCTAGGATAAGTGCTTTAGAAAATTCGTTAGATAAATGGTTATCAACATCAACATATTCATATTCACTATTAGAAGAAAGAGGAGTAACATTTTCATCATGAATAACATTTTCATCTATATCATCATCAAGATTATAAAAATAGGATCTTTAACTCGCACAGGATCAAGACCATCATGCATCTTATGTTTAGGAGATTTTGGCTCAATTGTCGGCTGAGGAGAAAATGGAATAATACTAGCTGAAGGTGTTTTTGGGGATTGCAAAGTTTGAGAAGCAGCTGCCTGAGCTCTAAGACAATGCTTTCGTCGGCGTTCACGTGCAGAACGATTTCATCTAGTCTTAGTAGGAATTTGTGAAGAATGAGGAGGAGGAATGTTCTCATCCTTTTCACTTGGGTGTTTAGGTTGTGGTCTCTTAGGTTTAATAATAGGAGAAGAGGAAGGTCTCTTCTCTCCATAAGAGGAAGGAGGATGAAATACTCCATATAAGGGAGGAATATTTGGTTTAGGAAGGAGACCAAGTCCATCATGATGAGGAGGGATAGGTCTACTTTTAGGAAGTTTATTAGATATAGGCATAGTCACATTCATAGGAATGGGTTGGGAATCTTCTTGAGGAAAGACATTAGTTTTATCTTTCAAAGGAAGAACTTCCTTCTCAAGAACGATAGGAATGTCAAGTTTGGGTGTTCTAGGTTCACTTAGAGATAGGATCATATCTTTTTTCCACCTTTGATAAGATTTGAAAAGATGATCACTTCGCGGAGGAAGAGATTGGAATTGTTTAGGCCAAAAGTAATCAATAGGAACACTAGAAGTTCTTTCAGCTGGTTTAAAGAGACTATGATTGACAGTAACAACTTCACCATTATGGGGAAATTTCAAGCACTTGTGAATAGGAGAAGCAATAGCTTTCATAGAAGATAGCCAAGGATAGCCTAGCTTCACACGAAATTGTTCAGATGATGGAATAATAGCAAAGCTCATATCAAGGGATTTGTTATGGACCTCAATGGGTAATGTAATAGAACCAATTGCAGGAGAAGAAAATGCATCAAATAGTTTCACAACCACATTTGTTTCATCATAGATCACTTGATTCAATTGCAAAGTAAAAAGAAATTCTTCAGTAATGATATTAACCATACAAGAAGGATCAATAAGCACTCCACGGCAAGGTGTATTCTTGACTTTTGCAACTATACATAAAGGACCATCAGGTGCCCTGATAGTTTCACTGGAATCAAATGTGATGCAAGGTTCTTTAGGAATTTTCTGCTGCTCCACAAAGTTAATCACATTAGGAGTCATAGACACAAGATCATTAGGTGAGACAGAGGAATCAGTAGTATCAATCGCATTAGAGGTATGAGAAGGCAATGGATCAGTAAAAATCTAAAGATTTTGGTTAGGAGGAGCTACAGATGCGTTGCCTTTATCATTCACACCAGAAATAGAGATAGTATTATTATCAATCAAATCTTGAATTTTACCCTTTAAAGCAAAACATTTTTCAGTATCATGCCCAGGATGACGATGAAATTGACAAAAAGATTTGTTATCAAAATAGGGTGAATTAATCTTTGCAGGATCTATTTGCCTTATAGGAGGGAGAGTGAGCACATTTTGTTCCAATAACTTATTCATAATACTATGCAATGATTCATTCAAAGGAGTGAACTTTCTTTCTTTCTTGAAAAACTTAGAAATAGGAGGCACACCTGATGCTGCATTTACATTGTTGTTGATAATGTTTTCATTGAATTTAATGGACTCTCTATTTGGTTTAAACTTCCCAAATGGTTGTTGACTACTATCACCCTTATCACTCAGAGCCATAGGATTTGCTTGTTCCATTTGACTCACAGTCAGTTGATAATTGTGAAGAGTTGCGCACAACTATTGGAAAGAAGTAAACTCAGAAAACAAGAGTTTTTCTCTAATATCTTTTTGTAAATTAGAAATAAAGATTCTTTGAATATCATTGTCAGGTACTGGAAAAGAAATTTGAGCATACAAATGCTTATATCTACCAATGAAATCAGTCACTTTTTCTTTAACACCTTGTTTACAATGCATTAAATCAATCAAAGTAACTTTAGGACATATATTGTTTTGAAATTGTTGAATAAAAGCATTTGCAAGTTGTTCGAAAGAAGTAATAGAATAAGAAGGCAACGAGCAATACCATTGTAGGGCTTTATCTCTTAATGTTCTAGTAAACAGTTTTGCAAGCAACCTTTGGTCATAAGCAAAATCAGTACATATTGTTTAAAAGGTCTTAACATGTGCTAGAGGATCACCCTTACCATTATAAAGCTCCAAATGTGGAATTTCAACATGTTTAGGGGGAATAGCTCGAACAATGTCAAGAGAATGTGGGCTCGCAACATCAAATGTGGGCACACTAAACTTAGATTGATTCATAGAGGCAATTTGTTGTTGTAAAGAAGAGACAGTTTGTGCAAGATTGTTAATGGTCGCTTCAGTCGAAGAGTTCATATTAGACGTGTTAGATTGTGATGGAGGTGTTATGTTATTGAAAGAAGGTAGAGAGTAAGGTGGTGGGACACTATGATAGTTAGTCATAGGAGATGATTGGAAAGGAGGAACACTACAAGGAGGAATGGAATGATTAAACGAGTTGCCCCCTTGCGTCATGTTCATTTGTGGTGATATAATAGGAACACTTATTGAAGGAATGAATGAATAATTTGGATTGAATGAAGGAAGAGGATTGATTGAAGAAGAAGGATTGCCCCCATGACTAGTGATCATAGGTGGAATGTCTTGTATTGAAGTAGTCATTATGTTTGATGTAAAAGTAGGTATACTAGCAATAGGAGTTGTCAAAGGAATAGAATGATTAACTTGAGTAGGAGGTTGTTTATAACCTAATGTTTCGGCACAACTCTTCATAGGAATCACATTCGAATCCACTATGTGTGCAATACCATGCAAAATATCAATTCCATTCTTATCACTTTGAACCATACGTTTTAGACCCTCAATTAATGAAAGAGCTTCGCTATCGGGGTATTCTTGAGACATCCATTGTCGAAAATCATCAAATTGGTTATCCAATTTTGAAAGTTGTTCTACAGAAACCTCATGGAGAGCTTCTTCATCATTAAGAGGATTAGAGGAATTACCCATGTCCTCGTTATAAAGGCCATTCAAATTAGGTTCCATCTCCTTAGTAATTACACCTTCGAAGGACTTAATTCTAAGGCTTCGTCTAACGGGAATAGTGTAGGTAGGGCTTATTGTTGTAAAACTCATGCACTAAAGAAAGAGAGAAGATTTTGAATTTTAGAGGTAGCAAATTTCAATAAAACCAGCCAATCTCCTAGATTTAAGCTGTTAAATGCAATTAGGACAATCTCCTAAAATTTCGGAAAAAATGTCCGGGACCGTGGTGAATAGAGTGCACACGGTCCTCGCAACTTTTTTCAAAATTTTCAGCGATGAAAGTTATGATGATTTTAAAGCTAATCTGAAAAAATTGAGTGACTTTACGATCTGTAGATAGGCCAAATTAAAGTTGCAATCTCAAAATTGAACCCTACCAAGATTGTTGAAAAATGTAAAATTTTGAATTTTGAAAAAGAGGGGGAAACTGAAATTCTGAATTTTATGATTTTAGAAGGAACACTGAAAGCAATGCAGGCTTTGAAATTTAAAAGTTGACTCGATTTCATGCAAAATTCAATTTTGAAAGTGGAAATCAGAGTTGTTGCAATTAAACACTTAATTTCAAAAGTCACAAATTGTAAAAATTTGAATAAAGCACTGAAATTTCGAATGAATGCTAACACACTTTTCAGATTTAGGACAGTAAGGAACACAATTTTGATACAAATTTCAATTTCAACAATTTTTGAATGATTAGAAACCTCAATCCAAGCAATCGCTAGACCAACTTTGACTTTAATTTTGAAGGTGTTAAAATTGATAAAATCAGCCAAAATTATGGATTTTAGCAGAAAAATACAGTAAGATCTATCTCCCAAAATTTCGGAAAAAATGTCGGGGACGATGGCGCTCGGGGTGCACACAGTCCTCGCAACTTTTTTCCAAATTTTCAGGGATGAAAGATATTGTGATTTTATTGCGGAATCCAAAGTTACAGCCGATTTAGAGATGTTTTGATCAGTGAAATTATCAGTCAAAGGTTGAATCAAGAAGGTTTTAAAAATTAGGGTTTTGACATTTAACCACTTAATTTTCAGAATTAAAGCACAAATATGAATTGACAATTTGCAATAGAAGGGTAGATCTAAAACAAGCATTAACAATTAAACATTTCACAAGTTTAATTACTAAAAAGAAATTTTTAGGGTTTTTATGCAATTAGCCTCTAAAATTTGCAAAAGATCAAACATGAAAAATGTAATTAAGGAAGCAAATTTTCAGATCTAACCATGAATAATCAGAATGAGGATGTTCACGTCAGGTTCACCAAAATGTAAAGCAGAAAAATCGAACCCTAGTTGTTCTCCCCTCCCCAACTCCAAGGAGAGAGAAGGGAGAGTCACTAGGGTTGATGGTTTTCACTTAGGAGAGACTTTACATTCAAAAGAGGGGTTGAAACCCATAAGATCCAATCCCACACAATGCAAGATTGGATTCTAAATGAGTTTCAAGAGTTGTGACATCAAGGATACCCTCTTTTGTAAAGAATGTAGATAGAAAGATTGAACTAGGAATGCATGTAGAAGAAAGAAAGATTCTCTTATAAACAGAGATAGGGATATGGGATGAAGCTACGGACCTGGAATTAGCAGTAAAATGTCAAGACGGTGCTGTTCTGCAAATTTGAGTGAAAGTTGACGGGACGATGGCGCCCGGCGTGCACACGATCCTCCGAAAAATCCACGAAACGAAGGGGGATCTATTCATCTCTGCACAAGGATTCCAGATCTTGAATTACAGCCGCGTACCTACAACCTACAGATAGAAAAGAGAGGATGATTGGGGGGTTAGGGATGAGGGGTTTGCCTTTAGGTCAAACCCCGATTTTGGAATCAACCAAGAAATGAGAATGTTGTAAATGTAAATGTTTGTAATGTAAACAAGTTCTGATACCTTGTTGTAAGAATGTTTGTATTCTTACATGCGAAGGTGTAATGTATGTAGTATGTAATGTGTTGTAAGTGATCTCCTCTTCAATGGTTGAATCCTTGTCTTGAATGCAACACTTAGCCTTGAATGGAGACTTAGAATGATCAATTGCTTGAAGGAATGCTTGAATGCTTGAATGCTTGAATATCGTTTCTGCCTTTTTTCCATCTACCAAAATGGGAGAGGAAATGTAGTTTATATACTTGTCAATTAGGGCTGATAGACTGATTTTCCTGACCTTAGGCCAACCAGGAAATATTATTTTCCAATTTGCAAACATAAAGACCCGAGACCCAAAAGAGACCGGGCCCAAAAATAGGGCCAGGGACCAGGGTGCTGGGCGCCATGGTCCTGGGGGACCAAGGCACTAGGCGCCCTAGTCTTGAAGGACCAAGGTGCTGGGCACCATGGTCCCACCTCCCGGGACAGTAGGGTGCAAGGAGGATCAGGCCAAGGTGCTGAGAAATGCAGTTTTTGATGTCATGAACAAGTTTCAGGGTCTCCATTTAGGTTCCATGTTGCATCGCCATCGTGAAGACCCAAATGCAGTCGAAATTGCAAGTGTCACAATTTTAGGATGCTACAGCAATAAATGCTCAACCCTAAAGTTCTTTCGGATGCCCTAAATCTCATGGACATTGTACCGAAGCATCAAAATAGCATCAAATATTTTGGATATCTTTCAAGATCATCTGCACAACCATTTACAATCATCTACAACCATTTACAGCTGGTTACTGATCTCAGAAAGGGGGTTTTAAGGATCTGCATGAAAAATTTCCCCCTAAGGCCAAGTGCCTTAGTTTCCGGATGAAGATCCAACACCGAAATTAGGCGTGGATCCATTTGTTGTATTTGAACCTTCTTTTTTAACCCACATCTTCTTGTGCCACTCTTTTATCTCTTCAACCTTTTCTTTGCCCTTTTCATCTTCTTTGTTCTTGTTTACTGGAGTATTCTTGCTCTTGCTTCTACAAAATTTTGCAATATGATTCAATTTGCTGAAAGCATAACAAGAAATGTTGTTTCTCTGATTAGGCCTAAAACTACCTTGATTTACCTTTGATTTTCATTGGTTAGGAATATGTCCAAATCTTCCACAAGGATAGAATTTTATATTTCTCCTATTTACCATACTTCTACATTTAACTGACTTATGACCATATTTATTGCAATTGAAACATTGTCCAAAGAATGATGAATTATTATGATTAGCTCTATTTCTAGATTGACTTTCCATATGACCAAATCTATTGCAAACATTTACCATTGAATTTATAAGCATTAGACTGTCTTACTGGAGGTCGCTTGTTCTTTTGATGATTTCTTTGATCAAATCTAGAGCTTTCTCCTTTCTCAAATCCAAGTCCTCCCATATCACCTTTGTTCTTCTGACTTTTCAGTATCTCATCCAGCTTAGCTGCTAGAATTGAATTTCTCTTTGTACTCATTAGCAGTGGTAAGTTCATCTCTAAGAATCATGATCTATCTTTCGATCTTTTGCTCATTATTTTGGGACTATTTCAATTCAAGCTTTCAGTAGATCATTTTCATGATTAAATCTACAACATTCATCATATCTATCCTTCAATGACTGAGTCAGACTTTCTTCATTCTTCTTCCTATCTTCATTCTTCTTCCTATCTTCAATCTCCTTTGTCAGCTTCATCTCAATGGATTGCATTTCATTCTTTAGGACTGCATTATCTCTAGCAAGTTTTTTACATTCATCTGTCTTGTCTTGATTATCAATGCATTGCTCTTCTTTCTCCTTGAGTGTGTCCATTAGCTCCTTTCTCTTCTCTCTAGATGTGTTCACTTGATCTTTCAATGACAATTAAATTTTTTGCATCACTCAAATTTCTTCTTAGATCACTTGCTTCTTTCCTTGCTACATCTAGGTCTTCAAGTGCCATAATAAGTTGTCTCTGCAAACCAGAGTCCATTGATTCAATCTTTCAGATCTTCCTCAAGCTGGTAGGCTTCCTCAAAGGAACTAATCTCTAATACCAATTGTTGGAATCAATGAACACTGAGAGGGGGGTTGAATAAATGTTCTACAATTAACAACTTTCTTAACCCGATTCTTAAACCACCAGATGCAAATGAATAAAAGCAAAGTGTAGAAACAAAATACAAACAAGCACAAAACAATAACACCAGAATTTTTATGTGGAAACCTAGAAAGGGAAAAACCACAGTGGGATTGAGACCCACAATATTATAATATTGTGCTTTGGATTATAATAATATTACAAGAGGGGAATGCACATGCATTCAGGCACACTGTATAGAGCTCACTGCTCAATTACAAAAGAGAGCTACAACTTGGAGGAAGGCTCATTGCCTTACAAATTATTACAAATGATAACAAGAATGATGGAACTGAAGTGTAGCATCTACAAATGCCAAATTGTAGTTCCGGTTAAGCACAAAAGATCTTGTTCCACTGTTTTGTCTCTTTACTCTATTTTGTTGCTCTGTCGTATACCTGAGCACAAAAAATTTCAATTACAGACACAAAAATTTGTACAATTTCTCATACAGTCGTTGTACACTCACATCTCATACCAAACTACTCAAATGAATCAATCTTACATATCCACGCCAACAAATTAAATCAATTCCCATGTTGGCCTACAAAAACCACATAACACACAACATGAAACATGTAACCATAAGTCATCTCAATCCAATTACCAATCCATATGAAAGCATAAATGAATTGATAATAAGCTTCCCACACATTGACTCATCCACCTCAAACTCAAAATAAATCACCAAAATCATCCCAAAGATTCTGCACAACATGTTACACCAAAATAACTTTTTTCTTCCTAAATTACTAGATACTGGATCTTTAATATTGCATGAGAGTCAATACTGGAGGCTAGGATTGAAAAATAAGTTGTTTCTAATATCCAAACAACTACCTCTTTCACCACAATCAAAACTATGCAACCAAAATGGAGATATACACAATGTACCTATACTCTATATTCTACCTTTGAGAATTAGGCATAAATGAATACCAAACTTCTGGTAGAACAAATCTACATATACCGGATGTGATCTCTGATCTGATTTTCCATCAATGACAACCTCAGAACAATCTTCAAGCATTTAACTCAACCAGTATAGTGTCACTTACCAATAGATAGTGCTTGAAGGTGGATGTGAATTGAATGTACTGGATGTCAAAATGAACTAGAGAAATGCTCTTCTATAGGGTTATCAAGGTATTTCCCCAATTAGGCCAACCTACAATGGTAGAATTGATACATGATGATCCAAAATCAACAAGGTGTAAATGTGCACCAGGATTTTCAAATTTTGGCCTATTTTGGGAGGACAAGAGTGCCTTAGGCACCACTATCCTATGACAAGGGCATAGTAGGCACCATTGTCCACCAAAAAAATAGTGAACAAGGTAGAGATAGGGTGCACATAGACTAAGGCAAAGGTTCAAACTACCATTTGAATCAATGACATCAATTTCAAGGTAAAATACTAGAAATAGGCTTGGATGAGAGATAAAATGGGTCACACTAAGGCAAGGGCACCGAAAAAGTGGTATAAATTGTATTGGGTTATAATTTATGATGGTACAAGAGGAGACAAAGAGGTGAGGGTGAGAGAGAATAGGAGGAGAGAGTTCATAAAGGGACAGGGGTAAGTGGGGAGGGAGAGAGATGGAGAGGGAGGGAGACAACTAGATAGGGTATAGAAAGAGATGTGAGATACGTAGAAGGGGAGAGAGAAATGAGAGACCTATATAGGGAGAGAGAAGGGTGAGACATATGGAGGAGGATAGAGAGAGGTAGATAATTAGATATGGATGGAGAGCTAGAGAGGTGGAGAGTGAGAGAGGGAGAAACTTAAATATGATAGAGAGAGGGGGGGAAAGGGGAGGGAGTGACCTAGAGAGCCGAGGGAGGGAGAAGAGGGGATGGAGGGAGTGAGAGACCTAGGGAAGTAGGAGATAAAGAGGTGAGGGGATAAAGAGAAAGAGAGGGAAGAGAAGAGGAGAGTTCGTAGAGGGATAGGGGAGAGGTGGGAGTGATAGAGATTTGGAGAGAGAACTATAGATAAGACATAGAGAAAGATGAGAGACCAACAAGGGAAGAGAGGTAAGAGAGAGGGATGAGATAGATCAAGGGGGATAGAGAGAGGTGGGTAATTAGATTAGAATGGAGAGGTAGAGTGACAGAGAGGTGACAACCTACACAATGGATAGATAATAAGAGTTAGTGGGGAATGGAGAGAGAAATGGGAGTAAAGAGGGAGTGGGAGATAAAGAGGGGGAGTAGATACACATAAAGGGAGTGAGAGACAAAGGGAAGGAGGAGATAGAGAGAAGTGAAGAGAAGGAGATAATCATAAAGGGAAGGGGGGTGGGGGAGGGAGCTTGATCAAGAGAGGGGATATATAGATAGTTGAGAGACCTTTAGAAGACAGAGAGATGAGAGACCTATATGGGAGAGAGAGGGGTGAGATAAATGGAGAGGGATAGAGAGAGGTGGGTAATGATAAATGGATGGAGAGGTTGAGAGGTGGAGAGGAGGGAGGGAGAAACCTAGAGAGAGAGGTTATGACCTAGGCAATGGAGAGAGAAATTGGGGTAAGGAGAGAGGGGGAAGATAGAGATGGATAGAATAATAAAGTGAGGAAGTTGAGACCTATTAGCCTCTAGTTATTTTTCAAAGATACCTGCCCCTATCCCAAAAGAAATTGATTTATCTTGTCATTTTTTTTCTTTTACCAACTAAACCTTATCGGTAAAACCTTAATATACCAAAACCTTGTGTTGGGGTCGTCATGTTCCGATTTCACCCGATGTTACGATAATTGAAGAGAAGTCGATGTTCATTGGGTGATAACAAGAAGCCCACATCAACCTCATTTCCTATTTTAACCCGATGCTCGATGTAGACACCTGAAAATGTCTCATTGATCATGTACTAATTATTCGTCTAAATTGGTTAAATAATTATTTAATTAAGTTAATTAATCTTATTCTTCTAATTTCATATTTCATCATCATCTTACTAGTTATTTCTATTTCATCTATTATCATTTAATCATTTTCTAATGTTAATTAAATATTTATTATTTAATTAATTGTTCTGATTAATTCCCCAATTTAAATAATCTTTATTATTTAATTAAATTCAATTTCTAAATAATTAAATAGTTTCTTTAAATTATTTAATTAACTAATTAATTCTTCTAATTTCATATTTCTACTAATTTCATTTAATTTCATAATTCTTCTAATTTCTAATACATGTGCATGATTTCAAAAATCAAATTGGAAATCAAAGTCAAGTTCTAAATATATTCAAGTATCAAATTGAATTAAAAATAAATTCAATATTGAATTAAATCTCATGCAAAGATTAAATTTAAAATCAAAGTCAAAGATCAAGCACATGCTAAATTAATTAATTAATTCAATTATCTCTTCAATTCCCATTTCTATCTTTTAGTTAGCTTTTTCTAAATAAAGCTCTCAATCAGCTTTCAATCGGTTAACTATCTCCTCCTCTTTATTTCCTCCAATCATTCTTTTCCATCTTTCAATCAGCTTTTTCTCAATCAGTTGACTTATTTTATCTATTCAATTTATCCTATTTCACCTCCAAATCAGTAGTTCAACTATCAATCAGCATGTGAACTCACCTGAGTTCCACCTCTTGATCAATTTGTTCTACCTTTCATTCAATTCTCATCCAATTATCTATAAATTGAGCATTCAATATCCATTTTCAAGGATCACTCTAAATCATGAACTTCGAATCTTGTGTCATTTGTAGGTTGCCAGCACAATATCTGAGAGCCACTATACCACAAAGAGAAGAAGAACAATGGAAGCTATATGCAGTCATGGATTAGGGAGTTTTTATTGATAGATTTTATATTCCTATTGTTTGATTGTGTTATTTCATTGGTTTATTTAGAATTCTTTGATTAGATAGGGATTCTTGATTTCCCTCTGTTTCTAGTTGATTTGATTTGATGAATTTTACATACGAAATTTTGGTGAACCTGACATGAACTAACAACAATTTAACCTTATTTTTCTTCTATGTGATTTTGCAGATCGTACAAATTTTTTTAAATTTTTTGTAGGTTTGTACGGATTTGCAGAGCAAATTAAGAATCACACAATCACACTTACATCATCACACAAACGCATAGACAGACTTACATAATCGATCATATAGGGTCACACATTCATGTGGAACCCATCACGCAAAATCCCTTACAGGATCATGTAATCGTTCTATTAAGATCACACATTCGCCAAGAATATTGTTGTTCTATTTATTTATATTTTCTTGTTTTTTGTTCTCTGTTTTGTCAAATTTTGTATGAATTAGGTAAATCTTAATATGGTTTACATTTATGCATGCTTAATTATGACATTTTATGGCATGTAAGGTACACTTCATAATTTCAGATGCCAAGAGGACAAAGGAACAAAGAAGACAAGCCAAATGCTATCAGCAAATTCTCAAAGCAGAAAAGAAGATACAAGATCTAGAAGATCAACCAGCCATCGACAGATATAATAGCCTAATTCTCTCTTATAGAGTGAAATATGATTTGCTTAACATAGAATGGATGATGAGAGATCTTGCTAGGGCATCACAATCGATTTTGCAGGTTCCAGATTAAAATTAGATTTCTTTTTATTTTATTTTTGTTTGGTCTGTGTGTGTATCACATAAACACTCTGTTAGGATCATGCAATTGATATGTCAAAATTACGTAATCACCTTGACAGAATCACACAATTATGGAGACGGGATCACACATTCGTTCAATTGATAATTCGGTTTTCTATTTTTTGTTGATTTTCATGGGTTACTGATTATCTGTTTGTAGCCTATGGCGAATTTACAGAGAAGATCAGATTATTACTAAATCATACACACTCATGTTCTCACACTTCAATTTTTGGGATTAAAATAAACAATGGTTAAAATGGACATGCATGTTATAACACTTCAGTTTTGGGTTTAAAATAAACAATGGTTAAAATGGACATGCATGTTATAACACTTCAGTTTTGGGTTTAAAATAAACAATGGTTAAAATGGACATGCATGTTATAACACTTTAGTTTTGGGTTTAAAATAAACAATGGTTAAAATTGACATGCATGCATTCACATTTCAGTTTGGTGTTTTAAAATTGACATGCACGTGCATATCTCACACCTAAATTTGGGTTTTTAAAATGAACGTGAATCAGGCTTCTCATAGATTAACTCACATTTCATTTTATTAAGGGAAATAATTTTTATTGTGTTTGGGGTGCACCTACTATTGCATTAACTACCTTTCCACCCACCTTCGGGGTCTTGGGAGAAAGGCAGAAGGTGATAACAACACCCAAATTTTTTATTTTAGTAGTGGGGGGTATCTTTGACTAGGGATTTCATCACCCCACAAAGGTACTTCGAATTGGGATGTGTTAGGGATATCATCTCTCCCAGCATACTCTCAAGTGGGTTTTTTGAGCCACTATATAAATATAATGGTCAGGCGGCTAGAGTGTTGAGTGAATTCAACGTATGTGGGGGCCTTTCCTGCACCAATAAGCTCAACTGAAATCTTAAGTGGCTTGCTCTGAGAATCCATCAGTGGATCGGGACCCTTCAAAATTTTACAATAAGAACCAACTTAGTAGCCCAAATCCTACATTCAATGATTCTAGGAGTGTGGATCGTACCCCATAGATTCCCTTCATGTACCTTGCATTATGAGACACAAATCCCTTGGTGATAAGATCTTCAGATCTTCAGGGTAAGAGAGACTCGCATGCCTAAGAAGTGTGTGTCGTGGAGTGGAGCTAGTGCTGCCAGACTCTCTAGCTGTTCGTCTTGTTTCAGTATTTTGTAAGGGCCTCATTTGAATGGTTTCCACTTTCTAGCCTAAGATTGTATTTTGTGTTTTTTTATGTATCGTTGTATCAGACTAGTATTGAGTCAGTTATTTGGGCTATTTCAGACCCTATCCTACGTATCTCTAAGTTTTCAGAATTGGTTAGAACGCAGTTCAGTCAGCTATACTTGTCTTAAAACAACTATTCTCAGATTTGGAAAATGACAAAGTTGTCCTACACACAGAATTAATGAGAATAAATTCCATCTTGAAACATCAGATAGTCATACAAACTCAAAATTTCATGTACTTCTAACCATAGGTAGTGCTTGCATAGTCCTCATTTATGTCCTTATTATCATCCTTAGTCCTTACATAGTCCTTTCATAGTCATTGCATAGTCCTCATTTACGTCCTCATTATCATATTTAGTCCTTGCATAGTCCTTGCATAGTCCTCATTTACATCCTTATTATTGTCCTTAGTCCTTGCATAGTCTTCATTTATGTCCTCACTATCATCCTTAGATTTAAGTCCTTGTCTAGACCTCATATAAGTTTTTCTTAGTCCATCATCATTTGCATAATCATCCTAGAAATTCATAGCATGCATCCTAATGGGTCTCCCAAGTGATGGTTTTCTCCCCTTCGAGCAACCTAATCTAGTGCCAAACGGCGGTCAACGAGAGATTATTGATGGTTTAGGTAACCTGGCCTGGAGATTAAAGAGAAACGCACCTCAGTATATAGGAGTCGAGTACAAGCTAAATATAAATTGCACGTAGAATTGATAGAGAAATTGTTGTAGAACATCTAAGAGAAGAGCTTGAAAAACTTGCGTTGCAAAAATCTTGAAATACTCAACAAGGCTCACATCAAAATCCTCAATAGAGAGTCTGGTCTAGTGTTGCATATTCCATTTTTAGGTATAGAGTCTTACATAGTTTTTGTCTTGCATTAGATTCTAAACCATCCTCATATGGAAGTCTTAAATGCCCGTCACAAGGTCACAAAAGGCAAAAAGTAAGATGGACCCAAACAACCACCTGCTAGTAAATCCAACTTGGAACATGGACATATCAACTAGTCAATGGTCAAATTCTCAAGAAATGCCCACAATACATGAACTACAAAAAAATTTAACACGCGAAGAGATTGAATCAACTCAACAAGACCCACATGTCCTTATGATCTTAGATTCTCTTATACATAATGATAGGGACAAATATCTCTCATTGTTATTACAAAATGGGGCCAAATTACCTGAAGATTTTTATATCACAAAAATCTTACCACTAGTAAATACTGTAGGTCAAAATAATAGTCAAATACCACACATGACACAAACGCAAGTGACGACCTCAAGTTTTCCTTAGAATGCACCAACATCATCTATACAAACAAATGTGAGTTCAAACATGAATTCTCAATCAAGTGCATCATCTTCAACAATAAACATTAGCACACCAACACAGGCTATACCAATAATGTCAAGTGTCTCAGCACCTATTCAAACACAAGTTCCTCATACAACAAGTGCAACGCAACCTCTGGTTTCCTATTCCATAGGATGAACATACAGTCATCGGAACACAAACCTAGGTTCTCCTAATACAACAAAAACAACTCAGTCAAATGTGGGTTCACATATTGCTTATTTCACAGTACCTAGTGGAACTCATAACACACGGAATTATAATTATGGTACATTTCAACAACCTCCTAGTTATACTACCATGAATCCTTTTGTGGGAAATATACATGCGCAAAGTGTACCTCTAACTCAAACAGATATTCTATTCCAACAAGTACAAAATCTACAAAAAAAGATGACAACTATGCAAACCGGTAATGATAAAAAGAGCTACATAATGCAGGACTTACATCCTTATCCTTTTGATCACACATTATACATGTCATCTTTCCCACTACATTTTGAAACACCAAAATTTGATAGATATCGAGGGAAAGGTGATCCTAGAGATCACATCAGAGAGTTTTTTATGACATGTATAGAGGTTGCAACTAAAGACACTTATCCAATGAGAATGTTTCCTAAAAGTCTGGGAGGCTCAGCCTTGGAGTGGTTTTCATAGTTACCACCAACTATCACATCATGGGGTGAATTAGCTGAACACTTCATTGCTAACTTCTTGCATAAAATTAAAACCCCAGTCACTTTGATGGACTTATGTGCCACAAAACAATATGAGAATGAAACATTCGCATCCTTCATACAATGATGGAGAGCTCTCTATAGGAGATGCAAGACCATTATTCCAGAAATAGAGCAAGTTGACATGTTCACATAAAACTTAATCCCTAAGATCAAATACCCGATATAAATGCAATATTTAACCACGTTTAAACAAATCACTAAAAATTCCCTAAAGTGTGAGAAAGGACTATTAGAACAAGGTCTCATAAAATATGGCAATAACAACAAAAATGATAAATCTAAATTTTGGTCGAAAAACAAAAATGTGACCAACAATGGTGTTGTAGATGCCCGTACAGTGAATAGAACTCAACTAGTTTTGTCGTTACAAGGTCCAAGTCAATCATTTAGTCCACACATAGAGAATAACATTGTATCGACAAATGTAAATGTTGCACAAACTATGAACACAAAATTTCCAAGGGTAAATGCTCCAAAAAGGAATGACACACCTCTAGGGGAACCTATTGAATCAACATTTAAAAAATTGATATAGACAAACATGATCACTTTTCCAGAAGTAAGAGTATATGAACTAGGTCCTCTTAAACCTACATGGTGGAATGATAGTGATTTATGTGAATATCATCATACTAAAGGTCACAAAATTGCAAGTTGCTATAAATTGAAAAACTTGATCCAAGACATGATCGATCAAGGTGACATCACGATTGATACCAACAAAACTTCAGAAAACACGAATCATATCATCTTTAAGGATCCATTTGTCAAAAATGAAAATGGGAAGGCATCTACATCAGGAACACAATATAATACAACTAACTATACAAAAGTCTCATACGACTATACTATTCATGCCATTAGCTTAGGAGATGTAGTAAAAGATGATTCACAAGAAGCACTTGATAATGATGAGCAATATCAAGAAACTTACAATGATGATAACCAAATTCGCATGCTGTCAGAAGCACCAAAATATGATGAAGACAAAAAAATTTGTCTCATGGATTGGGGGCAGGAAGAACCATTTCATTCAAGATGGTTTGAAGATGAACTTATAGCACATGTCATGGATGTCAAACTTACACATGATGACTATAGGGAGGGATATGACATAAACCTTGATAACACTGAATATGTTACAGATAGTTCCTTCACAAGAGATGATACAATGGCTACAATCATGATAACTCCCAGAGACAAAGACTATGCAGTAGTTACTCGTAGATCTAAAGTAACTTTACAAGGAGCACCATCAAACCTACCACCAATGGTAGGGACCTATAATGTTGTTGAGAAACTCAAGAAAATCCTGACACATATATCACTCTTTGAACTATTGAGTATATCACCAACTCATAAAGATATCCTGGACAAAGCACTTCAAGATTCAGTAGTAGAAAAAAATATAGATGAAAATTCCTTCCAATCCATGGTGGGGAATTTGGCATAGGGTACCCGCATTGCATTCACAAAATAGGATGTTCCTAGTGATAGACTTCTCTATAATGGCCCGCTACAGCTAGAAGCTTACATACATAAGAGAAGAATCAGAAGAGTACTTATAGATGGAGGAGCCGGTCTCAACATTTGTACATTAAAGCTAGTTAAGGCATTGGGATATTCTGAGCTTCATATTGATCCTTCAAAGAGAATAAACATCAAAGCATATGATGATAAAGAGCATCCCTCAAAAGGTATAGTTGCGCTACCAGTGCAAGTAGGACCTATAAAAATAGAGGTTGATTTCCAAGTGTTGGATAGAGAACTAGGGTACAACATGTTATTGGGCCGCCCATCGATTCACACCATGCAAGATGTACCATCAACATTTCATCAATGTGTCAAATTCCCATACAATGGCATTGAAATCACCATAAAGGGTGATCCAAATCCATTCCAACACTGTAATCACCTAAAGGAAAGTATAGATAACCAGGTACTAATTAATCAAGCAACACCTCTCACTACACAAATGGAGTCATTAACAATCACAGAAACACAAAAGAATGCGCCTACAACGTCTTCTTTGTAGATAAAAGATATTGGTTGTGGAGAATACTCTATTTCAAGTACCTCAAATGGAAAATAGTTATCTTTGTCTCCTAGTTCTTTTGGGAAACCTCAAAACATGGTAATGAAATAGGACAAAGGAAAAGAAATAGTCAGATACTCAAATTCATGCTCTTTCATTAGGTGGAGAGATTTACAAGAAGAATCTCTGAATGAAGATGTCAATTACTAAATATATAGAGAAGAAGACAACATGACAATACCAAGGTTACCTTTAGATGAGTATGGTAATAGATTCAAGATGCTAGAAAAACATGGGTATGATGGTACCACAGGCCTGGGATTACAAAAGCAAGGAAGATTAGAACCCGTTGTACCAAATGACAATCCAAAGAATCAAGGGTTAGGATATAAACATGTACCATATATAACGAAAGAAAGACAATGCACACTAGATATACTAAATAGACCAAGGCTACCGTTAGAGTACATATCTCAAAGGCAGTTGTCAACATGAGTGTTTCCCTCTTCATCTCAGACAAGAAAGAAAGTACCAACATCTCCTAGTACAAAATATGATGGTGAAGATATGAGACAACTTCTACAAGAACCAGCACTGAGTCACCCAACAATATAGTATCTAAAACCACCACACAAGAAAATATGGCAATAGACACAGGCTTAGCACCAGCAAATGAGCCTAACCCCTAGTTATTGTCAACACTTCTGCCAAGAGAAACAACTCAAGTTCCACCCAATGAATTAGATGAAGAGAGACTACAATGACTTATACTAGGTTTAAGAAGGGTAACACCCATACAAAGGAGACATGCCAATCTACAACAAAATCAGAGACAAGAACAAGAGGAGATAAGTGATACAACCTCGGAAGCTGAAACATACATAGAAAGTCAGACAAATTCTCATGACTATGAATTCCTATTTGATCATGATTCCATCCCACGATGAACAATTGACATGATAAGGTATCACATATCACCTATAGATGATGAAAATATACCAGGTCACTCAAATAATTTGGTATTCATGTTATCAGAATCTGTTACAACAAAACGAGTAATGAATTACCCCTTGTACACTCACATTTGATTGATTGGGGATGAGAAGTAAAACCAACTCTAGATTGGTTTGAGAATGATGAAGCCATTGCAGAATTCCTTGGTGTTAGAGAAGGATTTCCACAAGGTGATCACAAGGTAGTATTTTCTATAGACCTGGATAGAACAACATACTTTGGAGAGGCAGGCACCTTAGTATCAGAAGATAGAACAACATACTTTGGAGAGGCAGGCACCTTAGTATCAGAAGATATGGATCAAAGTAATCACAGTGGAAAGAGTGAGTTAGACAACCTCCCTATTGAAAAAGAGAATTCAACATTACTCATGGAAGAAACTGAAGAAGTAAATATAGCAAAAGGAGAAGTTGTGCATAATATCCACTTAGAAAAATTATTAAACCAGGAAGAAAAGGACAAATTCATACAATTTTTCAAACAACGTCCTATCAATTTTTCTTGGTCCTATGTGGATATGCTAGGCTTAGATCCAAATTTGGTGTTACATCTACCATTGCTACCGGGAATTAAATCGTACAAACAAAAGATAAGAAAGATGCATCCATAGATTGCATTACCGGTCAAACTAGAACTCCAAAAGCTTCTCGATGTGGGCTTTATTTGACCTATTGACTATGCAGAATGGATATCCAATCTAGTACATGTGACTAAGACCATTGAGGGTATAAGAATCTATACCAAATTTCAAGATCTAAATAAAGAATGTCCTAAGGATGATTTTCCATTACCCAACATAGACATGATAGTTGACTTAACTACTGGGAATGAAATGCTTTCATTAATGGATGGTTTCTTGGGATACAACCAAATTAGGATTGTACCGGAAGATCAACACAAGACAATATTTACCTATCCATGGGGAACATATTGTTGGAACGTCATGTTGTTTGGCCTTAAGAATGCAGGAGAAACATATCAAAGGGCTATGACAACACTATTTCATGACATGATCCACAATATCATGGAAGATTATGTGGATGATCTACTGGCTAAATCACAGACAAGAAAAGGTCATCTTGAAGTCCTTGCAAAGATATTTGATCAATTAGAGTAGTAAAATGTCAAGATAAACCCAAAAAAGTGTGTGTTTGGTGTAACATCAGTCAAACTTTTAGGATTTATTGTATCTAACAGAGGAATTGAAGTAGATCCTGCAAAGGTCAAGGCAATCATGGATATTCCACCTCCATCAACACTTAAGTAGCTAAGAGGGTTATAAGGAAGACTACAGTCCATAAGGAGGTTCATAGCACAACTAGCAGATAAATGCAATCTGTTCTAGTATTTACTCAGAAAAGGAGTTAACTTCAAATGGACAAAACAATGCCAAGAAGCTTTCCAAGCTTTAAAATATTATCTTCTGATTACTCCAGTGTTAGTTCCACCTACTCCAAGAAAACCCCTATTACTATATATATCAGCAACAAACTCATCTTTAGGAGCCTTGTTGGCACAACATGATGATCAAGAAAAAGAAAGAGAAATCTACTATATAAGTAGAACCTTGATTGGATATGAGCTAAATTACACTCCTATAGAACGAGCATGTCTAGTAGTGATTTTTGCATCTCGAAAACTTAGACATTATATCTGAGTCATAAAATACAACTCATTGCACGCTTTGATCCACTCAAATACTTGCTAAGAAGAGAAACATTAATTGGAAGATTGGCTAAGTGGGTCATGATTTTGAGTGAGTTTGATATAGAGTATGTGGACAGAAAAGTGATCAAAGGACAAATTATAGCATATCAGTTAGCAGAGGCTCCCTTGCAAGACAGTCACCCGCTACTAATAGACTTTCCTGATGAATCTATGTTTACATTGACAACATCTACCATGTGGAAATTATACTTTGATGGGTCATATACAAATCATGGAGTTGGAGCTGGGATTCTTTTCATCACCCCTCAAGGTGATTCTATCCCTAAGTCATTTAGAATAAATTTCTCCTGTATAAACAATATAGCTAAATATGAAGCTCTCATCATAGGACTTCGTACCGTCGTACAATGGAGGATAAAAGAATTGCAGGTCTACGAAGACTCACAATTAATTATAAATCAAGTCAATGATGACTACAAAACAAGAGATGATAAATTGTTGCCTTATAAACAAATGGTAGAAGATTACAAAGAACATTTCAGTAACATCACTTTTGAGCAGATTCCAAGGATACAAAACAAGGCAGCTGACACCATGGCTATAGTAGGGTCTCTACTAAATATACCTAATAATGAAACTCAGTTTGAGTTTATTGTAGAATAGTTGATGATACTGACATATGAGATTCCCTCATCAGAATATATGTGTACAATTGTGGGTCCTGAATCTTTTGGCAATATGAAGGAATTGATTATGTGTTGCATTGATGTTTTGTCATTGATGTCAATACTAGCTATTACCGGCAAACATGTTTGGGTTATCGGTAGAAGAACCAGTGTTACTGGCAGAAGGGACTATCAATTGGATACAACCGACATGTTTGGATCAATGGAATTTATTTGGTTTGATGTGTTGTATGTTTATGGAGTATGTTTTGGACAGTTGGTATTGACTTAGTGATTGGATGCTATCATACATTCTAGTAAGCCTATACCAGTAATGGTTTAGGGCTTTACTGATAGAGCTTTTTTTGAGAATGTTTGATAGGATGCATAAGTGGTGTTGGTGCAGATTCTAGATGGAACTCAGGATGCTAAAGATGATCTTTGTTCATGCCTCGACTGATTGGAGACATCATTTTGGCATGGTGGACCCAAATTAGGTTCAGTTTCTATTTAGGTTATGGACCGGTATCATGTAACATGTTCCCTACATGTTACCGAGATGATTTATGGATTGGTTAATGTTGTTTTGGTCTAAAGCCAACATGGCATATCATTGTAATATGGATGTATGTAATGATCTTATTGTAATATCTTTTAGGTGGCCGACCTAATTGGTTTAGGCCTTAGGGTTTATATAAATTGATGTAAGATCTCATTGTAGATCATGGGAATGGGAAAAAGATAGTGGTAGTGGAATGTAATATCATTCAGGCAGAGGATTTGGTCGATCATTGAAGATCAAATTGGGTTAATGTAAGAGGTCAAAGGCCTCCGGTATTGAGCTTAACCAGGATTGTAATCAAGCATGGTAGATACTATCATTGGTAGTTCATTCTTCTAGATTGTTGTCCAATTATATTGAGGTGGTTATAACCTCTCTGTAGTAAGTGTGACTCCTTTGTAATGAGTAGTACGCTCTAGGCAGTGTGCCTTCCTGTATGTGCAGGCCCCTTATTGTATCACATACTTTCTACAAAAGTATTATCTAACTATGGGTAGGCTTCCCACCATAGTTTTTCCCTTTAGTTGTTTTTCCACATACAAATCATGGTGTTATGTGGTATGGTTGCATTGTGTTAAATCTCTGTTTCATTCTTAAGTTTTATTGCTTACTAGTATCTGTTTTCTGCTATTCCCTTATTCATGTTTATGTGTTCCAGTTAAAGGTTATAAAGTGGTTTGATTAACACAATCTGTTGACAACTGATTCACCCCCCCCCCCCCTCTCAGTTGTCCACCAGTTATTCTAACAATTGGTATCAGGGCTTTGGTCCTCTTTTGCAGAAGCTTAACTGCTTGAGGTAGATCCTATGGCAACTATTTTCAGAAGAGAAATTCCTAACCTTGATGGAACAAACCATGGGATATGGAAAATCTAAATGGAGACTCATCTTAGTTGTCTTGGAAAGGATATTTGGGAGATAACTGAGAAAGGATATACACCCTATGATCCGGCATCTGGCAATCCTGCTCCAGTAGACTTGGACAAAAATATTGAAAATGATTGCAGAGCAAGAGAAGCTCTCTTGTGTGCACTTACTGATCAACAAATCATGGGATTGACTGATAAATCATTTGCAAAGTTTATGTGGGATAAATTGAAAACTCTGAATGAAGGTGACCCTACTGTCAAAATTGCTAAACTTGATGGTTATTGGGTAAGATATGAGAACTTGAAGATGGAAGATAATGAAAGAATTGCTACATTTATGGAAAGAGTAAATGAAATTGTCATGGGAATTCAATGTTGTGGAGGATCTTTGAGTGAAGATGAAATAGTTTCTAAAGTTTTGAGATCCCTTCCACTGGCTTACAAGATGAAGGCTACTACAATTAATGAATTGATAACAATGGAAAACACTTCAATTAACAGAGACATTCTAATTGGGAAATTATCTTCTTTTGAGCTTGAAGAATTTGGACCCTTTGGAACTGTAAAATCTGAAGCTTATTTTCATGCATCATCATCTACCAAAAAAAGTGATTGGAGAGATCTATATGCAAAAGAATCGGAAGATATGAGGAAAGAGGATGAAGAATTTGAGAAACTTGAAGCCCTATTTTCTATAAGAGTACCTATAAGACCGACAGGAAGTAAGTATGAAGGAAAAGCACCTTTCAAATGTTTTGAATGCAATAAGATTGGTCATTTTGCATCTAGATGTCCTCAAAGGAATGCAACATTTGAAGAAAGAGTTAAGAAATCATTTAAGCCTAATCAGAATAAATATAGATTTAAGAAAAACAAACTATGCTACATAGCGGATGAGGAAGGCATCATTGATTCAGATGATGAACCGGTAGAAGTCTCTACTAGTGGATCTGATAATGGAAAGGAATGGGTGTTCTATGCTATAAAGGAAGATGAACCGGAACTGGTTATCAACAATGAAGAAAAGGCCCTAGCAGCAAAATTTGAAGACAAGGATGAATAGGTAATTTATAGTGGATGCTCACATCATATGACTGGAGATAAAAGAAAATTTTTGTCCCTGCAAGAATTCAATAGTGATCAAGTCAGATTTGGAGATGACAAAGCATGTATGATCAAAGGTAGAGGTATTTTTTCTCTGGATGGTAAGCATAATATTGATAATGTCTATTATGTAGAAGGTTTAAAGAATAATATTTTAAGTGTTGGTCAATTGGTGAACAAGGGATTCCAACTTTAGTTCAAAGATAGAAAATGCAAAATCATTATCAGAACTGGTTTGGAGATTGCAACCAGTACTCAAACTAGAGGTAATATCTTTCACTTGAACACTAGTGATAAGACATGTTTGATTCCTCACATTGATGAGAATTGGTTATGGCATAAGAGGTTGTGTCATGTTAATTTTGATTGTATTGTTAAGATCAGTTCAACAAAGGAAGTTAGAGATATACCTAAGATTATAAAGCCTCATAATTCGATATGTAAGGAATGTCAATTGGGAAAGCAAGTTAGAACTTATTTGAAGAGCATACATGATAAATCTACTGATGTGCTTTATTTGATTCATATTGACTTATGTGGTCCAGCAAGGACCAGAAGCTTTCAAGGTGATAGATACTTCATGCTAATAATTGATGATTATTCTAGAATGATGTGGGTGACTTTTCTAAGGGAGAAGTCTGAAACTTTTGAGAAATTCAAGATCTTTAAGGAAATTGTGGAAATAGAAACAGGATTGAAAATCAAATGTCTAAGATCAGATCAAGGCAGTGAGTTCACTTCTTATGAATTTAACAATTATTGTGAGACAAATGGAATTAGGAGACAATTATCTACACCCGGACTCCTCAGTAGAATGGAGTAGTGGAAAGGAAGAATACAACCATTTTGGATGTAGCAAGAACCATGATGATGGAAGCCAAATTGCCTCACATCTACTGGAGAGAAGCAGTAAGTACAACAGTCTACACATTCAACAAAGTTCATATCAAAGGTGAAACCGGTAAGACTCCTTATGAATTATGGTTTGGACATACACCTACTCTTAAATATTTTAGAATTTTTGGAAGTAAAAGTTATATCAAAAGGGATGATTCAATTGGGAAGTTTGATCCTAGATGTGATGAAGGGATATTTCTTGGATATTCAATTAAGAGAAAAGCATATAGATGTTATAACAAAAGATTGCAGAAAATTGTGGAGAGCACAAATGTGAAAGTGGATGAGAAATATAGAGATTAATTTCTATCATATGACAGAGAACCGATAGTGGAAACAATCATAAGTAATTTGGCATTACCTCAACTAGTACAAGACACTGAGACATTACACCGGCACAATCAGAAAATTCAATTGTGACTGATGATCAGAACAGAGAACCTAAAGTTTAGAAGACACCAAGGTATGTAAGATTAAATCATTCTGAAGATCAAATCATTGGAGACAGGAACAAGGGAGTTATGACAAGAAGAAGACTGGTAAATGAAGAGGTATGTCTTATTTCTCAAGTTGAACCGACATTTGTTATTGAAGCTTGTAAAGATGAATATTGGTTAAAGTCTATGGAAGATGAATCAGATCAAATAGAAAAGAATAAGACTTGGACTTTAGTTCCCCGGCCTAAGAATAAGAATGTTATTGGAGCTAAATGGGTTTTTAGAAATAAACTAAATGAGGATGGTCAAGTTATAAGAAACAAGGCTAGACTGGTTTGTAAAGGATATTCTCAAATGGAAGGAATTGATTATGAAATATTTGCACCTGTAGCTAGAATTAAAGTTGTTAGACTATTTCTTGCCTATGCAGCACACAAGAACTATAAGGTATATCAAATGGATGTTAAATGTGCATTTTTGAATGGTGAACTTGAGGAAGAAGTATACATTGAGAAGTTTGATGGATTTTCACTGACAAATGACAAAGATATGGTTTGCAGGTTAAGGAAAGATTTATATGGATTGAAACAAGCTCCTAGAGCGTGGTATGTAAGGTTGGATAAATATCTTTTGAAGCTTGGTTTTACTAAAGGCAGTGCTGACAGTAATTTATATTACAAGATCACTGATGATGATATTCTGATTATTGAAGAATTTGTTGATGATATCATTTTTCGAGGTGAAGATAAATTGTGCGTGGAATTCTCTTATAATATGAAGGATGAATTTGAAATGTCTATGATTGGTGAAATGAGATTTTTTCTAGGTTTGCAGATTACTCAAACTGACAAAGGCATTTTCATCTGTCAAACTAAGTATCTAAGGGAATTGTTGAAGAAATTTGGTATGGATAATTCCAAACCAGTAAGTACTCCTATGGTGACAAATGAGAAATTATCTATCAAAGACACATCTGCACTGGTAAATTCGACAAGGCATAAGTCTATGATTGGTGGCTTGTTATATCTAACTCAGACTAGACTAGACATTATGAATGCAGTAAGTATTGTTTCAAGATATCAAAGTAATCCTAAAGAAAATCATGAATGTGCAGTAAAGAGGATATTCTGGTATTTGCAAGGAACAACAAAATATGGCTTATGGTATTCTAGAGATGGTAACTTCACTTTATGTGCATACATAGATTCAGATTGGGCAGGAGATACTGATGAAAGGAAGAGTACTTTTGGTGGAGCTTTAATTCTTAGAAAAAAATTGGTTTCATGGATCAGCAAAAAATAGTCATGCATTTCTTTATCTACTACAAAAGCTGAATATGTTGCAGCAACAACTAATTGTACACAGGTCTTATGGATGAAGAAAATGTTGAAGGATATCAAGGTAAATTGTAGTGAACCGGTAGTTATCTATTGTGATAACTCTGCAGCTATTGAAATGTCTAAAAATCCAATATTTAACTCTAAGACTAAGTGCATATCAATAAAGTATAACTTTCTGAAGGACAAAGTGGAAGAAAAGGAAGTCAAATTGGTTTATGTGAACACTAAAGAGAAGATTGTAGATATATTCACTAAACTGATGTCTAAGGAATCATTTGAGTATTTGAGAGACAGGTTAGGGGTATCTACCCCTTTGGTAGAAACCTAACTAATGTAGTAGTGCATCAGTCTGATATGCATCATCAACATTATCCTTTTCTCTGCATTGATGTAGTGGTGCCACTACTTAGGGGGAGTAGTTAGCTGTGAGATTCATAGGATTTTGATATCTATGTCATATCTTTGGCATTAATGTCAAAGAGGGAAAGATACGTGATGTGAAAAATAATGTCATAATATATCCTATGGGGGAGAGATTCAAATCAGATTCAGATTGGACTGCACTCCTCAGGGGGAGTTGCTAGGATTTTCAGTTTTTCATTGTTATATCCTCTATGAGAAGTTTTGGCATTTCTTGGCACTTAGATGTTTTCCTTTTTTCATATCTAGTGTTGCCATCAATGCCAAAGAGGGATATTGTTGGCAATATGAAGGAATTGATTATGTTTTGTCATTGATGTCAACACTAGCTGTTACCAACATATAGGTTTTGGTTACTGGTAGAAGAACCAGTGTTACCAGCAAAAGGGACTATCAATTGGATACAACCTGCATGTTTGGATCAATGGAATATGTTTGGTTTGATGTGTTGCATATTTCTGGAATATGTTTTGGATAGTTGGTATTGACTTGGTGATTGGATGCTATCATACATTCTAGTAAGCCTATACCGGTAAGGGTTTAGGGCTTTACCAATAGAGCTTTTTCTGAGAATATTTGATAGGATGCATAAGTGGTGTTGGTGTGGCTTCTAGATGGAATTCAGGATGTTGAAGATGATCTTTGTTCATGCTTCGACTGATTGGAGACATCTTTTGGCGTGGTGGACCCAAATTAGGTCCAATTTCTATTCAGGTTATGGACCGGTATCATGTAATGTGTTCCCTACAGGTTATCAGGATGATTTATGGATTGGTTAATGTTGTTTTGGTCTAAAGCCGATATGGCATTTCATTGCAATATGTATGTATGTAATGATATTATTGTAATATCTTTTAGGTGGCTGACCTAATTGTTTTAGACCTTACGGATTGTATAAATTGATGTAAGATCTCATTGTAGATCATGGGAATGGAAAAAAGATAGTGGTTGTGGAATGTAATGTGTGAATAATGTAATATCATTCAAGAAGAGGATTTGGTCGATCATTGAAGATTGAATTGGGTTTATGTAAGAGGTCAAAGGCCTCTAGTATTGAGCTTAACCAAGACTGTAATCAGGCATGGTAGATGCTATCATTGGAAGTTCATTCTCTTGTATTGTTGTCCAATTATATTGAGGTGGTTATAACCTCTCTGTAGTCAGTGTGACTCCTTTGTAATGAGAAGTATGCTCTAGGAAGTGTGCCTTCCTGTATGTGTAGGCCCCTTATTGTATCACATACTTTTTGCAGAAGTATTATCTGACTATGGGTAGGCTTCCCACCGTGGTTTTTCCCTTTATTAGTTTTTCCACATACAAATCATGGTGTCATGTGGTATGGTTGCATTGTGTTAATTCTATATTTCATTCTTAAGTTTTATTGCTTACCGGTATCTATTTTCTACTATTCCGGTATTCATGTTTATGTGTTCTGGTTAAAAGTTTAGAAAATGGTTTGATTAACATAATCTATTGAAAACTGATTTACCACCCCTCTCTCAATTTTCTATCAGTTATTCTAATAGAATCCTTGTGGTATAATGAGATACACGCATACTTATATACTCAGTCTATGTCTCCTGATTTGTCTAGAAATCAAAAGAAAACTCTTATTCATGAGGCATCCAGACACACTATTATTGCTGATACATGGTATAGAAAGAGCTTTGATGGAACCCTTCTCCGATGTCTTGATGAAAGAGAAGCACAACTTTCCCTAAAAGAGGTACATGATGGAATTTGTGGAGCACATCAAAGTGCCTTGCCACTATCAAATAAATTGTTAAGAACCGGATACTACTGACCAACTATGGAAAAGGATGCCAATAAATATGTAAAAAAATGTAAACAATGTCAAATGCATGGAGACCTCATTCATGCACCAACACAGGATCTTCAACCTATTACATCACCATGGCCATTTTCACAATGGGGATTGGATCTAGTTGGTAAAGTCAATCCTACTTCTTCCAATGGACACAAATTCATCTTAATAGCTACTGAGTATTTTACAAAATGGATTGAGGCAATTTCCCTTACATACACCACTGGTAAGAAAATAGAAAATTTCACACTTAATTATATTATCTGCCAGTATGGTATTCCAATGTGCATATTAATAGACAATGGACATCCATTCAAAAATCAAGAAATGAGAGAATTGTGTGAAAAATTTCAAATAAAACAGAGATTTGCAACACCATATTATTCGCAAAGCAATTGACAAGAAGAGGCAACAAAAAGACAATATTGAAAATACTAAAGAAAGTTATCACTGAAACAGGATGGGACTGGTATCTCTAGTTAAATCCCGCTCTGTGGGCTTACAGAATAGGAGTAAGCACCCCTATAGGAGCAACACCATATTCATTGGTCTATGGTATAGAATTAACTATTGAAATAGAACTACCATCTTTAAGAGTCTCCTTAAAAAATATCATATCAAAAGAAAACTATCGGGTTGCAAGATTACAAGAGCTAGAAATGATCGATGAAAAGAGACAAACCGCTTTCAATCATTTACAAGGTTACCCGAACAGATTGAGAAGGAGTTACAATAAATGAGTACACCCAAGGAATTTTGAAGTGGGAGATCTAGTTCTCAAGGAGAACCAAAGGAACCTAGCAGAACAAGAAAAGCCAGGGAAGTTTGAACCTAACTGGCTAGGTCCTTTTATCATAACAAGGGTTATAGGAAATGGAGCATACAATTTGGCTACCATGGAGGGAGATCCACTCCCTAACCCTATGAACGACATGCACCTTAAACGATATTATATCTAAGGGGTGAGTTAGTTTAGGTGTTACTTTCTGCATTGCATATCATTTTATTTAAAGCACTACATCGCATATAGTTTCTTTTTCAAATGCATCGCATTCGCAAAGTTTCTGCATTAGCATATAGCTGCATCAATAAAACAAGGCAACTATCCAATTTTTTCATTTTATTGCATTCGAGAGAAACAAGGGTCATCTCCTTTCTTAGATATTCGAACATGAAGTCTTGGAGGTCCTAAGGTCATTCATTTTCAACATTACCCTATGACGACACTTTACTTATGGTTGGGTATTGATTTCACTATTTGAGACTTGTGAACCCAAAATCTATCAATTTCTATATCTCAAACACATTAACAAAATCTCTAATTCATTCAAGACACCTAGTTGATCATATGACTAGTGAAAAATCTAAAATTCTACTTCAGCGCCATTGTAATTGTCACACCCAAGTAGGTTTCATTACTTACAAGTCAAGGCAAGAAAATATAAAAGAAAAAGTGTTATGCCAAATATTTATCTCAAGGAAAAAGAGCAATGATATATTACTGAAATATCACGCATACAAAGTGAAACAAAAAGCTTGACCATGGGAACATGGAAATAACTCTATCAGGGCTATGAATGCCTACTAGCAATGGAGATATATTTGAGAAGTTACAGTCTATAACCTCATCAGAGCTCTAAAAGCTTGCGGGCAGTGAGGCTCTATTCAAGATGCTTTTGAAGTTAGGATAATCCATGTAGCTAGTCATAGAGGACGCTAAGGATCTTTAGTGAACACAAGAGTGGGAATTAACTCATCTGCACACACATGGGTAAAAGAAGATCAAAGTTTCAAGAACCAATGGGGAAGTTTTCCGCATCTCCATTTGTAAATCCTAGTCACTAAGTGTGTTAATTTGGATGTTCCAAAGGACCTTAGGGATCGATTGATCACTTATCTATGAAATTTTTTTTACCTCCAATTCAATTGGTGTATTACGAAATGCTAAACAAACATAGTCATCCTTGTTCAAATAGGAAATGCATATTCATCATGTATATTGCATTAACATAGGTCATGTCAAAAATTCATTGTCTCCACATGCATTCTGCAGATCATCATGTCATATGGGTCTGCATACTAGGGGCATAGCTAAAAAAATCCTAAAAATCATATAAAGTCCTGAAAAAATCTTAAAAATCATATAAAGTCCTTCAAAAAATCCAAAAAACATTGAAAAACATAAAAATAAAAATAAACATTGAAAAACATAAAAATCCAAAAATATTGGAAAATCCTTCCAAAATCTAAAAACATTTAGAAAATGTTCTGAAAAAATACCAAAAACATTCAGAAAATGTACTAAAAATACCAAAAACATCCATATATTAACTGAAAAAATCAACCAAAAACATTCAAATATCGATCTACAAAATCCAAAAACAATCAAGACTCAATCAAAAACTTTCAATAAAATGTCTTGCAAGAAACAAACACCCTAGAAGATATCCAACAAATGCTTCGCATAAAGTTAACAAAGGATACGACTATCTAGTCAAACATATGCAATCAACTGATCAAACTATCTTATCAATCGTATCATATCCATATCAAGTGATCATTATCTTGTCTTAAAGAGAAGAGGATACACTCAAAATCAGACAAGTCAGTCTTAAACAGGATCCACAACTTTCTAAGATCAGACATTATCAACCATCACATCAAGCAACTGAGAATGAAGGTACAAGGTCAGTATAGCTACTGAATTTTGTCCGGGTCAGTCTTTATCTTTTATCATTTGGCAAAAGATTGTGTTCCTATGCTACTTAGGGATGTCTACAAGTGACTAGAGAAGCCATGATGGGCATCATATTTTTCTTTGTTTGTTGTTTTTGGTGTGAACTGATGAAGTTCTAGGGAAATTTCTCTAGTGGGTGTCTGGTTGGGTCTCGAAGACAACTGAGAGAGGGGGGGGGGGGGGTGAATCAGTTGTCAAACAAATTCAAACCAAAAACAACTTAACCAACTTAATGCTTAATACTGGAGAACCAGTTTGATATGTCGATAGATAGTTATAACAGTTAATTGCAATATCGGTAGGAATTAATGCATGAAACAAATAGACAATAACATCCGCAACACATAACACCAATGTTTGTATGTGGAAACCCTGTAAGGGGAAAAACCACGGTGGGAAACCTTACCCACAATCAGATGATACTACTGCAGATAGTAAGTGTATACAAATGGGGTCTGCACATGCAGAAAGGCCAAGCACCTAGAGCTCACTGCTCAAACACAAAAGGGAAGTCTCACTGACTTACAATTGGATGATTAAATCCAATAAGAATGTACTTCTCAAAATAGCATCTTCATATGTTGGATTCAGTACCAGTGTAGTTCTGTTTGCCTTCACAAAAACCCTCCTTCAACCTTCAAATGATGTCTTCGTTAAAGCTCTGCTTAATCTCGCATATACCTTCACATATATCTTTTTCGCATTCCTATATCTGATCTTACAAATAAGATCTTACATTTATACCATACCCTAAGACCAATTTTAGTAGGTCGGCTCTACAAGGTTTTACAATAAAACATTTTGTAAACAATACAATATCCGATGCAATTACAGATTGAACATGTCAGCTCAATGCATTTACAATAATAATAAATCATAATAAATCATCTCCATAACGTGTTGTGCTGATCTAGAATAGATTAACCTGCCGGTGTAGCTTGGACCTATTTGCCGGTAACAACAAATATGCAAATGCGAATATGTTAATTAACAAACCTTAAAGACAAAGTGTCCAAACAATGTCTTAGACATAACCAGATGTTTTCCATATCATTCCAAGTGCCGGTGATCATTATCTTCTACCGGTGTACCACATCCTGGTAACTTTGTATGATTAGTTGCTTGTCGGTGAACAATGACTGTATACCAGAGTCAATAAGTGATAGGTGTTGACATCAATGACAAAACCATACCAAAATACCAACAATCTCCCTCTTTGGCATTGATGGAAACACAAGATGGAAAAACCATCAAAGTGCCAAAACAGAAATGCGAAGTACCAAAAACCAATCAATCTCCCAAAATAACAATCTCTCCCCAAGGGATAAAATTTCTCCCCCTAGGAATATCATCTTTATGTTTTTCATGTTTTTTCCATACCAATCTCTCCCCCTTTGACGTCAAATGCCAAAGTACAAAATACCAACTACTCCCTCTAAGAAGTAGCTTCCTCATCAAAGCAGGAATAAAAGATTTCTCTGATAATTCTACCGGTTGATGACAATCATCAACTATCTAAGTCTCTACCGGTGGGGGTATGACCCCAAGCTAATCTCTAAGATATTCAAAAGTTTCTTTAGGTAGAGGTTTAGTGAAAATATCTACAATCTATTCTTTAGTATTCACATAAACCAGTTTTATCTCCTTTGCTTCAACATGTTCTTTTAGAAAATTCAGTTTAATAGAAACATGTTTGGTTTTAGAATGTAATACTGGATTCTTAGATGTATCAATTGCTGCAGTGTTATCACAATAGATAGTAATAGGCTCCTTGCATTTTACCTTTATATCCTTCAACATTTGCTTAAGCCATAGTACTTGTGTACAGTTAGTTGCTGCTGCAACATATTTAGATTTTGCTGTTGATAAAGATGTACAACTTTGTTTCTTACTTAACCAAGAAATTAATCTATTTCCAAGAAAAAATGCTCCTCTGGTGGTGCTTTTTTTGTCATCTGCATCTCCTGCCCAATTAGCATCTGTGTATGCACATAATTCAAAGTTTTCATCTCTAGGATACCATAAGCCAAGATTTTTAGTACCTTGTAAGTACCAGAAAATCCTTTTAACTACTGATTCATGATTTTCTTTTGGATTACTCTGAAATCTAGAAACAATACATACTACATTCATAATATCAGGTCTTTTTTTGTCATAGGTGTGCTTACTGGTTTAGAATTCTCGATACCAAATTTCTTTAGTAATTCCTTCAAATACTTAGATTGACTCAAGAATATACCCTTATCAATCTGTGAAATCTGCAATCCTAAAAAGAATTTTATCTCTCCAATCATAGACATTTCAAATTCTTGTTGCATCTCTTTAGAAAAGTCTTGACATAATCCATCTTCTCCTTCAAAGATTATATCATCAACAAAAACTTCTATAACCAAGATATCATCATTAGTTATTTTATAGTATAAGTTACTGTCAACATTACCTTTAGAAAAACCAATCTTCAAAAGATATTTATCCAATCTAGCATACCAAGCTCTTGGAGCTTGTTTCAACCCATATAAAGCTTTCCTTAACCTACAAACCATATCTTCATTATCTGTCAAAGAAAATCCATCAAGTTGCTCAATATAAACTTCTTCTTCAAGATCTCCATTCAGAAATGCACATTTAATATCCATTTGATAAACTTTATAGTTCTTGTGTGCTGCAAAAGCCAAGAATAATCTGACTGCCTCAACTCTAGCTACTGGTGCAAAGGTTTCATTATAATCAATTCCTTCTTTCTGAGAATATCCCTTACACACTAGTCTTGCTTTATTTCTTATTACCTTGCCATCTTCATTTAGTTTGTTCCTAAATACCCATTTGGTTCCAATAACATTTTTATCTTTAGGCTGGGGAGCTAATGTCCATGTATTATTCTTCTCTATTTGTTCTAATTCTTCTTCCATAGCTTTAATCCAATATTTATCTTCACATGCCTCATTAACAGATGATGGTTCAATTTGAGAAATAAGACATACCTCTTCATTTGCCAATCTTCCTCTTGTCATAACACCTTTATACTTGTTTCCTATTATCTGATCTTCAGAATGATTTAATCTTACATTCCGGGGTGTCTTTGTCTGTTGTTGTTCCTCAGTTACTATGGAACTTTCAGATGATGCCGGTCTAACTGGATCTTCATTTTGTACGGGTGGATTCAAAGTAGGTTCATTTACGAGAATCTTTGTTGTCGGTTCAAAGTCTATATACCTTGAAGTTTCTCTGAATTGTTCAGCAATCTTTACATTTGTACTTTCAACAATTTTCTGTAATCTTTTGTTAAAACATCTATATTCCTTACTCTTAGATGAACAGCCAAGAAATATTCCTTCATCACTTCTAGGATCAAATTTTCCAACATGCTCATCTCTTCTGATATAACATTTGCTTCCAAATATTCTAAAATATTTAAGAGTAGGAGTAATACCAAACCATAATTCATGAGGGGTCTTACCAGTTTCACCTTTGACGTGAACTTTGTTGAATGTATAGACCGTTGTGCTTACTGCCTCTCTCCAATATACATGTGGTAGATTTGCTTCAGATAACATACTTCTAGCTACATCCAAGATAGTTCTATTTTTCCTTTCTACAACTCCATTCTGCTGTGGTGTCTGAGGTGCTGATAGCTGTCTTTTAATTCCATTCACTTCATAGAACATATTAAATTCCTTAGATGTAAATTCACCTCCTTGATCTGATCTAAAACATTTGATTTTCTTATCGGTTTCATTTTCTACCATTGCTTTGAATAGTTTGAACTTTCCAAGTGCTTCTAATTTTTCTCTGAGAAAAGTAACCCAACACATTCTAGAATAGTCATCAATGATTAGCATGAAATATCTATCACCTTGTAAGCTTTTAGTTCTAGCTGGACCACATAAATCAATGTGAATTAAGTCAAGAGCATTATTGGATTTTTCTGGAATACTTTTAAAAGATTCTCTAACCTGTTTTCCAAATTGACATTCCTTACATATTGTATTGTGAGGTTTGATAATTTTAGGTAGATCTCTAACTACTTTTGTAGTACTGATTTTTACCATACAATCAAAATTTACATGACAAAGTCTTTTATGCCATAACCAACTCTCATCGATGTGTGTAATCAAGCATGTCTTTTCACTATTATTCAAATGAAAGATATTACCTCTAGTTTGATTACCGGTTGCAATTTCCAAACCAATTATGTTCATGATTTTGCATTTTCCATTTTTGAATTGTAACTGAAAACCTTTTTCAACTAATTAACCAACACTCAGTAGATTATGCTTTAAACCTTCAACATAGTATACATTGTCAGTATTATGTTTTCCATCAAAAGATATTGTACCCTTACCTTTGATTGAGCAAGCTTTATCATCTCCGAATCTTACTAGGCCTCCATTATATTCCTAAAGAGTTAAGAATTTACTTCTATCACCAGTCATGTGATGTGAACATCCTGAATCAATTATCCATTCCTCCTTAACTTCAACTTTAGCTGCCAGAGCCTGTTCTACTGGTTGTACAGTAGGTGCCAGTTTTTCTTCTACAATAGCAACAAATACCCAACCATTGTCTGCCAAATCCTCATCAGAATCATCAGTGACTCCTCCATCAGCAATATAACAAGATTTATCTTTATTCTTCTTAAATCTGTATCTTTGATATTCAGGGTTAGGTTTGTATGTTCTTCTAGCTTCTTCTCTTAATCTAGCATGTCTATCAGGGCATCTTGAAGCCATATGACATATCTTATTATAGTTGAAACATTTAAAGGGTGCTTTACCTTCATACTTACTTCCAACTGGACCTTTAGGCATTTTCCTTGCAAATATTGCTTCAATTTCTTCATTTTCTTTCCTGCTTTCTTCAAGTTCTCTTGCATAGAAGGCTTTCCAATCAGATTTGTCAAAAGATGGTGCAGATGATGTTGATGCCTTAAAAGCTAAATCTGTCTTTATAGTGGTAACAAGACCAAATTCCTCAATTTCAAAAGCTGAAAGTTTACCAATCAATGTATCCCTAGTTACTGATGCATTAGGCATTGTTCTTATTTCATTTATAGCAGTAACCTTCATTTTATATGCCGGTGGCAATCCTCTTAAAACTTTTGAAACAATTTCACTTTCACTTAAGGTTCCTCCACAACATTTAATACCCAAAAAAATTTCATTTACTCTTTCCATAAAAGCTGAAATCCTTTCATCTTCTTCCATTTTCAGATTATCATACCTGACTCGGAAGCTTTCAAGTTTTGCAATTTTGACTATGGAATCTCTATCATTCAGTGTTTCCAAATGATCCCAAATAGCTTTAGCAGTAGTCCTATCTGAGAATCCCATAATTTGTTGATCTGATAATGCACTCAAAAGTGCTTCTCTTGCTTTGCAATCATTTTCTAAATCTTTATCCAAGTTGGCTGGAGTAGGCTGACCTTGAGTAGCAGCAGTGTAACCATTCTATGTAACATCCTAGATGTCCTTTCCAATGCAATTTAGATGTCTCTCCATCCTGATCTTCCATATGCCATAGTTGGTTCCATCAAGTTTTGGACTGTCCTTCTTGAAATAGTTAGTAGACATTGGATCTCCTCAAGTTGTTAAACTTCTACAAAAGAGGACTAGGCTCTGATACCAATTGTTAGGTCCCAGAGACAACTGAGAGGGGGAGGGGTGAATTAGTTGTCAAACAAATTCAAACCAAAATCAACTTAACCAACTTAATGCTTAATACCAGAGAACCAGTTTGATATGCCAATAGACAGTTATAATAGTTAATTGCAACACCAGTAGGAATTAATGCATGAAACAAATAGACAATAACATCCACAACACATAACACCAATGTTTGTACGTGGAAACCTTGTAAGGGGAAAAACCACGGTGGGAAACCTTACCCACAATCAGATGATACTACTATAGATAGTAAGTGTATACAAATGGGGTTTGCACATGCAGAAAGGCCAAGCGCCTAGAGCTCACTGCTCAAACACAAAAGGGAAGTCTCACTGACTTACAATTGGATGATTAAATCCAATAAGAATGTACTTCTCAAAATAGCATCTTCATATGCTGGATTCAGTACCAGTGTAGTTTTGTTTGCCTTCACAAAAACCCTCCTTCAACCTTCAAATGATGTCTTCATTAAAGCTCTTCTTAATCTCGCATATACCTTCACATATATCTTTTTCTCATTCCTATATCTGATCTTACAAATAAGATCTTACATTTATACCATACCCTAAGACCAATTTTAGTAGGTCAGCTCTACAAGATTTTACAATAAAACATTTTGTAAACAATACAATATCCAATGCAATAACCAATTGAACATGTCGGCTCAATGCATTTACAATAATAATAAATCATAATAAATCATCTCCATAATGTGTCGTGCTGATCTAGAATAGATTAACCTGCCGGTGTAGCCTGGACCTATTTGCCGGTAAAAGCAAATATGCAAATACAAATATGTTAATTAACAAACCTTAAAGACAGAGTGTCCAAACGATGTCTTAGACATAACCAGATGTTTTCCATAGCATTCCAAGTGCCGGTGATCATTATCTTCTGTCAGTGTACCACATCCTGGTAACTTTGTATGATTAGTTGCTTGCCGATGAACAAGGATTGTATACCAGAGTCGATAAGTGATAGGTGTTGACATCAATGACCACACCATACCAAAATACCAACATACAAGTGACTAGAGAAGCCATGATGGGCATCATCTTTTTCTTTGTTTGTTGTTTTTGGTGTGAACTGATGAAGTTCTAGGGAAATTTCTCTAGTGGGTGTCTATGATAGGAGTATTTAGCTAGTCAATGCCACACATACCTCGACCCCTAGTGCATTTCCCAGAATGGAGGGGTTCACTCCTTGTTTGCTACGTGTTTTTTTCTTAAATAAGATGTCTTTACATCTTGGTTCCTTATACCCTAATGTGCTAAGCTTCATTGTTAAATAATAAGGCTCAGTGATAAATATATATTGCGCAATATATAATGACACAGGTTCGTGAATCATTCATTCTCATTCTCATCTCATATGTTTATTGATAGTTTTCTAATTTCTCATCTTCTTTCTAAATAATTTTATTTTCTAACATTATTCTTTCATCATTCTATTCTTTCTTTCATCCTTTTAACATTTCTTCAAGATCCATCTAGGTTAAAGGAATATTCTGGCATTATCATACAAAAAACAAAGTGCATCCATATAGTTTTAAATTGCATCCATATAGTTTTAAGTTGCAACTGCATTTAATAACCATTGCATTCATAAGCATCATTCATAAGTCATATAGAAAGCATTAAACCATTAGTTTAATGAGCATCATTCATAAATCATGTAGACATACATTGTATAACTCATAGCATCATATAACATACATAGAAAACAAAGCATAATACATCACTGCCAAAAACTGCATATCATATATAACTCAAAAATGGTAATGTGTTTGAATACAATAATCATAAACAAGCCTGAAGGCTTAGATAACATGATCTAAAGGTCTCAACCAACACTGCCTCTATCAACAAGTGGATCCTACCCACTAGATCCTGTCCCAGGATGTCGAGGTGGACCCATGACTACTCCGCTGCTAGTCCATCGAGAGGTAGATCGACTTGATCTTCTCCCCATAAAGGCACAAAAACTAGGCTCCCTTTGACCCTTAGGAATAGCTTTCTCATAAAACGGTCGATAATAAATAGCCTCCTATGCAGTAACAAAATATCTATCCACCTGGCTATGTGCCTCTATCACCGGTCCAATAACTAATCATATGCATCCAAGGTGATTAGAGCTCTCCTGACTGCCTCATCTCTCTCCCTCTAGAGATGATCCCTCTTAGTCTCTAGTGCACTATAGTCTCTGCGGTATGCCTCTCACTCAACATCTCATCTAGCGATCTCATCCTCTATACTTTGACTCTGCGCTCTGAGAATCTGTGGATAATCCTCATC
Source organism: Cryptomeria japonica (assembly GCF_030272615.1). Classification (NCBI taxonomy): domain Eukaryota; kingdom Viridiplantae; phylum Streptophyta; class Pinopsida; order Cupressales; family Cupressaceae; genus Cryptomeria; species Cryptomeria japonica. The sequence goes on from NC_081411.1 coordinate 530,187,570, forward strand.
TCCTCCACCCTATCCTCCTCGCCCTCTACAGCAAACACGTCCTCTAGCTCTAGCATGTCATCATCATCCCCGTCCTCACTACTCGATGACTCTAAAGAATCATCGTCATCCCCGCTGCTCATAGACTTGGTGTCTCCAACAATGTGTATGTCCTCATCTCCACCCTCCTCTCCTCCACCCCCCTCATCTCCACCCTCCTCTCCTCCTCCTCCTCCCCCTCCGCTCCCTTGTCCTCTCCTCTCCTCTCCCCCATGTCAATCCTCAGTCGCTATCTAGGATGTTGTATCTATTGTGCTGTGATCGGAGCAGTCAAATCACTCAGTGGAATAGGCCTATGTCTAGTCCACCATGCATCATACTCAAGAGTAGTGCCTGGATCTATTGTACCTATACTCCAACCCCACTGTAATGCATAAAGAGCATCAAACTTGGTAGTTGCCACATGTGGCTGTATGCACACACCCCAATCAAAAACCTTGCGAGAAACACGAGAAAAGTATGTTGTAACAATAGGTGTCACCTGTACCTCTCCAAACTCTCTGAGTACCCATCCAAGAAGAGACATCTCAATAATCCTCTGAGTCTCAACAATCCTCCCAATAAGATATCTCTATTGTCTGCAGAAAGGCAAGTGTTGTACATCATCTGCCCAAGCGGGGCAATCTAAATATGGTCTCCAAATGAAATGCTACAAAATATCAAGCTGATGTCGCTAGTACAAGGTGTTACCCGAACCCCTATGTCTAATACCAGCTATGTATCTATACGCATAAGGCTCCTCAGGCTGCAAGTCAACATGAATAATTGGTCTCGAGATAGAAATGTGCTCCCACGCCCAAGTCTGGAGCAATGTCACACCACAATTAATAGATCAGTATCCTAGGTATAAAATGTCATGCATTTGATAATAAACCATGGCTAAAAGACAAGGACCCCAAGCATATACTTGACGATGAACAATCATATCATGGAGCACTCTACCCCATCCAACTGGAAAGCCATGACCTCGACTATCAAGAATCAACAAACCACCTACAATACTGCTCAATACTATAGTAAGATCATCATAGTCCAAGCAAGCCCAAGGGATATAATAATGACCACTGATCTATAAATCATGCTCCTCACACTCAAAAAGGGCACACAGTCCAGCAATGCCATCGTCATGATCATATACAACTCTCGTACCATGAATGGGAATATGCAGTATACACCATACATCCTCTAAAGTAATGGATGCCTCACCAGTAGGAAGATAGAAAGAACATGTCTTGGAATGCCACCACTCTACTAATGCTATAATCAAGGCCCTGTTGGTCGTAACCTTTGGCAAATGTAAAACATGATATAGTCTAAGATGTCAGATATGTGCAATCTCCTCATCAAGTAAATCAACATGAAGATCAAGTCCATTGGGTTTTCTCTATTGGTAGTATAATACTCTAATATTCTCCTGCACAGAGAAAATATTGAAAATGTCAGATGTCGAAGAATGAGATTACAAGAAATTATCATACACATCACAAAGAACTTCAATATACAATGAATGTGTAATGTTTAACACTATTGCATGACATTTACAGCTAATCTGTTACATTTAATGCTTATGTGTAACATTTAACATGTATGCATAAATAGATTAGCGTATGCATGACAACTACAACCTATGCGGTACACTTAATCTCTTGCGGTACACTTAGAGAGAATGTATAACACTTAGTGCTAATGTGTGATGAATAAAAATTAGGTCTCAAAAAAAATTTGGATTTTTTTGAAAAAATAACAAAAAATCAGGCAGAAATTTAGAAAAATACCATGTCGTCAGTCCTTGAAGGTCTCTGATAAGAACGTACTCGGTCAGACAAGTGCATTTGTGCCCTATAGCCAATGATGATGATCAAATAATCACAAGAAAACACAAAACTTGCAAGACTCGCCAAGAATTCACCATAATATATGCAGATGAGCAAATGAAAAGCTAAAATTTCTATTTATAGCTCAAAATTAGGGTTTTTTTCCCACTCTGACACCCGTGGTCCCTATCAACTTCAAACAACTTGTAGGTTGCTCAAATGATCTCGAAATTGCACGAAACTTCACACGATTGCTCATTATACTAATATCAAAAATATGGTCTCAATTTCTGAATTTTTTGACCACCTTTTCTGAGGGGGCATATTTATGCTATACAGTGTTACCAAGGCATACTGGGGTAAGAATATTTTTGTTTTCTTTGAAACAACGTCATTCCGACTTTGTCTCAAAGAGGGGCAAATGTAGACACCTAAAAATGTCTCATTGATCATGTACTAATTATTCGTCTAAATTGGTTAAATAATTATTTAATTAAGTTAATTAATCTTATTCTTCTAATTTCATATTTCATCATCATCTTACTAATTATTTCTATTTCATCTATTATCATTTAATCATTTTCTAATGTTAATTAAATATTTATTATTTAATTAATTGTTCCGATTAATTCCCCAATTTAAATAATCTTTATTATTTAAATAAGTTCTATTTTCAATTTCTATTTCTAATCAACTAATCATTAACCCTTTTCTAAATATTAATTAAGTATTTATTATTTAACTAATTGTGATTTTAATCCTTTAATTCAAATAATCTTTATTATTTAATTAAATTCAATTTCTAAATAATTAAATAGTTTCTTTAAATTATTTAATTAACTAATTAATTCTTCTAATTTCATATTTCTACTAATTTCATTTAATTTCATAATTCTTCTAATTTCTAATACATGTGCATGATTTCAAAAATCAAATTGGAAATCAAAGTGAAGTTCTAAATATATTCAAATATCAAATTGAATTTAAAATAAATTCAATATTTGAATTAAATCTCATGCAAAGATTAAATTGAAAATCAATTCAAGCACATGCTAAATTAATTAATTAATTCAATTATCTCTTCAATTCCTATTTCTATCTTTTATTTAGCTTTTTCTAAATAAAGCTCTCAATCAGCTTTCAATTGGTTAACTATCTCCTCTTTATTTCCTCCAATCATTCTTTTTCATCTTTCAATCAACTTTTTTCTCAATCAATTGACTCATTTCATCTATTCAATTTATCCTATTTCACCTCCAAATCAATAGTTCAACTATCAATCAACATGTGAGCTCACCTGGGGATGACCCTTTGGTGAAATGGTGGGGCTTCTTGCCTATAGTGCCTACAACCTAGGTTCAAACCCCGTGGGTTCGTCTCTACCGTGTTGACAATGGAGCATGTTTGTCCATGGGGAGAACCTTGGAGAAATGGTGGGGCTTCTTGCTTGTAGAGCCTACATCCTTGGTTCAAACCATACATTTTATAACTTACTTCCTCTGAGGCAAAAAGCTTCTGATAATAGAGGGAGAAACATTGCAGGATCTATAGAACCAAAAACCCTAAACAATGGACGAAGCAGGAGCAGGTGGCAGCAATGGATGACCTCAAATTTCAAATTCTCTACAAGGTGAGAACTCTGGTTCCAATGGTGGGAGCGGCCAAATCAACGCAACTGGTCCCATAGGTGATAAGGATAAGCCTCCGGACATCCTGGAGGCTGTTGTTAATTTGCAGTCTGATGGTACTCTGCCAGAGGAGACAACGGGGTCATCCGAGCTTCTGGGAGAAGGGTCCAATGGGGGGCCCATGCCACATGATGACTCCGTTGATAGCGAAAGGGGAAAAATGAAATGGTCTTCCCTTTTAGGAACTAGACCATCTAGTAAATCCTCCCTACCTCCTGTCAAGAATATTTCTGACCCTTCTGGTGGTAAGTTTTCTATCTCCATCCTTGACCAGGTTGTGGACCATAATATTAATAGTATGTCGAACTCCCTGGTAGGGAAATTTATGGGTTCATGTCCTAATATTGAAGTTGTTAGGGCTTTTGTCAAACGAAAATGGGTTCTTAAGGGAAATGTTGAAGTCTCGGCCTTACCTAAAGGCCTTCTATCTTTTACTTTTTCATGTGAAGAAGACAAGGTAAAGATTATGTGTGGGAGCCCCTGGATGGTAGGAAAGACAACATTGGTCCTTTGGAAATGGCATCCGAACCTAAATATGAATGATTCTCTCGTGGCACAAGTACTAGTCTGGATAAAGCTTCCAGGCTTGCCTCTTGAATATTGGGCAGAAAGTATTTTCTCTGGAATTGCAAGCTCCTTTGGCGAGTTGCTCTCTATAGACCCAGTCACTACTTCAAAAAGGAGATTAACTCATGCTAGGTTCTGTGTAGGAGTAGCCCCTGATGCAGATATGCCAAAACAAATAGACCTAGTCTCAAAGTTGGGGACTTGGAAACAACTCATTGAATATGAATCTATCCCTTTTGCCTACTTTCATTGTAAAAAGGCAGGTCACTGGGCAAAATCCTATCCAATCAAGCCGAAGGTAGAACCTAAGCACCCTAAACCCGTTGTTGAAAGTCAAAAGATGCCAGAGAAAATGGTGTGGCAAGTTAAAAACTCAGAGAATAAGGAAGATAATTCCAATCACTTTAATCCCTTGGGGGAAATGAAGGAAATGACATCAAATTCTCTCTCCAGCCCCTCAACCTAGGAAGCAGTGAGAAATGAACCAACAAAAGTCAGCCCTCTAGGTACAACTCAAAAAGAGGAATTGAAAGACCAGACTGAATCTTCAAATGAAATAGCTGAGATGGTTGCTGACTCTTATGAAGGCAAGGAACTGGAAGCAAGAGATTACCAACTTGAAGAAGGGGAGATCCCAGATCCCCAAGAAGAGAGGACTGATTCTTCACTAGTCACGCCAAGTTCTGAAATTCAAGAAGCCCAAAAATGTGTAATTTTGGGTACGAACCTCTCGAAATCAGAACATAGCTCAAAAACAGTGAACAATGTTTCAACTGACTCCAGAAATCCTAAATGGGGTAATGAAGAAGAAATTTCCAAGATCCTCAGCAACCCTGAAGAGGCTCCTATGATAGAAGTTGAATGGAAACAACCAAAATATAGGACTAAGAAAGGATTTACTCCCGCCACTTCTCTACTAAGCAAATCCAGCAGAATAGCTCAAGTTGATGTGGGGTATATATCCTCTTCCCCAGGATGGCCCTCCAACCACAAAGTCAGAGATAAGGAGGCCAGCAAGAATATTGCAGATGGAACCCAAAAGACTCTTAAGGATTTGGGAATTGGTAAGTAGTTATGAAGATTATTTCTTGGAATATTAGGGGGCTTAATAATCCCCACAAACATGATATCATTAGGAGCATTATAAGAGACAGTAATCCTGATATTTTTCTAATTCAAGAAACCAAAATGAGTAGAGAAAAAGTTGAATCTTTGAAGTTCTTCAAAAATGGTAATTTCAATGGTGGTAGCTCCAAAGGTGCTTTAGGAGGCATCGCTACCATCTAGAATCTCAACACTATTAAAGGTCATGTTATTTTTTAGGACAATAATTTCTCTTGTATCAAATTTGAGCATATAAAAGATGGTACTTCATGGGTTCTTACCAACATCTATGCTCCTAATACCTTGAAGGCTAGAAACTCTTTCTGGAAAAAAATTATTCAGGCTAGGGACAACTTCAAAAATCTTAGTTGGATGGTTATGGGAGATTTCAATACTCCCTTGAGAGATGAGGAAAAATTTGGAGGAAGTCCTCCTCAATTGGAAAGTAGGATGGCCCTCATGGATTTTATTAACTCTCAGTCTCTTAATGACTTGGAAATTCAGGGCTGCACTTACACTTGGACTAACAGAAGATCTGGTAAAGATCTTATTCAAGTGCGTCTTGATAGAACTCTCATCTCTGATGAATGGTATAGTCATTACTTCTTCTCTTTGACGGCCCACATTCGGGTTGGATCAAATCATTTCCCCATTGCCCTCAATGATGACCCTATCAATAGAAGAAGAAGAAGTTTTCCCTTCAGATTTGAAGAAATGTGGACCCTCCACCCTGAAATCAAAATAAATATTCAGAAATGGTGGAGCATTCAAGTTGAGGGAATGACTATGTTTAAATTTGTCAAAAAGCTCAAAAGTGTGAAGGACAACATAAGACTCTGGAACAAGACCAGCTTTGGGAATATTTTTGAGGCTAAAAGTAAAGTTCAGAAAGACCTTAAAGAAATACAAGATCAAATCCAGAAGGATGGTTTCAGTACTGTGTCTATTACTGATGAAAATGAGACTCTCAAAAAATACCATGATATCATTTCCAAAGAGGAAACATTCTGGAAGCAGAGATCGAGATGCATTTGGCTTAAGGAAGGAGATAGGAAATCAAGATTCTTCCATATGTCGACGATTAAGCATAAAGCAGCTAACAGGGTGAACAAGCTAGTGGTGGAAAATGAGGAGTTTGTCAAGGAGGATGAAATAAGGAATGAAGCTAAAAGGTATTTCTCAGACCTTCTCAAGAGGGACCATAGTCTGGATGTTGAAGCCCAATCCTCTCTTCTCCAAAACATTCCATGTCTTATTGATGCTCAAAAGAATGCCTATCTCTCTTCCATTCCCTCTAACTTGGAAATTAAAAATGTTGTTTTCTCCTTTGATGGTAACAAAGTGCCTAGCCCTGACGACTTTCCTATGTTCTTTTTTCAATATTTTTGGGAGATTGTCGGAAAAGATGTTTCCAATGGGGTAAAGGAATTTTTTGGGGCTAGAAAACTCTTGAAAGAAATCAATGGTACTTTTATTGCTCTAGTCCCCAAAACTCAAGGTGTTGATTCCTTGGACAAATTCAGACCTATTAGCCTCTGCAATTCTTTTTACAAGATTATCTCCAAGGTTCTTACCTCTAGAATTTTGGTTGTCCTTTCTGCCTTAATAAAACACCAGCAAAATGGTTTTGTTCCTGGAAGACAAATTCTTGACTCCATTATCACGGTCCATGAGAACATCCATTCTCTTGTTAGAGCTAAAAAATAGGGTTTTATCCTTAAGCTTGATCTCTCCAAAGCTTATGACAGGGTTGACTGGTCTTTACTTCAGAAAGTCCTCCTTTCTTTTGGTTTTTCCTCTAGAGTTGTTGACCTCCTCTCCCAACTTACCACCTCTACTACTTTTGCTGTTCTTGTCAATGGTTCTCCCTCTACTTTTTTCCAAGCTTCTAAAGGTCTAAGGCAAGGGGATCCTATCTCCCCCACCCTCTTCATTATTATGGCTGAATGCTTTGGAAGGACTATGGAAAAAATGGTGTTGCAAGGCTCCTTTAAGGGCCTCCAACCATCCTCTGCTGACCTTATCTATTCTCACCAATAGTTTGTTGATGATACCATTATTATGGGGGATTCAAGTATTTCTGAAGCTAAAGTTTTGAAGAGTACCCTATGTAAATTTGCCTTTGCTTCTGGTCAGCTTATCAATTGGGCTAAAAGTGAAGTCTTTCTCATTAATACTCCTGAGAGAAGACAACAGAGCATCAACAGAATCCTGGAGTGTGGGATTGCTGACCTTCTCGCTACATACCTTGGTCTCCCCATGGGCATTGCACCTCCTAATCCCTTTTGGAGTTCTCTAGTGGACAAATTTCATAAAAAACTTGCTGGTTCGAAAGGAGCCCTTTTAAGTCAAGCTGGCAAGCTCCAACTCCTTAAGGCTACTCTTCAAAGTATTCTGATTTATGCTCTAAGTCTTTTCAGAATTTTAGTTAAGTATGATGATGCTATCGAAAAAATTCAAAGAAGATTCTTATGGTCTGGGGTTGAGGATAAGCAAAGAATGTTTCTGGTGGCTTGGGACCAGGTCTGTAGGCCGAAAAGAAAAGGAGGTTTGGGCCTACAGAGGATATGAACCTTAAATTAATCTCTCCTATCCAAACAAGTCTGGAGAATGTTTCATTCAGATTCAGAATGGTGTAAAATTTGGCGAAGTAAGTACTCTCTTCTATCCTCCTCTCTTTCCTCTTTTATCCATTTGGACCTTAGTATTAATGGTTCCCACATATGGAATCATGCCTCAAAATGTAAAGAAGGTATAGCTAAAGGAGTGATCTGGAAACTAGGAAATGGTAGGAAAGTTAAATTCTGGGAGGATCCCTAGCTTTTTGATAAACCTTTGACTAACTTCAATGAATGGGCCCCACATGCTCCCTCCTGTATTAGAACTTTTGGTTCCCTAGTTGCTGAGTACTGGGTTGGTAATGAATGGCAGAACATTAAAAGCATCCACCCTAGCCTTTCTAAGCTCAAGATCCATCTGTCTGCATTATGGCTGAATAAGGAAGAAGACACCCTGATTTGGAAACATGATCCCAAAGGAACTTTATCTGTGTCCTCTATGTATTGTGTCCTTACCCCCCCCCCTTCTCCCAACCCTTATTGGTCTAAAGCCTGGATCAAGGGTCTAACCCCCAAAATCATTTTTTTCTTTTGGACCATCCTCCAAAATAAGATCCTTACCCTTGACAACCTCAAAGGCAGAGGTTTTGCCCTCCCTAATAGATGTGTGTTGTGCCTTCAAGAGGAAGAGTCTGTGAATCACCTTGCTCTCCACTATTCCTTATCAGCCTCTATTTGGGAAAGTTTTCTCAAGAGCTTTAGTATTGCCTAGGTGTTTCCTAATAATATCAGAGATTTGTTCTCCTCCTAGAATATGAAATGGACTAACTCTTTTTTAAGTTGTTTGTGGCAGCTCTCTCTTCCTCATATCTTGTGGGGTCTTTGGAAAGAGAGAAATAACTGAATCTTTAGGGAGGTATCCCTCAATCAGGATATTGTGTTTCAGAAAATTCAATGGTCGATTCAGGAAAATATAGGGATCATTGAGGGTCCTTGTTATTCAAACAACTCACTGGAATCAAATATCTTAAGGGTATGGAATATGAAGAACATTGATGGTCCTAGTCTCAACCATAATAAAAGGCTTGAAGTCATATGGCAAACCCCTCCTCAAGGTTGGTTCAAGGTTAATTGTGATGGTGCTGCCAAAGGCAACCCAGGTCCTTCAGGTTGTGGAGCTATTCTTAGAGATGGCAGAGGAATTTGCAAGGAAATGGTTGTTGTCCCTATTGGAACCCAAACCAACCATAAAGTTGAAGCCATGGCAGCTCTTCAAGGCATCCTCTTAGCCAAAAAGTGGAAATGCCCCAATCTATGGATTGAAGGGGATTCAAATAATATTATTAAGTGTCTTAAGGGGACTTCAAAACCTTTATGGTCGATCCATAATATAATCACCTCTACTATTGACCTTATTAGTACCTTCAAAAAATGTCATATCTCCCACATCTACTGGGAGGCCAATGGATCTGCTGACTAGGCTACCAATGCGGTGGTTAAAAGGGAGGAAATTACCACATGGACGGGTGAATGCAGACTCCTCGAAGATGTCAGACAAATCATTAGTAATGAGCGATATCAAAGTACTCCAAAGATACTTGACGGACAGGATAATTATGAAAAGTACTAATGTGACCACTTCGAGTCATTATAATAATGAGAATATCACTCATTCTAATATCAATGCCATTAATTCTCATGCTTTCTGGGTAACTTTTATTGTTCCAAAATTGGTTTTCTACAAGTTTCAAAATTTGGCCGTGAGCAGCGACAAAATGGGTGGAAACAGGAGGCGATATGAACCAAGTAGTTGTAAAGAATGGAAACAGAAGGAAGAGGTTTGGGGTATTCTGCAGAAGGGTGGTTTATCGAACTTCATGGAGAGACTCCATGGTTGAGATGGTATGGTAACTAGTCTTTTCTGCAAGAACTGGAAGAAGGGGATGTTAAAAATGGGCAATCAAATGGTCGAAATCGATGAAGATCTAATTGCTCAAGCCACGAGCCTCACAAGGGAAGGCTACAACTTCTACAGAGATAGGAAGGTCAGCAGGGAAGCTATTGAAAGGTACCTAGAAATAGAGAAAGAGAAAAAATGACTGGTAAAGTTGAGCAAAACCTACTACTTGCCTAGGGCTTTTGCTAAACCTTGGCGGGAGATCCTCTTTGTTTTAATGCGTTATATCACTCTTGATGGTAGGTTTACGAAATTTTATGGCTATCACTTTGTCCTGTTGAACCACTTTAGGCACAATGATAAGGTTAATTTCCCTTATTTCCTTCTTTGTTCGATGAATGCATCCCTTAAGGCCTACAAAGAGAACCCTTTGGGTGATACCACAATGCATCAAGGCCTAATGGTCTTGATTTATGACCATTTAAAGGCCAACCAAATTGCTCGGATGCAGCCCTCTATGGATTCTGAGGAAGAGATGTCTGATTCTGCCTTTTCCAGAGGAGGAGGAATCCGACAGTGACCCTTTATCTGACACAGAGGATAGCATTAATGTCTCGGAGTATGAGACTGGGAAGAAGAGGAAATACAGCCAAACTAGACCCTCTTCCTCCAAGGGCAAATAGCCAAAATGCAGACCCCTGATCAGCATCTCTTTGGAAGAGGAGGACTCGGATTATTCTAAGAAGGAGAACCCTAAAGAGCTGTGGAAGAAGAAAACAAAAGACTATACCTAGACCCAAAAAAAGCATAAGAAAAAAGAGGAGACTGGTAAGGAATCGGAAGTTGACAAGCAAGCAAGGGCCCAAGAAGCTGATCGAAGTTTGGAAAAGGAGACCATGGAAGAGACTCTTAGGGTTGCCGACACAATTTCCACCCTCCACATCCCTAAAGAGGAACCAATTACCCCTGGAAAACTTTTCCCCCTACTGGCCCTACTTCTGAGGGGTTGCATGGTTTCATGGGAACAATGGAGTGGCTCATTAATGGTTACAAGAAAGTTGTGGATGAAAACAAAAAACTCTACAACAGAGTCTTTATTCTGGAAACCATTAATATTAGGGAAGGGAATACTATGGCTGACTATATTGAGGACCTAAAGAACACCATTACCAAAGATGAAGACATCAGAGATGCTTTTAACCCCAGGTTTGAGAAGATTGAGAAGGATCTCCTGGAAAGGAAAAGCATTGCTGACACTAAAGATAAAACCCTCTCGGACACTGTCACCAAAATTGGCAAAATTCAGGAGTGTCTGAAGAACATTGCTGAACAAAGCCTAAGTATCTTGAAGATCTTAGTGAACAACACCCACACCCTTATCAACAAACTAGATGATAAAAAGGAAATCCAGGAAATAGACCTAGAAGTTGAAGGAACGGGGGAAGCTCAAGGTCCCAGAACTCGCACTAGAGGCAAGAGGAAGGAAAAGAAACCAAACAAGGATCTGGAAGACCTAAGAGCTGTCGAGGCCACCTACGACGAGCTAGTGATTAAGGTGGAGGATCTTCTTTAGAAAATTACTATGTAGCGCCTTCTCTGTTTCTTTGTTGTTTTTTGTTGTTTTGCTGTTCTTTCTGTTAGCTGGTCTTTTGGCCAGTCTTTTTGTATGCGATCTTTAAAGCACTATTCTTCTTTGTGCTTTTTTCTTTCTCTTAGTTGTAAAGGTTTTGGGTCCTGAAAACCTATTTTTTAATTAATCAAAACATGTGAGCTCACCTGAGTTCCACCTCTTGATCAATTTGTTCTACCTTTCATTCAATTCTCATCCAATTATCTATAAATTGAGCATTCAATCTCCATTTTCAAGGATCACTCTGAATCATGAACTTTGAGTCTTTGTGTCATTTGCAGGTTGCCAGCGCAATATCTGAGAGCCACCATACCACAAAGAGAAGAAGAACAATGGAAGCTATATGCAGTCATGGAATAGGGAGTTTTTATTGATAGATTTATATTCCTATTGTTTGATTGTGTTATTTCATTGGTTTATTTAGAATTCTTTGATTAGATAGGTATTTTTGATTTCCCTCTATTTCTAGTTGATTTGATTTGATGAATTGTACATACGACACCCGGCATTCCTTTTCAACCCATTGTTGGAGTATCAGAGGATTCAAATCTTTGTTTTTCACGGTTCCAGCTCAATTTGTCACCATGTAACGCTCAAATTATAAGAAAGAAATCAAGAAAATATTTGCAAGTATTGTTATTAATGATAGATTAAACAGTTGGAAGCACGTAAAGGTGGTGATGGAAGCCATAAAATTTGATATTATCATCTTTTTACAGGAAATTTAATGCACCACCCTCAAGAGATGATCTAATTAACAAATACCATTATGAGTTTTATTTTCCTAGATGGTTCTTTGTCATGATGGTCTGCTGCTATTTGAGAATCCAGACATAAATTGGACAACAATTGAGCAAGGGAATATTATCTTAGGATTGTGGTCTCTTGCATGGAAACAACAAACTAAATTTGTCGAATATAGAAAGACTATCACTCTGCTAGAAAAGATTGCAGAGCAAGCCAGAAATCATGAACAACGTTTGAAGGAAGAAATTATTGCAAGAATGGGCCCTGGTAATTAGTTTTCAGACATAGTGCTTAAAGGAAAAGGGCCTATGATACAACTAGATGTTGAGCATATGCAGGATGATATCCTCTTTGACCTCACTGACCTAGCTTGAGAACTTATATTGGATGAAGATGAATTTTCAGTAGTTATCTGGGTGCTTAACAAGGAGGAGACAAAATTGGAGATGATCGATAATCAGATCACATGTTGGAAATCAATGCCTGATGAAGAGGAAATGTGAATTTGGTAGTTGTTTATAATGCAAGGATTAGTGCTAATGATAGGGTTTTCTGATAACCTTGTTTTCTTTAAATCATCTTTAAAAAACTGTGATTTTCAAATACTGTTACTTTGGAAAGAACCATTTCTTGGAAATGGAAAAAGGGGTTTTAGGTATAAATAGATGATAGAATAGATTATAAAAGGAGGAGGGGGAAGTTTTGGAAAAACAAACTTTGTGTTATTTTCCAAAAGACAAATATAATGTGGTTTATGTTTTAGTTTTGTTGAATAGTTTATCTAATAGATCAAACTTTGTGCTAGTTTGGATAAATTGCATTTTTCTTATGTGAATGCTTCTTGTTCAATTTTTGTATTTCGAAACATTAAATAGTTTTTCTTCCTCTATTGTTTATCGTGGTATAATGTTTATCTTTGAATAATATTATGCAACATGAATTTAGTTAGTGTTCAGCTAGGCAAATTATTTCTCATTTATATTTTATCTCTTGTTCTGTAAAGTTGTAAGTTAGGAATCTTGTCTTTCTTGCTTTCTAGTTAAAGCATACCCCAAAAACCCTAAATTCATATCATAAGAGACAATTGTACCTCTAAAATTTAGGGGAAAGTTGTAGAGGTAGTTGCAACTTATCCAATAGTTGATTGATGGTTTGTTATTTATGTGGGCATTGAGTCATATGGTTATATTTTTAAAGGGGAAAAATTTTGTCAACCAACAGATTTTTGGCGACTCTGCTAGGGAGGGAAATACTAGTGTTCTTTTCTTGTTTCAAAAATTAAATAGTGCCTTCTCTAAGAATGGAGGCTAGAGACTGTTTAATTAAAGATCTCAGAAATATTTTTCAGTACTAGGCCAATAGATATAAAGGATGACCCACACAAACAATTGAAGAAATATTGGTTGAAGATGACAAAATATTGCATTCTTTTTGGAATTCTTTAGAGAAAGTATCTCTAAGGCTGAAATGAAAAGCTAACATCCATCTGAAGATTACAAATTTGTCCTGTTGTTTCCAGTTTTGGTTTGTTGGTTCTTATCTTTGCCCTGTTATCCTCCACCCTTCTGTAGGTAGCTCCCTATGCTCTATTTTATGACTCTGTGGTCCAATGGACAAGGAACTAGTCTTTATTCAGAGTTCTAGATTCTCTTTGTCCTCCTACCCTCATCCCCTATCAGAGTCAGTTGTTAGCCTCCAGTTATTTTTCAAAGATACCCACCCCTATCAAAAAAAAAATGATGTATCTTATTATTTTATTACCTTTTATCGACTAAACCTTATCGATAAAACCATGATATATCAGAACCTTTTGTTGGGGTCATCATGTTTTGATTTCACCCGATGTCATGATACTTGAAGAGGAGACGATGTTCATCGAGCGATAAAAAGAAGCTCGCATCAACCTCATTTCCTATTTTATCCCAATGTCTGACATTCCCTTGCAACTCGATGTTAGAGTATCGAAGGATTCAAATCTTTGTTTGACACGGTTCCAGCTCAACTTGTCACCATGCAACCCTCAAATTCCAAGAAACAAATCAAGGAAATATTTGCAAGTACCATTATTAATGATATATTAAATAGCAGGAAGCACATAAAGGTGGCACCAGAAGCCATCAAATTTGATATTATCATCTTTTTGAGGGAAATTTAATGCACCACCCTCAAGAGCTGATTAGAGTAATGCATGCCATTATGAGTTTTTTTTTTCCAGATGGTTCTCCCTTATGATGGTTAGATTCAATTTGATAATCCAGACCTAAATTGGCCAGCAAATGAGGAAGGGAATATTATCCTAAGATTGTGGTCTCTTGCATGGAAATGACGAACTGAATTTTTTGAATATAGAAAGACTATCGCTCTACTAGAAAAGATTGCAGAGAAAGATATAAATCACGAACAACGTCTAGAGGAAGAAATTTTTGCAAGAAGGGGCCCTGGTAATTGATAGGGAGATACTCAAAACTTGGCTCAAATTTTGTGTTTGTAATCAATTTAGTTCGCATGTTCCCTCAAGGGTAATTGTTGAAGGTTTTGTCACTTGTTTAGGTACTATTTCTTTGATGTTTTTCTTGCTCTATGCTTCATACCAACCCTAAGATCTTCCTACCATGTTAGTTCTTGTTTTCGTTCAAACTTGCTCTCAAGTCTCACAAAGGTGAGACTTTTCTTCTTTAGCTCCAAACACCAAGATCACTCACCAAGAGTTGTAGGAGGTCTAGGACATTGACTAACATCCTCTTAGGCTTAATTCAACATGTTTTGGTGATTTTTCCAATTGTCTTCTTACCCGATTTGAGGAAAAGCTCAAAATAGGGCTACAAGAAAAGAGCCCCAATTAGCCCTCTGAAACTACAAAAATGCTTATAACTCCACAAACTATGAAAACACCCCATAAAAACTTTGCATTTTTGGATACCCTTTACAAAGATCTTTCAATTTTTTTCTATGACAAGGTCTGACAAGGCCGTACAACCACTATCCTATATATGTGACTAAAAACAAGGGTTTTCAAGGGTTTCAAGTCTTCTAACACCTTAACACCATTCCAAACACTTCTTCAAACCAAAAAATATCTTGAGAAGGTCTATAAAAACATTATGAAACCTTCCAACTTCTTTCCCTGCAAGCATAAAGACAAACACTTGATGTGCAACCAAATTTCAAGAGTAAAAATGCTCAAAACCATTGTATTACAATACTTTGGTTGCCCAAAATGCATTTCCCAACTAAATATACACTGAAACACCCTTCCATATGGTCTAAAAGCTCTATCAAAACTTCAATCCACCTTGGAAAACCAAAATAAGGTTCACTTGGTGAGGGTTTGTAAAGAAGCTTTGTTTTTCACCATGAAGGTTCACTAGCCGGGCTATAGGAGCTCGCCTAGTTAGCAACAAAAACCACTTTCTTTGTCATTGCCAATAAAAAAAAAACTTTTATGTATAATAAGGCTATGTACAAAAACTTGAATTTTAGAGGAAAGAGCCAAAGAAAATCAAGTTGCCTCCATTATTGAAGCCAAACTGTTACTCAACCGAGAACAGGGTTAAAACAAAATAATTTTGCTACAATGTTAAAACTCCACACCAACACACAAACCCAGGTGAAAGAGATTCAACACAACATGGAAAAACTTTCCAAATGAAAATAGTACGGCCAAATGCACAGGAAGTACGGACTGCTATACCATATGGAGCAAAAAGTGCAAGAAAAAGGACAAATTTTAAGTTTTTGTATTGAGTTCTTCTTTTCTTTGAATGCCAACCTAATACAAATTTGTGTGAGGCTTTAAATATTCACTCACAACCTAAATCATGCCCATTTATGGACCAATAACCACCTTTTTCATTATCTTTACAAATTTTCCAAAAATTGTCAAAATGTTGCTTGACAACATTAACACTTTTTGGTACAATGAGCATTTTTGACTTGTGAGCCAAATAGACTTAGCTCCACCATGTGAAATGGTTTCCTAGAACCACAAAAACATATTTCAATTCCTAACAAGGATTTATAAGAAGTTTTGACCATATTTCCACATTTTGCCCATTCTAGGCTTACAAAGCATAAAAGGTCAAAAACAGACCAAAAACTGAACAAACAACAAAAATAAGACAAAAAGGACACTTAAACACACTAAACACACCCTTTGGACACACAACAAATCCATTATTCAATTGTGACCAACATAGGCCATTTCAAACCAAAATTTGATGAAGTGCTCCATTAGCTTCACTAGGTGCTCCTGCATCATACTCCCCCAAAGACAAAGAAGTCAAGTGAATCAGTTTGGCACCAATGAGGGAGCAATTCCAGACTGAATAAAGTCTGACTCAAGTACCCAAGTAGCCTCAGATTCTAGTTTTTTCCTCCACTTGGTCAAATGCTCCATATAGACTTGGTGTCGAGTTTTTTTGAGAATCCTAGAATCCAAAACCTTTTTAGCTTGAGGCATGGGTGCAGAAGGAAGAGGAAGGTTTGAAAGTGATTGGTGAACATCTGAAACTCTCTCATCCTCCTTGGGAAGCTTCTCTTTGTATGCAACCAAATCTGCAATATTAAAGATAGGAGATAGGGCAACATCATTAGGTAAATCAATCTTATAAGCATTAGAGCCATACTTAGCCAAAACCTTACAAGGACCTATCCTCCTCATTTGGATTTTTCTGGGAATTCCTTTTTGGATTCTGGACTTATTCAAGTGCACCATCACAAAGTCACCAACTGAAAATTGTACATCTTTCCTTGTTGCATCAACTCTAGCTTTGACCTTTTGTGAGGCATCTTGGAGAGCTTTCTTTACTTGATCATGAACCTTCTTCATAGATTGAGCTACATCATCAGCTTGACCACTTCTTTGCTGCACATCACTAAGGTTTCTCAACTCCATAACACCCCTTGGGTGCATACCATACACTATCTCAAAAGGACTCTTACCAGTAAACCTGTTGACACTGTCATTGTAGGCAAACTCTGCTTGGTGAAGAATCTGATCCCAACTTTGTCCATATTCTTTTTTCAAACACCTTAAGAGGTTACCAAGTGTTTTATTGACCACCTCTATTTGGCCATCTATTTGGGGATGATGGGCTCAACCAAAAGACAAGTTAGTACCCAATCTTTTCCAAAGAGTTTTCCAAAAATGTCCAAGGAATTTGACATCTCTATCTGAAACAATACTAATAGGAAAACCATGGATTCGAATAACCTCTTTCAAAAACAAGTGTGCAATATGACTACCATCATGAGTAATTTTACAAGGAACAAAATGTGCCATTTTACTAAATCTATCAACAACAACAAAAATGCTATCAAAACCAAGCTTTGTTTTGGGAAAACCAAGCTTTGTTTTGGGTAAACCAACCACAAAATCCATACTCATACATTCCCATGGCCTTGTAGGAATGGGTAATGGCTGATAAAGACCAACATTAGTAGATGTACCTTTTTCCTTTTGACAAACCATACACTTCTCAATATACCTCTTGATATCCCTTTGCATTCTTGGCCAATAGTAGAAACATTGCACAAGTTCCAATGTCTTGTTTAGACCAAAATGACCACTTTGTTAGGGTTCCCACAGATACTGAGAGGGGGGGTGAATCAGTATCTAACCGGTAATGTAATTTTCTTAAAACTGAATATGCAAAACATAAAGTAATAGTATACCAGTATGCAAGAATTAATGTAAATAACAGAATCAAAAACATCCACATGAAAAGAACACCATAACACAAGATGTTTAACGAGGGAACCCGGTGTGGGAAAAACCTTGGTGGGATTTGTGACCCACAATATTCACTTACTGGCCAATAAGAGAATATTACTTACAATAGGGGCCTGCACATGCAGGAAGGCCAACTGCCTAGAGCTCACTGCTCAATAAGAAGTCACACTAACTTACAATGAGGATTTACACAAATCCAATATTCTGTACTGCTTTACAATAGCATCTTCAATGCCAGATTTAGTACCGGTTCTTGCTTTGTTCTTTACATATACCCTTGACCTATAATTCGCACATTAGGTCTGCCTTATAATTTATTTATGCTTCCTATCCATATACTACAAATGTCTACAATGATCTCTTTTATATACAAGAGTCATTTTACAATTTGCCAAGTCGGCTTACAGTAATAAACAAAATATTACACATCAAAAATCCTGTCGGCCTCTGTGCCGGTATACATGTTCTCTTCTATGCCGGTGTAGATTGATCTTGCTGATGCTGGTGCACTGTTCTGAATAATGCTTTGCCGATATAATGTCTTGCCGGTGCCATAGGATTGCAAGGTTGCCATCAATGACAAAACCTTCAATCACACACAATGTCTCATTGGAGTGTCCATATGCCAACACACTCAAACACCCATTGTGCTTCTCTTGGATCAGATTTTCCCTCATAGAGCCTTTGGGAACACACAACTATCCACCTCTAAACAACAAAACCATTTTGCAAGGTAAAGTCAACATATTCACTATGAAAATGGTTTTGAAATTCTTGACAAACCTTGTAAATGGCTGCAAAATCTTCATCATTTGGATACAAATCCTTGAAGCAATCAACTCCAATACTTCGAATCTGCACTTCTTGCACTGTTAGTAGCCTTCTACTCAAAGCATCTACTACTTTATTACATTTTCCCTTTTTATGCTTAATGGAAAATGTATATGACTGCAAATACTCAACACATTTAACATGTCTATGACTCAACTTATCCTGTGAATTCAAAAAACTAAGAGATTGATTATCTGTGTAAACAACAAACTCTTTGGGTAGCAAATAGTGCCTCCATTTTTGAAGAGATTGGACAAGAGCATACAATTCAAGATCATAGGATGAATACTTCTTTTTTGCATTGAGCTTTTCACTAAAGAAAGCTATTGGTCTATTATCTTGACTCAAAACAGCACCAACTGCTATGTTACTTCCATCACATTCAATAGTGAACAACTTATCAAAACTAGGAAGAATGAGTACTGGTTATGTAGCTACCTTTTGTTTCAAGAGTTCAAACTCCTTATTAGCTTCTTTGGTCCACTGAAACTTTGTCTTGACTCCTCCTTTAATAGTATCTAGCATAGGTACACAAATCTCACTGAATCCCCTTATAAAATTCATGTAGAACTATGCCAAACCATGAAAGATTTGCACTTCACTTGTTGTTTTTGGTGTTGGCCAATTGGTGATGGCTTCCACCTTTGATGTGTCCATTTTCAAGTCTCCACCTGAAACTACAAAACCAAGATAGACTAGTTCCTGCTTCATAAACTCACATTTCTCCAAGTTTATTGTTAGTTGCTCATCATTCAATTGTTGCAATACAATTTTAAGATGCTTTAGATGTTCTTCTTTAATTCTATTGAAAATCAAGATATCATCTAAGTATACAACAACAAATTTACCAATAAAATCTTTAAGCACTTCATTCATGAGTCTCATAAATGTACTAGGAGTATTAGTGAGACCGAATGGCATAACAAGCCACTCATAAAGTCCTTCATTAGTTTTGAAGGTTGTTTTCCACTCATCACCTTTCTTTATCCTAATCTAGTGGTAACCACTTTTGAGATCAATCTTTGTGAAATACTTTTTACCTCCCAAGCAATCCATCAAATCTTCAATCCTTGGGATAGGGAATCTATATCTGATAGTGATTCTATTAGTGGCTCTTGAATCTATGCATAGCCTCCATGTTCGTCCTTTCTTTTGTGCTAACATTGTAGGTATGGCACAAGGACTTATGCTCTTTTTTTATCAAACCTTGATCTAACAACTCTTGTACTTGTCTAGCCACTTCTTTATTTTGTTCTAGGGTCATCTTGTAGGCTGCTTTATTGGGTAATGAAGCTCCAGGAATGAAGTCAATTTGATGGCTTGTGGCTCTAGTAGGTGGTAGGGTTGCTAGTGATCCATCACTTATGATTTCTTTAAAGTTGTCTAGTATTTGTTGCACTTCATGAGGTATTTGAACCTTCTTTTCTTTCTTTTCTTCCTTTGGTTTCACTATGAGAGCAAACCCCACTCCTTCACCCTCTTCAAGAGCGTTTATGAACTCTTTTTCACTCACCAACAAGGCATTTGGGTTTTTGGACTTGCTGCCCTCTCTTTCATCATTTAAGGACTGAATTTTGTAAGTAACTCCATCTTTTTGAAAAGAATAAGAGTTCTTCTCACCATTATGAATGGCTTTTCTATAAAATTGCCATGGCGTACCCAGAAGTAGGTGGCAAGCATCCATTAGGAATATATCACACAAGATTCTATCCTTATAACCCCTATTGTGAACTCAACCCAAGCTTGTTCATTCACCACCACATACTGCTCCTTATTGAGCCAAGTGACCTTATATGGGCTACTATGTTGAACTCTCTCCAATTTAAGTTTATTTGTTGCTTCCTCAGACACAATATTGCCTATAGACCCTGAATCTATCACCACTCTACAAACCTTACCCATGATCTTGCACTTGATTCTAAATAAATATCTTCTTTGAGTTGGTTCCTCTTTGATTGGCTCCCTAATCAAGACTCTTCTCATCATTACACTTTCCCCATCTTCTGAAGTTAAGCTCACTTCTTGTGTCTTACTGCTTGCTACATTTTCTTATACATATGTCACTCTTCTTTCACCTCCTTGAGATGAAGAAGATTTCTCAGGTCATCTATAGGCAGGATGACCCAACTTTTGGCAATTGTAACACTTCATAGTGGAGAAGTAGGACCCTCTTCTTGGTCCACTAGATCTACCTCTACCTAGGTTACTAGATCCCCTTCCTCTATAGCTACTCTTGCTATTAGAATCCCCACTTTTCTCTATAAGTTTGGACTTCCCTTAGGACCTTTGATCAGCTCCTCTTCCACCAAAATCGCCTCTATGGCCTATAAAATCTCTTCCCCTACCTCTGCCTCTATTGCTTTGTTCTTGCTTCTTCCTACTTTTCTCTTCCACTTTCAGTGCCAGTTGGTAGCACTTATGCACTGTATTGGGGCACAACAAACTCAACTCTTCTTGTATATTCCATCTCAAGCCATTCAAGTGTCTTGCTACCTTGATGTTCTCATCCTCTACTACCTTGGATCTCAGACACAACTTCTGAAATTCCTTAGTTTAGCTACTCACATCCAAGTCTCTTTGCCTCAAGTTTTGTCTCCTCTTGTGCAACTGGATTTCATAATCTTCAGGGATGTATGCCTCTTTCACCATAGCTAACATGCCCTTCCATGTAGCTATGGGGTTCTTGCCCTCTTTTTGCCTCTCTTCTTGGATAAATTTCTACCAAGTCAATGCTTCCCCTCTTAATCTAGACTTGTCCACCTTCACCTTTTGTGCCTCACTGATTCCATCACATTCAAAGTGATTCTCCAATCCCTCTATCCATTCCAAGACTACCTCTAGCTCCATTTTTCCACAAAAAAGTGGCACTCCTTCTAAGGATTTTCCTCCTAAGGCTTTAATTACTTTAAGGAAAGGTTCTTTAGGAAGAATAGGATCTAGTTTAGGAGTCCTATCTTCTTCTACAACTTCTATGCCTTTCCCTTCATTGACCTTGATTTTCACTTTCTCAGTTTTGCCTTCAACTATGTCTAGTTTGCTCTCTAGTTGTAATAATCTTTCTCTCAGGAGCCAATTTTCTTCTTCTTGGTCTTCTACCTTATTTTATAGCTCTGCATTGGTCACCATCCTTAAAACTATTCTCTCCTATTGATTCAATGTCTATCATATGCTGTCTTCTTCCCAAATCTTGGAGGCTCTGATACCACAATGATAGGGAGATACTCACAAATTGGCTCAAATTGTGTGTTTGTAATCAATTTAGTTTGCAAGTTCCCTCAAGGTAATTGTTGAAGGTTTTGTCACTTGTTTAGGTAATTTTTCTTTTATGTTTTTCCTGCTCTATCCTTCATACCAACCCTGAGATCTTCCTACCATGTTAGTTCTTGTTTTCATTCAAACTTGCTCTCAAGTCTCACAAAGGTGAGACTTTGCTTCTTTAGCTCCAAACACCAAGATCACTCACCAAGAGTTGCAGGAGGTCTAGGACATTGACTAACATCCTCTTAGGCTTAATTCAAATTTGTTTTGGTGGTTTTTCCAATTGTCTTCTTACCTGATTTGAGGAAAAGCTCAAAACAGGGCTACAAGAAAAGAGCCCCAATTAGCCCTCCAAAACTGCAAAAATGCTTATAACTTCACAAACTACCAAAACACCCCATAAAAACTTTGAATTTTTGGATACCCTTTATGGATATCTTTCAATTTTTTTCTATGAGGAGGTCTGACAAGGCCATACAACCATGGTCCTATATATGTGCTTAAAAATAAGGGTTTTCAAGGGTTTTAAGCCTTCTAACACCTTAACACCATTCCAAACACTTCTTCAAACCACAAAATTTCTTGAGAAGGTCTATAACAACATTATGAAACCTCCCAACTTCCTTCCCTACAAGCATAAACACAAACACTTGATGTGCAACCAAATTTCAAGAGGAAAAATGCTCAAAACCATTGTATTACAATACTTTGGATACTCAAAATGCATTTACCAACTAATTATACACTGAAACACCCTTCCATCTAGTCTAAAAGCTCTTTCTAAACTTCAATCCACCTTGGAAAACCAAAATAAGGTTCACTTGGTGAGGGTTTGTAAAGAAATTTTGTTTTTCACCATGAAGGCTCACTAGCCGGGCTATAGGAGCTCGCCTAGTTAGCAACAAAAACCACTTTCTTTGTCATTTCCAATAAACAAAAACTTGTATGTACAAGAATGATATGTACAAAAAATTTAATTTTAGAGGCCATGAAGAAAGAGCCAAAGAAAATCAAGTTGCTTCCATTATTGAAGCCAAACCCTTACTCAACCGAGAATAGGGTTAAAACAAAATAATTTTGCTACAATGGTAAAACTCCACACCACCACACAAACCTAAGTGAAATATCTTCAACACAACATGGTACAAATTTCCAAATTAAAATAGTACAACCAAATGTATAGGAAGTACAGATTGCTATACCATATGGAGCAAAAAGTGCAAGAAAAAGGACAAAATTTTGAGTTTTTGTATTGAGTTATTCTTTTCTTCGAATGCCAACCTACTAAAAAGTTGTGTGAGGATTTAAATAGTCACTAAACACCTAAATAATTCCCAAGTATGGACCAATAACCACCTTTTGCATTGTTTTTACAAATTTTCCAAAAATTGTCAAAATGTTGCTTGACAACATTGACACTTTTTGGTACAATGAGCATTTTTGACTTGTGAGCCAAATAGACTTAACTCCACCATGTGAAATGGTTTCCTAGAACCACACAAACATATTTCAATTCCTAACAAGGCTTTATAAGAACTTTTGACCATATTTCCACATTTTGCCCATTCTAGGCTTACAAAGCATAAAAGGTCAAAAACAGACCAAAAACTCAAGAAACAACAAAACCAAGACAAAAAGGAAACTTAAAAACACTAAACACACCCTTTGGACATAAAACAAGTCCATTATTCAATTCTGACCAACATAGGCCATTTCAAACCAAAATTTGATGAAGTGCTCCATTAGCTTCACTAGGTGCTCTTGCACCAGTAATTAGTTTTCAGACATGGTGCTTAAAGGAAAAGGGCCTATGATACAACCAAATGTTGAGAATATGCCAAACGATATCCTCTTTGACCTCATTGACCTAGTTAGGAACTTATATTGGATGAAGATGAATTTCAGTAATTCTCTGGGTGCTTATCAAGGAGGAGACAAATACGGAGATGATCAATTATCAGATTGCAGGTCGGAACCCAGAGCCTGATAAAGAGGAAGTGTGAAGTTGGTAGTTGTTTATAATGAAAGGATTAGTGCTAATGATAGGGTTTTTTGATAACCTTGTTTTCTTTAAATCGTGTTTAAAAAATGGCCATTTTCAAAGACCGTTACTTTGGAAATAACCATTTCTTGGAAATAGAAAAAGGGGTTTTAGGTATAAATAGATGATAGAATAGATTAGAAAGGGAGGAGGGGGGGAGTTTTGGAAAAATAGACTTTATGTTGCTTTCCAAAAGACAAATATGATGTGATTTATGTTTTGGTTTTTTTGAATAGTTTATCTGATAGATCAAACTTTTGTGCTACTTTGGATAAATTGCATTTTTCTTATGTGAATGCTTCCTGTTCAATTTTCATATTTCAAAACATTAAATAGTTGTTCTTCCTCTATTGTTCATTATCGTATAATGTTTATCTTTGACTAATATTGTGAAACATGAACTTATTTAGTGTTTGGTTGGGTAAATTCTTTGTCATTTGTATTTTATCTCCTATTCTATAAAGTTGTAAGTTAGGAATCTTTCCTTTCCTTCATTCTAGTTAAAAGCATACCCCAAAAGCCCTAAATTCATATCATAAGAGGGAGTTGTACCTTTGAAATTCAGAGGAAAGTTGCAGAGGTAGTTGCAAATTATTTAACTATTGATTGATGATTTGTTCTTTATGTGGGCATTGATTCATATGTTTATATTTTGAAAGAAATCTGTCAACCAGAAAGACCTAGAGAGGTGAGGGAGGGAGTAGAGGAGAGATTAAAGAAAAAAGAGAGAGGAGTAAGAGGGGATGGAAGGAGAGGTAAATTTGGAGGGTGGATGAGACCTAGGGAAGTAGGAGATAGATACAAGAGGAGAGAGAGAGAGAGGGGGGGTAAAGGGGGAGTAAGAGATAGGTGAAGAGGGAGGGATTTAACTAGAGATGGGGTAGATAGATAGGTGAGAGACTTAGAGGGGGATAGAGAGAGATGGGTAATGAGACATGGATACAGAGGTAGATAGGTGGACAAGAAGGGAGGGAGAAACTTAAAGAGGTAAGAGAAAAGGTAGGAGGGAGAGGCAATGACCTAAAGAATGGAGATAAAATAAGAGAGGAAGAGAGAATAACAAAGATTAAGGGAGATAAATATGTAAATATGGAGGGAGAGAGACCTAGGTATGGGGAGAGAGATTGTGGGAGGAAGAGGTGGTGATTGAGAAAATGGGGAGAAACATTAAGAGAGGGAGAGAGAGGGATGGAGGTAGGGATAGAGATGTGGGGAATCTACATTATAATTCATATAGATTTGAAACCTCTCAAACATCTCTCCAATATAAACCTGAAATATAACTTAAATTATATGAAAGGAAAAATATTGAAATATGACCTATACTTAAAGAATAAGAAACCACTCTCAAACATCCTACCAATATATACATAAAATATAACTTAAAGTCTAAGAAAGGAAAAAGAAATATTGAAATATTATATTTCATGTATATATTATTTCTAAGAGATTGAGCTTGACTCGAGCTTGAAGCATTTTGTCAAGGTGGGAGAGAGAGAGAGAGAAAGAAAATACAATTTCAAATGCAACACATTTGGCAAGCACCAAATTTGGTGGTCTCCAAATATGAAAAATACCTTTTTTACATTTGGCGAGCATCGTATTTGATGCTTCCTGAATGTTTTGCATTGGGAAGTACCAATCCTTTGGGTTGGATTGGCCTTGGCATCCAACCTTGGATGACCATTTCATTCCAATGAGTGTCAAATGCCTTGATGGGGACCAAAAAAAGGCTGACATCTTTTTGGTTGCACATATTGGTGCACTTACTCAAGGATGTTGGAACCATGTCCATAGGATTTACAAGGTAGATGACACTTAAATCTTAACATAGAATGATTATTTTTTATGATATACCTAGAACCATTACTGCAATCTTTTGAAATTCCTCCACATAACCATTGAATGTAGCTTTTTTCTTCATTCTTGATAACTCCTTGAAATACTTATTATATTTAAGCTCAAAACTATCAAGTATATGTTGGCAAAAATCTTCAAGAGGGCGTACCTGATCATCAACTTGTTTGGCCATACTATGATACCACCAATCATAATTATTTCCTTTTACATGTAGAGAAACATATTGAATAACATATTTCTCCTTCATTGCGGTGAGAGAAGAAAATTTGTAGTTTCTATAACCAAGCTTGAGCTGAAAATTTCTCACTACCATCAAATCTAGGTGCTAATAGTTTATTCAATTTTTTCTTCAATTCCCTTCCATTCTAGTTTTGTTATCTCCTTTGATCATCCTTTTTTGGTTGATTCCTTGCAATCTCAACATATTCTCTATATAATATGATGACCTTGAATGATACAAGTGTTGGCAATATAATGAAGGAAAACTGAGAGGGGGGGTGTGAATCTATTTTCAACGGATACACTAACTTAATCACAAATTCAGATCTGACAAACTTCAACAATAATAGAGATAATAAAATTGAAAGCACAACACACAACACCAATATTTTGACATGGAAAACCTGGTTAAGGGAAAAACCATGGTGGTAACCTACCCACAATAAGATGATACTCTATAGTAGTATGTGAAAATATTACAATGGGGAATGCACATGCATTCAAGAACATTGCCTAGAGCTCACTACTCAAATACAATGACCTAAAGGGTTACAACCCTCAGGGAAGTCTCACTGACTTACAACAAGATTCAGACTACAATCCAGAAGAAATGAACTAAAAGAATAGCATCTCCAAATGCTTGATTATAGTTCTAATTAAGCACAAATGTCTTCTAAAAAACACCAATTAATGCTCAATCACAATGCCGAAGGATGAATCAATTTCTTGCACATACATGAATCTTTGATAATGTAGACACAACCTCGATACCTAGATTACATGACTATATCACCTATTTATACAATTCATCAACCTTGACAACAAGGTTGGCTAAACCCTCAACCCATAATTGCAAAATTACATCACATGATACAAAGATTGACCACCGGACCAATGTAATGATATACATGACATTAGATGGACCTAAATAAAATATCCAAAACGCTCAACACCACCAAAAATCATGCCAAGATCAATCGCAACATGCTACACCACCAGGAAAACCACATAAAACGAAGAACATCGCTGCTTCAACAAAATCATCAAAAAATCATATAGTGATCAGTGCAGATCATAAAAACAAATAGAAAACAATTAGGAAACACCAGTAAGAAAGTTACAATCATCAACAAGAGCTACAACAACACCACTTATCAAATCTTCATTGGTCAACATCTAAAAACTCAAGAACCTAATCAATCAGAAACTGTCATGAAGAAAGGTAACTTGCAGAGCACCAAATCACGAACCATATGAAATGAAGATACATAAGACCATCCAAAACAATATTCCAAAATCTTAGCACAAGATATGATCACACCGGAATATGTCAGAGGAAATACTAAACTCTGCAAAGCACCAATGCAACAAAACAAAACTACAAAACCAGATCATAAGATCTTCTCAATCTACAATCATCGGAGCAATTCATAGGAATATGTTGACATCAATGACAACAATATATCCTAGAAGCAAAAATGACCAACAACAAGGTGGTTATATTACAATTTTCTTCCCATCTTGTCATTTATCTACCAATAATTTCTTTAGAAGTAGTAGATATTCCACCTTCAAATATGTCTCTCTTTGATAAAAATAAATATTTTGATACCTTGAAAGTGAGTTGTTCTGTAGATCCTAAACTCATCAAGGTACCCTCTTTCCTTTGTGAGATTTCAAAGCCAATTAACTTTTGTACCAAATTTAATACTTCCCTTGTCTCTTCCAATATTTATGTTGTCTTGTTTTTCTTCTCATGAATGTCCAAAAGGGGTTTCTTGAAAACATCTTCATTCATCATTTTTCCTTATTCTACACCTGAAGTTGCTTCTAGTAAATATTTTTTTTTTGTCCCTTGATATCTAATTTCCCTATCAGTAGAAATTATTCAACATAAACCCATTTAGGCTTAGAATTTCATTGCTTTAATATCATTGTAATGTCCCAAGTAAGATAATATTTAAATAACAACAAATTCAAAAAATTATTTCATAAATGGTCAAAAAAATTGCAATGACTACATGGATAGTTTATTTTATCAAACTCTCAAAATTTATTGAAACTTTCTCAAAATATTAATTATCAATCTTCGATGTATTATTAAACTATTAGAACTGATTTCACTTAAAAAATATTCACTATAGGTTATAGGAACTTAATAAAAAAATTACACAGTCTTTGAAGAAATAGTAAGCCCATTTTGAGCTAAAAAATATTACAACATATTTATTATTTGATTTTTTAATATAATAACAAAAGTAGGTTTGAAACACTGATTTACATTGTACCAAACTTATAGGAAGGGATGAAAAACCAAAAAAATGAGAAATCACACATGGACTTGAAACAATCAACAATAATTTGAACTCAAGAAACAACACTTCTAGAAAAAAGCTTTTGGAAACAACATGACTAGATACAATAGAATAACAACAAGATGACTTGTAAACTAGATACTTGAAACCATCAAAATCTCAGAAAAATGTCAACTTTGATACAATATTTGGATGAAATTTCTCTTTGTGAATGAAGGATTTTCATCCTTTGGTCACCTGAAACTTATGGGTTTTCATCCACAAGCCTCCAACTCCAAGGAATTTTCATCCATTGAAGGCAATACAAACACAAGTGCTCAATATCAAATTATGAAAAGATGCAATCCATGCAAAATGACGATCCTCACATATTTATATTCATTGAGTCCAAAATGGGCACCCAATACCTCAACTCCCTTTTTGATGAAGAAGCTTGTGTAGATGTGTGTACGACAATTTTTGTGTAAATTATTGTGGTTGTTGGTAAAATTGTCATATATGTTCTTTCCTAAATTTTGCATTCAACAACAAGATGCTTCCAAAATCCAATGCCCCAATTATGCTGATAGATATTTTATTTCACATTTAATTATTTGAAAAATGAAAGTTATACCATGACAATATTAAATATTAAACAAATTGTTTTCCCTAAAAATAAGATGGATTAATGAAGATCATCAACACACTATTTTTAGAAAGGGGACATGATAGTGATGGACTCGAAAAGGAGGTAAAACAATGGTCAATTAGAGGAAGAACCCTTTATGCAACTCCAAACAAGAACACAATCATTCACAACATTTGAAGATTTCCCAACATCCTCATGCCCTTGCACCTTCTAACAAAATGTTAAGGAGTAGCTCATCCTCCTCAAACAATTTGTTGCATCATTGCCTTCATATTTTTAGAATGTTTGTGAATGTCATCCACGCAAGAGGAAGACATCACTAGTTATTTCATAGCCTTTGCTAGGATATTTTCTACTACCAATGATGCATTTTCCTTTGTCATCCACATTTTTCATTTAAAAAGGATTTATGGGCCATTTTTTTGTTTTTAGACCGCGGGAATTGGGTATAGCACTCCCTTATAAACTGAAGTGTGCTTGGTAAAAATTTTAATGTGATCGATGATGTTGGTGTGACATGTCCTCTGGTACCATGTGGGTTGGGGGAAAACTAGACCTTGTAACCTCATGCTTTAACACAATAAGCTCTCGCTAATTTAGCTAGGCCCCCAGCCCAATTTATGGACCGTTGTTAAAACTAGTTTGAGGTGGACATAAAATGGGAAATAAAATAATCTTTGAAAATTTATTGAAAAATTAACTATTTGGTGATGTCAAGACAAAGAGGAAAATTGAAAGTAATATTTTGACCGGACTAGTGCAATGCCATCTTCCAACCTGAGTGTTTTCTCCAACAATTGGAAAATCTTCTCAACCTTTTCTCCATTGAGCCATGTGAAGTATCCTTGTATTTATGAGAAACCTTTAATTCTCTGTAAATATCTATCAATTAGCATATGGCAATGCATATTGTACACTGTTCATATGTTGTATGTGGGCTACACCAAAATCGGTCAAACTTAAATAGTTGAAGATATTAACTCTGGTAAGGATCTTCATTTTTCAAATACAAAATAAACTTTAATAGCAGTTCTAAGTTCCATGTTCTTGCCTATACAAAATATCTTCTTAATCTTTTTGTAATAATAGTTTTATAAGAAAAGGCTATCTTCATTGGTTATTGACCTTGTGAATTATTAGTCCCTGCCATGACACAAGGAATCTATTGTAATCGAATGCAACAAGTTGCGAGTTTTTTTTCAAACTAAGATTAGAATATAGTATTTTTCTTATGTTAAAGTTCTACAAATAATTTTTAATATTCATATTATTATAAAAAATAAAAAATATGTTAATGGACTCTTGATTTGTTGATGAAGTTGAATGGTTTTTAATGAGCACACCAGGGTCTTGCTAAGTGCATGGGGTTAGTTCAGGATCATGGGGGGCCAAAATGTGGCGATGTGAAAAAAATAGCCTTTTCCACTCACCTAAAAATGCAAAAAATTGTGTTGACTTTTTGCTTGGCCTGGGTGTTAGTACACCTTGGCATGGTAAACACCTAGGCAAATCAGATATCTGATAAAATCGGTTATCCGATTAAACGAGAATATCGGATATCCGATTTTAATAGTTACTTTTAAATTAAAAAATAAATTATATATTATATAATATATAATAATATATTATATAATACATAATACATAATATATAATATATAATATATTATATATAATATAATATAATATAATATATAATAATATATTATTATATTACATATTATATATTATATATTATGTATTATATAATATATAATGTAATATAATATCATATATTATATAATACGTATTATATAATATATAATATAATATAATAATATATTATATAATAGATATTATATAATATATATAATGTAATATAATAATATATTATATATTACATATTATATAATATATAATATATTATTATATATTATATAATATATAATATATAATATATTATTATATATTATATAATATATAATATATAATATATAATATTTAATATATAATATAATATATAATTATATTATATAATATGTAATATAAAATATATTATTATATTACATTATATAATATAATGTTATTTTAAAATAATTTAACCATAAAAATCGGATATCGGATTTTATCGAATATCCGAATTCTCTGAGACAATAAAAGTGGACTGTAATAGAGTGTGGGTTATTTAATACACACGGGCTGCGCGAATTCTATCAAATCTGTTATCTGATTTTGTGACCCAAATTTGCAAAAAAATCCAATAAAAGGTAGGATTTTTATTGTTTTTCATCATTTTCATTCAAATTTTTGCATTTTTTTAAATGTTTATTTGTTTTTTCATTCAAAATATGTTTTTTTCATGAAAACTAGGTTTTTTAAAATCAAATACAAAATTGGTCAAATTTGTTAACTAAATTCAATTGTTTACATTCAATTAGGTTAAAAATGGGGGATAACAGTGAAAACATTGATCAACCACAAACGCAACAACCAAACCCTTCTGCACAAAACCCTCCTTTTCCAAACCCTCCCTCAATTCAGGATTTAATTGCACAAAATTTGAACCAATTGAGGGGGATTGCAAATGTCTATCATAGGATCCCTCGCCTGAACCCAATGTTTGATCCCCTCACGTCCATCATAAAGAGTATAGAAACCATCACTGAGGAGCGCAATGCCACTTTTTTGTGGTGATATTCTATGAGGGAATAATATGCAGATGGCTTGTCCTATAAGGAGATCAAGGATCTCAAGATATCCAAAGCCGCTATCGCCACATTGTTTGTGAATCCCCGCATCGGTCTGCCCGTAGACCCCCCAAAAACAAAACTTTCTATTAAATGGTGCACAAATGATGACATTGTGAAATTTTTTTGGGAATGTTGGTGGATGGTTTTCGATAACCACTCAACAACAATCTTGATGTCCCCTTCTACTTCATCAAAAAATTGTATGCTAAGTTTGTTTTAGGAAAACATGTGAACTACTTTGACATCGAACCTTTCCAGGGTGTGGGTTTATGTATGCCCCAAAATAGACCTGGAGCAGTCAGAGTAGTCCAGGGCCCATATGTCCCCCCTCCTCTTGTTGATCACCCACCTCCAGTGCAACATCCAGATATCATCTGTGAGGCGGCGTCAAAGACCATATCGACTATTCAATCTTTGAGTAGCCTTTTGGTTTCTCAGGCTGGGGAAGTAGCTCAGCCTTCTTTTGATGGTAGCGGTGCATCCAGTGGTGCTGACACGTCCTCCTCGGCTCCACATATTTGTGTGCCCCATAGTTGTGTCATGTATGGGCACCTATGCTTGGGTCCAATTTGACAACTTATTGATCCTCCTATGCACACTACAGATTATGAGGTGCATGAGATGCACGATGCACCAGATGTTATGATAGGGACTAGAGGATACCCTGGAGAGTCCTCGCATGCTAGAGGCGAGGAGGCACCTTCATCATACATTGATGATATAGTGGTAAGATTTGTATTTTCACAGTTCATTCTATATTTTAAATGAATATTTATAATCTAGATAATATTAAGTACTAATTTTTATTTACATGGTCTATTTAATAGTTGATGATAGAGGAAGAGTTGACATAGATCCAGGAGGGCACCTTGATGGCCATTTCATTTGGCCTTGATAGCTTTACGGTACATATATTATTGCACCTAGTCATTTGTATTTTATTGTACATACATGATCATCATTTATATTGGTATTAATTAGATTATGTAGTAACTTGCATGAATATCTTATTTTACTCTTGTAGGGCACAAGTAGTGCAAGTGTGGGGCTGTGCAATTCGGGATTTGGTAGTGCAGCTGGAGACAAGGGAAAGGTAATTGAATGCAAATATGATTGAATTAATAGTTTAAATAAATTATAATGATTATACACATCTAGATATAGATTGATAGTTTCAAATACTTGTTGTGTATATGTACAAAAAATTCTTGGCTTCACATCCTTGTTGACTACACCCACTATACTTGAAGATGGTGAAGAAGAAGAAGAAGAAGAAAAGATGCCTCGAGTACATGTGTGTTTATTTTATTTTGTGTTTAGCAGATATAATTTGTTATTATTAGTGACAATTGTATGCTAACTTGTATCAATGTCATGTTTGTGAACATATGTAGGTTGTGTATGAAAATATTGAAAACATGCCTCCTCTATCAAAGAAATACATCAAGAGTCCTCCAAATCCGAAGAGAAAACATGGAGATGAGCTAAACAAGAATAGTTCAATTATAGTTCATTTTTATGTTAACTTTTCGAATGTGAGCTATATAATATAACTAATCTTAATCATGGTTTGTTTTTTCTTGTGCAGGATCCTTTAGAGGCGAGCAGTGCAACGAAAAGGATCAATTTTGATGATCCATCAGTAGCTTAGGATGTTATAGATAGTTTTTGGATGCTTACATGTCTAGTTGGCATGTATATTTTGTATATGAACATACATTCACGTATATAGACATACATTTTGTTTGAGTTGGCATTTATGCCATATTTGTGTATGGACATACACTTGTAATCATTTGACATTTTCATATATACAGAAGTTGATATTTGATCATATAAATTGTTGCTCATGTGTGCATGGTGTTATCATTTTAAACTTTAATCTTCAATGCAATAATTAACAATGGTTAATAATGGTTATTTAATGAACAATAAAATTCATTTCATTTCATCGTAAGTGTTGTTTGTATAATCTTCAGATTATATATAATTCATTTCATCTAAATCGTAAGTGTTAAATTTGGTTTCCTTTAGCAACTTCACCAAATTTAATGACCTCCTTGCTCATTAGGCCTCCACGAGGACAAATTTGGAAGACAAGTGTTTTTATGGATTCTCAATATAAATAAGGTGAAATATAATTATTTTTTATGTAATAAGGTCATCTAGACCAATATTTGTTATGTCTAGTCATAGGTTACTCATATTGGCAAAATTGCTCAAGATTGTTCTACTCGTCGTGATCTCATTTTTCTTGTCGTGATCTTGTTTTGTTCATTGTGATCATGAACCATTAGTTCTGACATGTCCAGTTAGTCATTCTTACCCTATGCATGCTCCTATTCCCCCTCCCCACTCGGTCGAACGCTTGGGGTCATACCCTACCAACGTCGTCCATTGAGCATCCTAAGTGCAAAAAATTGTCAAACTTTGGCGAGCCTTAACTTGAAATCCGTGACACCTACAAATGATCCATTTGAACCTACGAGGCCATGAGAGGGGTCCCTACAAAATTATATCTCAATTTTTCAAGATTCACTACGATTATATTAGGGAAGAATTTTTTCAATTGGCAAAAAAATTGTCAGTCTCATTCAATCAAATGTTGTCGCATGGCCAATTTCTCATTTTTCTCATCATGATCATGAACCATTAGTTCCGACATGTTTAGTTAGGAATCGCCCCCCCCCCCCCCCCAACTCGGTCGAACGCTCAGGGTCATACCCTACCAACGTCGTCCCTTGAGCACCCTAAGTGCTAAAAATTGTCAAACTTTGATAGGCCATAACTTGGAATCTGTGGCACCTAGGAATTATTCGTTTGAACCTATGGGGCCATGAGAGGGCTCCCTACAAAAGCCTATCTTGGTTTTTCAAGATTCCCTATGGTTTGATTAGGGCAGCATTTTTTCAGTTGGCAAAAAAATCGTCAGCCTCATTCAATCAAATGTTGTCGCGTGGCCAATTTCTTGTTCTACTCATCATGATCATGAACCATCAGTTCCGATATGTCCATTTAGGCATTATTACCCTATGCATGCTCCTATTTCCCCCCCTACTCGTTCGAACACTCAGGGTCATTGTTAATAAGATGAGAGGGGGGGTGAATCATATAAACTTGACTTTTTCAATTAAACTTCAGATTCAACCTTGGTAGCCTTTACTGATATATGAAACCAAAAACTATAAAACATGCAAACTCATAAACTTAAAACATCACAACACATTCAACACTAGATTTAACGTGGAAACCCAAATAGGGAAAAACCACTGTGGGATTTTGGACCCACTAAGAAATATACCCTTCTAGAGTATGCTCAATTAAAAGCCAATCCTGTTACAGATTACATACACATTGTTAGATGTGACCCGGTTAAGGGATTTCCCTCAAATCTATTAGAATCTTGCACTTTGTTAGAAGTGACCTTGTTAAAGGATTTCAAACACTCAACTAGAATGTTACCTTGCTAGAGGATTTACAAATAAGACTGTTAGGTCCACTCGGTTAAGATATTTCCTGTCACTTACAAAATAGATAACAGTAATAAAATATATCTACAACTTCACATCTAAAAATGCTAAAGCAGATTCTATGTGCTCAATATGCTTAAGATAATCTTGTCATAGAATTATCTTCCTCCTTGCTGGGCTTTCTCAATCCGTTCTTCAATCAGATCTTCAAGCTTCTGTGCTCGGTAATCACCTTTGTAGCATCACTATGCATACATTGTTCATCAACAATTCCTTTATTATAAACAATTCCTAACCACTTAATCTCCTTGATCACATTTCCCATGATCAATCTTGGCCATCAAATCATCAAACTGGACTAGGTTCATTGTATCCTTCGATCTGAAAATGTTTTACCTCACCTTGGAACTTGTATTCCTTCCTTGAAACTTGTGCTAAGTTATGACCGTTTAATCTGCACTGTAGATCTTACTCCTTATTTTCAATGTCGTAGATCTTTAACAAAATTCTTGCACGACATACCAATCATCTATACATCTCTAGCTCATTGGCATCCTTCATCTAATAATTCTTTTATTCATCCAATGCATTCTGATATTGCTCGGTTGTAACTTGATTAATACTGAACTTCACTCAGTAGACACTCTGCCTTGTTTAATCGATATCGATAACCTTAGGGTTTACTGACTAGGTTCTTTTCTCAGTAACATAGAACAATATCAAACCTTAACTCATCTTTTGAATGAAATCTTTTCTTATCTTTATTCAGTCAATAAATACACATATATATAGGGTATCAACACAATCAAAACAACAAAATCTCATCACTGTCTAACTCAGTAATAGTTGCCCATTGAATAACTTATTATTCCCCTTCATTCTCACATTCTTTCTGTGTCACTTACCGACATCTTAATACTCATCAAAACATACTTCTTAAGATATGGCAACATCATACTGAATCAAAAAATCAATTTCTTGACATCAATGACAAAATAATATTATTAAGATAGTAATCATCCTTTCTTTAGTTATATCAATAATCTCCAACAACCTTCTTAATATCCTTATTGAAATGCCAACAATCTCCCCTTTCTATTGAAATGCCAACAATCTCCCTCTTTGGCATTGATGGCAATACCAACTTTAATGGTAATACCAACTTGATTTATTCCAATTGATTTGACTTGAAATTCTTCTCCTGTTATCCTTGAGTTGTTAACCTTCTCCCTCTGTCAGTAGTCTTCTTCTATCTTCTCCAT
Source organism: Cryptomeria japonica (assembly GCF_030272615.1). NCBI lineage: Eukaryota > Viridiplantae > Streptophyta > Pinopsida > Cupressales > Cupressaceae > Cryptomeria > Cryptomeria japonica. The sequence continues at coordinate 530,223,957 of NC_081411.1, forward strand.
TTAGTCTTCTCCCCCTTTGACAACAATGCCAAAAAGTAAAGACTAATTCATGATTACTTCCCTTGTGAAGTAAATTTCCTTGCAGTTAAACCATATACAAATGTATCCTCTCAGTCTCGGTAAGAGCAATCTTGTCTTCATTCACTATTTCCTACACAACTTTAGAAAACCTCCTAAAGTGTGTAAATCAGCATCAACTCATAAATAGTATTTTGTAGAGTCATCGAATTGATGCTTTCACCGAACTCTGTCAGTGAGTAGAAGATAGGGGTAGGACCCCTAACTTGCTTCTGAGATACTCAAAAGTGTCCCTTGGCAGTGGCTTGGTGAAGATGTCTACTATTTGTTCCTTTGTGTTAACATATTCCAGCACAACTTTCTTTTCTTGAACTTCTTCTCTAAGATAATGATACTTTATAGAGATATGCTTTGTCTTAGAGTGCATTACTGGATTCTTTGAAATGTTAATAGCACTAGTATTATCACAGAATATAGTTATTGGCTCGGTAACTTTCTCATTTATACCTTCCAATAGTTGTTTGATCCATGCTATATTGGTGTAGTTCAATGCTGCAGCGACATATTCAGCTTCAACTATTGACTGTGAAATGCATCCTTGTTTCTTGCTAAGCCAACTTACTAGTCTTTCACCTAAGAAGAAAGCTCCACCACTTGTGCTTTTCCTGTCATCAATGTTTCCTACCCAATCAGCATCAGTATAGACTTTTAAATCAAAATCATTCCTCTTTTTATACACTAAGCCATAATCTTCAGTGCCTCTCAGATATCTGAAAATTCTCTTGATTGCTGTCATATGGGTTTCTTTGGGATCTGTAGAAAATCTTGCAACAATACTTACTGCATGTGCTATATCCGGCCTACTATGAACTACATATTGTAACTTTCCAATCATAGATCAATAAAGTGTCTCATCAACATATGTAGATTCATCATTCTTTGATAGTTTACAGTTGGTAGTCATGGGAGTACTTACAGGTTTAGAATCCTCCATTCCAAATTTCTTCAAGATTTCCTTTATGTACTTGGATTGAGTAATGAAAATCTCATTTTTCATTTGCAGTATCTGTAAACCTATAAAATACTTTATTTCACCGATTAATGACATCTCAAATTCTTTGCACATTTCATTTCCAAAGTTCTTGCATAAAGAATCATTTCCACAAAAAATAATATCATCAACAAATATGGCTGATATCAATATTCCATTGTCCTCATCATTCTTCATATACATGTTGTTGTTTTCACTTGTTCTTATAAAACCAATCTTGATTAAGTAAGAGTGCAATCTCTCATACCATTCTCTAGGTACTTGTTTCAAACCATACAAAGCTTTGTTCAGTTTACATACCTGATCTTTATTCTTCTCTTCAACAAATCCTTCAGGCTGTACAATAAAAACTTCTTCTTCTAGTATACCATTCAAAAATGTAGATTTAACATCCATTTGATATACCTTGAAATTTTTGTAAGAAGCATATGCCAACAATGTTCTTACTCCCTCAAGTCTTTCTACAGGTGTAAAAGTCTCACCATAATCTATTCCTTCTTCTTGAGCATAACCTTTGCAAACTAGTCTTTCTTTATTTTGAAGGACCTCACCTCTTTCATTTAGCTTGTTTCTAAAAATCCACTTTGTACCGATTACATTTTTGTCTTTTGGTCTTGGGACCAGTGTCCATGTTTCATTTTTCTTGATTTGATCAATCTCTTTTGTCATAGCATTTACCCAATCTTCATTCTTAAATGCCTCTTTTACTATCCTCGGTTCAAATTCAGATATCAGACATGTGTTCTGTCTCAGTTTGTTCCTTGTCATCACTGGATCATCCTTATCTCCTATAATCTGACTTGATGCATGATTTCTTCTGACATATTTGGCTAATATAGGCTTGATAGGCTCTGTATGATCTTCTTCATCACTTGGTAACTGGATATTTTCTTCATTTTCTTTAGCAACTTTCTTGGTAGGACTTCTCGGTTGAACGTATACAAATTCTTCATAATCTTCTGGTTCTTTGGAATTTCCTTCATCATTTCTTTCTGCAAATTCATCAATTTTTACATTTGCACTTTCCACTATTTTGTTAGATGATTTGATCAGACATTCAAATGCTTTAATTCTAGAAGAATAACCAAGAAATGTTCCTTCTTCGCTTTTCTGATCAAACTTTCCATTTCTGTCATCCTTGTGAACATAGAATCTACTTCCAAAGATTTTAAAATAACTTACATTTGGTTTCTTGTCATACCAGATTTCATATAGTGTCTTCATTGTTCCTTTCTTCTGTTGTACTCTGTTCAGGGTGTAAACTGTAGTGCTTATTGCTTCTCTCCAAAATGTTTGAGGTACCCTCTTTTCTATCATCAAGGTTCTGGCACAATCTATAATAGATCTATTTCTTCTCTCAGCTATCCCATTTTGCTGTGGATTTCTCGATGCAGACACTTGTCTCTTTATACCATGATCATTGCAAAATAAGTTAAATTCATCAGAAGTGAACTCTCCTCCTCTATCAGATCTAAGACATTTCAACTATCTTCCTGTTTCATTTTCAACTCTTGCCTTGTACCATTTGAACATTTGAAAAGCTTTTGATTTTTCTTTTAAAAACATAACTAACATAATCCTTGAGTAATCATCCACGAATAATATGAAATATTTATCACCATAATAACTTTGAACTTTCATAGGACCACAAAGATCAGTGTGTACAAGATCTAAAATTCCTTTAGAAGTGTAGGACTTACTTGTAAAGCTTGATCTTGTCATCTTACCCATCTGGCATCCTTGACACATAGCATTCTCAAGTTTTTCCAAGCTCAGTAGACCTCTTACTCAGTGCTTCTTACTTATTTTGATCAGATTATCAAAATTTACATGACAAAACCTTTTATGCCATAACCAGGTATCTTCTATTTTAGCATACAGACAATTGTTCCAAGTTGAGTCAAGATGAAATGTATTACCTCTTGTTTGAGTCTCAGTAGTAGCTAACTTTTTGTGCTTGTCATGAACTTTGACAGTTCCCTTCTGAAATTCTATTCGGTATCCTGTATTGTTTAGCTGTGCTACACTCAACAAATTGTATTTCAAACCTTCAACCTAGTATACATCATTACATCTAGCATTGTCAAGAAGTGTGATAGAACCTTTACCTTTTACTAGACATGGTGCATCATTAACAGATCTTACATAACCTCCATCATAATCTTCTAATTTAACAAACTTGTGTTTATCACCTGTCATGTGATGTGAGCATCCACTATCTATTATCCAAGAATCATTATTATTTATGTGAGATATTAAAGATTTTTCTTCATACCTTTCTTCATCTGATCCATCTTTAATAGCCACATAAACAACTTCCTCTATCTTTGTTTCATCAGATTTATCATCATTGGATTCCTCATCAACTACTAGGCATATCTTTCTATCTCTTCTTCTGAAGTCTCGGTGTCCACTGTAGTGATTGTCTTTCTATCTATCATCTTGGTATTCTCTCTTTTTAGTAGATTCCTTGTCAGGGCAGTTAGAAGCCATATGTCCTATCTTATCACAGTTAAAAATTTTCAAAGGTAGCTTTCCTTTATACTTACCTTTGCCTCTTGGTAACCTTCTGGCCAATAATGCTTCAAACGCTTCCTACTTTCTAATTTCCTCATACAGTTTGTGTACTTCTTCCATGTTTTTACGAAATCTCTCACTTGCTCCACTATGATTTCCTTTAGTGTACTTATTCATTCTATCATTGTAGTCATTAGATTCACCAAGATGAAAAGAATTGAATGCAGATTCAACTTTATTTACTGAAGACCAACTATTATCAAAATTACTTAACTCAAATGCATGTAGCTTACCAATAGTAGCATCCAAAGAGACTGGCATATTTGGTACAGACCTTAATTCATTAATTGTAGAGACTCAAATGGAATAAGCAGGTAGAAGTGTTCTCAGCAACTTACTTGTTACATCCTTTTCTTCAATAGTTCCTCCTGCTCCTTTAATTTGATTGACAGTTTCCTTTAACCTTGTACTGTATTGTGTTATGTTCTCACCTTCATTCATTCTCATGGATTCAATTTGACATCTTAGACTATCTACTTTTGCTCTTTGAACATGTTCATCACCACCATACATAGATATGAGCTTAGTCCACATCGCCTTTGCATCATTACAACCTTCTAGATCATTAAACTCTGAGTCGGTCAATGCTGATGTTATTTCAATCATTGCTTGAATATGTTCTTGCTTTTCTTTTATCTCTTCCATTGTCATCGGGTAGGTGCTTGGTGCAATGTAGTCATTCTCCAAATAATATGTTGCATATTCTCCAGTTCCTGATAAGTGCAACTTTATTCTTTTCTGCCATGTGGAGAAACTTGACTTGCTCAGCTTTGGTGCATCCCTCTTATACATCTTTGGATCTTACCTCAAGTGCCTTTAAACTTTTCTTCCAGAGTCCAAATCTCTGATACCAATTGTTAATAAGATGAGAGGGGGGGGGGGTGAATCATATAAACTTGACTTTTTCAATTAAACTTCAAATTCAACCTCAGCAGCCTTTACTGATATATGAAACCAAAAACTGTAAAACATGCAAACTCATAAACTTAAAACATCACAACACATTCAACACCAAATTTAACGTGGAAACCCAAATAGGGAAAAACCACTGTGGGATTTCAGACCCACTAAGAAATATACCCTTCTAGAGTATGCTCGGTTAAAAGCCAATCCTGTTATAGATTACATACACATTGCTAGATGTGACCCAGTAAAGGGATTTCCCTCAGATCTGTTAGAATCTTGCACTTTGTTAGAAGTGACCTTGTCAAAGGATTTCAAACACTCAACTAGAATGTTACCTTGCTAGAGGATTTACAAATAAGACTATTAGGTCCACTCGGTTAAGAGATTTCCTATCACTTACAAAATAAATAACAGTAATAAAATATATCTGCAACTTCACATCTTAAAATGCTAAAGCAGATTCTATGTGCTCAATATGCTTAAGATAATCTTGTCATAGACTTATCTTCCTCATTGCTGGGCTTTCTCAATCTATTCTTCAATCAGATCTTCAAGCTTCTGTGCTCGGTAATCACCTTTGTAGCATCATTGTGCATACATTTTCCTGCATACATTGTTCATCAACAATTCCTTATTTATAAACAATTCCTAACCACTTAATCTCCTTGATCACATTTCCCATGATCAATCTTAGCCATTAGATCATCAAACTGGACTAGGTTCATTGTATCCTAAAATCGGAAAATGTTTTACCTCACCTTGGAACTTGTGCTAGGTTATGACCGTTTAATCTGCGCTGTAGATCTTACTCCTAATTTTATATTTTGTAGATCTTTAACAAACTTCTTGCACGACATACCAATCATCTATACATCTCCAGCTCATTGGCATCCTTCATTTAATAATGCTTTTATTCATCCAATGCATTTTGATATTGCTCGGTTGTAACTTAGTTAATACTGAACCTCACTTGGTAGACACTCTGCCTTGTTTAACTGATATTGATAACCTTAGGGTTTACCAACTAGGTTCTTTGCTTAGTAACATAGAATAGTATCAAACCTTAACTCATCTTTTGAATGAAATCTTTTCTTATCTTTATTCAGTCAATGAATACACATATATATAGGGTATCAACACAATCAAAACAACAAAATCTCATCACTGTCTAACTCGATAATAGTTGCCCATTGAATAACTTATTATTCCCCTTCATTCTCACATTCTTTCTGTGTCACTTACCGACATCTTAATACTCATCAAAACATACTTCTTAAGATATGGCAACATCATACTGAATCAGAAAATCAATTTCTTGACATCAATGACAAAATAATATTATTAAGATAGTAATCATCCTTTCTTCAGTTATATCAATAATCTCCAACAACCTTCTCAATATCCTTATTGAAATGCCAACAATCTCCCCTTTCTATTGAAATTCCAATAGTCATACCCTACCGGCGTCGTCCCTTGAGCACCCTAAGTGCTAAAAATTGTCAAACTTTGACGAGCCCTAACGCGAAATCCATGGCACATGCAAATAATCCATTTGAACGTATGGGGCCACAAGAGGGGTACCTAAAAAATCCTATCTCTTTTTTTCAAGATTCCCTACGATTTTATTAGGGCGGCATTTTTTCAGTTGGCAAAAAAATCATCAGTCTCATTCAATCAAATGTTGTCGCGTGGCAAATTTCTCATTTTGCTTGTCGTGATCATGAACCGTTAGTTCCAAAATGTCTAGTTAGGTATTATTAACCTATGCATTCTCTTATTTTATCCCCCCCACTCGGTCGAACACTCGGGGTCATACCCTACCGTCGTCGTCCCTTGAGCACCCTAAGTGCTAAAAGTTGTCAAACTTTTATAGGATCTAACTCAAAATCCATGGCACCTATGAATGATCCATTTGAACATATGGGGCCACGAGAGGGGTCCCTACAAAATCCTATCTTGGTTTTTCAATATTCCCTATGGTTTTATTAGGGTAGCATTTTTTTATTTGGAAAAAAAATCGTCAGTCTCATTCAATCAAATGTTGTCATGTGGCCAATTTCTCATCATGATCATGAACCATCAATTCTGACATGTCCAGTTAGGCATTATTACCCTATGCATTCTCCTATTGCCCCCCCCCACTTGGTCGAATGCTCGGGGTCATACCTACCGGTGTCATCCCTTGAGCACCCTAAGTGCTAAAACTTGTCAAACTTTGACGAGCCCTAACTTGGAATCTGTGGCACCTATGAACAATTTGTTTGAACATACGAGGCCATGATAGGGTTCCGTACAAAATCCTATCTCGGTTTTTCAAGATTCCCTATGATTTTATTAGGGCAACATTTTTTCAATTGGTGAAAAATTCATTAGTCTCATTTAATGAAAAAATATAGATAAACAAGCATTACACCATAGACACATAATGATCATCAATATTTCCATGTATTGTATACACATAATTACCATTACACTTGCATGTGACATCCATGAAGGAATATGCAAACATGATTTTTCATCATTATCAATACAACTACACCAATGTACTCATGTACAGATACATTGTATATCATCAATATAACTAAACCAGTTTGCTCATGGACATCGTATATCATCATAACAAAGTTACATCAATTCACATCCATACACAAATACAACATCCCACTTCATCTACATCAGACATCCTCATGTCCTAAGAGAAAAACTTGCATAGAGAAATGCCTGCATATAAGTTAATACCAAAATAAGCAACCTTTTTATGCGGAATAAATGTGCTACAAGAAACAAATTATAACATAATACAAATTATTTTGTGAAATTATAAATAGATCATTTGAAACATTTTTAAGATGTACAAGATTGTATAATTATGAAACTTACCAGTTTCTCTGCAAAGTCTACAAGCATAACTTTGAAGAAAGACGCATGTTGATTAAAGTCCTTCTCACTGCATTTCTCTACATGGTTGAAGACGATGGTAGATATTGTCATTTCTAAATGGCAATACAATCACTTGACATAGTGTGTGAAATTTTACAAAATTTAATCACATTTACAAAGTGAGGGACTTAGTGTTTACACACAAAATTCAATCTCATTAATGCACATAGAGCATATGATGCTGTGTTTGACAGTAAATGTTTGTAGTCTTGAAAAGAAAACTTAAAAAGTAAAATATTGATAACCCCAAGGAATATGTACCATCACCAAGAGTAAACTAGTCAATGGCGAATGATCTAGCATGAACCTATATTTTTAAGAATTGTTAGTCTACCCATAAAATTCATGCATGAACATAAAGGCTTTATGATAATCACTTCAACTGAAATGCATGATAATAAATGAAAAAGTGGGATTATATACCATAAAAATATGTCCCTTCAAATTATATCAAGAGAACCCACTATGTTGACGCAAAAATAATAATGCGAAAGTGTTGTATATCATCAAAAAGAATTGCATGAGCATAAAGGTTTTGCGATAATTATATCATAAAAAATTATCAAATAGTGTTGTATAATAACAAAATTGTAAAGCTCATCAGATGCATGATAATAAGCCATGTTGCAAAAATACATCCCTTTGAATTATATCGAGTGTACCCACTATGTGCATGCAAAAACTGTGTTGCCAAAAAAAACATTCATCAATAGACCTACATTTTGAACACATCCTTAATATACACGTAACAAACTTCAACATTAAGGTTTTATGATCATTGTTTGAAATGAAATGCATGATAAAAAAAATAAGGCACCATTAAAGACCTACTACTCAAGTATGCCTAAAGGGTCATCTCTTTGCTTAAGAGTATCCAATATTGCTTCATGATCAGTAGTAGTCACTGTCGATAGGTCTTTGGTCTTTGGTTTTGCTTGATGCTTCAACAACTTGATATTTGTAGCTATAATAATTAGGTGTGAATACATGAGTATGGTTTTGTGTCTCTCATAGTCCTCAAATGCAGGTATGCCATTCTTTCTAAATGTATGTTCACAACCAAGTTCCCACAACAACAACTGAACCTGTAGGATATGTGAACCCATCATCATCTATCACTGGTTGTGTTAGCTTTTTTTTCCCTGTACACATCATGCCAACCAATATTCTGATCTCTCTTCATTCCCTTGTAGTGCAACACCTACAAAAACATGTCCTGGTTGTACAAGATTTGATAGATGGTCATACTCAAGTGAACTTTCCATGTCATCATTTGAAAAGGATATTGTTTGAGATAAAGGAGTTAGATATTGTGGAACCCATGTATCAACCGACTCACTTGACTCGCACTAATTCCAATCAAACTGAACACAACTCTGACAAAAACAAGTGAATGCTCGTATCCAAATGGTCCATGTACTTGCATCTGAGGTGAGAAATGAATGCATCTTTGAAGAATCTTTAATTGTTTGACAATCCAATCTGTATCCCACTATGCCCTCCTCAACCAACCAAAAGAATCTGGTCACTGTTGAGTCAAGAGTACCTCCATGTGATAATGTTGAACTACACCAATCAACAATAGAACATGCATCAGAGAAATTTGCACCTGAAATCCTCAGTTGCTCCTTAACTAGAGCTCTCTTCAAACATGCACCTGCTCCATCATGCTCCCCCTTCCCATGCCCTGCCTCAAAAAAACACCAAATATGAGGTATACGCCTCTCTACATGCATTTTACTCAACCAATAAAACATACGAGCATTCTATAATTGACCCATACAATTATCTGACCATATGATATGTCGATCAATTGCAATATCTTTCTCATGCAAGAACTCAAAAAAATTCTCGAAAGAATGTTGCACATACTTGGAGGAGTGTGATCTATCATCACTCATATTAAAATGATACTCCCTGATTATCTTCTTGTCCTCTTCTATACTATTAGGAGAATGTCTATATGTAATGTGAACAAAAATAGCAATATGGATTGAATTGTAGTACTGAGACTATACCTCATTTTGTGGTTGCAATGTATAGTTCTCTGCAAAATCAACCACCTATATAATAGTTCCAATCGGGAAAGAGTTTTTACACATCGTCAACTGTTGATCCAACCACTGATACCTATGGGTGTGCCTTGCATACTTGTAGAAAATATTTTCCTTAAAATCCAAAATAAAATCAGCAACACTCACTTCTCTTGAGACTAATTCACATATAGAACCTTCACCTCCACTCTTCAAAGTATATTTCATTGTCTCATATCTTTTTTTCTCAACATGATTCTTTCTAAACTCGTGTTTGTTATGTTAGATTGAATGATAGTCCCATAGACACTGAGAGGGGGGGGGGGGGGGGGGGTCAATCAGTGTCTAATCGGTCAATAGAATATTTAAACTTATTAATAACTTTGCCACCCAAAACAATCTACCGGTAAACAAGAATTAATGTAGTAAACAAAAATAATAGAGACAACATAGAAACACACCATTACACAAGATATTTAACGAGGAAACCTAGTGTGGGAAAAACCTCGATGGGATTTGTGACCCACAATATTTAATCACTGGCCAATGAATAAATACTACTTACAATAGGGGCCTGCACATGTAGGGAGGCCAACAACCTAGAGCTCACTACTCAAAGAAGAGTCTCACTGACTACAAAATGGATTATTAAATCCAACACAATGTACTGCTCAAAACAACATCTCTAATACCATGTTCAGTACCAGTTTAAGCTCAGATAGATACCTTAACCAAAAACCTCTGCTGCAACTAAACAATTATCTTCTACCATACATATCATATCATCTATTACATCTCACATCACTCTCATATCAAAATGACCTATAAGATCTCATACATATATGAGTCTTTTACAATATACCATGCCGGCTTTGCAAATAGTTAATTACATTTACAAAACAATTCATATAAACAAAACTTTATCCCATGTTGGCCTGAGTGCTGATGTACTTCATTTCTGGTGTAAACTTGATGCCGGTGTAAGCGCCTATCAGTGTCTAGCAATGCATGTAGAAACCTATTGCTGGTGGGTTGCCAGTTGGTTGCCATCAATGAAAACATCAACTATTCTCATAAGAGTGTAGAATTCCAACAATCTCCCCCTTTGGCATTGATGGAAACACTCATGAGAAAAATCCAAAATTGTTATCCCAAAACTGAAATCCAAAAAGATGTGCTCCCCCTGAGCAAGTGATCTCCTTTGTACATGCATTTTTCTCTCCACTACTCCCCCTTTGACATCAATGACAAAGGATGTCATAAATAATCAAAAGAGTACAACAATGCTACCTCAAGGTCTGTAACCGGTTGGTTACTATCTGAAAGATGTCCACCAAAACTAGATTTAAACTCTGCATAAACTTGTTGCTGTCATTTAGAGTTGCCTCAGTCTACTGGATCATATTGGTGAGATAGTGCATTTACTGCTCTAGTGATTGCTCTCCTTGAACTATTGCCTTTGATAATTCAACTCTCTAAGTAATAAGATTGTCCAATTTTGGACCAAGTTTATTTTTGAGTTCCCGGGCATTGGACCTTATCCTTGCCTTCTCTTTCTCAAGTTTCTCCAACTTCTCCTCAAAAACTGCCATTTCCTGCTCAAAAACTGATATAAGTCTAGATGAACCTATCATGTTGTCCGCTATGTCATCAATTTCTTTTTGTGTCTTTTTGATCTCCTCATTAATGTCCTCTATCAAACAGTGAGGTTTACGTGCTTCTCTATATAACTCCTTATAGTCCAAAATTGTAGAATTAAGTACTAGTAAAAGTGTATCCAAGTGATCAGTACATTTCTTTATAGTGTTCTCAAAGAATGTGTTTTTCTCTTTGTCAACTCTCTCCTTAATGGTATCCTCATTCACCTTATCTATGGTTATTACATTATCAGTAATGAATTTGGAAAATGTGTCCAATTTACCTAAAGAATCATTAATGTGATCTATCTTACAATTTGGTGCAATCATCTTCAGAATAGGTAATGTGTTATCAATTGCCTTAAATGCTAAGGCATTGCAATCTATAATCCTCCTAATGAAATCCAATAGAACCTTTGTTATGTTAGTAGGTCTAAATTCACCTGTAGATGTGCTCAGTTCTGCTGTGGGTTTCTTCTCAACAGATGTTTGACCAATTACCTTCACTATATCCTCTTTATTTTTATCAGATGCTTCCACTTTACTTATATTTTCTTCCGCTGGATCTTTCTATGTTTGTACCTCTACCTTTGATGGTTTCTTAGTTTGATTAAGCACCTCTATAACTGCTAGTGTCTTAGACTCAACATGAACCTCTGCCTCAAATTGTTTCTCTATCTGTACCACTATCGGTTTCTCAGATTCTAGTGGCCCTATGCTAGTTGTCTTGTCCTTTGTTGGTTTCTCAGTCTCTGATTGCTCTGCTTGAGCTGGTATCTTAGTTTCCTGAGAGTCAACAGTTTGTGCTAGTTTCTCTGAAATCTTGTTGTCCTCAACACTATCTGCCTTAACCTCTGCAGTCTCTTTGTCCACAACAATGTTTATATTCTATGTATCCACATTCATTGTAAAAAGTATCTCAGACTCTGGGTTAGTATCATCATGAGTTATACCTTCAATAGCTATATCTGGTAGATTAGTTGTATGTATCGATGATGTTGAAGTTAATGAAGGGGCATCCTAAGCCGATGGAGGGATATTATCTATTATTTTTATAGAAGGTACACCACCTATTTTACCTTTTCCTTTGTCTTTCTGATATACTTTGAATGTCTTTTCCATTTTTGGTCTATTTCTTTCTTCTTGCTTTTCCTTCTCAACAAAAAATATGTCCCATTTATCTACAGTCTCATCAGCAATTTATTTAACCCTTCCAGCCATTAGGCTCACTTATTGGTGTCCACTGACTAGTTAGCTTCAGAAATAAGCTCATCTATCTCTTCCCTAGAGTTTACCGGATGTACAACCAAAAGTGCTTCAAATTTCAACTTCTTATCTAGTTCCATCACAGATAGTCTTTTAGCTTCCAATCTCATGTATAAATCATTGGGTAACTCATCAATTACTTCTATGAAAACTTTCTTGTAAATATCCAAATGTAGAATAATGCTTTCTTCAATGGTTTGTTTGTCAAAATTCTTAAAATAATTATACCATTTATTTACATTTACCAAATTACCTTCCTGTGTAATCTCATTCAGTAGATCATCCAGTGTGGGGGTAACCGATGTCTTTTTCTTCTTAGGTGTAAGCTTCTTCTGTTGTTCCCTAATTGCCTGTTGCTTTTTCCTTAGTGTTCTGGTTTTCTTAGGAGGAGGAGAAGGTACCGGTGAGGTTTTCCTTTTTCTCTCCACTCTCTTAAACTCAACAGCCTTACCACTGTCAGTATTAGATGTTACAACTGTTAGGACCCAAAGGCAACTAAGAGGGGGGGTGAATCAGTTGTCTATTAATTTCAACCCAAATATAACTTAATCAAACTTGATACTTAATACTGGTAAACCAAACTTAATGTCGGTTGACATATTAGTAGTTAATATTAATACCGATGAAACTCAATGCATAAAACAAAAAGAGAAACAACATTCACAACACATAACATAGATATTTGTATGTGGACACCCTGTAAGGGGAAAAACCACAGTGGGAAACCTTACCCACAATCAGATGATACTACTGCAGATAGTATGTGTATACAAATGGGGTCTGCACATGCAGAAAGGCCAACCACCTAGAGCTCACTGCTCAATCACAAAATAGGAGTCACACTAACTACAATTGGATGGTTAAATCCAATGATAATGTACTGCTCAAAGTAGCATCTCCAATGTTGGATTCAGTACTAGTTAAGCTCTGATAATCACCTTCAAACCTTCCTTGAACCTTCTCTATGGTCTGCTCATATGATCTTCAATATTTGCACATACCATGTCACAAAACCATATACCTGTATGTTGCTCTCCTTATTACATTTATCTCACAAATGAGATCTTGCATATATACCAAAACCTAAGACTAAATGTGTAGGTTGGCTTACTAAGAAATCAATTACAAATAATTCAAGATGCAATGCATCATGTCGGCTCAATACATTTACAATAATATCCAATTAATAAGTCATCTCCATAACGTGTCATGCTAATCTAGAATAGATAATGCATCTTGGTCCATAACCTACACCAATTTGCCGGTAGCAACAAATATATCAACCCGATTAGATCAATAACCAAAATACCAAAATAAACTATCCAAATTATGTCTTCGACATAACCAAGTGATCTCCAAATGTTAACAAGTCATCCTCAGTGTCAGTGAACAATATACCAGTGACTGTGCATAAGTTACTGATCATTGTCGGTGAACATAATGTGTCAGTTCAACATAACCATAGATCTCTAGAAGGATAAGTGTTGACAAGTGTTGACATCAATGACAAAACAAATGCAACACATCCATAATATGAACAATCTCCCCCTTTGGCATTGATGGCAACACAAGATGGAAAAACATCTAAGTGCCAAAATAGGATGCCAAAAACCAAAAACCAACAATCTCTAGAATAGATCAATACCAGAAATCAAAATACAAATGCAGAGAGTATATATCTCTCCCAATGAATAATCTCTCTCTCCATAGGATAATGTTTACTAAATACAAGGTATTTCCATAGATATATCTCCCCCTTTGACATCAAATGCCAAAGTAATACAAATACTATAATATACAACCAATTGTTATAACCAACTACTCCCTGTGAGAAGTAGCTCTCTTCCATCAAAGCCGGAAAAAAATTTCTATGTTAATTCTGTCGGTTTGATGCCAAACATCAACTGTCTAAGTCTCTACTGGTGAGGGTATTACCCCAAGCTTCTCTCTGAGATATTCAAAAGTCTCCTTAGGCAAAGGCTTAGTAAAGATATCTGCAATTTTCTCTTTAGTATTCACATTAACCAATCTCACTTCTTTTGCTTTAACATTCTCTTTCAGAAAATTATATTTGATAGAAACATGTTTAGTTTTAGATTGAAATACCGAATTCTTTGATATATCAATTGTTGATGAATTATCACAATAAATGATTATAGTTTCTTTGCATTTCACCTTTATGTCCTTCAACATTTGCTTGATCCATAATACTTGAGTACAGTTAGTTGCTGCTGCAACATATTTTGATTCTATTGTTGATAATGATGTACAACTTTGTTTCTTGATCAACCATGAAATCAATCTACTACCAAGAAAGAATGCCCCGCCGATGGTTCTCTTTCTGTCATCTACATCTCCTGCCCAATTTGCATCGGTGTATGCACATAAATCAAAATTTTCATCTTTTGGATACCATAAAACAAGATTTGTTGTGCCTTGTAGATACCGAAAAATCCTTTTCACTGTTGATTCATGATTTTCTCTAGGATTACTCTAAAATATTGAAATAATACATACTACATTCATTATATCAGGTCTTGTTTGTGTCAAATATAGTAAACCTCCAATCATATATTTGTATCTTGTCAGATTAACAGGGTTTGAATCATCCTTCAATGTCAATTTATCAGTTGTAGTCATAGGAGTACTTACCGGTTTAGAGTTTTCCATACCAAATTTCTTTAGTAGTTCCTTCAAGTACTTTATTTGACATATGAATATACCTTTATCAGTTTGTGAAATCTGCAATCCTAAAAAGAATTTTATATCCCCAATCATAGACATTTCAAATTCTTCCTGCATCTTATTAGCAAAGTCTTTACACAATCCATCTTCTCCTCCAAAAATGATATCATCAACAAAAATTTCAATAACCAAGACGTCTTCATTAGTCACTTTGAAATATAAGTTGCTGTCAGTATTACCTTTAGTGTAACCAAGCTTCAAAAGATATTTGTTCAATCTAGCATGCCAAACTCTAGGAGCTTGCTTTCAATCCATACAAAGCTTTCCTTAATCTGCAAACCATATCTTTATCATTTGTCAATAAAAATCCATCAGGTTGTTCAATGTAAACTTCCTCTTCAAGATCACCATTTAGAAATGCACATTTTACATCCATTTGATATACTTTATAGTTCTTGTATGCTGCAAATGCAAGAAATAATCTGATTGCCTCAATTCTAGCTACCAGTGCAAAGGTTTCATTGTAATCAATTCCCTCTTTCTATGGATATCCTTTACACACTAATCTTGCTTTGGTTTTGATTAACTTACCATCTTCATTAAGTTTATTTCTGAATACCCAATTAGTTCCATTTACAGTTTTGTCTTTAGGCCGAGGAACCAATGTCCATGTATTGTTCTTTTCAATTTGTTCTAATTCATCTTCCATAGCTTTAATCCAATGTTTATCTTCACATGCCTCAATAACAGATGCTGGTTCAATTTGAGAAATTAAGCATACCTCTTCATTTTCTAGTCTCCCTCTTGTCATTACACCTTGATACTTATTCCTAATTATCTGACTTTCAAAATGATTCAATCTTACATACCTGGGTGTGTTCACTTGTTGTTGTTCTTCAGTCACAGTGGAATTCTCTGATGATGCCGGTGTGACTGGATCCACATTATGTACCGGTGCACTCTGTATAGGTTCATTAATGATCATCTCTACTGCCGGTTCAGAATTTATAGACCTTGAATTTCCTTTAAAGTATTCATCTATCTTCACATTTGCATTCTCAATGATTTTCTACAATCTTTTATTGAAACATCTATATGCCTTTTTCTTAGATGAATAACCAAGAAATATTCCTTCATCACTTCTAGGATCAAATTTACCAATATACTCATCTCTTCTAATATAGCATTTGCTTCCAAATATTCTAAAATATTTTAGAGTAGGAGTATTACCAAACCATAGTTCATAAGGGGTCTTACCGGTTTCACCTTTGATGTGAACTTTGTTGAAAGTGTAAACCCTTGTAGTCACCGCTTCTCTCCAATACACATGAGGTAGATTTGCTTCTAATATCATGCTTCTGGCTGCATCTAGAATAGTTATGTTCTTCCTTTCCACAATTCCATTCTGCTGAGGTGTCTGAGGTGCTGATAGTTGTCTTTTGATTCCATTCACTTCACAGAATGTATTAAATTCCTTAGATGTAAATTCACCTCCTTGATCTGATCTCAAACATTTTATTTTCTTACCGGTTTTATTCTCTACCATTGCCTTGAATAGTTTGAATTTCCCAAAAGCTTCTGATTTCTCCCTGAGAAAAGTAACCCAGCACATTCTAGAATAATCATCAATGATTAGCATAAAGTATCTATCTCCCTATAGACTTCTTGTTCTTGCCGGACCACATAAGTCAGTATGAATTAAATCAAGAACATTATTGGATTTCTTAGAAATACTCTTAAAAGTTGTTCTAACTTGCTTTCCCATTTGACATTCCTTACATACCGGATTATGAGGTTTTACAATCTTAGGTAAATCCCTTACTACTTTAGTTGAACTAATCTTTATAATGCAATCAAAATTCACATGACAAAGTTTTTTTGCCATAACCAACTTTCATCAATATGTGCAATCAAGCATGTCTTTTCATTGTTATTCAAATGAAAGATATTACCTCTAGTCTGATTACTGGTTGCAATCTCCAAACTAGTTCTATTCATGATTTTGCATTTACCATTCTTGAACTATAACTGAAATCCCTTTTCAACTAATTGACCAATACTCAAAAGATTATGCTTCAAACCTTCAACATAATAAACGTTGTCAGTATTGTGCTTACCATCAAAAGATATAGTGCCTTTTCCTTTGATCAAACAAGCTTTATCATCCCCAAATCTTACTAGACCTCCATTGTGTTCTTGAAAAGATAAGAATTTACTTTTATCACCAGTCATATGATGTGAACATCCGGAATCTATAATCCATTCATCTTTTTCTTCAATTTTAGCTACTAGGGCCTGCTCTATTGGTGGAATAGTAGGTGCCAGTTGATCTTCTTTTATTGCAACAAAATCCCATCCATTGTCTATTGGTTCCTCATCAGAATCATCAGTAACTCCTTCATAAGCATAATAGTATGATTTGTCTCTATTCTTCTTAAATTTGTATCTCTGATATTCAGGGCTAGGCTTATATGTTCTTTTAGCTTGTTCTCTCAATCTTGCATGTCTATCAGGACATCTAGATGTCATATAACCAACTTTATTGCAATTAAAACATTTAAATGGTGCTTTACCTTCATACTTACTTCCAATAGGACCTTTAGGCATTTTCCTTGCAAATAGTGCTTCAAGTTCTTCCAATTCTTCATTTTCCTTTCTGATATCTTCAAGTTCTCTTGCATAAAGTGTTTTCCAATCAGATTTGTCAAATGATGATGATGATGATGATGTAGATGATGATGCTTTGAAGGCTAAATCTGTCTTAATTGTAGCAATAGGACCAAATTCCTCAAGCTCAAATGCTAAAAGTTTTCCAACCAAGGTATCTCTAGATACTGATATATTAGGCATTGTTTTCAACTCATTAATAGCAGTTACTTTCATTTTATATGCTGGTGGAAATGCCTTTAAAACTTTAGAAACAATTTCATCTTCACTCAAGGATCCTCCACAACATTGTATTCCCAAAACAATTTCACTAACCCTTTCCATAAAAGCAGAAATTCTTTCATCTTCTTCCATTTTCAGATTTTCATACCTGACCCGGAAGCATTCCAATTTTGTAATTTTGACAGTGGTATCTCCTTCATTCAATGTCTCCAATTCATCCCAAATAGCTTTAGCAATAGATTGGTCTAATAATCCCATGATTTTTTGATCTAACAAGGTGCTCAAAAGTGCTTCTCTTGCTTTGCAATCATTCTCTTGATCCTTACCTAATGTTGGTGGATTAGGTTGATTCAGTGTAGGATCAACATAGCCATTATTTGTAACATTCCATATGTCTCTTCCAATGCAATTCAGATGTGTCTCCATTCTGATCTTCCATATACCATAGTTAGTTCCATCAAGTTTCAGACTGTCCTGCCTAAAAAAGTTAGTTGCCATAGAATCTCCTCAAGCTATTAAACTTCTGCAAAAAGAGGACTAAGCTCTGAAACCAATTGTTAGGACCTGGAGACAACTAAGAGGGGGGGTGAATCAGTTGTCTATTAATTTCAACCCAAATATAACTTAATCAAACTTGATACTTAATACCAATAGACCAAACTGAATGTCGGTTGACAGATTAGCCGTTAATATTAATACCGGTGAAACTCAATGCATAAAATAGAAAGAGAAACAACATTCACAACACATAACACAAAGATATGTACATGGACACCCTGTAAGGGGAAAAACCATGGTGGAAAACCTTACCCACAATCAGATGATACTATTATAGATAGTATGTGTATACAAATGGGGTCTGCACATGCAGAAAGGCCAACCGCCTAGAGCTCACTGCTCAATCACAAAATAGGAGTCACACTGACTACAATTGGATGGTTAAATCCAATGATAATGTACTACTCAAAGTAGCATCTCCAATGCTAGATTCAGTACCAGTTAAGCTCTGATAATCATCTTCAAACCTTCCTTGAACCTTCTCTATGGTCTGCTCATATGATCTTCAATATTCACACATACCATGTCACAAAACTATATACCTGTATGTTCCTCTCCTTATTACATTTATCTCACAAATGAGATCTTGCATATATACCAAAACCTAAGACCAAATGTGTAGGTTGACTTACTAATAAATCAATTACAAATAATTCAAGATGTAATGCATCATGTCATCTCAATACATTTACAACAATATCCAATTAATAAGTCATCTCCATAACGTGTCATGCTGATCTGGAATAGATAATGCATGTCGGTCCATAACCTAGACCAATTTTCCGGTAACAACAAATATGTCAACCCGATTAGACCAATAACCAAAATACCAAAACCAAGTATCCAAACTTGTCTTCGACATAACCAAGTGATCTCCAGATGGTAACAAGTCATCCTCAGTGCTGGTGAACAATATATCAGTGATTGTGCATAAGTCACTGATCATTGTCAGTAAACATAATGTTTTGGTTCAACATAACCATAGATCTCCAGAAGGATAAGTGTTGACAAGTGTTGACATCAATGACAAAACAAATGCAACACATTCATAATACCAGCAACAACCGGTGAAAAATGTGCTTCAAGTTGCAGTCCTTCAAGCTCACTTGTTGATATACCATTGATATTCATGATATTTTCTTTGATTTCTTTGACCTTCTTGGAGGCATCTCTGATAAAATTTTCTCTTCTTTTTGTCCTCTTCTACATAGATACATTACTCTCAATGGTTGTTGTACTGCCAAAGAATTTCTCAGATAGTTCCCTTGGTGCATCAAGTAGTGCTTTAGCATATGTCTCCAAAACAGATAGGTCTACCTCATAACCCATCTCAGTAACCCAAATAGTTCTAGGGCTTACTGCTTCCATCCAAGTTTCATCACGCTTAATGACAAAATAGATTTGCTTGTCATACTTATCAATTTTGCTCTGTGGTAGTCTCTCTCTTGCTCTCATCTTAGTTTAAAATATTTTGAAGTAGTCTATAATGTTCTTCTCATAGTTAGTGCCCATACCGGTGAAAGCTTCCTATATTTGTTTTCCTACCAGGATGTCATAACCAAAATCTTTGTGACCTATGTTAGGTATCTCTTTGGTAAAGTATAGCATCAGGCATACTAGTAGGTTTCCAAAATGGAAAGTACCTTTCTTGTCTCCCTTAATCTTCTTTAAGTTATCAATCAGATCATCTTTAAGCCATTCACACACATCAATCTTAGCATTATTGTTCACCATCTCATATGCACTATGAATACAAAGGCTAGAAACAAAATTCAGTCTATTTGCATGTTTTTCTTTGTATCCTAGTACCAGACTCACATATTTCACATTTATATCCTTAACATCATTCAGTCCAAGTGATCTATTATTAGATGTGGCTCCAGTTAACTCCATAACTCCCTTGTTAGGTATTTTCTTGGTTTTATCAAGCCTGCTACTGGTTGAGGGTAAACTAGTAACTGCCTTAATAGCTTCCTTGGTTATCTTGCAAACTAAATCTAACCATATGAACTCTCCGTGGACTCTTCTTAATACAGGTCTTACAACTTCCTTTGGAAATTCAGGAATGTTCAGAATCTCTACAAAACCTAAGTCTTCCACAATCTTATGTTTAGGTTTAATCACACAATTTCCATCAGTAATAACCTCATTAAATATTTTCTTTAAATCCCCAGTCCCTAGGTTTTCTATGTTGTAATGTATGTAGATTCTAGGGTCTTCTGCAAATGCTACACCCTTCGGAATTTTTGAAAAATCTCCGATAGAATCATCTTGTTTTGCAATCTCGGGGATAATCTTAAACATGGGTCTAGGTCATTTTATGTTTTCCACAATGGTAGGGTTTGAAATAAACTCAAGAATAGAAGATGAGGATGCCATTTCAAAAGATAAATACCTCTTAACCGAAATTCTCTGAATGTCTAAAAATTCACTTCGCAGCTTTGCCTTAGAATGTCCTTGCTCAGTTTTGCACTTTCTGATGTTTGAATGCTCAGTGAGTCAAAAATGAGGGATCTTCGATGTTATATAATGAAATATCTTTCAACAACCACATTAAATGCTCATCGGTTAAGTGAAAACTTAACACACGTGCTGGTGAAGAAATGTATCTTCTCACCATCAACCGAGGGTAGAATGCATGATTTTCAACTTGCTGCAATACCCCCTAAGGATTATTCCTTAATTAGATGAAGAATCTCCCACCGGCGGAGTATTACTCTGTTCTATCGATGCAGAGATAGTTTCATCACTTCTTTGATCACTCTTCTTAATCCATTGTTTTGAAAATTCTTGCTTTACTTCATCTACCTTTTCTTTGCCCTTCAAACTAGATCCTTTATTGTTCGTCGGTGTATTCTTGCTTCTACAGAGTTTTGCAATATGTCCAATCTTGTTACATGCATAACAAGTTACATTATTCCTCTGAATAGCCTTTCCATATCCTTGACCAGTTTGTGATCTGCATTGATTAGATAAATGCCCAAATCTTCCACAAACATAGCATTTCACATTCATTCTGCAATTTTATGAATTATGACCAACTTTGTTGCATTTGGAACATTGACCGGTGGGTAAGTTTGTATTTTGATTATTTCTAAATCTACACTAATTTTCTCTATGACCATACTTGTTGCAATTGAAACATTTCCCATTAAATTTATAAGCATTAGGTTGTCTTACCAGTTTGTTTTGATCTCGATTATTTGTAGTACCAGAACTTTATTCAATTTCAAATCCAAGTCCATTTGTATCTCCATCAGGTTTCTATCTTTTAAGCATATCATCAAGTCTTTTTGAACTTTTCTTGAATTTGTCTTTGTGTTCATTTGCAGTGATCAACTCATTTTCTAGAATTAAGACTTGTCTTGTTAGCTCCTCCTTATCGTGTTGCATGTGAATCAGATCTATCTTTAGCATATCATTTTCATGACCAAGTTTCAAATTTTCATTTCCTACATCATTAAGTCTCCTAGTCAAGTCTTCTTCATTCTTCTTCCTATCTTCAATATCCTTACATAACCTCATAGTCATATCTTGCATTTGATTCTTCATATTACTGTTTTCTTGTCTCAACTTATTTGCAATGTCTCTAAGAGTTTCCTTTTCATCATCATCATTCTGCATTTTCTCATGAAGTTCCTTTCTCTTATTTTGTGCTATAACAAGGTTCTCCTAAAGTCCTTTTATGAATTCCTATGCATTCCTCAGATCATCTTCAAGTTTGATATTCTACAATTTTTCTGCATCAAAATCTTCAAGAGATCCTTCCAACTGTTTTCTTAAGTTCTCGATCTGTACTAGTTTCAGAATCTTCCTCAAGCTGTTAGGCTTTTGCAAATAAAGGACCAGGCTCTGATACCAATTGTTAGATTCAATGACAGTCCCATAGACACTGAGAGGGGGGGGGTGAATCAATGTCTAACCAGTTAATAGAATATTTAAACTTATTAATAACTTTTCCACCCAAAACAGTGTACCGGTAAACAAGAATTAATGTAGTAAACATAAATAATAGAGACAACATAGAAACACACCATAACACAAGATATTTAATGAGGAAACCCGGTGTGGGAAAAACCTCAATGGGATTTGTGACCCACAATATTTACTCACTGGCCAATGAATAAATACTACTTACAATAGGGGCTTGCACATGCAAGGAGGCCAACAGCCTAGAGCTCACTGCTCAAAGAAGAGTCTCACTGACTACAAAATGGATTATTAAATCCAATATAATCTATTGCTCAAAACATCTCTAATGCCAAGTTCAGTACTAGTTTACACTCAGATAGATACCTTAACCAAGAACCTTCACTTCCACTAAACAATTATCTTCTACCATACATATCATATCATCTATTACATCTCACATCACTCTCATATCAAAATGACCTATAAGATCCCATACATATATGAGTCTTTTACAATATACCATGTCAGCTTTGCAAATAGTTAATTACATTTACAAAATAATTCATATAAACAAAACTTTATCCCATGTCGACCTGAGTGCCGGTAGACTTCATTTCCGATGTAAACTGGATGTCGGTGTAAGCGCATGCCGGTGCCGGTGTCTGCTGGTGCATGTAGAAACCTATTGTCGGTGGGTTGCCAGTTGGTTGCCATCAATGGCAAGATCAACTATTCTCATAAGAGTGTAGAATGCCAACATGTTTCCCTCATGAAAACATGAAACAAAATTTGACAACTCACCACATTGTGAGTACTTCTCATTCAAACAATTATTTCTATACAAATAGCAGCCATCATCTCTAGGGCATAAAAATAAATCTTGCAAGTCTCTTGATGATCTCAGAAATAAAATTGCACCACACTCCTGCAACATCTCATTAGTATGCATCGTAGAATGAATATGGCATAAAAGTTCATGGTACATTGAAAACTCCACATGGTACTTGAAACAACAAGTATTATGAATCATAAGAGGTACACAATATAATGGCTTCAAAGATTCAAAGGCCCTTTGTGATATTTGCAAAGTTGGATGTGTACACACCTAAAAATGGTCTTAAGATAATTGATTAAATAAGCAATTATTTAATTAATCCCCCTTCCTAATTTAATTGAATTCATTACCAATTTGATTAAATTCTCACTTTCATCTACTTATTAATAAATCTAAGGATTTATTTAATAGGTTCATTTCAATAATCCCCTTTGATTAATTAATTCAAATTAATTAGTCCTCCCCCCCCATTTCAATCAATTCTTCTAATCCCCTAATTAATTAAAACAAATCAATTTATGAGTTGTTGAAAATTAATTAGTCTTTTCCTATTATTTGAATTTTTAAATTCAAATTACCGACATGCCTCCTAACTCCTAACCATCCCTCTAACCTAAACCATTCCACTTAACCTTGGGTTTGCCTAACCCTATCCTATCTTGCACATTCTAACCTCCTTATCCTAACCTCCTATGGTGTGGATATTCTTCCCTTGAGACACATGGCACTTTGGCCACATGTCTCCTCTCTTGGACACTTGCCCTCTTATGAGCAAGGCTCCTTGACACTTGGCACCACAGAGATGACAAGTGTCCCTCCCTCCAACCTCTTCTCCAACCTCCATGAATTTCACCCTTGATATCTTTAGACTCAATCTTGACCATTGATTCCTGCCACCTCACCCCTGGCCTTGGAAATCCTATAAATATCCCCCATTTTGGAGCATAAAGGATCCCATATCATTATCAATTTTAGGCATTGTTACTATAGGCATATCATTTGAGCATTGTTATTATAGGCAATTGCATTAGCTTAATTTGATCATTTTCTAGCATAATTGTTGAATCATGTAGCTTAATCAATCTCCATTCTAGCTTAATTGTATCATCATCATATCTTAATAATGCATATCATTAGCTTAATTATCCTCTTGGATCAATCTAGCATAATCAATCTCATCTAGTTTGCATATCATCATTTCAAATCCTCCATCTATGTGTAGTCAAGTCACTGGGATTGCTTATTCGGATCTAAGAGAAAATCCATACTCGCATCTCTTAGGAGGTGATGGGTCACTTTGTCATGGTTCATCTTTCATGTTCTTTTAATTTTCTAACCATGCTTGTAATGATCTATTGAGTTTTTGTGTTGTAGCTACAGGTATCAACAGGAAAAACAAACTAAAAGCACCTCCCAAGCAGCATTAACTCTCAATCAAAACAAGCATGAACCTAGTACTACTCAAGGAGAACTTATAGAAAAGTTGACAGAACTCAATCTTAGTCTAGAAGAGGTTGACTATGAAAGAAGAACAGATACAACAAGAAAAGCAGAAGAAACAAGTCAAACACTGTATGAACAAATCTATAGATTGCAAGCTGCAAGTGAGACAGATTCTAATGAATGGGAATGGGATTCCTATCACTCTGAAGAATCAGTTGAAGAAAATTTCTTTAAAGAAGTTGTAGAAGTCGATGTAATTCACACGTATGCAGGACACATGTTAGGCACTAGCCCACTTGAATTAGAATCACATTCGGCTGACTTGGACTTAATTGAGGATGATTAGGAGCTCCTTGTGCGAGGTCATTCTGATGAGAGTAAAATTCTAGACATTGACATACATATCAAAAACTTTGACACATCTATAATGACCCTTGATACCCTCAAAATATCTCAACCTAATGTCCCCTTACCTCTAATCCACCCTGAACTTATTGATTAGGAAAATGAAAGACATGCCATTGATACCTTTCCCAATGACCATGCTATATCTGTATACCTTAATGCAATCAAACCCGCAAAAAATTTCACCAAGAATTGCAACAACGCATCTTCCAGTCAAGTGGGTGCCAAATCTCCTAGTCACAAAAGTGAAAATAAAGAAAACAATATCAGGTCTAATGTTGAAAACCATTTCTTGGCAACATTAGATTAGGAAAAACTAAAAAGAAAGGACACATCTAATGGTGAAAACCTCCTCAAAGCACCAGAAGATGGGTGATTTGACACTTTACCTGTGTACTATCAAGAAAGCTCATCCATTTTGATTGAACAAATAGAGGTAGTTAACACTGGGACAATAGAGTAACCAAAGATCCTACATCTAGCAACTTCTCTGTTAGAGCAAGAAATGCAACAATATATGGAATTCTTCAAATGATAGCAAATCAATTTCACCTGGTCATATGCAAACATGCCAGGATTGGATCCAAATCTTATTATGCATCACTTAAATGCCAGTCCAGGAGCCAAACTAGTTAAATAGAAATTAAGGAAGATGCATCCACATATCACTCTTCTAGTCAAAGAAGAACTAAAGAAATTATTGGATGTCGGATTCATCAGACCTATAGCTTATCCTCAATGGGTATCCAACATCATTCCTATTTTTAAACAAGATAAAAGTATCAAAATATGCACAGACTTCAGAGATCTTAATAATGCATGTCCAAAGGATGACTTTCCTTTGCCTAACATTGACATCATGTTGTATATTTAACTATTGGATACTCCATGTTTTCTTTAATGGATGGTTTCTCTGGATACAATCAGATTAAAATAGCACCTGAAGATCAAGAAAAGATAGCTTTCACATGTCCATGGGGTACTTTCTACTAGAACGTCATGCCTTTTGGACTAAAGAACACAGGTGCTACATATAAGAGAGGTATGACAACGATATTCCATGGCATGATGCATACATTCATGGAAGATTATGTGGATGACATATTGGCCAAATCATACAATAGGGAAGACCATATAGGAATACTAGAAAATATATTTGACAGGTTAGAACAGTATAAGCTACGACTAAATCCTAAGAAATGTGTCTTTGGTATCACTTCAGGCAAGCTATTGGGATACATTGTTTTAGCTAGAGGTATCGAAGTAGATCCAGCTAAGGTCAAAGAAATCATGGAAATGGCATCTCCCCAGAATATCAGTAAACTAAGATCACTTGAAGGAAGACTATAGTCAATCAGAAGATTTGTTGCTCAACTAGCACATAATTGTCAACCATTTACTCATCTATTGCACAAAAATGTTCATTTCAAGTGGGACCATCAATGTGAGGATGCATTCAACAAGATCAAGGCATATCTCATGCAACCACCTGTCCTAATGTCGCCAATTCTAGGAAATTTTGTATTACTCTATGTATCAACCACTGAAGTATCATTAGGAGTTCTGCTCACACAATAGGATAATGAAGGAAAAGAACGGGCCATCTACTACATCAGCAGAACACTAGTGGGATACAAGCTCAACTATTCTCCAATAGAAAAAGCATGCTTGGCGGTAGTTTTTTCTTCTAAAAAATTAAGACACTATCTACTATCACACTCCATCAACTTGATAGCTAAAATAGATCCATTGAAGTATTTTCTCAGCAAGGCAACATTAACAAGATGATTAGCAAAATGGATCATGATTCTAAGCGAGTTTGATATTGAGTATGTTGATAGAAAAGCTATAAAGGGGCAAGTCATTGTAGACCAACTAGCTGAGGCACCACTTCAAGATAATCATCCTTTACAGATTGAGTTTCCCGATGTTGATATAGTAACGGTCACCACAAAAACATGACAATTATACTTTGATGGTTCATATACACAACATGGATCAGAAGCAGGTATTCTATTCATCACGCCACAAGGTCATACAATTCCAAAAGCATACAAATTAAGCTTTCCATGTACCAACAATACAACAAAATATGAAGCTTTGGTTATAGGTATCAAAATGGCTATAGAATGGAACATTACACAACTTCAAGTCTTTGGAGACTCTCAGCCTGTCATCAATCAAATCAATGATGATTATCAAATAAAGCATGAAAAGTTAATGCCTTATAAGAAGATGGTTGATGATATCAAGAAATACTTTATAGAAATAAATTTTCAATAGATTCCAAGAAATGACAACAAAGAAATAGATTCCATGGCAACACTTGCTTCTCTACTTCAGACACAAGAAAATCAAGAGCGTTATGAATTCCTAGTGGAAGAGTTGTTTTACCCTGCTCATAATTGTACTGATTACCAAACTATCTGTCACCTTGTTGGGCATGATTCCTCCCGCTATGGCCAAACTTATACATACGTGAAAGATAACACCCTACCTCCTAATTTGTTGAAAAATCAAAAGAGAAACTTTATTCGCCAATCCTCCCATTATACTCTTGTCTTGGATACCCTATTTAAATGAGGTCTGGACGGTACTCTTTTAAGATGTCTTAAACAAGAAGAATCTGAGAAGGCCTTAAATGAAGTCCATAACAACATTTGTGGCACTCATTCAAGTGGTCTTACCCTTTCAAAAAAACTCATACACTTGGACTATTATTGGCCAACTATGGAACAAGATTCTTTTTCAGATAGCTAAAACATGCAAATAATGTCAGATCCATGGAAATTTGATTCATGCACCAGCACAAGAACTTCATTCTTTGGCAACATCTTGGCCTTTCTACCAATGGGGTCTTTATCTAGTAGGAAAGATAAATCCTTCTTCATCCAATGGTCACAAATTCATCCTTGTAGCTACAAAATATTTCACAAAATGGATTGAGGCAGCACCTCTCATCAATATCACAGGAAAACAAATTGTTGCATTTATCTTGAACTACATCATTTGTCGCTATGGAATACCCATGACCATTATCACTGATAATGGACGACAGCTCAAGAACCAAGATGTCCAAGAGCTATGTGAGAAATTGAAGATCCAACACAAATTTTCAACACCTTACTATCCACAAGGGAATGAGCAAGCAGAGGCATCAAACAAAACCATTCTGAAAATCCTCAAAAAGACCATGAATGATGCTAGAAGAGATTGGCATATTCAATTGAACCCTGCTCTATGGGCCTACCGTACCAGTATCCGCACACCAACAGGTGCCACACCTTTCTCTCTTGTCTATGGATCATAAGCAATAATACCAATAGAAGTAGAGATACCTTCTCTACGAGTATCATTAAAAGGTCTTATCCCAGATGAAGAGCAACGAGTATCTAGATTGCAAGAGTTAGAATTGATCCATGATCGAAGACAACAGGCCTTTGATCATTTAAAGGTATATCAGCAAATAATATGATGCAGTTATGATCATAAGGTCAAACCAAGAACATTTCAAGTTGGGGAACTAGTACCCAAAGAAAATCCATGCAACCAGGCAGATCGAGAAAAGAAAGGGAAGTTTGAACTAAACTAGTTAGGTCCGTTTGTGGTCACAATAGTATTTGGGTCAGGATCATATCAGCTATCAATATAGGACAGGGATCAGCTCGAGGAACCCATCAATAGCATGCATCTGAAGAATTTTTTATGTTTGAAAAAGCAGAAAAATCCAAAAATAGTGAAAAAGCAAAAAATCTAAAAACAGTGAAAAAGCAGAAAATCCAAAAACATTGAAAAAAAAAAAATCAAATATGAGAAAAAGTGCAATAAAAATAGATGGTGAAAACCTGGAAAATAAACGCTATCTTAGAGCTCTCTCTTCCATCTATTAGTTCATGCATCCTTCCGCTTGCATTCATTTTCTATCAGCACTGTTCATATTCATCATAAAGCTTTTGTACATACACAGGCATCCCGGGTGGCTTCTCGCCATGGTTTGGAACATTGGGTATATCATAATGACTTTGTTTCTAGGCTTGGGGAAAAATCCTAAACCTAGCTGGGGGAAAATTATCAATCATTTTGAGCTTAATCAAATAGGAAGAATAATAGTCAGGCAACTCTTATCAAGCAAAAACTGAGACACATCTGATGTTGAACACGAGATCAAATTGTCAACCATCAAACTATCGCATGTCAATCTAAGCATCACACACTTTTTAATGGATGATATCTTTTGGATAATGATTTCAACATGCTTGTTCAATTTTTCTATATTGATTTTCGCTATCATGATTTCTGAGTGACTCCATGATGTCTCTGACTAGAGGAACAAGGAAGAAACATGATACTTTTCTTGTCTGCTGTTTTTAAATTAATCATTAATATGTGCAAATTTGTATCAGGACATGATCATTAGAGTATCATCAAAGACATTTCCAATTTTCATATTGAAATGGTTAATACTTCCTATTTTATGCAACACTCAGGTCATCTTGGTTCAACTATACCTCGATGCTTGTGCTAACTTGTAATATCAAAATCTAGGAAAGCAGTGCTTAGGTCACCATGGCTTAATTATACCATTGATGTTTGCACTCACTTCCCACATTTTAAAAAGCTCATTGATGACAAAACACAATAACCCAGTGACAGGTCCGGTCGTAGCTTTGCATTTAGCTTGCATTTCATTCTTGCATGGGATCCCACAAGCTCATTTTATCCAAGGTTAAAGCTATCGCAGGAATCATCACGGTATCATCATAAGTGTATACACAATCAAACTGATGACTCATCTCTCTCCAGATATTGTTGACCCAACACAAATCTTATGATACCCCCTCAACAAAACCAACATCGGCATATCTGAATCTTCCTGCAACCTAATATAAACAAACTGTCAGTTCTTTATCCAATCAACCTTATCAATTATACCAATCGATCACATCTAAATATATTCTATCATGTCTTATATAGGATGTATATTTCTTGGAAATAGACGTTCTAATCAAGTCTTATACAGGATATATCATTCTCAAAACCAGACGCTTTGATCTTTGTCTTATACAGGAGGTATCATTCCCGAAACTAGACTGAATCTCAATCTTATCAATCTAATCAATCAAGCTATATCAATCATTGAGAACTGTATCGCCATGATCGTAGAACTCGCACTTTCATCAACCACAGTTGCATAGATTGAATCATTTCTAATCGAGATATCAATTTCGCAAAAAATCACACACTCCAAAGGTCAATTATCTCAATTGATCTCCTGAGGGGGCATCATCGTACCACAATTTATCAATCAATGTCTGGGGCATCCTATCGAACCAATATCATCATCAAAATAAGATTATTCTTTGAATCAACACATCATCACACCTCACTTCAAAGAGGGGCAAAATGTATACACCTAAAAAATGGTCTGAAGATAATTAATTAAATAAGCAATTATTTAATTAATCCCCCTGTTGGTATTATGGATGACTTCATCATGTGTTATATTGGTTTTGTCATTGATGTCAACACTTATCTTTCTAGAGATCTACATTATTGATTTGGCACTCTGGTTACATTGGTTTATTGTTGAACCGACACATTGTGGTCCTAACATGGATATTGGCTTATGCACAGTCATCGGTATATGTTTCACCGATAGCTCAGGAAGTTGATGATGACTTGTTATCATCTAGAGATCATTTGGTTATGTCCAAGACATGGATTGGATGTTTGGATTTGGTGTTTTTCTTATTGGTCTGATCGGGTTCACACATTTGCCTTAACCGACAGATAGTTCTAAGTTATGGATCAGTACAAGATATCATGTTCCAGATTAGCATGACACATTTTGAAAATAATTTATTGATTGGATAATGTGTAAATGTATTGAGGTTGACATATTGTATTGCATCAAGGCTTATTTTTTAATTGATTTAAATGTAATATCTTTAGGGAGCTGACCTAATCATAAGATTTTAGATTTGTATAAATAATTGTAAGATCTTATTTGAAGATCATTATGAGTGTAAGTGAATATTGAAGATCATTGTGAAGAGCGAAAATAAGCAGATCCTTATGCAAATCACGCAGATATTATCTGAAGGTTGAAGGAAAGGTTATGAAGGTGTTTGGCACTCATGTTCAGAGCTTAAACTAGTATTGAATCCAGCATTGCATATGCTATTTTGAAGCAGTACATTGTTATTGGATTTAACCATCCAATTGTAGTCAGTGTAACTCCTATTTTGTGACTGAGCAGTGAGCTCTAGGCGGTTGGCCTTTCTGCATGTGCAAACCCCATTTTTGTATTCACTTACTATCTATAGTAGTATCATCTGATTGTGGGTAAGGTTTCCCACTATGGTTTTTACCCTTACAGGGTTTCCACATCAAAATCTTTGTTTCATGTGTAGTGGATGTTGTTTTGCTTTATGTTTCATGCATTAAGCTATACCGATATTAATATAATTGTTAATCTGTTTTACCAACACTGAGTTTTAAGTTGGAATAATTTGTTTTGGGTTATAAAATATTGACAATTGATTCACCCCCCTCTTAGTTGTCCTTCCCAATTCCTAACAATTGGTATCAGAGCCTAATCCTCTTTTTGCAGAAGCCTAACAGCTTGAGGAGATCCTATGGCAGTAAATATCTTCCAGAATGACAATCCTAAACTTGATGGAACTAACTATGGTATATGGAAGATCAAAATGGAAACACATCTGAACTGCATTGGAAGAGATATATAGGATGTTACAATGAATGGCTATGTTGGTCCTACTCTAAATAACCCTCATCCACCGACATTGGCTGAGGACTTGGAGAATGATTGCAAAGCAAGAGAAGCACTTCTAAGAACATTATTAGATCAGGAAATCATGGGATTATCAAATAGATCTACTGCAAAAGATATTTGGGATAAACTGGAAATATTGAATGAAGGAGATACCACTGTCAAAATTGCAAAATTGGAATGTTATCGGGTCAGGTATGAAAACTTAAAAATGGAAGAGGATGAAAGAATTTCTGCATTTATGAAAAGAGTTAATGAAATTGTTTTAGGAATACAATGTTGTGGAGGATCTTTAAGTGAAGATGAAATTGTTTCTAAATTTTTAAGAGCTTTGCCACCGGCTTACAAAAAGAAAGTAACAGCTATTAATGAGCTGAGAACAATGCCTAATACATCGGTATCTAGAGATACTTTGGTTGGAAAACTTTCATCTTTTGAGCTTGAAGAGTTTGGTCCTGTTGCTACAGTCAAAATTGATATAGCTTTCAAAGCATCATCATCAGCAGCATCATCATCATCATCATCTAACAAATCTGATTGGAAAGCACTTTATGCAAAAGAACTTGAAGAACTTGAAGCACTATTTGCAAGGAAGATGCCTAAAGGTCCAATAGGAAGTAAGTATGAAGGTAAAGTACCTTTCAAATTTTTTAATTGCAATAAAGCTGGTCATATGGCATCTAGGTGTCCTGATAGACATGAAGACCAAGAGAGGAAGCAAAAAGAACATATAAACCTAACCCTGAATATCAGAGATATATATTTAAGAAAAATAGAGATAAGTCATGTTACTATGTAGATGAAGGTGTTACAAATGATTCAGATGAAGATTCAGCAGATAGTGGTTGGGTATTTGTTGCAATAAAAGAAGATCAACTGACACCTATTGTCAAACCAGTAGAGCAGGCACTAGTAGCAAAAAATGAAGAAAAGGATCAATGGATCATTGATAGTGGATTCTCTCATCATATGACTGGTGATAAAAGTGAATTCTTATCATTTCAGGAATGTCATGGAGGTATAGTAAGATTTGGAGATGACAAAGCTTGTTTAATCAAAGGAAGAGGCACTATATCTTTGGATGGTAAGCACAATACTGACAATGTTTATTATGTTGAAGGTTTAAAGCATAATCTTTTGAGTGTTGGTCAGTTAGTGGAAAAAGGATTTCAATTACAATTCAAGAATGGAAAATGCAAAATCATAAACAGAACTGGATTGGAGATTGCAACCGGTAATCAAACTAAAGGTAATATCTTTCATTTGAATACCAGTGATAAGACATGTTTGATAGCTCACATTGATGAAAGTTGGTTATGGCATAAAAGACTCTGTCATGTGAATTTTGATTGCATTGTAAAGATCAGTTCAACTAAGGCAATAAGGGATTTACCTAAGATTGTGAAACTTCATAATCTGGTATGTAAGGAATTCCAAATGGGAAAGCAAGTTAGAACAACATTTAAGAGCATTTCTAAGAAATCCAATAATATTCTTGATTTAATTCATACTGATTTATGTGGTCCAACAAGAACAAGAAGTCTTCAGGGTGATAGATACTTTATGCTAATAATTGATGATTATTCTAGAATGTGTTGGGTTACTTTTCTCATGGAGAAATCATAAGCTTTTGGGAGAATCAAGATATACAAGGCAATGGTAGAGAATGAAACCGGAAAGAAAATCAAATGTTTGAGATCTGATCAAGGAGGAGAATTTACATCTAGGGAATTTAATGCATTCTATGAGGAGAATGGAATCGAAAGACAACTATCAGCACTCCGGACATCCCAGTAGAATGGAGTTGTGGAAAGGAAGAACAAAACTATACTGGATGCAGTAAGAACCATAATGATGGAAGCAAATCTACCTCATGTGTACTAGAGAGGAGCAGTGAATACAACGGTTTATACTTTCAGCAGAGTTCAAATCAAAGGTGAAACCGGTAAGACCCCTTATGAACTATGGTTCGGTCATATTCCTACTCTAAATATTTCAGAATATTTGGAACCAAATGCTAAATTAGGAGAGATGAGTCTATTGGCAAATTTGATCCTAGAAGTGATGAAGGAATATTTCTTGGTTACTCAACTACAAGCAAGGCATATAGATATTATAATAAAAGATGACAGAAAATCATTGAAAGTAATAATGTGAAGATAGATGAACATTTTAGAGGAGAATCAAGATCTGTAGGTTCTGAACCAGTAGTAGAAATGATTTTAAATGAACCGATATAGATTGCATCAAAATAAAATGAAGAACAAGTCACATCGGCATCATCAGAAAACTCAACTATGGCTGAAGAACAACAACATGTGAATGTAAATTAGAATAAACCCAGGTATGTAAGATTGAATCATTCAGAAAATAAGATAATTAGAAATAAAAATCAAGGTGCTATGACTAGAGGAAGATTGGCAAATGAAGAGGTATGTTTAATTTCTCAAGTTGAACCAGCATCAGTTGTTGAAGCATGTCAAGATAAATATTAGATAAAAGCAATGGAAGAAGAATTAGAACAGATTGAAAAGAATAATACTTGGACATTAGTTCCCCGGCCTAAAGACAAAAATGTAATTGGAACTAAATGGGTATTTAGAAATAAATTTAATGAGGATGGTGAAGTAATCATAACCAAAGCAATATTAGTTTGTAAAGGTTATTCTCAGAAAGAAGGAATTGATTATAATGAAACCTTTGCACTGATAGCCAAAATTGAAGCATTAAGACTATTTCTTGCATTTGCAGCTCACAAGAACTATAAATTTTATCAGATGGATGTAAAATGTGCACTTTTGAATGAAGATCTTGAAGAAGAAGTTTACATTGAACAACCTAATGGATTTTCATTAACAAATGATAAGGATATGGTTTGCAGGTTAAGGAAAGCTTTATATGGATTGAAGCAAGCTCCCAGAGCTTGGTATGCTAGACTAGATAAATATCTTTTAAAGCTTGGTTATACTAAAGGTAATGCTAACAATAATTTGTATTACAAAATTACCATTGATGAAATTTTGGTTATTGAAGTATTTGTGGATGATATCATTTTTGGAGGAGAAGAGTTATGTAAAGACTTTGCTAACAAGATGCAGGAAGAGTTTGAAATGTCTATGATTGGAGAGATAAAAAAATTTCTAGGTTTGCAGATTTCACAAACAGATAAAGGTATATTCATATGTCAAACAAAATACTTGAAAGAACTCTTGAATAAATTTGGTATGGAAAACTCCAAACCGATAAGCACTCCTATGACTACAATTGATAAATTGACATTAAACGATGATTCAGCTCCTATAAATCTGACAAGGTACAAATTTATGATTGGAGGATTACTCTATTTGACACAAACCAGACCAAATATAATGAATGTAGTGTGTATTGTATCAATATTTCAAAGCAATCTGAAAGAAAATCATGAAACATCAGTAGAAAGGATTTTCCGGTACCTACAAGGCATAACAAATCTTGGTTTATGGTATCCTAAGGGTGAAAATTTTGAGTTATGTGCATATACAAAT
Organism: Cryptomeria japonica; assembly: GCF_030272615.1. Taxonomy (NCBI): domain Eukaryota; kingdom Viridiplantae; phylum Streptophyta; class Pinopsida; order Cupressales; family Cupressaceae; genus Cryptomeria; species Cryptomeria japonica. The sequence goes on from NC_081411.1 coordinate 530,259,429, forward strand.
GCAAATTGGGTAGGTGATGTGGATGATAGAAGGAGTACCACTGGTGGAGAATTATTTCTTGGTAGAAGATTAATTTCATGGATCAACAAGAAGCAGACTTGTACATCATTATCTACAACAAAAGCATAATATGTTGCAGCAACAACTCATTGCACTCAAGTATTATGGATCAAGCAAATATTGAAGCATATCAAGAGAAAATTGCAGATATTTTTACAAATCCTTTGCCTAAGGAAACATTTGAATATCTCAGAGAGAAGCTTGGGGTAATTTCCCCATACACAGAGACTTGAATGATGAATATTGGCATCAAACCGACAGGGACTAACGGAAAAATCTTTTTTTGGCTTTGATGAAGGAGAGCTATTGCTCAGGGGGAGTAGCTAGTTGTATGTTATGTTTTGATTCTTGACTACTTTGGCATTTGATGCCAAAGGGAGATTGTTGGTATTTGGCATTTTGTTTTTGGTACTTAGATGTTTTTCCATCTAGTGTTGCCATCAATGCCAAAGGGGGAGATTGTTGGTATTATGGATGACTTCATCATGTGTTGCATTGGTTTTGTCATTGATGTCAACACTTATCTTTCTGGAGGTCTACATTGTTGATTTGGCACTCTGGATACATTGGTTTATTATTGAACTGACACATTGTGGTCCCAACATGGATATTGGCTTATGCACAGTCACCGATATATGTTTCATCGACAACTCAGGAAGTTGATGATGACTTGTTATCATCTAGAGATAATTTGGTTATGTCAAAGACATGGATTGGATGTTTGGATGTGGTGTTTTGCTTATTGGTTTGATCAGGTTCACATATTTGCCTTAACCAACAGGATAGGTCTAGGTTATGGACCAGTACAAGATATCATGTTCTAGATCAGCATGGCACATTTTGGAAATGGTTTATTGATTGGATAATGTGTAAATGTATTGAGGCCAACATATTGTATTGCATCAAGGCTTATTTTGTAATTGATTTAAATGTAATATCTTTAGGGAGCTGACCTAATCATAATGTCTTAGGTTTTGTATAAATAATTGTAAGATCTTATTTGAAGATCATTATGAGTGTAAGCAAATATTGAAGATAATTGTGAAGAGCGAAAATAAGCAGATCCTTGTGCGAATTACGTAGATATTATCTCAAGGTTGAAGGAAAGGTTATGAAGGTGTTTGGCACTCATGTTCAGAGCTTAAACTGGTACTGAATCCAGTATTGTAGATAATATTTTGAAGTAGTACATTGTTATTGGATGTAACCATCCAATTGTAGTCAGTGTGAATCCTATTTTGTGATTGAGCAGTGAGCTCTAGGTGGTTGGCCTTTCTGCATGTGCAGACCCCATTATTGTATTCACTTACTATCTGCAGTAGTATCATCTAATTGTGGGTAAGGTTTCCCACCGTGGTTTTTCCCCTTACAAGGTTTCCACGTCAAAATCTTTGTGTCATGTGTAGTGGATGTTGTTTTTCTTTCTGTTTCATGCATTAAATTATACTGGTATTAATATAACTGTTAATATTTTTTACCGGCACTAAGTTTTAAGTTGGAATAATTTGTTTTGGGTTATAAATATTGGCAACTAATTCACCCCCCTCTCAGTTGCCCTTCTCGGTTGCTAACACCCCCTTCCTAATTTAATTGAATTCATTAGCAATTTGATTAAATTCTCCCTTTCATCTACTTATTAAAAAATCTAAGGATTTATTTAATAGGTTCATTTCAATAATCTCCTTTGATTAATTAATTTAAATTAATTAATCCTCCCCCCCAATTTGAATCAATTCTTCTAATCCCCTAATTAATTAAAACAAATCAATTTATGAGTTGTTGAAAATTAATTATCTTTTCCTATTATTTAAATTTTTAAATTCAAATTACCCACATGCCTCCTAACTCCTAACCATCCCTCTAACCTAACCAATTCCACCTAACCTTGGGTTTTCCTAACCCTATTCTATCTTGCACATTCTAACCTCCTTATCCTAACCTCCTATGGTGTGGATATTCTTCCCTTGACACATGGCACTTTGGCCACATGTCTCCTCTCTTGGACACTTTCCCTCTTATGAGCAAGGCTCCTTGACCCTTATCACCACAAAGATGACAAGTGTCCCTCCCTCCAACCTCTTCTACAACCTCCTCCAATTTCACCCTTGATATCTTTAGACTCAATCTTGACCATTGATTCCCGCCACCTCACCCTTGGCCTTGGAAATCCTATAAATATCCCCCATTTTGGAGCACAAAGGATCCAATCTCATTATCAATTTTAGGAATTGTTACTATAGGCATATCATTTGAGCATTGTTATTATAGGCAATTGCATTAGCTTAATTTGATCATTTTCTAGCATAATTGTTGAATCGTGTAGCTTAATCAATCTCTATTATAGCTTAATTGGATCATCATCATAGCTTAATCATGCATATCATTAGATTAATTAGCCTCTTGGATCAATATATCATAATCAATCTCATCTAGTTTGTATATTATCATTTCAAATCCTCCATCTATTTGTAGTCAAGTCATTGGGATTGCTTATTTAGATCTGAGAGCAAATCCATACTCACATCTCTTTGGAGGCAATAGGTAGCTTTGTCATGGTTCATCTTTCATTTGCTTTTAATTTTCTTACCATTCTTGCAATGATCTATTGAGTGTTTGTGTTGCAGCTGCAGGTATCACACTTCACAAGCAAGACATGATGTACTTCACAAAAAAAATTGTACAACATTGTTTGGCTTGATTCCAAGAAATGTCTGGGATGCAGTGTGCAGTCACAGTTGTCGATTCTTAATTTCAAAACATCCTTTACATTGGGTGATACTCTAGAATTAGAATGCCAAAATTGTTGAATCTCCTCCTTCACATTGTCAGTCAACATTCTATCAACACGTGGAAGCCTCCCACCAAAAGCCCATGTATCATGTTGAAGTGGATCGTCAAGTCTTTGTCTTCGTTCAAGTGCTCTATCCAAAGTTTTATAGTTTATGTTCAAATGAACACAAGTTTGCCTCATTTGACGAGCCTTCCTCAATTGATGGCCTACTAAGGAGGTTGTAATCACTCTTCGAGTGGCTCTCTTATCTCTTTCCTTGGTATTATTTCCAATAGAATTGAGAGCATCAAATAGATTTTTGGCAATAATAGAATTTCTCTCCATTTTCTTGTTCATACGAATCTTCAATTTGTTTAGTAATGGTCTCATCTTTATCATCTTTAACAATTGAACAAAAAGTTGGCATTGCTTGATCAATGTCTTATTGCTAAAATTTTGGTCAAAAAGTTGTGTAGCCCACAATCGAACGGTTCTTGTTGAACTCTTGACTTCAAGATTTGCAATAATGTTCTCATCAATTTCAAGTAACCATTTTGGGGTTCTTGAAGGTCTTGGATTTGGAATTTGTCTTTCATCCATGAGAGGGTCTTCATTTCTAAAGTAATTAGGTGTTACATATTGTTCACTTGGTTGAGCAATTCCACCTTCAATGTCAAAGTTTTCCATATTTTCACCTCCAATGTCAAAATTTTCCACATGTTCACCTCCTATGTCAAAATTTTCTACATTTTCACCTCCAATGTAAAAAAAATTCATATTTACACCAAAATTATGGACACCTTCATTGTCAACTCCCAGATTTTCACTTTCCATTCTCATGTCATGTTGAGAATTTTCATTATCACTTTCAACATGTTCAACATTTTCACTTTCAAAATCCACATTTTCATTTTCAATAACTTGTTCAACATTTTCAAATTCAATTTCTTCTTCACTTGAAGTAACATTAGCAATATTTAACATACCTTGTCTTCACCTCCTATGACCTTCTCTATCTCTTTCTCTATACACTTCAATTTGGTCATTTGAAAGCTTTCTTTTGCATTTAGACTTCTGAAAACTACTACTCCCCATTTACCTCCACAAAGATACTCCTAAATGATTGACAATGTAAGATTTGACTTTAAGAATATCTCAAAAGCACAAATTTGTCTCAACCTATCTGAAAAACTCGTGATTGTCAACAGAAACTAGAATGTGAAGAATGTGGGTAATTGGAATCCACAAAATGGCCCACAACTCTCTTTTTTATTTGCAAAAATTGGATATCCGATTATATCGGATATCCGATTTTAATGCATAAATTTGGGGTTCCAAAAATAATTCCCGTTGCTACCTTTTTTTTACTATTACCACATTAATGGTAGTGGCAGAAATAGGATATCTGATTTCAGTACTCATATTTTAGAGAGAGAGAGATTAGGGGAGAGAGGGGGGAGGGGGTAGGTGAAGAGAGAGAGAGAGAGAGAGAGAGAGAGAGAGAGAGGGTGGGGGTTGGGGGAGAGAGAGATTAGGGGAAAGGGGAGAGAAAGAAATATTTGGGGAGAGGGGGAGAGAGAGATTAGGGGAGAGAGGGGGGAGGGAGGAGGGGGAGGGGAGAGAGATTAGGGGAGAGGGAGAGAGAGATATTAGGGGAAAGGGGGAGAGAGAGAGAAATATTAGGAGAGAGGGGGGAGAGATATATATATATATATTAGGGGAGAGGGAGAGAGAGACTAGGGGAGAGGAAGAGAGAGAGATTAGGGGAAAGGGTTCATATGACCCCTTAGGACCCATAACGATCCAATATGGTGTCATAAGGGGTCATATTGTGTCCTAAGGGGTCATATGGTGTCTTAAAAGGGTCATATGACACAATATGACCCCTTAGGACACAATATGACCCATAACAACACAATTTGGTGTCATAAGGGGTCATCGGACATAATATGACCTCTTAGAACACCATAGGATCCATAACGACCCAATATGGTGTCATAAGGGGTCATATGGTATCTCATGACCCTTTAGGACACCATATGACCCCTAACGACACCATATAGTGTCATAAGAGGCCATAAGGGGTCATATGACTCATAACGACACCATATAGAGTTGTAAAGGGTCATATTTTGTCCTAAGGGGTCATATGGTGTCTTAAAGTGGTCATATGACACAATATGACCCCTTAAGACATAATATAATCCATAACAACACAATTTGGTATCGTAAGGGGTCATATGGTGTTCTAAGGGGTCGTAGGACACAATATGACCCCTTAGGACACCATAGGACCCATAACGACCCAATATGGTGTCATAAGGGGTCATACGTTGTCCTTAGGGGTCATATGGTATGTCATGACTATTGGCATTATGGATGAATTAATTATGTGTTGCATTGATATCTTGTCATTAATGTAAATACTTGTTGTTATGGTTAGTTACCGGTAGACAAGTTTTGGCTACCGACAAATAGGTTTTGGTTACCGGTAGAAGATCTAGTGTTACTGACAAAAGAGACTATATGTTGGACACTTCCGGCATGTTTGGATCAATGGAGTATGTTTGATTTTATGTTTTACATGCTTCTGGAATATGTTTTGGTCAATTGGTATTGACTAGGTAATCAGATGCTATCATACACTCTTGTAAACCCATACCGACATTGGTTTAAGGTTTAACCGGCAGAGCTTTCACTGAGAAATCATGATAGGATGCATAAGTGGTGTTCATGCAGCTTCTAGATGGATTTTAGGATGCTGAAGATGTTCTTTGTTCGTGCCTGAACTGAGTGAAGACATTTCTTTGGCATGGTGGACCCAGATTAGGTCCGGTGCCTATCTAGGTTATGGATCGGTATCATGTTAACATATTCTCTACACGTTACCGAGATGATTTATGGATTGGTTATTGTTGTTTTGTTCTTAAACCGACATGGTATATCATTGTAAAATGGATGTATGTAATGATCTTATTGTAATATCTTTTAGGTGGTTGACCTAATTGGTTTAGGCCTTAGGGTTGGTATAAAATGATGTAAGATCTCATTATAGATAATGTGTCGTGGTCTTGGAATGAAATATCATATGTGGAGGAGATTTGGTCGATCATAGGTGATTGAATTGGGATTAAGGAAGAGGTCAAAGGCTTTCAGTATTGAGCTTAACCAGGACTGTAATCAGGCATGGTAGATGCTATCTCTAGCAGTTCATTATTCTGAATTATTGTCCACTTATCTTGAGGTGGTTATAACCTCTCTGTAGTTAGTGAGACTCTTTTGTAATGAGCAGTACACTCTAAGCAATGTGTCTTCCTACATGTGCAAGCCCCTCATTGTGTCACATACTTTCTACATCATCTGACTATGGGTAGGCTTCCCACCGTGGTTTTTCCCTTTTCGGGTTTTCCATGTACAAATCATGGTGTTATGTGGTATGGTTTCATTGTATTGATTATTTGTTTCATTGTTAAGTTTTATTGCTTACCAATATCCATTTTTAATATTCTGGTACTTAATGTTTATATGATCTGGTTAAAGGTTATTAAGTGGATTAATTGATATAATATGTCAACAACTGATTCACCCCCTCTCAGTTATTCACCAGTTATCCTAACAATTGGTATCAGAGCTTTGGTTCTGTTTTGCAGAAGCTTAACCGCTTGAGGTAGATCCTATGGCAGCTAACACTTCAAATCCACTGGTAACTATTTTCAGAAGAGAAATCCTTAAGCTTGACGGAACAAATTATGGGATATGGAAAATCTAAATGGAGACTCATCTTAGATATCTTGGCAATGATATTTGGGAGATCACTGAGAAAGGATATACACCTTATGATCTAGCATCTGGCAATCCTACTCCTATAGACTTGGATAAGAATATTGAAAATTATTGCAGAGCTAGAGAAGCCCTCTTGTGTGCACTTACTAATCAGAAAATCATGGGATTGACTGATAAATCATCGACAAAGGTTATGTGGGATAAATTTCAAACTCTGAATGAAGGTGATCCTACTATCAAAATTGCTAAACTCTATGGTTATCGAGTAAGGTATGAAAACTTGAAGATGGAATATAATGAAAGAATTGTTGTGTTTATGGAAAGAGTAAATGAGATTGTTATGGGAATTCAATGTTGCAGAGGATCTTTGAGTGAAGATGAAATAGTTTCCAAAGTCTTAAGACCCCTCCCACCGGCTTACAAGATGAAGGAAACTGCAATAAATGAGCTGAGAACAATGGCAAACACTTCAGTTAACAGATACATTCTGATTGGGAAATTATCTGCTTTTGAGCTTGAAGAATTTGGATCTTCTGGAGTTGTAAAGTCTCAACTTTCTTTTTATGCATCATCATCATCTACCAGCAAAAGTTATTGGAAAGCCCTATATGCAAAATAATTGGAAGATATGAGAAAAGAAGATGAAGAATTTGAGCATCTTGAAGCCTTGTTTTCTAGAACAGTACCTAAAGGACCGACATGAAGTAAGTATGAAGGAAAAACACTTTTTAAATGTTTTGCATGTAGTAAGATTGGTCATTTTGCATCTAGATTTCCTGAAAGGAATGTAAAATTTGAAGAGAGAGTTAAGAAATCATTTAAGCCTAATGAGAATAGATATAGATTCAAGAAAAGTAAACACTGCTACATAGCAGATGAGGAAGGAGTAAGTAATGACTCTGAGGATGAACCAGCAGCAAACTCTGCTTGTGGATCCGACAATGGAAAGGAATGGGTGTTCTATGCTTTAAAGGAAGATGAACCAGAACTGGATATCATGAATGAAGAAAAGGCTCTGGCAGCAAAAGTTGAAGATAAGGATGAATGGGTAATTGATAGTGGATGCTCACATCATATGACTAGAGATAAAAGAAAATTTATGTCCCTGCAAGAATACAATGGCGGTCATGTCAAATTTGGAGATGACAAAGCATGTATGATCAAACATAGAGGTATTATTTCTTTGGATGGAAAACATAATACCAATAATGTCTATTATGTAAAAGGTTTAAAGCATAATCTTTTGAGTGTTGGTCAATTGGTGGACAAGGGTTTTCAACTTCAGTTTAAAGATAGAAAAAGCAAAATCATTAACAAAATTGGTTTGAAGATTGTAACCGGTACTCAGACTGGAGGTAATATCTTTCACTTGAACAATGGTAATAAGACATGTTTGATTGCTCATATTGATTAGAGTTGGTTATGGCATAAGAGGTTATGTCATGTTAATTTTGATTGTATTGTTAAGATCAGTTCAACTAAGGAAGTTAGAGATATACCTAAGATTATGAAGCCTCATAATTCGGTATGTAAGGAATATCAATTGGGAAAACAAGTTAGAACTTATTTTAAGAGCATACATGATAAATCTAATGATGTACTTGATTTGATTCACACTGACTTATGTGGTCCAGCAAGGACTAGAATCTTTCAAGGTGATAGATATTTCATGTTGATTATTGATGACTATTCTAGAATGATGTGGGTGACTTTTCTAAGGGAGAAGTCTGAAGCTTTTGAGAAATTCAAGATCTTTAAAGCAAAGGTTGAAACAAAAACTGGATTGAAAATCAAATTTCTAAGATCAAATCAAGGTGGTAAGTTCACTTCTCATGAATTTAATAATTATTGTGAGACAAATGGAATTAGGAGACAATTATCTGCACCTCGGACTCCTCAGCAGAATGGAGTAGTGGAAAGAAAGAACAGAACCATTTTGGATGTAGCAAGATCTATGATGATAGAAGCCAAATTTCCTCACATCTACTGTAGAGAAGCAGTGAGTACAACAGTCTACACATTCAATAGAGTTCACATCAAAGGTGAAACTGGTAAGACCCCTTATGAATTATGGTTTGGACATACACCTACTGTTAAATATTTCAAAAATTTTGGAAGTAAATGCTATATCAAAAGAGATGATTCAATTGGAAATTTTTATCCTAGATGTGATGATGGGATATTTCTTGGTTATTCAATTCAAAGAAAAGCATATAGATGTTATAACAAAAGATTGCAAAAAATTGTGGACAACGCTAATGTGAAAGTGGATGAGCAGTACAAAAATAAATCTACATCATATGATAGGGAACCGGCAGTGGAAATGATCATAACTAAACTGACAATGCCTCAACCGGTACAGGAAACTAACACAGTTACACCGACACAATCAGAAAATTCAACTGTGACTGATGTTCAGAGCAGTGAACCTGAAGTTCAGAAGACACCAAGGTATGTAAGATTAAATCATTTGAAGATCAAATCATTGGAGATAGGAACAAGGGAGTTATGACAAGAAGAAGATTGACAAATGAAGAGGTATGTCTTATTTCTCAAATTGAACTGGCATCTGTTATTGAATCCTATAAAGATAAACACTGGTTAAAAGATATGGAAGATGAATTAGATCAGATAGAGAAGAATGAGACTTTGACCTTAGTTCCTTGGCCTAAAAATAAGAATGTTATTGGAACTAAATTGATTCTTAGGAATAAACTGAATGAGGATGGTCAATTTGTAAAAAACAAGGCTATATTGGTTTGTAAATGATATTCTCAAATGGAAGGAATTGATTGTGGTGAGACATTTGCACCTGTAGCTAGAATTGAAGTTGTTAGACTATTTATTGCCTATGCAGTTTATAAGAACTATAAGGTATATCAAATGGATGTTAAATGTGCATTTTTGAATGGTGAACTTGAAGAAGAAGTATACATTGAGCAACCTGATGGATTTTTACTGACAGATGATAAAGATATGGTTTGCAGATTGAAGAAAGCTTTATATGGATTGAAACAAGCTCCTAGAGCTTGGTATGCAAGGTTGGATAAATATCTTTTGAAGCTTGGTTTTACTAAAGGCAGTGCTAATAGTAATTTATATTATAAGATCACTGATGATGATATTTTGATTATTAAAGTATTTGTTGATGATATCTGTAAAGCGGAAAAATCACGATCGAACCCTAGTTGTTCTCCCCTCTTCCGACTCCGAGGAGAGAGAAGGGAGGTTCGCTAGGATTCGATGGTTTTTCACTTAGGGGAGAGACTTTACATTCAAAAGAGGGGTTGAAACTCATAAGATCCAATCCCACGCAATGCAAGATTGGATGCTAAATGAATTTCAAGGGTTAGGAAAGCAAGGCTACCCTCTTTTGTAAAGAATGTTGTTAAGGAAATTAAGCTAAGCATGCATAGAAAGTTATAAAGATTCGCTTATAAACTGAGTTCGGGTTATAGGATGAAGCTGCGGACCTGGAATTAGCAGTAAAATGTCGATACGGCGCTGTCCTGCAAATTTGAGCAAAAGTTATCGGGACGATGGCGCCCGACGCCACGGTCCTCCGAAAAATCCACGAAACGAAGGGGGATCTGTTCGTCTCTGCACAAGGATTCCAGATCTTCAATTTCAGCCGCGTACCTGCAACCTACACACAGAAAAGCGAAGATGATTGGGGGGTTAGGGATTGGGGGTTTGCCTTTAGGTCAAACCCCGGTTTTGGAATTAACCAAGAAATGAGCAAGAGCTGTAAATGTAAATGACTATAAAACAAGTACTAATACCTTGTTCTAAGGATGTTTGTATCCTTATGTGCGAAGGTTTAGATGTTGTATGTTGTATGTTGTATGTTGTAGCATGTAGTATGTTGTATGTTGTATGTTGTAGCATGTAGTATGCGAATGGTTAAATGAATTGCCCCCTTGCGTCATGTTCATTTGTGGAGATATAATAGGGACACTCATTGAAGGAATGAATGAAGAAGTCGGATTGAATGAAGGAAGAGGGTTAATTGAAGAAGAAGGGTTGCCCCCATGACTGGTGATCACAGGAGGAATGTCTTGTGTAGAAGTAGCCATTATGTTTGATGTAAAGGTAGGTATACTAGCAATAGAAGTCATCAAAGGAATAGAATGATTGACTTGTGTAGGAGGTTGTGTATAACCTAAATTTTCAGCACAACTCTTCATAGGCATCACATTCGAATCCACAATGTGTGCAATACCACGCAAAATATCAATTCCATTCTTATCACTTTGAAGCATACGTTTTAGACCCTCAATTAAAGGAAGAGCTTGACTATCAGGGTATTCTTGAGACATCCATTGTCGAAAATCGTCAAATTGGTTATCCAATTTCGAAATTTGTTCTTCAGAAACCTCATGGAGAGCTTCTTCATCATTAGGAGGATTAGAGGAATTACCCATGTCCTCGTTAAAAAGACCATTCAAATTAGGTTCCATCTCCTCAGTAATTAAACCTTGGAAGGACTTAATTCTAAGGCTTCGTCTAACGGGAATAGTGTAAGTAGGGCTTATTGTTGTAAAACTCATGCACTAGAGAAGGAGAGAAAATTTTGAATTTAGAGGTAGCAATTTTCAGTAAGATCAGCCAATTTTTTGGATTTAAGCTGTTAAATGCAATCACAACAGTCTCTCGAAATTTCGGAAAAAATGTCCGGGACCGTGGCGCCCGGAGTGCAACACGGTCCCTGCAACTTTTTTTGAAATTTGCAGGGATGAAAGGTATGATGATTTTAGAGCTAATCTGAAAAAATTGAGTGATTTTACGATCTGTAGATAGGCCAAATTAAAGTTGCAAATTCAAAATTGAACCCTATCAAGATTGTCGAAAAATGCAAAATTTGAATTTTGAAAAAGAGAGGGAAACTGAAATTTTGAATTTTATGATTTTAGAGGGAATGTCAAGAGCAATGCAAATTTTGAAATTTGAAAATTGACTCAATTTCACGCAAAATTCAATTTTGAAAGCGGAAATCAAAGTTGTTGTAATTAAGCACTTAATTTCAAAAGTCACAAAATGCAAGAATTTGAATAAAGCACTGAAATTTTTAATGAATGATAACACACTTTTCAGATTTAGGACAGTAAGAACACAATTTTGACACAAAATTTTAATTTCAATGATTTTTGAATGATTAGAAGCCTTAGACCAAGCAATCGCAAGACCAACTTTGACTGTAATTTTGAAAGTGTTATAATTGATAAAATCAGCCAAAATTCTGGATTTTAGCAGAAAAATACAGTAAGATCTCGCTCCCAAAATTTCGGAAAAAATGTCGGGGACGATGGCGCTCGGTGCCACGGTCCTCGCAACTTTTTTCCAAATTTTCAGGGATGAAAGATGTTGTGATTTTATTGCGGAATCCAAAGTTACAGCTGATTTGGAGATGTTTTGATCAGTGAAATTGTCAGACAAAGGTTGAATCAAGAGGGTTTCAAAAATTAGGGTTTTGACACTTAACCACTTAATTTTTAGAGTTAAAGCACAAATATGAATTAAAAATTTGTAATAGAAGGGCAGATCTGAAATAGGCATTAACATTTAGACATTTCGCAAGTTCAATTACTAAAAAGAAAATTTTAGGGTTTTTATGCAATCACCTTTAAAATTTTGCAAAAGATCAAACATGGAAATGTAATCAATTTTTTCAGATCTAAGCATGAAAAATCAGAAAGGATGTTCACGTCGGGTTCACCAAAATGTAAAGTGGAAAAATCACGATCGAACCCTAGTTGTTCTCCCCTCTTCCGACTCCGAGGAGAGAGAAGGGAGGTTCGCTAGGATTCGATGGTTTTTCACTTAGGGGAGAGACTTTACATTCAAAAGAGGGGTTGAAACTCATAAGATCCAATCCCACGCAATGCAGGATTGGATGCTAAATGAATTTCAAGGGTTAGGAAAGCAAGGCTACCCTCTTTTGTAAAGAATGTTGTTAAGGAAATTAAGCTAAGCATGCATAGAAAGTCATAAAGATTCGCTTATAAACTGAGTTCGGGTTATAGGATGAAGCTGCGGACCTGGAATTAGCAGTAAAATGTCGATACGGTGCTGTCCTGCAAATTTGAGCAAAAGTTGTCGGGACGATGGCGCCCGGCGCCACGGTCCTCCGAAAAATCCACGAAACGAAGGGGGATCTGTTCGTCTCTGCACAAGGATTCCAGATCTTCAATTTCAGCCGCGTACTTGCAACCTACACACAGAAAAGCGAAGATGATTGGGGGGTTAGGGATTGGGGGTTTGCCTTTAGGTCAAACCCCGGTTTTGGAATTAACCAAGAAATGAGCAAGAGCTGTAAATGTAAATGACTGTAAAACAAGTACTAATACCTTGTTCTAAGGATGTTTGTATCCTTATGTGCGAAGGTTTAGATGTTGTATGTTGTATGTTGTATGTTGTAGCATGTAGTATGTGATCTCCTCTTCAATGGTTGAATCCTTGTCTTGAATGCAACACTTAGCCTTGAATGGAGACTTGAAATGATCAATTGCTTGAAAGAATGCTTGAATGCTTGAATGCTTGAGTATAATTTCCACCCTTTTTCCATCATATCGAATGAAAGAGGAAAATGTCATTTATATACTTGTCATTTAGGGCTGATAGACTGATTTCCCGACCTTAGGCCGACCAGGGAAAGTTAATTTCCAAATTGCAAACAAAAAGACCCGAGCCCCTTAGGAGACCGGGCCCAAAATAGGACCCAGGGACCAGGGCGCTGGGCGCCTTGGTCCTGGGGACCAGTGCGCTGGGCGCCCTGGTCCTGAGGGACCAGGGCGCTGGGCGCTCTGGTCCCACCTCCCGGGACATCAGGGTGCAAGGAGGTTCAGGCCAGGGTACTTGAAAAATGCAGTTTTCAGTGTCGTGAGCAAGTTTCAGGGTCTCCATTCAGGTTGCGTGTTGCGTCACCATCGTGAAGACCGAAATGCAGTCGAAATTGCAAGTGTCACAATTTTAGGACGCTACAATATCATTTTTGGAGGAGAAGATAAATTGTGCATGAAATTCTCTAATAATATGAAGAATGAATTTGAAATGTCCATGATTGGTGAAATGAGATTTTTCTTAGGTTTGCAGATTACTCAAACTGACAAAGGTATTTTTATCTATCAAACTAAGTATCTGAGGGAATTGTTGAAAAAGTTTGGTATGGATAATTCCAAACTGGTAAGTACTCCTATGGTGGCAAGTGAGAAATTATCTATCAAGGATACTTCTACACCGGTAAATCCAACAAGGTATAAGTCTATGATTGGTGGCTTGTTATATCTAACTTAGACTAGATCGAACATTATGAATGTAGTAAGTATTGTTTCATGATATCAAAGTAATCCTAAAGAAAATCATGAATGTGCAGTAAAGCGGATATTCCAGTATTTGCAAGGAACAACAGAATATGTCTTATGCTATTCTAGAGATGATAACTTCACTTTATGTGCATACACGGATTCAGATTGGGCAAGAGATACTGATGATAGGAAGAGCACTTTTGGTGGAGCTTTCTTTCTTGGAAAGAAATTGGTTTCATGGATCAGCAAAAAACAATCATGCATTTCTTTATCTACTGCAGAAGTTGAATATGTTGCAACAACAACTAATTGTACACAGGTCTTGTGGATGAAGAAAATGTTGAAGGATATCAAGGTAAACTGTAGTGAACCAGTAGTTATCTATTGTGTTAATTCTCTGTTTCATTCTTAAGTTTTATTGCTTACCAGTATCTGTTTTCTACTATTCTGGTATTCATGTTTATGTGTTCCCATTAAAGGTTATAAAGTGGTTTGATTAACATAATCTATTGACAACTGATTCACCCCCCCCCCTCTCAGTTGTCCACTAGTTATTCTAACAATTGGTATCAGAGCTTTGGTCCTCTTTTGCAGAAGCTTAACTGCTTGAGGTAGAACTGATGGCAACTAATAATTCAAATCCACCGGCAACTATTTTCAGAAGAGAAATTCCTAAGCTTGATGGAACAAACTATGGGATATGGAAAATCCGAATGGAGACTCATCTTAGATGTCTTGGAAAGGATATTTGGGAGATCACTGAGAAATGATATATACCCTATGATCCGGCATCTGGCAATCTTGCTCCAGCAAACTTGGACAAAAATGTTGAAAATGATTTCAGAGCAAGAGAAGCTCTCTTGTGTGCACTTACTGGTCAACAAATCATGGGATTGACTGATAAATCATCTACAAAGTTTATGTGGGATAAATTGCAAACTATGAATTAAGGTGACCCTACTATCAAAATTGCTAAACTTGATGGTTATTGGGTAAGATATGAGAACTTGAAGATGGAAGATAATGAAAGAATTGCTACATTTATGGAAAGAGTAAATGAAATTGTCATGGGAATTCAATGTTGTGGAGGATCTCTGATTGAAGATGAAATAGTTTCTAAAGTTTTGAGAGCCCTTCCACTGGCTTACAAGATGAAGGCTACTATAATTAATGAATTGATAACAATGGAAAAGACTTCAGTTAACAGAGACATTCTGATTGGGAAATTATCTAGTTTTGAGATTGAAGAATTTGGACCCTCTAGAACTGCAAAATCTGAACCTGTTGTTCATGAATCATCATCTACCAGCAAAAGTGATTGGAGAGCTATATATGCAAAAGAATTGGAAGATAAGAGGAAATAGGATGAAGAATTTGAGCAACTTGAAGCCCTATTTGCTAGAAGAGTACCTAAAACACTGGCAGGAAGTAAGTATGAAGGAAAAGCACCTTTTAAATGTTTTGCATGCAATAAGATTGGTCATCTTGCATCTAGCTGTCTTGAAAGGAATGCAAGATTTGAAGAAAGAGTTAAGAAATCATTTAAGCCTAATCAGAATAAATATAGATTCAATAAAAACAAACTATGCTACATAGCATATGAGGAAGGCATCATTGATTCAGATGATGAACCGACAGAAGACTCTGCTAGTGAATCCAACAACGGAAAGGAATGGGTGTTTTATGCTATAAAGGAAGATGAACCGGAACCAGTTATCAAGAATGAAGAAAAGGCCCTAGCAGCCAAAGTTGAAGACAAGGATGAATGGGTAATTGATAGTGCATGCTCACATCATATGACTATAGATAAAATAAAATTCACGTCCCTACAAGAATTCAATGGTGGTCAAGTCAGATTTGGAGATGACAAAGCATGTATGATCAAAGGTAGAGGTATTGTTTCTCTGGATGGTAAGCATAATACTGATAATGTCTATTATGCAGAAGGTTTAAAGCATAATATTTTAAGTGTTGGTCAATTGGTGGAAGGGATTCCAACTTCAGTTCAAAGATAGAAAATGCAAAATCATTAACAGAACTGGTTTGGAGATTGCAACTGGTACTCAGACTAGAGGTAATATCTTTCACTTGAACACTAGTGATAAGACATGTTTGATTCCTCACATTGATGAGAATTGGTTATCGCATAAGAGGTTGTGTCATGTTAATTTTGATTGTATTGTTAAGATTAGTTCAACAAAGGCAGTTAGAGATATACCTAAGATTATGAAGCCTCATAATCTAATATGTAAGGAATGTCAATTGGGAAAGCAAGTTAGAACTTCTTTTAAGAGCATACATGATAAATCTACTGATGTGCTTGATTTGATTCATACTGACTTATGTGGTCCAGCAAGGACTAGAAGCTTTCAAGGTGATAGATACTTCATGCTAATAGTTGATGATTATTCTAGAATGATGTGGGTGAATTTTCTAAGGGAGAAGTATGAAGTTTTTGAGAAATTCAAGATCTTTAAGGCAATGATGGAAATAAAAATTGGATTGAAAATCAAATGTCTAAGATCGGATCAAGGCGGTGAGTTCACTTCTCATGAATTTAACAACTATTGTGAGACAAATGGAATTAGGAGACAATTATCTGCACCCTAGTCTCCTCAGCAGAATGGAGTAGTGGAAAGGAAGAATAGAACCATTTTGGATGTAGCAAGAACCATGATGATGGAAGCCAAATTGCCTCACATTTATTGGAGAGAAGCAGTAAGTACAACATCTACACATTCAACAGAGTTCATATCAAAGGTGAAACCGGTAAGATTCCTTATGAATTATGGTTTGGACATACACCTAGTCTTAAATATTTCAGAATTTTTGGAAGTAAATGTTATATCAAAAGGGGTGATACAATTGGGAAGTTTGATCCTAGATGTGATGAAGGGATATTTCTTGGATATTCAATTAAGAGAAAAGCATATAGATGTTATAACAAAAGATTGCAGCAAATTGTGGAGAGCACAAATGTGAAAGTGGATGAGCAATACAGAGATCAATCTATATCATCTGACAGAGAACCGGTAGTGGAAATGATCATAAGTAATCTGACATTACCTCAACTAGTATAAGACACTGAGACAGTTACACCGGCACAATCAGAAAATTCAACTGTGACTGATGATCAGAACAATGAAGCTGAAGTTCAAAAGACACCAAGGTATGTAAGATTAAATCATTCTAAAGATCAAATCATTGGAGACAGGAACAAGGGAGTTATGACAGGAAGAAGACTGCCAAATGAAGAGGTATGTCTTATTTCTCAAGTTCAACCAGCATCTGTTATTGAAGCTTGTAAAGATGAATATTGGTTAAAGGCTATGGAAGATGAATCAGATCAAATAGAAAAGAATAAGACTTGGACTTTAGTTCCCCAAACTAAAAATAAGAATGTTATTGGAACTAAATGGGTTTTTAGAAATAAACTAAATGAGGATGGTCAAGTTATAAGAAAAAAGGCTAGACTATTTTGTAAAGGATATTCTCAAATGGAAGGAATTGATTATGAAACATTTGCACCTACAGCTAGAATTGAAGTTGTTAGACTATTTATTGCCTATGCAACATACAAGAACTATAATGTCTATCAAATGGATGTTAAATGTGCATTTTTGAATGGTGAAATTGAGGAAGAAGTATACATTGAGCAGCCTAATGGATTTTCACTAAAAAATGAAAAATATATGGTTTGAAGGTTAAGGAAAGATTTATATGGATTGAAACAAGCTCCTAGAGCTTGGTATGCAAGGTTGGATAAATATCTTTTGAAGCTTAGTTTTACTAAAGGCAATGTTGACAGTAATTTATATTACAAGATCATTGATGATGATATTCTGATTATTGAAGAATTTTTTGATGATATAATTTTTGGAGGTGAAGATAAATTGCGCATGGAATTCTCTGATAATATGAAGGAAGAATTTGAAATGTCTATTATTGGTGAAATGAGATTTTTCCTTGGTTTGCAGATTACTCAAACTAACAAAGGCATTTTCATCTATCAAACTAAGTATCTAAGGGAATTGATGAAGAAGTTTGGTATGGATAATTCCAAACCAGTAAATACTCCTATGGTGGCAAATGAGAAATTATCTATCAAAGACACATCTGCACCGGTAAATTCGACAAGGTATAAGTCTATGATTGGTGGCTTGTTATATCTAACTCAGACTAGACCGAACATTATGAATGCAGTAAGTATTGTTCCAAGATATCAAAGTAATCCTAAAGAAAATCATGAATGTGTAGTAAAGAGGATATTCCAGTATTTGCAAGGAACAATAGAATATGGCTTAGGGTATTCTAGAGATGATAACTTCACTTTATGTGCATACACAGATTCAGATTGGGTAGGAGATACTAATGGAAGGAATAGCACTTCTAGTGGAGCTTTCTTTCTTGGAAAGAAATTGGTTTCATGGATCAGCAAAAAATAGTCATGCATTTCTTTATCTACTTTAGAAGCTAAATATGTTGTAGCAACAACTAATTGTACACAACTCTTGTGGATGAAGCAAATGTTGAAGGATATCAAGGTAAATTATAGTGAACTGGTAGTTATCTATTGTTATAACTCTGCAGCTATTGACATGTCTAAAAATCTGGTATTTCACTCTAAGACTAAGCACATATCAATAAAGTATAACTTTCTGAAGGACAAGGTGGAAGAAAAGGAAGTCAAATTGGTTTATGTGAATACTAAAGAGCAGATTGTAGATATATACAATAAACTGTTGTCTAAGGAATCATTTGAATATTTGAGAGACAGGTTAGGGGTTTCTGCCCCTCTGGTAGAGACTTGATTGATGCAGTTTGTCATCAGTCTGACATGCATTATCAGAGATATTATTCATTCAGGCACTGATGAGTGGTGCTACTACTCAGGGGGAGTAGTCAGCTTTGAGATTCAGAGGTTTATATTCTTGTTTTGATATTTTTGTCAAAATTCTGGCATTTATGTCAAAGGGGGAGAGATAGTGATGTAAAAAATAAATTCAGATATATCATTCACAGGGGAAAGTTATTGATATTCAGGAGATTGTTGGTCGTCTTCCACAAGGGGAGACTTGTTTGGCATTTCTTGGTACTTAGATGTTTTTCACATCTAGTGTTGCCATCAATGCCAAAGGGGGAGATTGTTGGCATTATGGATGAATTGATTATGTGTTGCATTGATGTCTTGTCATTGATGTCAACACTAGTTGTTATGGTTGGTGACCAACAGACAGGTTTTGGTTACCGATAGACGATCTAGTGTTACTAGCAAAAGAGACTATCTGTTCGATACTTCCAGCATGTTTGGATCAATGGAGTATGTTTGATTTTATGTGTTACATGCTTCTGGAGCATGTTTTGGTCAATTAGTAATGAATTGGTAATCAGATACTATCATACACTCTTGTAAACCCATACCGGGATTGGTTTAAGGTTTAACCGACAAAGCTTTCATTGAGAAATCTTGACAGGATGCATAAGTGGTGTTGGTGCGGCTTCTAGATGGATTTCAGGATGTTGAAGATGTTCTTTGATCGTGCCTCAACTGAGTGAAGACATTGCTTTGGCGTGGTGGACCTAGATTAGGTTTGGTGCCTATCTAGGTTATGGACCAATATCATGTTAACATGTTCTCTACATGTTACTGGGATGATTTATGGATTGGTTATTGTTGTTTTGGTCTTAAACCAACCTGGCATGTCATTGTAAAATGGATGTATGTAATGATATTATTATAATATCTTTTAGGTGGCTGAACTAATTGGTTTGGGCCTTAGGGTTGGTATAAAATGATGTAAGATCTCATTATAGATAATGTGTCGTGGTCTTGGAATACAATATCATATGTGAAGGAGATTTGGTCGATCATAGGTGATCGAATTGGGATTAAGGAAGAGGTCAAAGGACTCTGGTATTGAGCTTAACTGAGAGTGTAATCAGGCATGGTAGATGCTATCTCTGGTAGTTCATTATTTTGGATTGTTGTCCATTTATCTTGAGGTGGTTATAACCTCTCTGTAGTTAGTGATACTCTTATGTAATGAACAATACCCTCTATGCAATGTGCCTTCCTGCATGTGCAGGCCCCTCATTATATCACATACTTTCTGCAGAAGTATCATCTTGTAATACCCTAAAAATAGTCATCTAAACCATGGGCCCCTAATCTCGACAACATCACCAAGGTCCTAACCAAACACAATTAAATCAATCTTGAGCACATTATTAATTCTTTAATCATCAAATTTCACATGGAAAATCAATAAATCTATATTAATTAAATATTTATTTAATTAATTAAATCATTCCAAGAAAATCATTTTTGATCAATTATCCTATTTTAATTTATTAAATATCCTAGCATATTTAATTAATTAATAAATTTGCCATTAATCATGCAAAAAAGGAATTAATTTATTACAAAAGAGGAATTAATTACAAAGCAAGAGTTAAATTAAAAATAAAATAAAAGAATTGAATTGAGAGAGAAATCAAACTTGAGATATTATTTCTTTCTTCTAAATTGAGAACTTGAAATCAGAAAAGCAATTAAAAGGAATTTAATCATTCTCTAAAATTGGAACTCAAAGCTTTTGAGAAAAAGAAGTTCAATTGCATTGAAAAGACTCTTTTCTTGAATAAATCAAAGAATTACCTATTTTTATCATAAGTGCATGGAATTAATTAAATCTTATTTCTAATGCAACTTGAACTTTTTATTTGAATGCATTTCAATTAAACTATAATTGGAATCTATCTCAAGGTTAACTGAATCTGATTTCTCAATTATTTCAATTAATCCTAAATTGTGCTTTTTCTTGATCTCTCTTGTGATTCTCTATAAATTCAGCCTTCACCTCTTATTCAAAACACCCTGGAGATTTGTTATTATGCAGTTTTTGCTCTGGAGTCATTGAATATATTGTGCTTTCATTTTGAGATTATTGCATCTTAGTTTAGCTTTTTGCGTATTTATTTTATGCATGATTGCTTGAATCTTTCATCCATCTTGCATCCATTTAGCTTAATATCATGCTCATATAGATTAAATCCTTCATCTTGGTGTAGTCTAGTCATTGGTATTACTTATACAAATCTGAGAGCAATCTTATACTCACATCTTTTAGAAGGCAATTAGTCGATTTGTATTGGTTTTATTATTCATGCTTATATCTGTCTAACCATACATGTAATGACTTAATTGAAGTGTTGTGTCTTGCAGCTCACAGAATTATTCCACTTTTTCACACACACATTTCTGGCGCCCACCGTGGGGCAGAAGACTACTTTTTTTCGGCCTCCAAGACTAACTTTATTTTTATTTTTTTCAGATTTTTGACTTTTTAGAATTTTTTTTCCATACAGTTTTTGCGTAAAATTGTATGACATTTCCTATATGCCAGAATGACAAATTGCAGGTGTCGTACGATTTGGTACAGTTTATCGTATGACTAGGTGAGAATTGTCGTACGCTTCTGTATTCTTTTGGTTAAAAATCAAGTTTCATTCTTGAGGTTTTATGTTCAATTTCATCATACTGACGTTGACCCTGGCTTGTTCTTTGTGTGTCTGAGAAATTTTCACAACCTAATTAGTTTTTGCAGAACACTTGTCGAAGACTATGCTTGTAGCACAAAGACAATATGACTACTGATTTGTTGTCTTTGTAGGTTGCCTGAGGAGAATCGACCAAACATCGTGTATTCTTTAAAATTTATTTTTTAGGCACCTAACTTGTTATCTAGTTAAAGAAAAAAATCTGTATTTTGTGTTTTAAGAAAATTCTGACAGGTCGGAGAGTATGCTCTTGTCTTTATAAATAATCAGAAATCCAGACCCTTGAGGCATTTTCTTTAAGTTTGAGATTTGTATATCTTTAGAGGGCCTGCCCTCCCGAGGAGATAATAACTCTATAGACATTACAACCGGTGAGAGGGGAACGACCCAAGTGGGAATGGCTAAATGCTAAGTAATCCAACCCACTATAAAACAAATGTGATTTGATGAAAATCAAGTCAATGGCAGTGCTCAGGAATAGCTCTCCTCAGTACCTTCGAGTATATTAAACCTTGGTTTTCAAGGCTGGGAGAATTGAGTTTATACCTCGATGCGTCGAACGAAACCCTTACTAGTTCCAATTCAAATTAGAAGCTACTCGGTTCACCTCCAAAAGGGGGATAATATTTGTGCAAGAGAGATAGTAACTCTCCCAAGATAATTGTCATTTCATGCCCCCATTAGCATTTGGAGTCGGCTAATACGGCATTGAGAATCCATTGCGTGAGACTCAGTGCCATATTCTGATTAGTTATTGGGTGTGTACCTGAGTCTACTAGAAAAGATTTTCTTCTCTCACCAATTTCCGTAGGGTTTGCATGTTGTGATTGGAGCTATTATTCATACTACATGTTTTCTATGTTTTCATCCCTGAAACTAAAACTGGAATACCAAAACTAGAGAAAACAAGAAACAACTCAGTGATCGAAACTTTGTCCATGTCAAAACTAGTCTATCCTAGTCGAAACTCTGTTTGCATCAAAACTAGTCTATCCTAGTCAAAACTGAGTCCACCTCAAAACTCGTCATACTCAATTGTCATACTCAGTCATTGAAAACTCAGAATTTTGCCTTTGTCTAGTAAACAGTCATATGAGTCTTCTGATTTATCATCTTGTGTCATATTCTATGTCATACAATATTCCATCAATCCTAATAGTGTGTCGTTTGAGACTGATTTTGTGTCATACGATCCCTGATTGTCCATCGTCCGGTTCTGAGAATTGTCATTTTATCCTGAATCCTATGTCATATAATAAACCTTTTCACTGATCAGTCTATCGTTCCAGGCATACCCATCTATTGTACGATACTAGGAAGCAACTCGTACGAAACACTATTGTCATCATCCTTAAGCTTGTAAACTGTCATCTGGTCCTGTGAAACCTGTCATATGAATCTCTGATTTTGTCAGTCCATAATAGTCAAACTTGCCTAAAACAATCTACAACAAGCATAAAACTGGTTATCATCATCTTAAGCATAAATAGATCAAAACAGTGTACCTCTGCCTTTTGTGTTGCACGATTTGTCGATCATCTTTCAGCTAGTTCAATCAACTACTTATCAAACTTAAGTCACTTAGATAACGTCTTATACATGATAGATCATTCTTGAAACTAGACCGAGTCTTATTCACTTCTCTCAATCTAACTTAGATAAATGTCTAACACAGGATAGATCTTTCCTGAAACTAGACTAAATCTTAGTTGTTTCTCTCAATCAATACGTTAACTAAACAAGTAGCTCTGAATTTGATCTTGACTTCTGCATCACAAATAGCTTTAGGTCACATTAGTCAATAAAAATGCCTACTCAAACCATAAGTTCTCGTAAGAAAGATGCCAAAGGAAAGGGGGAATCATTTTCATATCAAGATAACCTGTTTTACGTAAAAGACCTGCTCACTGATAAACCTTCATCATCATATATACCAGTTTATGATGAACCTTTATCTCCCACTATACTTAGAACAGAACAAAATAATGAAGACAACCTCAATATTCATGATACCGACAATGATTTCTCATCAAGTGGATCTGAAGACTCTAAACCACCATAAAAAGATATTCATATATGTCAAAAGGATAAAGATTTCCAAAAAATGATGAAGGTTATCATGGCTAGAGAAAAAGAAGACTATTTTCTAGAACTAGCCAAACAAGGCGCTAAACTTCCTACTGGTTATGATGTTCAGACTCTCGTCACTAAAAAGGAAGAATCACCTATAATAATGGTACATAGACAATTACAAGCCTTACGGACTAAGATCACAGAACTAAAAAACAAGGATAAATCCCCAAAACAATATTCTCTGGAGACAATATGCCCATTTCCATTTGACAAAAACCTATACATGCCTCCATTTCCTTTACGAGTTGAGATCCCAAAATTTGACAAATATGATGGTACCTCAGATCCTCAAGATCATGTTAGAGAATTTTGTGCTTTATGTATGGAGTTCATGCATGACCAAACGTATCTCATGTGCCTTTTCTCAAGAAGTTTGGGAGGGCAAGCTATGGAATGGTTCTCAAGTCTACCTAAGGGAATAAAAACTTTTGAAGAATTAGTCCAACTATTTCTACAACAATACTCCTATAACATTCGACACCCCGTTACTATGATCGAGCTTTGCAATACCAAACAGAAAATAGGGGAGCCTTTTCTCACTTTCCTCCAATGTTGGAGAAAATGTTCTCTAGATATTCATGGCCTATTCTAGATTCTGAGAAAATGGATATATTCGTCAACAATCTAATCCCTGAATTGAAATATAGTATCCAAATACAAGTGCACCCATCATTCAACAAAATGGTAGATAATTCTATCTGAATGGAAGATGTGCTTATAAAGAAAGGAGATATCTCACCTTGGAAAGAAACACAACCAGGATCTAGCTCTAAAGAAAAGAACAAGTATTGGAAATATGGAAAAGACAACAACAAGAACGTTGTTAATGATGGAGTGGTAGACACTATTAAAAGCAACTCGAAGCCCATGATATTCAACTTGGCTAGTGCCACGCAAGCACTGAAAGCAACTGAAACTGCAACAGAAAATCCTCTGAAGAAAGTAAAAGAGTGGTTCAAAGAGAAACCTTGGCTTTCGAAACCTAGATGTGAATTCACTCCTCTGGAAGAATCATACAAATCCACTTTCAAAACTTTATTAGCAAACAACCTGATAATGTTACCAGATAATTCTAGGCCATATGATCTGGAAGTCAAACCAAAATGGTGGAGAGAAAATGAATATTGCGACTACCATCAGAATAAAGGTCATAACACAAACAACTACATGAAGCTCAAGCATGAGATTCAAGATCTCATAGATGCTGGTAAAATTGTTGTCGGGAATCACCCAACAAATGTTGATCGCAAAGCTTTTAAGGATCCTTTACCTGTTTACGAACAAGGTGATTCCTCAAAAACAAAAGGAGGTGCCAAAGTAAATTACACTTATACCAGCAATGACAACATCATCAACATGATTGAGTCTTCCTAGTCTGAATATTGAAATGTGATTATAATTAAAGACAAACAAAATGAATCACAATATGTAGAGGCTATGACCTATTCTCAAAAGAAAGTCACTCTCCAAGGAGCTAGTTCTTCAACTTCGGCTCAAACAACATCAAACATACCAACCTCGTCAAACAAACAAAAAGAATCAACATTTGACAAATTTAAACAACTAACTTCATCATCATCCTTTGGATATAGCATTGTCGAACAGTTGAAAAGGACAAATGCTCAAATATCCATCTTTGAATTGCTCAAAATATCTTCTGCTCACAAAGAGATCTTGGATAAAGCATTGCTCACAACTAATGTTCCACAAGATAGATATTGATCGGTTTTAGTCTATGGTGGGTCATCTGACTTCACCTCACTATCTGACCTTCTCTGAGGAAGATGACAACTTGCTAAATCATCCACATAACTAGCTATTGCATATTGAATCCATGATCCATAAACATAGAGTTAAACATGTTTTGATAGATGGAGGCACGGAGTTGAATATCTATACTTACAGTCTACTTACACAACTAGGATTTTCTGAAAATGTCATTGACCTAGCCAAGAAAATAACAATTAAAGCCTATGATGAAGAAGAAAGGACCTCTAAAGTTCTGGTATCATTACCAATCAGGGTGGGACCTGTAGAAAGAGATGTCATTTTCTAGGTACTTGATCTTCCGTTGTCATACAATATCTTACTGGGCAGGTCGTGGATTCATGAAATGAAGGCAGTTCCATCTACATACCATCAATGCTTAAAGTTCCCTTATAACGGAGTTGAAGTCAGTATTCCTGCTGATACAAATCTCCCCTGTAATGCATTGACAAAAGGTATTGATACCTTTGTGCCTCATAATAGGGCAGCCTCTACAAATGAAAGTCCAGAAGCTCTGATGAAGAACTTAGAAAAGAAATTGAAGATTACAAATACTGGCATGGATGGCTACAAGATAGAACTAGTACTTTCATTAGTCTCTCTCCCTCCATCACTGAAATAGTTGGGCAAACCATCAGAGGCTATGAGAACACAGACTTCAACTTTGAATATCATATATGATGGTCTTTTTGTACAGTCTTGTACTTCCCTGGCAGATGAAATAGAAGAGGATGTTGTTCTTAAGTGGATTTTCAAGGAAGATAGTCAAAATGAGGAAGTACGACATTGTGAGATTTCCCCAACCCAATATGGTCCCGGCTACAAAATGATCCAATGCATGGGATATTCAGGTATTGGTCCCCTAGGAAAACATCAAGAGGGTATTATTGAACTAATTCAGCTGCAAACAAAATCTACAAATGATAAGGTTGGACTGGGATACAATCTAGGATAGACATCAGACCAAAAACATGCTTCTAATTCTAGGTGGAAGAAAAGGATATCGCCTTCAACATCACAGGAAGTAAACACTTAGCAAACTCAAGCAAAGTGTGGAAAAGAAAAAGAGGAACTACCAATCAAGAGAGAAGAAATAGTCAGTACTCAAGTTCCAATGGTATTAGCTACAACACTTCAGGGAGTAGAAATCCTAGAGGGTATGAGAGAAGAAGTAGAAAGAATTAGAGAATTGTTTGCACCACTGAAAAATTCCAGTCACATACACTTCTAGGCAACAAGTAGACGATTCAGAAACTAACTCAAATGAGTATGAATGGGGTCCAGACCACCTCTCCAATACATCCATTATAGAAACTCTAGAAGAGTCCATTGATATCACAAATGACACTCAAGAGCTGATGCGCTTAAAGCTAGAAAAGAAGATACAAGAAATCAAACTAAAAAGGCAACAAGACTATGAACAAGGGCTGAAAGAAGGAATAATACTGGAAAAAATTTCATCTATTATATACTCCTCTAATAAAATAGAACAAATCAAGTATGGGACTACACAAGAAGAATTGGAAGCTATAGAAGAAGAACCAGTCATTAGTCCAGAGGAAGCTAAATGGAGTATATGAAAAGGACTCACAGAACCATCAAGGTCATGTCAACAGGTATGTCAGATACAAATGATAAATGAGCCAAATCTTGAAGGAACTTGCAGCATTAAAGATGTTGGTGTTGATAGCATACATACATTCACTCAATCACTTGAAGAAGACTCGGAAACTTCATCTGACGACTCTGAAGACTCTCACAATGGTCCTATTTTTGACAATATCTACTCAGCATCAAACTCTGAATCATCTGATGTAAATGATGAGAATCTGTCTAGTGATCTTGTTACTGTCGAACCACGATATGAAGTCCACTCTAGCATAAAAAATGATGCCACAAGTAGGTCTATTGGATTAGGTCAACTAAATATTAACATGCACTTTAACAATCATGTTCTGACTCTTCCTGGTCTCGAGACATTTACGCAAGGTAGTCTTCTAGAACTCAACTTTTTGATTTGCAGTTGTGATGATAATATCGTGAACTCCCTCGAACCTGTCCACACTCTATCCTTGGTACATCCTGAATTAATTGACTGTAGTCTACAAGACCAACCCATGAATGTACCTACTTTTGCCAATGACTACACGCTAGCCTATTACCTCAATGCAATTGAACCCATGGACTCTTCCACCAGCAAATGAAGTGAAAACATGACTGAAACAGATATCAAGTATCTTAATCGCAAAAATCAGAAAAATAAAAATAAAAGATCTGATGGAGAAAACCACATTGTCGTGGTGTCAGAATCTAAAAAAGAGAAAATAAAGGACGTACCTAAGGGTGAAAAACTCTTTGAGGCGCCTGAAGGTGAGATACTTGATATTCTGCCAAGTCATTTTCAGTTTAGGTCTTCTATATTGATTGAGCCAACTCAGCCAGTGAACATTGGGAGTCAAGAGACACCACACATCATTCACTTAGCTCAATCACTATCGGTAGAAGAATTGAAGGATTTCACTCATCTCTTTTCAGAAAAGAAGATCAATTTTTCATGGACATACTCTGATATGCCAAGCCTGGATCCCAATCTTATTATGCACCATATTTCTATCACACCAGGAGTTAAACCAGTCAAGCAAAAACTTCATAAGATGCACCCTCACGTGGCACTGCTAGTCAAGGCTAAGATAGAAAAACTACTAAAAGCTAGATTTATCAGAACTATAGACTATGCAGAATGGATTTCAAAAATAGTACCTGTGTCAAAGGCAGACAAATCTATTAAGGTTTGCACAGACTTCAGAGATCTCAACAAAGCTTGTCCGAAGGACGACTTTCCATTGTCAAACATTGATATGATATTTGATATGACTGCTAGGTATGAGATGTAGTCACTAATGGATGGATTCTCTAGCTATAATCAGATCAAAATAGCTCCTAGAGATCAATAAAAGACAACTTTCACCTGT
Organism: Cryptomeria japonica; assembly: GCF_030272615.1. NCBI lineage: Eukaryota > Viridiplantae > Streptophyta > Pinopsida > Cupressales > Cupressaceae > Cryptomeria > Cryptomeria japonica. Next base: position 530,287,778 of record NC_081411.1, read on the forward strand.
GCATGGGGAACCTTTTGCTGGAATGTCATGCCATTTGGGCTAAAGAATGCAGGAGCAACTTACCAAAGAGCAGTAACAACTATATTTCATGATATGATGCATAAGAATATGGAAGACTATAATGATGACACTTTAGTGAAGACTATGAAGAGATCCATGCATATTCAAGAGCTAGGCCCTATACTAGATAGAATGGAAAAACTCAAACTCTGGCTAAATCCAAAAAAGTGTGCATTCGGAGTGACATCTGGTAAACTACTTGGTTATATCATTTCAAAGAAAGGAATTGAGGTTGATCCTAAGAAGGTCCAAGCTATAATGGAAATGCCACCTCTGAAGAACATCAGTCAAATGAGAAGTTTACAGGGACGTCTCCAATCAATCAGACGCTTTATTTCTCAGCTGGCAGACAAAGCTCAACCTTTCACAAAAGTATTGAGGAAAGGAGTAATATACAACTGGGATCGAGAATGTGAACAACACCTCCAACAAATCAAAGAATACGTGTCTAATCCACCAATATTGATGCCACCAATTCAAGGTAAACCATTGATCTTATACATATCAGCTACTGATTCATCATTGGGGGCACTTCTGGTACAACAGGATGAAAATAAAAAAGAGAGCTATATATTACATCAACAGAAAATTGGTGTCTTATGAAATGAACTATACCATAATAGAAAAATCATGCTTGGCATTAGTCTTTGCATCACAAAAATTGAGACACTACATGTTAGCACATTCCATCAAGCTAGTAGCTAAGATTGATCCACTCAAATATCTTCTCAACAAAGAAACACTTACTGGAAGATTGGCTAAATGGGTCATGGTTCTTACAGAGTTTGACATTGAATATGTGGAACGCAAAGCCATCAAAGGATAGGTAATTGTAGATCAACTTGCTGAAGCTCCACTTGAAGACACTCAACCACTGCATATAGAGTTTCCAGATGAATCAATAATGCATCTTACTCAACAATCATGGAAGATGTTCTTTGATGGGTCTTTCACTCAAAATGGTTCTGGTGCTAGAATACTTTTTATTACTCCTCAAAAGTATTCAATCCCAAAGGCTTATAAGATTCTCTTCCCTTATACAAACAACATTGCAGAGTATGAAGCTCCGGTAAATGGGATCAAGCTAGCTATCAAATGGAAGGTTGTTGAACTACACATCTATGGAGATTCTCAACTAATCATCAATCAAATAAATTATACATATCAGACTCGAGATGAGAAACTAATGCCTTATAAGAGAATGGTTGATGATCTCAAGAACTATTTTACTTTTGTATCATTCCACCAAATTCCCAGATCAGCAAATAGAGCAGCAGATGATATGGCCACCTTGGCATCCATACCCGAGTTACAAGAGTCTAATTTTCGCTTTGAATTCCTAGTGGAAGAGTTATATTACCCTACCTATGATTCTCCTGAGTCCCAGATAGTCTGTTCTATTATCGGACATGGCTCGTCCTGCTATAGCCACATTTACTCTTATCTACGTGACCAAATTATCCCTGAAAATCTTACCTATAATGAGAAAAGGAACCTAACCCAAAATGCTTCATGGTATGTCATCATTGCTAACAATTTGTTTAGGTGAGGTTTGAATAGTACATTGCTTAGGTGTCTAAAAACTGAAGAGTCTAAATGTGCATTATCGAAAGTCCATGAAGGTATTTGTGGATCTCATTCGAATGGTCTTACTTTAGCTCAGAAACTACTAGGGGATAGCTACTACTGGCCAGACATGGAGAAGGATTCTATAAAGTTTTCTAAAACTTGTGAGAAGTGTCAGCTACATGGAAATCTCATACATGCTCTAGCAAGGGATCTCATACCCTTCATTACACATTGGCCTTTTCAGCAATGGGTCTTTGATCTCATTGGTCAGATATATCCTACATCATCCAATAGACACAAGTTTATCATAACTGCCACTGAGTATTTCACTAAGTGGGTAGAAGTGGTTCCGCTCATCAAAGCAATCAGTAAACAAGTAGCTCTGTTCATCCTAAATCATATCATTTGCAGGTATGAGATACCTTCGTCCATCGTGACTGACAATGGAGGAAAATTCAAGAATAAAGATCTATACGAGCTCTGTGAGAAATTCAAAATTAAACAACACTGGTCATCAGTATATTACCCTCAAGGTAATGGACAAGCTGAGGCATCTAACAAAAACCTGCTGACCATATTACATAGAACAGTGAACAAATCTGGGAAGGATTGGCATATGCAGCTCAATCCTGCATTATGGGCTTATAGAACAAGTATTAGAACACCTACTGGGGCTACACATTTTTCTTTGGTGTATGGGTCTGAAGAAGTATTACCTATTGAAGTAGAAATACCATCTCTAAGAGTTTCTTTGCAAGGTCTTGTTACTGTTGAAGACTATAGAATATCTAGATTGCAAGAACTCAAATTGCTAGATGAACGTCGGCAAGTGGCGTTTGATCATATCAGAGTGTATCAAAAGAGAATGTCTAGAGGACATAACAAGAAGGTTTGACAATGCGAATTTCAGGTTGGTGACCTAGTTCTGAAAGAAAATCCTAAAAATCAACAGTTTCGAGACAACAAAGGGAAGTTTGAACCCAATTGGCTGGGTCCCTACATCGTTACTGTAGTCTTTGGCTTTGGTGCCTATCAACTCTCAACATCGGAAGGAGAACAGCTCCGTGAACTGATTAACACCATCCATCTGAAGAAATTCTTTACTTAAAATTCTCTGCTCCAGCAACCTGTACAGCTGAAAAATGTCCTAAAAAAAACCAAAAAAATCATAAAAATCATAAAAAGTCCTATAAAAAAAATTAAAAAAATGCCTTGGTGAAAACCTGGTAAACAGGCACCTTGGTAAAAAAGAAAATGAATCTCTGCCAAGTAGGTGAAAACCTAGCAAACAAGCGCCTCTTGTACTCAAGCGCTCCATCTATCAACACAACGTTGGCATTTTTGCTTTCATGCATCTTTGCTTTCGCTTGTACATATATTTTAGTCACTTTTGTGACACCCTGGTTCGTCAGAACCCTCATGGCTTGAAACTGATTAATGTCCTAGTCTTAGGTTAATCGACAAAGCACATTACATGTCCTAAGCAGTATCACCAAGTCAACTTTCCGTCAGTGAAACTTGGTCGTCCACTCCAAGTCAGTCAACTGTCTCCTAACTATTGTAGAGTTTTATCACTGAGTAAACAAGCAAAACATTACTGAAAACAATCACTAAACAGTTTGAGCTAGGAATGAAATTTTTTCTTTGTGTGTTGTCTTTTATATTGGTTTTCGATTATTATCCCTCTGAGTAACTCAAGGAAGTCTATCTTGACTAAGAGGAGCAAGGATTGGGGGCATAATATTTTCTTTGTTTTCTTCTTGTAGGTATGATTCCGATGATCTGGAAACATCTAATCAGCTGGGTGTTTGTGATAAGAGCCTTCACATAAAGGTGAAATCGCCACACATACCTCAACTCTGCTTATTTGTATTATACAGGGAGGTTCACATCATTTCTTTGTCTATTTTGAGGGAATTTCTTTATCATGAAATCTGGGTCCCTATGAAATCTGTCCAAGGATATGAATGAAAAAAGGGTCATTGTGGACTAGATAATTAAATATTGCACATGAAAAGGAAGGAACTTTAATCTACCTACTATGTTTCTTAACGCTCAGTGATGAAACTTAAGCATTTCAAATCCAGTGACTAGGTTTAGGTTGCATTTCATTTTGCATCTCATTTTGCATTTCATTCTGCGTTTTGTGAATTTAGAGTGATTTCGGTATGATAACAATAATCTCTTTATCTTCTGAATGAGAGTTTGAAGCATCATCATTTCTTAGCTAAGTGGTCTCTTTTTCATCATTTCTTCAATTGAGTACTTGTGTAGTGAGATGTTAGCTGCATACATAAGCATCTTATATAGATTCATTAGATACATTCATTCACATTCATCTTATTGCATAGAAAAATTAATAAAATCGCATTACTCATTAATCATTCTCATCATTTATTTGCATATGAAAAGAAACAAAAATAAACATCCATTTGCATTAGATACATCCATACTGAAAAGATATGCATACATATAGAATAAAGCATATAGAAAGACATCTCAAAAATCGATCAACACAAGTACAATGAAGTCAAATCAAGATATCATATATATAATCATCAATATCTCAGAGTACAAAATAATGTCAACTGACATATACAAACTCCCATCGGACCAAGAATCGTAAGGGCTACAAAAAAAATGGGTGTGTCTACACAAAAATCTAAGAGCTACACAAAAAGAGCTAGCTCTCTACCTCTCCCTCATCGCCAGGTGGTGGAGGAGGTGGAGCCTGCTGACCCGGATCTAACAAGGTGCACGAGCTCCCTTAGATCGAGCCATATACTACAAGTAGGGTACAACCTATTGTGCTACTGGAACCGCTACGCTATATGCTGCAACATAATAGGCCACCCGACTCATCTAATGGAGTACCTACTACCACAAAGCATCTTGCTCTACCCTCATCTCTGCTAACTGTCAGTCTGGCTCTGCCAGTTGAGTCTATGCCACTATCAACTATGACTGCAGGCCCACCAAGTGTGCTCTCATTGACCGCGTTGCATCAGTTGCTCCCTCACAAGCCCGCTGCCTCCATCTCCACCTCTGGCTCCACCCTGATCATCTCTCCTCTGTCTCACCTATCTCGGAGCTACTCTCTCCTCCTCTCCTCCACCCTCAGGTACCCTAGCTCCACTCAACCTTACACCAACAGCCCCTAAGGATCCACCCTCTCCTCTCTGCTGCTTCCTACCACCAACTGGCACCCTGCTGCTTCTAGTGCCAGGATCGCCACCTGTCCACCTCAAAGCCTTAGCTCTTGGTCCCTGCCCCTATCCCTATCCCTGTGCCTGCATGAGGGCATCATCCTCAATCTCCTCTATATGAGGTGCCTTCTTTGCTGGATCTATGAATCTAGGGAAAGGATGCTACTGAAACCAACCCTGGTACTGGGGCAATACCCCCGTATCTGCAATATCATCTAAATAATCCCACCTGAGCCACTACAACGCAGTCAGCTCCTACATGCCTAGGATGTATGATAGCCTTGGTCCCCATCCCCACTTCTCCTCATCTGCATAACGCGCATATGCAGTAAAATCCCATGAGATCCCTTGAGGTCTACCATACTACCTCATCACTCAAGTAACAACAAACCGCTTGACCACTAGCTTTGATCTACCTATGAGAGGTTGAGTCATGAATAGGTCCCTACGAATAGCTCTCCAATCATCCCAAGGCTCCAGACCCCTATACAATTTCCATATCATGACTATCAAGTCATCCAGCTATCATCTCCAATAATCTATCTTGCCCAGATGGGGCTGCGTAATGTATCCACAATATTTGTAAACAATAGGCTGTTGTGGATCTCTGGCATCATCCACAATCGGTCTACATACTGGGAGATGCTCCTAGGACCATACCTGCAAAATCAGAACTCTTGCAGCCATACTCTTCCCCTCCCTATACTCGATCTCATGCATCTCGCGATACATGTGTGCTAATATACATGAACCCCAACCTAACCTCTGGGGGTGCTCCACAAGTCTCTCCAACATCCTACCCCATCCACATAAAAACCCCTGCTATCCCCTATCTGGCATAAGAAAGCAGTCGATGAAACTTGCCAAGATGCAAGCTAGTGGAAAGTCCTTACTGTACCTGGTCATCATCACGTCCCAACTGATAGAACGTGTCAAAATGTCTGCATCCCTAAATACCTTCCTCACAACTAGTAGCCCAGGATGTTGTGTTGCATCATAATCTACCTTATCCCTAGCAAAAGGGATACGGAGAATCCTGTATACGTCCTCGAGAGTGATTGTCATCTCCCCAACTAGTAAATGAAACGTGTTATGTCTGAATGGAACCTCTCAACTAATGCAGTGAGCATACCGTGATTCACACAGATATCAGGCAACTCGAGAAGATGAGTCAATCCGCACAAATCTATATGTGCCCGGTCAACATCAGATAAGTGATGAACTAATGTCATCGTAGGTGGATATACACATCTAAACAACACATGGGGAAATCGAACCTACAAAAATAAAACAAGGGCGCATCAGGAAACATTTCAAATTAGCTTATAAGAGAAGTAAAACATCATGCAAATCCAACTACATTAACTGCAAAATCAAAATTTCAAGTTTGCACCTTCAAAAATGCTTAATGTTTTTCAAACGACAAAACATCATAGAGAAAGAAACTTGTACGAGTCAGGAATGGCTCTAGTACGACAAAACAATCTAATACGACACAGGACTAGCCCTAGAATGACAAAATGGGCTCTTTTGAAGGTACTCGTACAACAAAAGGGTAGTTGCAGTACGACAAAACTAGTAGCTTTAAATGATAAAAGACATTCAATTAGTTTTTTTTATGAGACAGGATTCTGTCTCGCACGACAAAATGATAAAGTTTGACTTCAACATGCTTGAAAAATGAAAAATTCAACAAAAAAATTCAAAAATGAAATGATAGAGGCTTAGGATCGATCACTTACCGCTGGCTCATAGTTCTAAGGTCGATTATGTCATCTCTGGCACTCAAATCGATGCTCCTGTGTGGGAACCACCATTTTTCTTCACAGAAGGTTTTTTGAATTTTCAAACTTGGAGGGTTAAAATGAATTGAAAATGACACTTTTACCCCATATATAGTCAAAACCCTAATTTTTTCAACTTGCTCCGATGGACATGAAAATTGTACCCTTAGCTAATTTGCCCATTCTGATTCCATTTTCGAGATCGAAATCAAAATCCGAGATCATTCTCCTAGTCAATTTCACAAAATTTGGACCACTTAGCGCTTTTCATTAAAAGCTCATTCTTTCTTCAATTTGCACTCAATTTCTCATCAATCATCACTAAATCTTCAAATATTCCTCCGACTCAATTTTTGTGCTCAAATAACTAATCATCGCCAAAAATTGCCTATAATCATGTACCCTCGCTATCTTTCGATTTCGCTCCCGAGGGGGCATACTCATGACCTTATGACCTCACATCTTCAAAGTCGAGAAGTTTTTCAAATCTTCATCAAAAGTCGAGAAAAAATATTTTTCAACTAAAGAAAATCAAATTATTATTGCTAAGGGACATCTTAGCTTCATCGCTTTATATCAAGTTGAGATCTCTTGATCATCTAAATCGAATCAATCGCTAGGGGCATATCAGTTTCATCTCTTCAAATCAGGCTGATATTTGTCTTTATCTGAATTAATCTCTTAATGTTAATCAGTTTCATCGCTTTTCATCAAGCTGATTATTCATTTAAACTCAATCAAAAGTTTAAAGGGTATCTTTGATCACACGCTCAATCTAAGCAGGTGTTCAATTTCATCACATTAAATCAAGTTGGACATTCTATCTTCGCTCATCATGTCTTGATCCATCAAGTTCAAGATCGATTTTATCTTCGCTCACTGTGTCTAGTTCAATCAAGTTCTAGATCAGTAAGATCCGCTTCTTGATCAATCAAGTTCAAGTTCGGTATCTTTGCTCTCTATTGTTCCTAGTTCAATCAAGTTTGGGATCGGTTTCGCTTTAATCAACTCTGTTCAGCTTCATCGCTTCAAATCAAGCTAAACACCTTGCTCTTCATCTGGTTCGTGATCAATCAAGTTCAGAACTGGTATCTCCTAGACATCAACTATTCTTTGAACCAACGCGTTGCTCGCACATTAATTCAAAGAGGGGAAATGTAATACCCTAAAAATGGTCATCTAAACCATGGGCCCCTAATCTCAACAACATCACCAAGGTCCTAACCAAAGGCAATTAAATAAATCTTGAACACATTATTAATTCTTTAATCATCAAATGTCACATGGCAAATAAATAACTCTATATTAATTAAATATTTATTTAATTAATTAAATCATTCCAAGAAAATCATTTTTGATCAATTATCCTATTTTAATTTATTAAATATCCTAGCATATTTAATTAATTAATAAATTTACCATTAATCATGCAAAAAAGGAATTAATTTATTACAACAGAGGAATTAATTACAAAGCAAGAGTTAAATTAAAAATAAAATAAAAGAATTGAATTGAGAGAGAAATCAAACTTTAGATATTATTTCTTTCTTCTAAATTGAGAACTTGAAATCAGAAAAGCAATTAAAAGGAATTTAATCATTCTCTAAAATTGGAACTCAAAGCTTTTGAGAAAAAGAAGTTCAGTTGCATTGAAAAGACTCTTTTCTTGAATAAACCAAAGAATTGCCTATTTTTATCATAAGTGCATGGAATTAATTAAATCTTATTTCTAATGCAACTTGAACTTTTTATCTGAATGCATTTCAATTAAACTATAATTGGAATCTATCTCAAGGTTAACTGAATCTGATTTCTCAATTATTTCAATTAATCCTAAATTGTGCTTTTTCTTGATCTCTCTTGTGATTCTCTATAAATTCAGCCTTCACCTCTCATTCAAAACACCCTAGAGATTTGTTATTATGCAGTTTTTGCTCTGGAGTCATTGAATATATTGTGCTTGCTTTTTGAGATTATTGCATCTTAGTTTAGCTTTTTGCATATTTATTTTAGTCATGATTGCTTGAATCTTTCATCCATCTTGCATCCATTTAGCTTAATATCATGCTCATATAGATTAAATCCTTCGTCTTGGTGTAGTCTAGTCACTAGTATTGCTTATACAAATCTGAGAGCAATCTTATACTCGCATCTTTTAGAAGGCAATTAGTGGATGTGTATTGGTTTTATTATTCATGCTTATATCTATCTAGCCATACATGTAATGACTTAATTGAAGTGTTGTGTCTTGCAGCTCACAGACTTATTCCACTTTTTCACACACACACATCTGACCGTGGGTAGTCTTCCCACTGTGGTTTTTCCCTTTCTAGGTTTTCCACATACAAATCATGGTGTTATGTAGTATGGTTACATTGTGTTGATTATTTGTTTCATTGTTAAGTTTTATTGCTTACCGGTATCTGTTTCTGATATTCTGGTAATTAATGTTTATGTGATCCGGTTAAAGGTTATTAAGTGGACTAATTGATATAATCTATCAACAACTGATTCACCCCCCTCTCAGTTGTTCACCAGTTATCCTAACAATGACCCCTTAGGACACCCTATGGTTTCATAAGGGGTCATATGACCCATAATGACACCATATAGAGTCGTAAAGGGTCATATTGTGTCCTAAGGGGTCATATGGTGTCTTAAAGGGGTCATATAACACAATATGACCCCTTAGGACACAATATGACCCATAACAACACAATTTGGTGTTGTAAGGGGTCATATGGTGTCCTAAGGGGTCGTAAGACATAATATAACCCCTTAGGACACCATAGGACCCATAACGACCCAATATGGTGTCATTGTTAGGTCTCGGAGACAACTGAGAGGGGGGGTGAATCAGTTGTCAAACAAATTCAAACCAAAAATAAGTTAACCAACTGTAGCATCGTAAATTGTACGCACTTGCTAAAGCAGTACAATTTCACACCTAGTTTAGCACCCACCTTGGCGCATTTTGCATTTTGCATTGCATTTCCCCTTTAGCACTTAATTAGTCAAATTAATTAGGTCTAAGGTTCTATTTCATCATCTCCCACATCATAAAGTTGGGCCCTTTCATTAAAGTGTGCCCCTTTCATTTTATTCTTCCAATACATCATTTAATCAAAAACCCTAATTAGGTCCTATTTTGAACTTGGGGGCTTGATTTCGGGGGTCAAAACATCTCAAAATCACCTGTAACTTCGAGATTCTCTCTAAAATCATCATATCCGATGACTCTGAAAATTTGGTGAAAAGTTGTCGGGACCATGGCGCCCGGAGTGCAACATGGTCCCGGACATTTTTCCCAAAATTTTAGGAGCGCGATCCAATCATAAAATAAAGCTTAACCCCAAGAAATTGGCGGGAAATTCAATCTCTAGGTCGGCCAAAAGTTGAAATTAAGACCTAGGGTTTCATATATAAGAGCTCTCTTTCTTCATTTGAAAGGATCCGAATTTTGGCTTGGGAGGACCTTCTATGTAGTGAAAGAGCAAATCTTTGAAGACTTCAATAACATTCAACATCCATCCATCAAGCATTCATCAATTTCATTCATTTAGGGCTTGGGAGACATTGAAGAACAATAGGAGATTACCGACTGAAGATTGGCTTGTACTCCTCCCTTAAGGGTTGGGTATGATTTCATGTTGTTTTTGTGTCTTTGCATAAGCTTCAATATATCCTTTATTCATGCTTTAGATCACTTTGCATCTTGATTTAGAGCATTTACATTATCATTTATGAGCAATTAGGGTTTACTTTCTAGGTTGCTCTAGTTTGCTTACTTGCATCTTAGGACCTTGCACACACACTAGGTCTGCACACACAATACATTTTACAATACAACTTGGCTATTCGTGGAGGTGGAAATCACTGAAGCGAGGGTTTGACTAAGGCAAAACCCTATATAGCCGCCCACCACACCTTTTTAGATATAAGTGCAGGTTTCCGAATTCGGACGACGCCGCAAGTTACAGATCCGGAAGAAGCAGACGGAGACCGAACTTCACACCAAATCTCAGAGCAAAAGACCAGGACAGGGGCGTGGGGCGCCCTGGTCCTGCCAGGACAGGGGCGCTGGGCGCCCTGGTCCTTCTGACAGCAGTTTTCAGCATTTTTGACAACTTTACAAAACAGCAGTTTCAGGGGCAGAATCAGGACAGTGGAGCCCGTGCCCCCGTCCCGAACATTTTCAGTCAGATTTTAACTCTGGGTACGCATTTGCATTCTTGTCTTGTCCTTGTGTTTACAGCTTTCCATTGTTTAAGTTCAATTCTACAATCTTGTTATTAGTTCATACTTACACTTTGGGGTTAGGGATTGAACTTGCATCATTTCATCTTTCAATTGCAACAAAGGAATAGAAATCCTAATAGGTAGCCCGTGGCTCTCTCTTCCACAAGAAGAAGTAGCCAATTGTGTGATACCTCTAGGCTCTTTCGTATTCCACAAGTGTGTGGTTGAAAGTGAGATTAGGGCATGTTTGCTTAGTGTCACTTTTTCTCCCACACATTTTGGTGAACCCGACGTGAATCTATCATTGCTTCCTCTTGCATTGCATTTGTTAGATCTAGATCTAGATTTAGTGTGTTTTCATTTCATTTTCATTAAAAAGAAAAAAAAAAAAAAAAGTGTGTTTCTTTGCATTGGGTGTTTAAAATTTTATGCAATTTCAAAATGTCAGATTTTTATTTGCAAGATGTTCATATTTGTGATGATTATGAGTTAGATGAAGCTCTAGATGAATTTTTGAAACCTAAATATACGAAACCTTCATTTTACCAAAAACTCATAAACATTGTTACTATGCCATTTCGTTGTGATGAGAAAGATAAGTCGAATGATTCCTCTCAAGGGTACATTCCTATCAGTTCTTCCACTAAATCTAGTAACATGGTTGTTTTCAATGATCCCCTCTATGAAGAGATATCTCCTTTTGAATCAAAAGATAAACCTTTTAATAGATATGATCATGCTTTGTTGAATGATGCCCTTGATGCCTTTGTGTCCCCTAAAAAACACTCCCTTCATGAGGATCCTTTTGTGCAAGAAGATGACATTATCCCTACATTTCCTAGTGATGGTCTTTCCTTTTCCAACAAAATTCCCCCTAGAGATGATGAATTAATGGTAAATGCTTACCCTTCTCCTAAAGTTGGTCTTACCCATAAGCATCCCTTAGAGAAAGAAGATGAAATAATAAGCAATTTCCTTAATTCTCTCTCCCCTAAAGATCATATTGAACATATTTTGAGGAAAGAGGATGAGTTTAACACATCTATTGATGCTCTCCCTCCTAAGGATGAGGAATTAATAAACAATGTTATCTCCTCTCCCGAAATTGACAACACTTCAAACATTCCTTTCAACAACCTCACTATTTGGGATGAACCATTAGAAGAAGGTATAGATTATTCTCTACCCCTAGCCAAAGGGGATGAAATCAAGATTGGAAACTCCCTTGATAGTTTCTCCCCTTCCTCGAATCTCAATTATTCTCCCTCTAAAAATAAAGCATCTCCCTCTCCTCAACTTGGTTCTACTCATAAGGAAACCCTAGTTCAAAGCAAAATGGTTAACATCTCTTTCAAAGATCTCCCTCTCAAAAGTGAGACTTTAGAGAGTAATTTTGATCCTTCTCCTAGAGAGTTTATTCCCCATGTAGATCCTTTGATGATAGAGGATGATATGACTTTTCCTAGTATTACTCTTCCTACTAGAACATCAATGCCTACCCCTTGTGTCTCTCCTAAAATTGATTTAATCTGTGATAAGATTTTAGTGCAAGAGAAGACTATCAATAATTCTTCCAACACTTTTGTTCATTCCTCTAAACCATCCTCAATCAATTTGATACATGTGAATAAAACACCTCTCTTCACTGTCCAAGGTGCTTGTCCTTCTCAAAATTCTCAACCTTTAAATAAGCCTATCTTAGTGGTTCAAGGTGGTTATGCTAATGATTCTTTTTGCACTCCTAAGAAACCGGTTATTACTGTGCAAGGAGGTTATTCCTCTAAGAGCCCTTATGAGTATGCTAAGCAATTGACTAGAGAGAGTTATCATGCGGTTGCCCATACTTATAATACTAGAAACAATAGGCAACCTAATCCTCCTCCAGTTATCCCAACTTCACTTCCTCCTTCCCAACCTATTCTTCCCCAAGCTCCACTTATTTCACAAGTTCTTGGTAAGGAATATGATCTCATAGAACAACTTAAAGCTACCCCTGCTAAGATATCCCTTTGGGATTTGATCCAAACTTCTTCCGCTCATCATGGAATGTTACAAGATGCCTTGAAAGATTTGAATGTTCCCCCACCTAATACATCTATTAATATAGTGTCTTTGGTTAACTCTATGATGAATCCTAAAGCTCAAATTGTGTTTACTCAAGATGAGTTGCCTACTAGTGAAATTCAACATCAATATGATCCCTTGATGATTGTGGTTATCATAAATGACACTGCTATAAGACAAACACTGGTAGATAATGGCTCTGGCCTTAATGTGTGTAGCATTAATCTATTGCATAAGATGAATGTGGATACATTCCTTATTGAGCCTGACTCTCGTCCCATTCGAGGCTTTGATAATGTGGCTAATTCTTCATTAGGTATTATCACCTTACCCATCACAGTGGGAACTGTTACTTTGCCTACTCCTATCCATGTTGTGTCGGGAAATCTAACATACAACTTGTTATTAGGGAGACCTTGGATTCATAGTATGCAAGCTATCCCCTCTACATTGCATAGACAAGTTAAATTTATTTATAACAATAAGACATATACCTTGATAGGTGATACTAATCTTCAGGCTTGTTTGCAAACATCTACTTCCAAAGGGAGTTCTTCTAAATCTTCCTCTTCTAATGATGACTCTTTAAACAAGATACCTATGGATGGATCATCATCCTCTACTAATAAAAATTCTTTGGATGAAGATTCTTCTCAACTTGAATCTACACATGAAGAGGCTTTTGATCCTGAGAAGGTTCTCACAGAAGATGATTGGGGATCTCTTGATTTCACTCCCACCTTTGTAGGTGAGTATAGGGTTCCTCCTAGAGAGCTTAAAGTTAAAAAGAAGGAAGAAACTAGAGATCAATCAGTCTTACCTGAACCTATGAGTAATAATTTTGTGGCCGCTTCTCAAACTTCTTCTCCTTCTCAAACTTCTTCTCCTCACACTTCTAATTATGAAGAGTTTGATTCTTTGTCTTATGAAAAACCACCTTCTCTTCCTGAAATGGCTGATCGTTATGGTCGTGGTTTTTGCATTTTTGCTAAGCATGGGTATCATGGAAATGGTTGTGGCGCTCATGAACAAGGGATAAAAGTTCCTCTAGAGACTAATTTTCACAATTATGCCTTTGGACTCGGCTATAATCCCTGCAAACGTACCAAAGCATCTAAAAGACCATCTCTCAGTGTGAATGCTATATTTAGTAGTGATGATGATCTCACTTCAACTAAATCATCTTCTACTTCTATCAACTCTCATTCCCCTCATAAGGAAATCTTGGCGATGAAAAAATCTCTTTATGAATCCCCTCAAATTTCTAAATCCACTTATGAATCTTTATCTCCTATTCATCATAAAGTCCTTTCCTCTAGGGATAAGGCTCTAATAAATTACACTCATCCCTCTTCTAAGATTTCATGTGACTTTTCTTCTTCAATCTTTATCATTTTATACATGTTCTTGATCTCACTTATAGTTGAGCATTTAACATTTCATATTCAAATACCTCATTTAGTCCATCATGTCTTTAAATAACATTAATGGCTATTATGTTGCTCATCATTATGTGACATTGGTAGCTCATTTACTGGGGGCTCATTGTCATTCATGATGGTACAATTTCAAGTGCAATCATATTTTTTGAAGCAACATAATAGCCTAATTTTCTTGTTCCTATGGGGACAAGAATGATTTCATACATCTCTTCTTTTTATGTCCAAATCTCTCCCTAGAAGATTGTGTAAGTCCTTCTCATTGTCCTTATCCTTGGGAGGCAATGATCTTTCCTTATTTTTATCTAAGGATCCACTTTTTCCTATTTTGTGGATGGTGTGGACTTTATTACTTGATGTTATGCCTTGTACACATTTGTTGTTGTTTGTTCAAGGGTTCTCTCTTACAAGAGGTGTAAGTCCTTGACTACAACCTCTTTTGCACTTGGTAAAATACATCCATAGCGAATTCACTCTCCTAATTGGGTTAAAAAAAGCGTCATCCTTCATTAAGAATCACTTTCACCTCGCAAAAGAAGGAAGTATTGCATTCTTATTCTCTTCTTTGTCTTATTCTAGAAGATGTTATATTTGTCTAAGACAATTTCTCTCAGGGATAGGTGTCTTTTGTACAAATATCTCTTCTCCTCTAAGGATCTCCTTTACACATACTACAAGATATCCCTTTTCAACTATCTTATCCTTGCTTAAGGAGTGTAAAACTCTCTTGCTTGGATCTATGACATTGTTGCATTTTTGGGGTATCTTCTTTTGTGATGAAGGTAGGTATCCTTGTTCTACTTTGCTTATGACATAAACATTACACTTTTTGAGCAATGGGTCCTTCTCAGAACCAGAGCACAGACTCTTAGAGTGAGATGTCTCCATTTTTCTTTTATGCAAGGTGATTATTCTTAGAACCAGAGCATAGACTCTTAGAGCGAGATGTCACGCTTTTGTACTATACATATATGGGTTGTAGCATACTCGGGCATAGACTCCTATGAGGTGCTTCTAACCTCCCTTACACACACATGCACGAGGTTGAGTGGAACTAGCGGCATAAGGCTAGACTTTCTCACTCTCCTCCCTTACATGGATCACCTAGACAGACTCTAGGGGCTAGTTTTCCATGTCCTTTTTCACATGGATCACCTAGACAAGATCTAGGGGCGAGAAGTCCATGTTTTTCTCTCTCACTATTCTTCTCATGGATCACCAATGTGTGTATTCATGCTTTTCTCCTTTCTTTTCTTCTCTTTGCATTTTGTTTCCATTTACATCCTTCATCTTGTGTTAGAGAACTCTCAAAACCTCACACTCTTTGTTGTGTTGGAATTGAGATTTAGTCCTCTTTCTTACCAAATGATTCTCCATTAGTTTTTGATCTCATATCAAATCTTCTTGTGAGCATTTGTCATCAATTTTCTTTAACAATTCGAAGTGGTAAACATGATACCCTGTTTCAACTCACTAAAATTAGCAAGCCGAAACAGGGGGGGGCATATAGCTACCCTCAAATTTTCATCACCTTCCTTAGTAAGCATTAGGTGATTTTGTGATCTAACGTGTGTTTTGTAGGGTGCGGTTCCTAACTGTGTACTGCAGATACCACTGGGGGCTTCGTTCGACAGACTTATGGATATATCCTTTTTCAAATAATGTTTACTTTTCTGTACTTTAGCTTGCATATGCATGTAGTGTTCATATGACCGCTAAAGTGGGGGCTAAATGTAGAGTCGTAAATTGTACGCACTTGCTAAAGCAGTACAATTTCACACCTAGTTTAGCACCCACCTTGGCGCATTTTGCATTTTGCATTGCATTTCCCCTTTAGCACTTAATTAGTCAAATTAATTAGGTCTAAGGTTCTATTTCATCATCTCCCACATCATAAAGTTGGGCCCTTTCATTAAAGTGTGCCCCTTTCATTTTATTCTTCCAATACATCATTTAATCAAAAACCCTAATTAGGTCCTATTTTGAACTTGGGGGCTTGATTTCGGGGGTCAAAACATCTCGAAATCACCTGTAACTTTGGGATTCTCTCTCAAATCATCATATCAGACGGCTCTGAAAATTTGGTGAAAAGTTGTCGGGACCATGGCGCCCGGAGTGCACATG
Organism: Cryptomeria japonica; assembly: GCF_030272615.1. Taxonomy (NCBI): domain Eukaryota; kingdom Viridiplantae; phylum Streptophyta; class Pinopsida; order Cupressales; family Cupressaceae; genus Cryptomeria; species Cryptomeria japonica. Next base: position 530,304,263 of record NC_081411.1, read on the forward strand.
GTCCCGGACATTTTTCCCGAAATTTTAGGAGCGCAATCCAATCATAAAATAAAGCTTAACCCCAAGAAATTGGCGGGATATTCAATCTCTAGGTCGGTCAAAAGTTGGAATTAAGACCTAGGGTTTAATATATAAGAGCTCTCTTTCTTCATTTGAAAGGATCGAAATTTTGGCTTTGGAGGACCTTCTATGCAGCGAAAGAGCAGATCTTTGAAGACTTCAATAACATTCAACATCCATCCATCAAGCATTCATCAATTTCATTCATTTAGGGCTTGGGAGACATTGAAGAACAATAGGAGATTACCGACTGAAGATTGGCTTGTACTCCTCCCTTAAGGGTTGGGTAAGATTTCATGTTGTTTTCATGTCTTTGCATAAGCTTCAATATATCCTTTATTCATGCTTTAGATCACTTTGCATCTTGATTTAGAGAATTTACATTATCATTTACAAGCAATTAGGGTTTACTTTCTAGGTTGCTCTAGTTTGCTTTCTTGCATTTAAGGACCTTGCACACACACTAGGTCTGCGCACACAATACATTTTACAATACAACTTGGCTATTCGTGGAGGTGGAAATCACCGAAGAGGGGGTTTGACTAAGGCAAAACCCTATATAGCCACCCACCACACCTTTTCAGATATAAGTGCAGGTTTTGGAATTCGGACGACGCCGCAAGTTACAGATCTGGAAGAAGCAGATGGAGACCAAACTTCACACCAAACTTCACACCAAATCTCAGAACAAAAGACCAGGACAGGGGCGTGGGGTGCCTTGGTCCTGCCAGGACAGGGGCGCTGGGCACCCTGGTCCCTGGGACAAGGGCGCTGGGCACCTTGGTCCTTCTGACAACAGTTTTCAGCATTTTTGACAGCTTTACAAAACAGCAGTTTCTGGAGCAGTTTCAGGGGCAGAATCAGGACAGTGGCGCCCGCGCCCCCATCCCAAACATTTTCAGTCAGATTTTAACTCCGGGTACACATTTGCATTCTTGTCTTGTCCTTGTGTTTACAGCTTTCCATTGTTTAAGTTCAATTCTGCAATCTTGTTATTAGTTCATACTTGCACTTTGGGGTTAGGGATTGAACTTGCATCATTTCATCTTTCAATTGCAACAAAGGAATAGAAATCCTAATAGGTAGCCCATGGCTCTCTCTTCCACAAGAAGAAGTAGCCAATTGTGTGATACCTCTAGGCTCTTTCGTATTCCATAAGTGTGTTGTTGAAAGTGAGATTAGGGCATGTTTGCTTAGTGTCAATTTTTCTCCCACACACCAACTTAATGCTTAATACCGGTGAACCAGTCTAATATGTCGGTAGACATTTTTAGAAGTTAATTGCAATACCGGTAGGAATTAATGCATGAAACAAAAGAACAATAACATCCACAACACATAACACCAATGTTTGTACGTGGAAACCCTGTAAGGGGAAAAACCATAGTGGGAAACCTTACCCACAATCAGATAATACTACTGCAGATAGTAAGTGTATACAAATGGAGTCTACACATGTAGAAAGGCCAAGCGCCTAGAGCTCACTGCTCAATCACAAATGGGAGTCACACTGACTACAATTGGATGGTTAAATCCAATAAGAATGTACTGCTCAAAATAGCATCTTACTATGCTGGATTCAGTACCAGTGTAGTTCTGATTTTCTTTACAAAAACCCTCCTTCAACCTTCAAATGATGTCTTCATTATAGCTCTGCTTATTCTCGCATATACCTTCACACAATTCTTTTTCGCATCTCCTATATGATATTACAAATAAGATCTTACATTTATACCATACCCTAAGACCAATTTTAGTAGGTCGACTCTACAAGATTTTACAATAAAAACATTTTACAAACAATACAATATCCGATGCAATATCTGATTCAACATGTCAGCTCAATGCATTTACAACAATAATAAATCATAATAAATCATCTTCATAATATGTCGTGCTGATCTAGAATAGATTAACCTGCCAGTGCTTATATTGGACCTATTTGCCAGTAACAACAAATATGCAAATACGAATATGCCAATTAACAAACCTCCAAGACAAAGTGTCCAAATGATGTCTTCAACATAACTAGGTGTTTTCCATATCATTCCAAGTGTCGGTAATCATTATATTCTGCCGGTGTGCCATATACCGATGACTCTGCATGATTATTTGTCTGTCGGTGAATGTTGTTGATTCTCCAAAATGCTAGTGTTGATAAGTGTTTAGTAGGTGTTGACATCAATGATAAAACCATACCAAAATACCAACAATCTCCCCCTTTGGCATTGATGGAAACACAAGATGGAAAAACCATCAAAGTGCCAAAACAGAAATGCCAAATACCAAAAACCAACAATCTCTCTTAAAATAACAATCTCTCCCCCTAAGAACAATATGTCTCTTCATTGTGTTTTTCCATACCAATCTGTCCCCCTTTGACATCAAATGCCAAAGTAATACAAAATCAAAATACCAACCAATTCAGTATACCAACTACTCCCCCTGAGATGTAGCTTCCTCATCAAAGCCGGAGTAAAAGATTTCTCTGTTAATTCTTCTAATTGATGACAATCATCAACTGTCTAAGTCTCTACCGGTGGGGGTATGACCCCAAGCTGATCTCTAATATATTCAAAAGTTTCTTTAGGCAGAGATTTAGTGAAAATATCTGCAATCTGTTCTTTAATATTCACATAAACCAGTTTTATCTCCTTTGCTTCAACATGTTCTTTTAGAAAATTCAGTTTGATAGAAACATGTTTGGTTTTAGAATGTAATACCGGATTCTTCGATATATCAATTGCTGCAGTGTTATCACAATAGCTAGTAATAGATTCCTTGCATTTTACCTTTATGTCCTTCAACATTTGGTTTAGCCATAGTACCTATGTAGAGTTAGTTGTTGCTGCAACATATTCTAATTCTGTTGTTGATAAAGATGTACAACTCTGTTTCTTACTCAACCAAGAAATTAATCTTTTTCCAAGAAAAAATGCTCCACCGATGGTGCTTTTTCTATCATCCAAATCTCCTGCCCAATTAGCATCTGTGTGTGCACATAGTTCAAAGTTTTCATCTCTAGGATACCATAAGCCAAGATTTTTAGTACCTTGTAAGTACCAAAAAATCCTTTTTACTGTTGATTCATGATTTTCTCTATGATTACTTTGAAATCTAGAAACAATACATACTGCATTCATAATATCAAGTCTTGTTTGTGTCAAATATAGTAGACCTCCTATCATAGATTTATATCTTGTCGGATTAATAGGTTTTGATTCATCCTTCAAAGATAATTTATTAGTTGTAGTCATAGGTGTGCTTACCGGTTTAGAATTTTCCATACCAAATTTCTTTAGTAATTCCTTCAAATACTTAGATTGACTCAAGAATATACCTTTATCAGTCTGTGAAATCTGCAATCCTAAAAAGAATTTTATCTCTCCAATCATTGACATTTCAAATTCTTGTTGCATCTCATTAGAAAAGTCTTTACATAATCCATCTTCTCCTCCAAATATTATATCATCAACAAAAACTTCTATCACCAAGATGTCATCATTAGTTACTTTATAGTATAAATTACTATCAACATTACCTTTAGAAAAATCAATCTTCAAAAGATATTTATCCAATCTAGCATACCAAGCTCTTGGAGCTTGTTTCAACCCATACAATGCTTTCCTTAACCTGCAAACCATATCTTTATTATTTGTCAAAGAAAATCCATCAGGTTGTTCAATATAAACTTCTTCTTCAAGATCTCCATTCAGAAATGCACATTTAATATCCATTTGATAAACTTTGTAGTTCTTGTGTGCTGCAAAAGCCAAAAACAATCTGACTGCCTCAACTCTAGCTACCGGTGCAAAGGTTTCATTGTATTCAATTCCTTCTTTCTGTTAATATACCTTACACACTAGTCTTGCTTTATTTATTATTACCTTTCCATTTTCATTAAGTTTATTTCTAAATACCCATTTGGTTCCAATAACATTTTTATCTTTAGGTTGGGGAACTAATGTCCATGTATTATTTTTCTCTATTTGTTCTAATTCTTCTTCCATAGCTTTAATCCAGTGTTTATCTTCACATGCCTCATTAACAGATGATGGTTCAATTTGAGAAATAAGACATACCTCTTCATTTGCTAATTTTCCTCTTGTCATAACTCCCTTATACTTGTTTCCTATTATCTGATCTTCAGAATGATTTAGTCTTACATACCGGGGTGTCTTTGTTTGTTGTTGTTCCTCAGTTACTATGGAATTTTCAGATGATGCCGGTGTAACTGGATCTTCATTCTGTATTGGTGGATTCAAATTAGATTCATTTGTAGGAATCTCTATTGCCGGTTCAGAGTCTATATACCTTGAAGTTTCTCTGAATTGTTCACCAATCTTTACATTTGTACTCTCAACAATTTTCTGCAATCTTTTGTTAAAACATCTATATGCCTTACTCTTGGATGAATAACCAAGAAATATTCCTTCATCACTTCTAGGATCAAATTTTCCAATATACTCATCTCTTCTGATATAACATTTTCTTCCAAATATTCTAAAATATTTAAGAGTAGGAGTAATACCAAACCATAATTCATGAGGGGTCTTATCGGTTTCACCTTTGATGTGAACTTTGTTGAATGTATAGACTGTTGTGCTTACTGTCTCTCTCCAATACACATGTGGTAGATTTGCTTCAGATAACATACTTCTAGCTACATCCAAGATAGTTTTGTTTTTCCTTTCTACAACTCCATTCTGCTGTGGTGTCTGAGGTGCTGATAGTTGTCTTCTGATTCCATTCACTTCACAGAATGTATTAAATTCCTTAGATGTAAATTCACCTCCTTGATCTGATCTCAAACATTTGATTTTCTTACCAGTTTCATTTTCTACCATTGCTTTGAATAGTTTGAACTTTCCAAGTGCTTCTGATTTTTCTCTGAGAAAAGTAACCCAACACATTCTAGAATAGTCATCAATGATTAGCATGAAATATCTATCACCTTGTAAGCATTTAGTTCTAGCTGGACCACATAAATCAGTGTGAATTAAGTCAAGAGCATTATTAGATTTTTCTGGAATACTTTTAAAATATGCTCTAACCTGTTTTCCAAATTGACATTCCTTACATACTGTATTGTGAGGTTTGACAATTTTAGGTAAATCTCTAACTGCCTTTGTAGTACTGATTTTCACCATACAATCAAAATTTACATGACAAAGTCTCTTATGCCATAGCCAAATCTCATCAATATGTGCAATCAAACATGTATTTTCACTGTTATTCAAATGAAAGATATTACCTCTAGTCTGATTACCGGTTGCAATTTCCAAACTAGTTCTGCTCATGATTTTGCATTTTCCATTTTTGAATTGTAACTGAAACCTTTTTCAACTAATTGACCAACACTTAGTAGATTATGCTTTAAACCTTCAACATAGTATACATTGTCAGTATTATGCTTTCCATCAAGAGATATTGTACCCTTACCTTTGATTGAGCAAGCTTTATCATCTCCAAATCTTACTAGGGCTCCATTATATTCCTGAAAGGTTAAGAATTTACTCTTATCACCAGTCATATGATGTGAACATCCTGAATCAATAATCCATTCCTCCTTAACTTCAACTTTAGCTATCAGAGCTTGTTCTATTGGTTGTACAGTAGGTGCCGGTTTGTCTTTTGCAATAGCAACAAATACCCATCCATTGTCTGCCGGACCCTCATCAGAATCATCAGTGACTCCTCCATCCGCAATATAACAAGATTTATCTTTATTCTTCTTGAATCTGTATCTCTGATATTCAGGGTTAGGCTTGTATATTCTTCTAGCTTCTTCTCTTAGTCTAGCATGTCTATCAGGGCATCTTGAAGCCATATGACCAATCTTATTACAGTTAAAACATTTAAAGGGTGCTTTACCTTCATACTTACTTCCAACTAGACCTTTAGGCATTTTTCTTGCAAATAGTGCTTCAAGTTCTTCAAGTTCTTCATTTTCTTTCCTGATTTCTTCAAATTCTCTTGCATAGAAGGCTTTCCAATAAGATTTGTCAAATGATGGTGCAGATGATGTTGATGCCTTAAAAGCTAAATATGTCTTTATAGTAGCAACAGGACCAAATTCTTCAATCTCAAAAGCTGAAAGTTTACCAATCAATGTATCCTTAGTTACTGATGCATTAGGCATTGTTCTCATTTCATTTATAGCAGTAAACTTCATTTTATATGCCAGTGGAAATCCTCTTAAAACTTTTGAAACAATTTCACTTTCACTTAAGGTTCCTCCACAACATTTAATACCCAAAACAATTTCATTTACTCTTTCCATAAAAGTAGAAATCCTTTCATCTTCTTCCATTTTCAGATTATCATACCTGACTCGGAAGCTTTCAAGTTTTGCAATTTTGACTGTGGAATCTCCTTCATTCAGTGTTTCCAAATGATGCCAAATAGCTTTCGTAGTAGACCTATCTGACAATCCCATGATTTGTTGATCTGATAATGCGCTCAAAAGTGCTTCTCTTGCCTTGCAATCATTTTCTTCATCTTTATTCAAGTTACCTGGAGCAGGCTGACCTTGAACAGTAGTAGTATAACCATTCTTTGTAACATCCCAGATGTCCTTTCCAATACAATTAAGATGTGTCTCCATCCTGATCTTCCATATGCAATAATTGGTTCCATCAAGTTTCGGACTGTCCTTCCTGAAATAGTTAGTAGACATTGGATCTCCTCAAGCTATTAAACATCTGCAAAAGAGGACTAAGCTCTAATACCAATTGTTAGGTCCTGGAGACAACTGAGAGGGAGGGGGTGATTCAGTTGTCATACAAATTCAAACCAAAAACAAGTTAACCAACTTAATGCTTAATAGCGATGAACCAGTCTAATATGTCGATAGACAATTTTAGAAGTTAATTGCAATACTGGTAGGAATTAATGTATGAAACAAAAGAAAAATAACATCCACAACACATAACACCAATGTTTGTACATAGAAATCCTATAAGGGGAAAAACCACGATGGGAAACCTTACCCACAATAAGATAATACTACTGCAGATAGTAAGTGTATACAAATGGGGTCTGCACATGCAGAAAGGCCAAGTGCCTAGAGCTCACTGCTCAATCACAAATGGGAGTCACACTGACTACAATTGGATGGTTAAATCCAATAAGAATGTACTGCTCATAATAGCATCTTACTATGCTGGATTCAGTACCGGTGTAGTTCTGATTGTCTTTACAAAAACCCTCCTTCAACCTTCAAATGATGTCTTCGTTATAGCTCTGCTTATTCTCGCATATACCTTCACACAATTCTTTTTTGCATCTCCTATATGATCTTACAAATAAGATCTTACATTTATACCATACCCTAAGACCAATTTTAGTAGGTCGGCTCTACAAGATTTTACAATAAAAACATTTTACAAACAATACAATATCCAATACAATATCTGATTCAACATGTCGGCTCAATGCATTTACAACAATAATAAATCATAATAAATCATCTTCATAATGTGTCATACTAATCTGGCATAGATTAACCTCCCGGTGCTTATACTGGACCTATTTGCCGGTAACAACAAATATGCAAATACGAATATGCCAATTAACAAACCTCCAAGACAAAGTGTCCAAATGATGTCTTCAACATAACCAGGTGTTTTCCATATCATTCCAAGTGTCGGTGATCATTATATTCTACCGATGTGCCATATACCGATGACTATGCATGATTATTTGTCTATCGGTGAATGTTGCTGATTCTCCAAAATGCTAGTGTTGATAAGTGTTTAGTAGGTGTTGACATCAATGACAAAACCATACCAAAATACCAACAGTCATAAGGGGTTATATGTTGTACTTAGGGGTCATATGGTATCCCATAACCCCTTGGGACACCATATGACCCCTAACAACACCATATGGTGTCATAAGGGGTCATATGACCCATAACGATACTTTATAGAGTCGTAAAGGGTCATATTGTGTCCTAAGGGGTCATATGGTGTCTTAAAGGGGTCATATGACACAATATGACCCATAACGATACAATTTGGTATCGTAAGGGGTCATATGGTGTCCTAAGGGGTCATAGGACATAATATGACCCCTTAGAACACCATAGGACCCATAAGGACCCAATATGGAGTCATAAGGGGTCGTATGTTGTCCTTAGGGGTCATATGGTATCCCATGATACCTTAGAACACTATATGACCCCTAATGACACCATATGGTGTCATAAGGGGTCATATAACCCATAACAACACCGTATAGAGTCGTAAAGGGTCATATTGTGTCTTAAGGGGTCATATGGTATCTCAAAGGGGTCATATAACACAATATGACCCTTTAGGACATAATATGACCCACAACGACACAATTTGGTGTCTTAAGGGGTCATATGGTGCTCTAAAGGGTCATAGGACACAATATGACCCCTTAGGACACCAAAGGACCCATAACGACCCAATATGGTGTCATAAGGGGCCATATGTTGTCCTTAGGGGTCATATGGTATCCTATGACCCCTTAGGACACCGTATGATCCCTAACGACACCATATAGTGTCATAAGGGGTCATATGACCCATAAAAACACCGTATAGAGTCGTAAAGGGTCATATTATGTCCTAAGGGGTCATATGGTGTCTTAAAGGGGTCATATGACACAATATGACCCTTTAGGACACAATATGACCCATAATGACACAATTTGGTATCGTAAGGGGTCATATGGTGTCCTAAGGGGTCATAGGACACAATATGACCCCTCAGGACACCATAGGACCCATAATAACCCAATATGGTGTCATAAGGGGTCATATGTTGTCCTTAGGGGTCATATGGTATCCCATGACACCTTAGGACACCATATGACCCCTAACGACACCATATGGTGTCATAAGGGGTCATAGTGTGTCATAAGGTGGCAAGATGAACCATTATTACAATATAAAAAGCAGTGCCAATATTGCTTACAAAAATTTGACACCTAAGGGGTCATAGGTCACAATATGACCCCTTAGGACACAATATGACCCCTCCCCCCTCCCTCCCTCTTTATCTCTCTCTCCCTTCTCCCTCCCTCTCTTTGTCCCCCCTCCTCCCCTCTCCCCTAATCTCTCTCTCTCTCTCTCTCTCTCTCTCTCTCTCTCTCTCTCTCTCTCTCTCTCTCTCTCCCTCTCTCTCCCCCTCGCCCCTCTCCCTCCCTCTCCTCTAATCTCTCTCCCTCCCTTCCCCCCTCTCTCTCCCCTCTCTCTCCCCCTCCCCCTCTCTCTCTCTCTCTCTCTCTCTCCTAATCTCTTTATCTCTCTCTCCCTTCCCCCCCCCCTCTCTCTCTCCCCCACTCCCCCCTCTCCCTCTCCCTAATATCATATACTAATTTATTTATAAATTAATATATTGTATATTAATATATTAATAAACAATAGATTAATTATGTACAAATTTAGCTATTGAATTTACTTATTAAAATCTGATATCCGATTTTTGTTGTACAAATTTGAAATTTGAAATTTTGGCTTGGGTTTACTTTGGGATTTGGCTTGGAAGTGACAAGCCTAGAAAGTCAACTGAAAAAAACGTGTTTTGCAGTATTCCTTGATTTTCTAGACTTTACACTAGTGGCTAACAACTTTTTTTATAGCCAAAAAAGATAAAACAAAAAAGGGATTTTTAAGGACATTCTCAGATTTCCAACAATATAAGGCTTGTCTTATATCAACTTTAATAAATAAATAATTATTATTTATTTCCTAATTGAATTCTGACAAAAGTCCTGATTGATAGACTGATTGAAAAAAATCATAACTTTCAAACGGTATAACATTTTTTGAATCTGAAACATGTGTCAAATCATATGCTTCGTCTACTATAGGTTTAAAAAAAAAAAATGAATTTAATAAGGTTTTGACAAAGTTAAGGTGGTCAGACATATGAGTTTCTGAATGTCTGAAAAGTTGTAGTAAAAAATTAATAAATAATTATTTCCTTTATAAAAAAATGTGTCACATCCGGACATGAGTCTAATACTTATATTATAAATATTATAAAAAAATATTATGATTTGATTGTGATTATGGTGGTCAGACATACGCCTACTTATCTTTTTCCTGAAATTTTAGTACCATTGCATTGAAATTTGAAATTTTTATCAAATACAATTTTTTTTTCCAAAAAACAACTAGTACATTAGAAACTGCATTCAATTTTCTATAGATTCTCTTCTTACATATTTTAAAAATAATGTTCACAACTTATTCAAATTTTCATGTCAATTTGCATAACTCTGATTTTCTAAAATTTCATTGCCACTTAAGGGCCTATTTTGGCAAACCATGATCTTGCACATACCCCATGGCTTTGACATCTTGAAAAGGGATGAGGTTGGGATCATGCCCTGGGAAAATTTGGTGGAATGGATACCCCTTAGTCCTTGGCTCTTAGCCGAAGAGTTCCAGTTGAAAGGATCGTTCTCCCATATTGAGTAGAAAAAACTAATTTGTGGATGAACTCCATAAAAAATATTAATTTATTATTTTATTACTCCTTTGTTGCTAGTTCTACTGACAACAACAACCTCTAACAACACAATAGAAATTAGGAAATTAAAATTAAAGATTTTAATACTAAAATATTAGTTTACTTTCAATTGTTAATAGTCCATATTTTTTCTATGGTTTCCTGCACTTTGAGCATCTCTTGTAAAGGGGAAATCAATGAATCATATATAAAGATAGGGTACACAAGGTTAGCAAAGAGAATTCTTAACTTATAAAGGGAAAGGAAATTTTTAGAAAGGGAAGTAACATTTCCATTCATAGCTTCATCACCTGAAATAATTTAGGATATAAAAAAATATCCTTATATTGTTGCTTCTTGATTGTTTACAATTTTGTTCTTTCTTTTGAAGGATATATACACCTGAATTGATCTGGTGGAGAACTTTTGTAGTACATTTAGATGCTGAATTTATGTAGTACATTTAGATTTTGAATTTATAGATTATAAAAAAAAAATTATTTCCATTCTCTTCATTATAGCTATATGAGCTGGCTTTGGATCGCTGCATCTTGCATAGATCAGTACCAAAAAGAACATTCTACTATGCAACCATGTGGATAAAATTGCAGACTTCTACCTTGAACATTGCTTTGGATAAAAGCATTTTATGTAGCCATGCGGATAAAATCGAACATCTTTAGTTGTTTATTGACACCTAGTGAATGTCTAAAGATCTATTTATAACATAAGTGTAATTCTATTATGACTTATTCTAACACTCCCCCTTAGGAATAACAAAATTTCAAGACTGCCCCCCAACATATTTCTACAAATTACAAACTTTTGTTTTTCCAATGACTTAGTGATATACCTCAACCATGTTCTCATTGGTGTTACAATGTTGTAGCTCAATCTCTTGAGACTGAACCTTTTCTCTTACAAAATGATATTGAGTTTCAATGTGTTTTGATCTTACATGATAGACTAGATTGTTAGAAAGCTTGATTGTACTTTGATGGTCACACTTGATTGGATTTGGTCCTCCTTATTTTTTCCCCACATCTTCAAGAATTCTCAGCCAAACTACTTCACAAGTAGCAATGCACAATGCTTTGTGCTCAATTTCAGTAGATGATAACGAAATATTTGGTTGATTCTTGTTGCTCTAAGAAACAACGCCTAATCCTATGTTGAATGCATAAATAGTTGCTGACTTATTATCATCTAAATCACTTGCCCAATTAGAATATGAATAACTTGTCAACTCAACATTCAAATGCTTAGTATATTCAATGCCAAATCTTACAGTACCCAACAAGTATTGAATGACTTTCTTTGCTTATTTCCAATGATGCTCAAGAGGGTCAGCCATGAATTGGCTAAGTATGTTGCTTGAATATGCAATGTCAAGCCTTGTAGTGGTTAAGTAGTTCAAACTTCCCACAATTTGTATATACAAAGTCCCATTGACTTCTAAAGTATCATCATCACAAAATTACTTGAAATTTTGTTCTAATGGAGTACAAATTTCTTAACAATCTTGCATTTAAAACCTTTGGATCAACTTCTTTGCATACTTAATTTGAGTAATCAAAGTCTTACCATCTTGTCTCCACACTTCAATTCCTAAACAATAATTCATTTTGCCAAGATCTTTCATTTCAAATTCTTGTGATAAATATTCTTTGCTCTCATGAATCAAATCTATAGCAGTTCTTGTTATGATTAATTCATCCACATACAATGAAATCAAAACATTCCCATGTTAATCATTCTTTATGTGCAAGTTTGAATAGTTTTTACTCTTGATATATATACTTGTTGAAAGAATAATTTATCAATTTTCTCATTCCATGATCTTGGTGCTTGTTTGAGACCATACAATTCTTTCTTTAACCTGCATACCAAATGTTATTTTCCCTTCATTACAAAGCCTTTAGGTTGAACAAGATAAATTTCTTCCTTTAAATCACCATTTAAAATGTTGACTTAACATCCATTTGATGAAGATGCCAATTGAACTTAGTATCAAGTACAATCATATGTCTAATAGTATTCATTTTAGCTACAAGCACAATAGTATCTTCATAATATATTCTTTCCTTTTGTGAGTACCCTTTTGCAAGTAATCTAGCTTTGAATTTATTAATAGTATCATCAACTTTAAAATTGGTCTTGAACAACCATTTAGAGCCTATAGGAATTTTATTTGTAAGTAATTCAGCTAATTCACAAGTGCCATTATCCATAATTGAGTCATAATCTTCTTACATTGCATTCACCCATTCCTTGTGATTCTTAGCTTCTTCAAAATTTTGAGTTTCATATACACTCACTACTTGAGCCATTAGAGCATAGTTATTATACCTAATTGGTGTCTCAATTTTCCCCGTTGATCTTCTTAATGCTTCATTGTTGGATGGAGTAGTTTCACCTTGCCTTACTTCATTACCACTTTGTTCATGGGTTTGTTGATATGCAATATCTGAACTTTCATTGTCTTCTTCAAGTAGTTTCCATAAAGTAGAGTAATCATCCCTTTCCTCTTGAACATCATTTGTAAACTCATGATTTATGATATCTTTGCTACCAAACACTCTATGAGTAGTTGGATTATACATCTTGTAGGCCTTATGATCAACACAACAACCAAAAAAATACATTTGATTGAATTTGCATCAATTTTTCTCATATTCTCTTTTGGAATTACTTCCAAAGATTCTCAAATAAAAAACAATAGGTTTAGCACCAATAAAAGATTCATAAGGAATTTTATTTGCTAGATACTTGGTAGGTCTTCTATTCAACAAATAAACAATTATACTAACTGCTTCAACCCACATATTTTTAAGGAGGTTCTTTCTTTGTAGTATACTCCTAGCACACTCAACAATTGTCATATTTTTTCTTTTAGTAACACCATTTTGTTCTGGACTAGAGGCAATTGTGTATTGCTTAAGAATGCCATTAGTCTTGCAACAATTCACAAATTGTTTTGAAGTATATTCCCCCTTGATCTCATCTAAGAATCTTAACATTATGGGTTGTTTGTTTTTTCACCATAAATTTAAATTATTTGAAATATTCAAACACTTCACTCTTATTTCTTAAGAAGTACACATAGGTATATCTAGTGCAATGGTAAACATATATAAGAGAATAAGAAGCTCCCCCAAGTGATTGAGTTTGTATAGGACAGCACACATCTGAATGTACTAATTCAAGAATGTTTATTTGCCTTTGATTAGACCTTATTGGAAATTCATTTCTATGTTGTTTACCCAATGTACAACCATCACAACTAATTTGTCCATCATTTAATATTAGAAGACCTAGACCATTTCTTTTCTTTGTAGAGTAATAACATCCTTAATATTTATATGACCATACCTTTTGTGCCATAACTATTCAATGGATACACATGTAGAAGCCATTGCTTGATGGCTATCCACTTTCATATCAAGTTTATACAAACCTCCTATTCTAATTCCTTCAACAATCATATTATAATGATGTTAGAAACATGATTGTCATTGCACCAAAAGATTAACTTGTAAATGCTCGATACAACCATGAGATTAATGAATCCATGGGAGGTAGTTAAGCCATGTTGCAAACTCGAGCACTGCACTGCACAATACAGGGAGACCAAGGGCACACACCTTGCAACAATCTCCCCAACACAACCTACGGGTTTTAACCCATGACCTAGGCTTTGATTTGTCTTTTTAGAGACATGGTTGTTGTTGCACAAAAAGATCAACATGTTAATGCCCAATACAATCATGACATTTAATGATTCCATGGGAGTCGGTTAAGCCATGTCGCAAACCTAAGCATTGTGTTGCACAACGCAAGGAGACCAAAGGCACACACCTTGCAACAAATGATCCTTCATATCCTTTACTTGGCAACCTGTTTTCAAGAACTGAAATTGAAATCATTTTTTTCTTAATTGTTGGGACATACAATACATTAGAAATTATCTTTACATATTGATTAGGTAGTTGCAAACTTATATCACCATATTATTTTATGTCATGAGACCTCTTATCTCCTAAATAAATCTTACTACCATAGTTTTTCTCATGAAAATTTGTAAACCAATTTCTATGACATGACATTAATTGATTCTGTTGAACCTATAAACTAATTATTACACTCATCTATTTCAGTTGAAAGAGCAACATCAGAAATAAACAACTTTAAATCATGAAGGTTATCACTTATCTCATCCTCACCATTCACATAATTACCTTCATATTTGTTGTTTTTGGACTCATTAATTTTTTTGCAACATTCATAGGCATAATGCCCAAGTTTGCCACAATCATTACATTTTCTATTTTTCTTTACATTTAATATGGATATGCCAATTCTTGGTACCTTTTTGTCCTCTTTATACCTATATTTCTTAAATTTACCTCCTTCTTTGTTCTGGATGGCTTCTTGTATTTGGCCATCAAAGCTACATCTACACTTTGAATTCCATTGTCCATGTGCTTCTTCCTCTCTTCTTCTTGTAGGGAGATATTTGTCAAATTCTCAAAAGAAGGTGGCTTTTCCTTTGCGGTCAAACTAGTAATGAAGATATGATAATCACTAACCAATCCATTCAAAGTCACTATTACTAGATCATTATTAGAGACATGTTCACTGATATTAGCTAATTTATCTCTTCATTCCTTTACTCTAGATAAATAATCACTAATATTTTTATTTACTTCTTTTTTAATTGAAAGTAATTTACTCTTTAAAAACAAAATTTTGTTTGTGTTTGTAATCTCATACAAACCTTTCAAAGTTGTCCACATATCTTTAGAAGTAGTGATATCTCTTATATGAGGGATGACTGAATCCTTTATTGGTATACATAAGACAATCTTAGCTTTGGATTATGATCTCTCCCATTCTATAACAACATCAAGTGGTGTTGTAGGTTTGGCCTCAACACCATTAACAATGCTCTAAATATTGTAAGATTCCATTAAAGTCTACGTCTTGAACTTACAATTAACATAATTGGAACAATCTCACTTATTCGATTTAGTTAGATAAGTATCTGTGAGGTTGACCATCACACAATAAAAAGAGAAACTTTTACCAGTTTTGCACACCTTGAATGCAACTCTTTTCAATCACCTTGTACATTGTCATAGTCAACACTCTTCAAACCCACAATGCCTCAATAAAAAAAGGGTTCAATTCTACCTCTTTGCCTTGAATTTCCAATCATAAGACCAACACTTCAATTGCTGTTAACACTGCAACAACTTCCAACAAGAAGTGTCTCCTATTTAAATATCTTGCAACTTCAATTCACTTCAAATATTTTTCTAGCAACAATAAACAAATCACAGGTCTTTCATATGTAGTATTGAGAACAACTTTAGACTTGGCTTTGATACCAAAATAGAAAACAGAGCATATACCAATACAAAAAAATAGAGCATGAACACACACTCAGAAATGAACAGTTGAATGGTTTGCTAGATAATTATTTTGGAGCAAAAAATGCATATTTATAACTGCACAATTACTAAACAATTCTTATAGTTTCGCTACTTATTTTGGAAACAAACAATTGTTGATTGATAGGTGATTGGAAATATTTGACAACACACTGAAGGTATTTGAAACCAAATAGAACATCTTTTGTTGTTTATTCATACCTTGTGCACATCTACTGATTTGTTTATAACAGAAGCATAATTCTATTATGACTTATTCTAACATTGCCCACCTTTGACCTACCTAAGTATTGTAATTAAGAAATTGGATTGTATAGAATTTTATTCTCTTGTTTTGGTCATTTCTGTTGTTCATAATATTCATTCCTATTTTGAAAGTGAAATTGAAGAGGGTGCTCTATTTTTGATACACTAATCGTATTGATGTTTAAGAAAAATTGGTGATTCAATATTTATTTCCATCTTTTAATAGTTTTTTTAGCACTTTCCACTTAACAACATTGATTTTGTCTCTTTGGACTCACATTTATTCGTTCTCTTTCCACTTAACAACATTGATTTTATCTCTTTGGACTCACATTTATTAGTTTTTCTTGCCACTTAATAACTTGTCTCTTTGGGGATGACCCTTTGGTGAAATGGTGGGGCTTCTTGCTTGTAGTGCCTACAACCTAGGTTCAAACCCCACGGGTTTGTCTCTACCATGTTAAAAATGGAGAATTCTTTACCTTGGGGAGAACCTTGGAGAAAGAGTGGGCCTTCTTTCCTGTAGTGCTTACATCCTTGGTTCAAACCATAAAGTTTTCCAATGAAGAAAGCTAGCCCAGTTGTGCCCCTGGAAGAGGGTGAAATTGCCGCAGTGACAAGTCTTCGGCTATCCCCTGGATCCTCTCCCTCCCCCTCCTTGCCTACAGGTGATGGATACCTCTCCCCCAAGCCTCTTGCTATATCTATCCCCACGACCCCTCAACCCTCCAACCCATGTGGTGTTATAGCCCCCCTGGGTGAAAAAAGTTGTTAATTACATCCCCTCTTTGTTCCCCTAGCAAGGCAGAGTCATCTGAAGAAGTAGCTAAATTCCCCATACCGACTTATTCTGTGAAGTTATCACCACCCGGATCTCCTCTGGTGGATAATGAGGATTGGCTAACCAAGAAGAAGAAATCCAGGGATAAGAAGGCAGATGTGGCTGACCCTTGATGGAATCAACAAAAATAAGAAATGAAGTTCCTCTCCTAGAACATAAGGGGTCTTAACAGTCCCCAAAAGCAATTTGCTATAAAACAATATATCTTGGAAATGAAACTTGATATTTGTCTTCTTCGGGAGGTTAAAATGTCCTATTAAACTTTTGCAACTATTACTATTAAAATTTGGTCGGGGGGTTCCTTTTTGTATGTGGATGCTTTGGGGGCATTTGGGGGAATTTCTACCCTCTAAGACCCCTTAAAAGTCCAAGGAAAGATCTATGTTAGCACTCAGAACTTCCTAGTAGTTACTTTTCAGTATGGTGAGCACTACTGGCATCTGTTCAATATATATGCCCCCAATTCCAAAGTGGGAAGGGGTCTGGTGTGGGAGGAAATCTCTAAACTCATCCTTGTTGACCAGAAGTCTCATTACATGTTGGCAGGAGACTTTAATACCCCCCTCTACCCCTCTGAGAAATTTGGAGGTCTAGCAGATTTTTTAGATAGCATGGGAGATCTCGCTAATCTTATTAATGTTACTAGCCTCTTTGATCTTGATCTTCAGGGTGTCCCCTACACTTGGTCGACTAATAGGAAAGGAAATCATCTAATTCAAGTCAGACTGGATAGATTTCTTGTCTCTACCAACTAGGATATTGGTCACAAATCCTACCTAAAGACTCTCCCAAGGACCGCTTCTGATCATAGCCCCCTCCTGCTCCATTGGAAGGATAGACATAGTCTGGCTCCCCCCCTCTCCACTATGAGATTATGTGGGACTCCCACCTAGATTTCAGAGACCTGGTCAAGGGATGGTGGGATACCCCGATCCAAGGGACTGCAATGTTCAAAATTGTTGAGAAACTGAATCTCATCTATAGGGAAGTTAAAGGTTGGAATAAGGCAACCTTTGGTGACATCTTCAAAAAGAAAAAGGAGTTGTGCTCCAGACTTGAACAATTCCAAGACCCCCCTCACTCTCTTCTAGTTGAGGAAGAAGAATGTCATAAGAATTGGAAGGAAATCCTTTCTAAGGAGGAAATTTACTGGAAACAAAGATCCAGAATTTAGTGGTTGAAAGAGGGGGATAGAAACTCAGATTTCTTCCACCGCTCAACGAGCATTCATAAAAGGAGAAAATTTATCAAATGTCTAAAGGACGACTCGGATCAGGAGATCACTGGAGAATCCCTAATTGGCCAAACTCCCATTGAATTCTTCATCCATATGTATACTAAATCTAGAAGAAACAATGAGTATCTCTAGGTCAAGCTTTTGAGTAAGCTCCCTAATTCCATTGGGGAGGAGGATAACTGTCAGCTCCTTTCTCCTATCTCCTTGAAGGAGGTCCGCTTGGCAGTCTTTGCGATGGGTTCTTTCAAGACCCCAGGCCCAAATGGCTTCCCCCTAGTGTTCTTCCAGGATTATTGGGACATCGTTAGGTATGATGTTACTAAAGCGGTGAAGGACTTCTTCAGGACTGGAAAATTACTGAAAAAATTGAATAACACCTACATCATTCTTGTCCCCAAGTCTTCGAAACCTAGTTGCATGAAGGAGTTTCAGCCCATAAGCCTTTGCAATTCTATCTACAAGATAATCTCTAAAGTCTTGGTGAATATAATTAAGCCCCTTTTGACAAAGTTTATCAGTCCCTCCCAGAAAGGTTTTGTCCCTGGTCGTCAAATTTTGGATGCAGCCATTGCCACCCATGAAATAATCCACTCCATGGACAAGAGCAGAATCCCAGGTATGGATTTCAATGTGTTTCTATGGTCTAGTTCTTGGTCTTGATCAACGGGACCCCTAGAGGCTACTTTAAAGATGAAAAAGGTATTCGACAAGGAGACCCTCTATCCCCTTATCTTTTCATCATGATTGTTGAAGTCTTGAGTAGGAATGTGGTTGATATGATGATTAATGATAGACTGGAGGGATTCAAAGCAACTTCTACTATTCCCCCCTCAGTGATCCAACAATTTGTTGATGATACCTTTCTGTTTGGTATATCCTCAGCGATTGAGGCTAAACTATGGAAGAATTTACTAGCGGATTATGCCTATGCCTCAGGACAATGTATCAACTATGATAAAAGTAATCTCTTCTTCTTCAACACCTCTGTTGACCTTTAACTTAAAATCCTCTCTATACTAGGGTGTAAGTCTACTTCTCTTCCTAGGAATTACCTGGGTCTCCCCCTCACTGTAAAAGATGTTACCCCTGCATTCTGGAATACTATCCTTGAGTGAATACAGAAGAAACTTGTTGGTTGGAAGGGGAAATTCCTTAGTAGTGTAGGAAAGCTCCAACTCCTTGCTGCTTCCCTCCAGGGCATCCTGATGTACTTCCTTTCCTTGTTCAAAATATCTGGTGCTATGGGGGAAAAGCTTGAGAGGATCCAAAGAACCTTTCTCTGGATGGGCATGGAGGAAAAGAAATGCCTCTCTCTAGTAAACTGGGACATTGTTTGCTTACCCAAATCCATGGGAGGTCTTGGTATCAGAAAGATAAATGCCTTGAATAAGGCTTTAATTGCAAAAATGGGATGGGCCCTAGCTAAAGGCGAGGTAGACTAATGTAACATTATCAGGGCCAAGTATTTGGAAAGGGAGCAATTCTATTGTAACTTGAGTGATGGTGACCTACCTCATGGGTCTAAACTATGGAGCAACATCTTAAAACTTAGACCGGTTATCAGAGAAGGACTATAATGACAGGAAGATTAGGTTCTGGGAAGACTCTTGGGTGGATGAAAAACCTCTGGCCAAATCTCAATTCTGCCAAGTAATGTATCCCCTAAAGGAGCACTTTGGGGATTACATTGTTGATTACATGGAACCGGGAAGAGGAAGATGTAAGAACATAAACTAGATATTTTCTAATTGACCTAACCTGTTACCCACTGCGCTGGAGCTGCAGGATCTTATGCTGGAGTGTAGAATTCCCTTAGCTCCCCAGGAAGGTAGATTCATTTGGAAGGAGACCCAGTCGGGGGCTTTCTCGGTCAAGTCTGCACACAGACAACTCCTGAGACCCACTGGTGATGTTGAGTGTTGGAGGAAGATATGGAACTCACAGCTGATCCCAAAAGTCAACTTCTTCTGGTGGTCCCTAATGCATGGAAAAATCCTGACTTTGGACAATCTGAAAAGGAGGGGATTCCAACTTTCCAACATATGCATTTTATGTAAAGTTGAGGAGGAAACTATTGACTATCTTTTCATTCACTACCCCTTTGTTGGACGCTTGTGGACCATTACCCTTGAAAAATGTGGTATGCAATGGATTTTTCAGGATAAGATTCATCAGTTTGTCACTCGATGGACACCTCCCTCCCACCACCCCCTAATTCTCCAATTATGGAGGCAGATCCCTCCCCATATTTGCTAGGGTGTCTGGAAAGAAAGAAATAACAAAATCTTTAGAGCTGTTGAATCCCCCCTAGATAAATTTTTCTACAATTGCTTCAAAATGATTTTGGATAATATATTAGTGACTAAGTGGAAAACCCCCCCCAATCCTCCTAACCTGATGGACAAAAAAATTGCTGAACTATGGAAGCTCCCCCTGGAGTTTGAAGTTTTCAACAACAGTGCAAAGATCAACAAGAAAAAGACCAAATGGTTAGCCTCAAACCCCTATTGGTACAAATTGAACTTTGATGGGTCTGGCCAAAATCCCTGCCAAGCAGGAGATGGAGTCATCCGTGACCACCAGGGGAATACTGTTGTAGCCTATGCAGGTAACCTGAAGAACCATACTATCACTCAAGCCGAGGGAATGGCTTTCCTCTAAGGTCTGAGATTTGCTACTACTATTGGTATTAAACATCTGGAAATTGAAGGTTACTTGTAGGTCATTGTGGAAGCGATCGGTGGTAGAACTGTTGCTGGTTGGAAAGTGGATTCTATTTTGAGGGATGCTAGGATTCTTTTGGCTAACCTTGATGGTTTCACCATCTGCCACATCTTCAAAGAATGTAATGCGTCTCTTGACTCTATGGCTGCGGTGGGAAGGCTACAAAATGGCTTACAATGCTGGAGGAACATCGATCTACTGTCAATGATCACCAAGGAGATCTTGGAGACAGAAACCAAGTCTAATGATGAACCTGTATAACTATCATCAGATGAAGAGATCCAAATTTTGAATTTTGAATTTGGAGGGGAAACCCTCCCATCATGGGTTGGGCTTGCCACATAGCTATGTATGGCCTTATCATCAGCTAAAAAGGGGGTTTAATAATGATGATAATTATCGATATAGTACTGATATCGGGAAAGGTAGTTTTCTAATTATCATCTAGATGGATATCATTGGCGGCGATAAAGGAAACAACTGGGATCGGCCAAATCACATTGGGTTGATTGAGGGTTTGCACGAGTGTAATAGATTTCATGAAAGTGAAATCTGTTTAGGCACAACTTGCAATAATCACACCGTTTATTGTATGATTTTACCCTAGAGTTGGCTAAGTTGTTTTCTCGACTCTGCCTCTGCTCTAGTTTGGATCTATTTCTTTGATACCCTGTTTCTCATTCACTCTGCTAAGCTGGAAGAAATGACCATGAGGGGTGATGGGATAAGACTAGAACCCAACAAAATAGATGAATTTAAAGCCAAGTCGGCGATGTGGTTTGTCTACTCGAAAGGCAGGATTGATAAATTTATGGAAAGCATGAAAGGAAATGATGAGAGATTGTCTAAGCAGTTCATGGCTTCCTGGGAGGATAGAAGGGTTACCATGGGGTGTATTTACTTTGAAATCAACGAAGAGGTGATCACTCAGGTGATGGGTCTGTCCATGGAGGGGAGGAAATGGAAGAAACAAAGCCGCATTTTGGATACCACCAGCCTAAACCAGTTTTTCCGTGAGGGGGAGAACCCTGTGAAGAGGGCAGGCAACTTCAACCGGGAGGAGCTTCCGTCATCGTGGGACGAGGTCTACTATATCATTATGAAATACTTCACTCTGGAAGGACGGTATGAGATCTTCTACTATTATCACCTCCCTTTCCTTAACCATCTTAGAAATAAAAAGATCTTATCTCCATTCCTTTTTTTCTGTTGCACTCGTTGGACTCTAATGTTAAAGATATTGTCAAGGCCAATAGAAAAGGAAAATACTTTCCTATTATGCACCAAGGCCTCATCCTTCACCTCTATAATTTCCACCTGGCCCTTTTCCCACCCCGCACAATTTTTGTCCAGAATGTGCTTGAAAACCGTTCACTAGCCATTGCTACTAATAAACCCGATATAAGCCCTCTCGGCTGTCGCAAATTGTTTCCTGTAGTAAGAAGAACAAAAAGTGTCATCCTGAGGATGCTAGAACCCCTAAGAAAGTTAGAATTCTGGAGATTGACTCCGATGTGGAGATTACAGATGAGGCCAACACCCCTCTCCATTCTATGAGATTGGCCTCCAAACCCCCTGAGAAATCCTTAAGAGACCCCTCCTCATCCCATGAAATTGGGAATTCCATCCCCTCTGAGAATGTGGCCCCATTTCAGTCTACCTCGACCCCCCACTCTATCAGCTCCACCCACGCTTCTGAGAACCCAAAAAATTTCATGAGTCTGGAGGCTGGCCCCAAATTCTAGACCAACTCTTCGTCCCCAGATCTTGGGTTCGATAAGATGATGGTGGTGGATGAAGTGAGTAGCATAAAGGAGGAAGAGGACAACAACCTGGCAAAATTAGGTAATAAAGTGGAGGGTTTATTTCATAACTTGCAGGAAACCACCAACAGAATGGAGGCCATGGAAAACAAGCTACAGGACGTCTCCAAGTTTTCTTTGAACGTTATGCACTGCTCGACGACCACATTGTGTCTCCTGCAGGAAATTAAAGGAAAAGGAAAGGAGGATGAAGACTACAAGGACCTCTTCACATTCCTCACCAAGGAATGGGCTAGGAAGCTCCTCCCCAAGAGGAGCCATGGAAAAAAGAAATAGTTTGCTTCTATGTCTCAGACCTCTAGTGTTTTGTTCGGCCCTAGCTACCTTCCGACTTATAGTTTTAATTTTTGTTTATGTTTGAACTTATCTACCTATTGCCCTGCGTGGCAAACATTTATTAAGACTTTTATATATTTGATGAATATGCATAGAATGATTATAGTTTTTGATAGAGGAAAGTTTAGGGGGCTATAATTTTGTTGCTACTCTACTGACAATTGGCTTGCCACTGTTTCTTTGTTCTGTACCTAGGTCATCCCCCTTGTTTTGGCTGCTTTTATTATAAAAAACAACTTGTCTCTTTGGACTCATATTTATTGGTCAAGTGGATGCCTTATTTAGGTTTTGGGATGACTTTGTTCACCTCAATATTTTAATATGTAATATAAGTTTTGATACAATATAACATAAAACACATATAAATATAATTGCATAAAATTATGAAATTTAGGTCTACTAGATGGTTGGATAAGTGGTCCCTCCTATATTTTTCAGATGGGATATAACTTCAGATTTTGCATTGGCTACATGCTTGTTATTCAATCTCACCCCAATTTAACTATTCCTTTGATAAGAAGTATATATTTTCTTTGTTCAATTGAAATTAAATTGATGTTAAACCATTTTTGATGTGTCATTTTTTATTCAGATGATTTAGGAAAGGAACTTTAGGAGGGTGTTAGTCTCACTAAAGAAGGAAATCAAGTGGCATTATTTCTATGTTGTGAAGATTGGAATTATGAGGTTGTATATTGGCTTCTCAACTCTTGGGATAAAACAGAAAAAATGGACCCAAGAGATCTAAGAGATAGGATGATAGAACTCAACAATACACCAATTGTCGAAGAGATGAAAAGATTGAACTTGATAAATGATTTGGGCAGAAAGCTTCGGGAGACCTCTATCAGCATGATGGCAGGTATTGAAAAGTTTACGTTGCGTTCAATTAAAGATGTGTTATTTGACCTTTGGGGGAATTCGTGTAAGGACAAACTAACAGAATCTCATAAGACACTCTTGGGTTGTATCTTTCAAAATCATTTAGCAGTCGCATATCGGTCTGTAGGTATGTTGAAAATAATCCCAACTACCCCACCCAATTTCCTATGTCTATACCCTCCATATGGTCAACATTAAATGAAAATTCTCAAAGATAATATTCTTTGGATTTGAATGGATATTTCTTGGAGCCTTAGCCTGTTCTCTATCACGTCAATTGTCCTCTCATGTTTTATGAATAGTGTAAAAAATATCCTTCATACCTGTCTAAGTTTTCAATATAATCAATGCCTCTGTATTTTTTATGTACACACATAGCAAAGTCCAACATTGCACAACTGTTAGAAGAGTCTAGAGAAGGGTATAAGAAAAATGTAAGAGAGTCGTAGTTCAATCAGTAAATGTAATATATTTCAATCAGAGAATGCAATGTTTTTCTTTTAATATATGATTACAGTGGATGAAAATTTCCAAGTTTGTTTCATTCTTTTTATTTTTGGCACTCCCCTATTTCTAACAATGGTATCAGAGCTAATGGTGACATGAAGAGCTTGGAGAGAGAAAAGAATCTATGGAGTGTTATGCTCCTTCAAGTAATGTTAAGAAATCCACTTTCAAGGATCACATATTTTGCAGCCAAAAGAGTTCAAGGAGTGCAAGATTAGTGATTTGTAAATCACAAAAGTAGCCACTTTCTATGGAGATAAAGTTCATAAGCAGATCTCTCCAAGGAAGCTGCACAAGAGAAAGCCTAGATGTATAAGTAGTTGTATTTGTTTTTGCATCCATTGCAATATGTTCGGTATGATGTAGCATACATTGGTTCTCTGCTCTATTTTTGTGGAGGAAAGGAAGAGCCACAATTTCAAAATAAATCTGCTAAGGTGAAAATCTTGTCAAAGATTAATGAAGTGTTGTTTTTAAGAAAGCCACTAACAAAAGTGATATAGATTATGAAAGGAGCCACTGAAACAAGCCTCATGAAAGAAAGTTGTTTTTCAGGGTGAGATTGAGGATTTTCAAGTTTAAAATTATTCAAAGGACAAGTTATTCGATCGAAAGTGGTGTTGTTTGATCGTGTTTAGTTGAATTTTGTGTGATGTTTGAGTCATATTTTTTAGGATTAAAAGTTGATAGCGATTTGTTTGGGTAAATATTGTCCAAAGAAGATAGTGTGATTGTCTACTCATCTTGTGTAAAGAAAGCAAAGGTGATTTGAGAGAATGGTTGTATGTCTTAAAAATATTCTTAATTAAAATGTTAAAGAATGCTAAGTAGAAAGAGACAGAGTATTTAAAGTTTTCTAATATCAAAAGATAGATCATGTCATGTTTAATCATTCTATGTTTAAAGAGAACATAGTGTTGTGTATTTCTAAGAGATTGGTTGTGTTAAGAAGTTGTTGAAAGTGTGTTTGAGCCTCAAATTGATTACTATGGTGACAAAGAAAATTGTGGAAGAGTGAAGATAAGTAGTACTTCCCAAATCATAGAAGCTGATATAACAAGGCAAGTTAAAATCTTTTGTGTCAATGGGTAAGATAGGAAAGCAGGTGAAAAAAGAAAATGAAAATTTAATTATTGAGATGGATCTTTTAAAAAATGAATCAATGAAAACAAAGAATCCAAATTAGAGATGACTGCAATCATAAAAGAGGGACAAGCTGAAAAATGTAAACTTTTAGATAAGAATTGTGAGCTTGAAAAAAAATTGAAGCAAGTAAAAGAGAAAAATGAAGAGTTGGAAAAAAGGTTAAAGTTGTTTGATGAGATTAAGAAGGAAAATGAAAATCTAAAATAAAAGATAGAGTTGCTGAAAAGAGAGAATGAATGTTTAAAATTGAAGCCATCTGTTTGTGAAGTCTCATGTGGGACTAATGATTTGTCTTGTTCTTTTGATCAAACGGTTAATTCGTGTGAAGTTGTTGTTGGTAAAGAATGTGATACTGAAGGTCAAAGTATGTTTGAAAATACAAAGCTTTCAACTTATGATATAAAAAATAGAGGTTGTTTTGAAAACAATATTAGTTTGAAGATCATGCAGAAAATGGGCTATGAAGGTAAAGGATTGGGAAAATATGAACAAGGAATTAGAGAGCCTATTGAGCCTATAATGAGGCCAAAGTATGGCAATAGCTATTCTAGCTCCAAATCCTAATGTCCCTCCATGATGTCATCCAGTCAAGGTATGAAATATATATATATATATATATCTTGTTGGGGTTTTCCTGAGATAGCATGTCTCCAGTTTTGTGTGCAGAGAGGAGGGATTATCAATCCATTGTGTCACAGAGGTGTGCGGGAGGTGTGAAAATTGGAGACAGGGTTTGTGGTTGTGAAGGTGAGGTCAAAGCGGCATGCATAGTGTGAGCGATATGGGTTTACTGATATCAAATGCTAACATGATCCATTTTTTATGTGCAAGGAGGAGAGATTGTAGTGGATAGGAGGGTGAGAAGTATTAAAATTGGTACGGAGGGTTTGGTGGTAGCGGTAAGTTCAAACCCTAACACATAACACGATTTTGTTTTGGATTTTCTTTAAGATTTACTATAATGCATTACTGTACAAGACATTCTTTCACATTAACAATAATAGATATTATTTCCTTTATTCGGTCTAGTTTATTATTTAACCACTACTATTATTGAATATATTAGTCACGAACCTAATTTTTGTTATAAAATGAACACCCTAACACAACATGATATTTATATTAATTTGCTCTAACATTTATTATTTTTAACTGTGAGATTTGTTTATGATTTGTAGTGTTCAAGTGGATGTGACAGAAAACCAAGGTTCGTTGTTTGTGTGGTGGTTGAGTGAAGACGAGTATAAAGGTATGTATATTTTCCTAATCATATGTGCTAGTTTTCCATTGTCAACAAGGTTTTGAAAGTGTCTTTTCTTTCTATATGTAAAAATTGAAATGGTTTGAAAGCGTCCAATGTTTTCCTGGGCCAATGAACCACAATTCCATTATTTTATTTGTTGAAAGGTTGTGTGATAAGGTCCAATATGTTAAGAGTTACAAAATGCAATTGGCTTCTTGCTTTCTATAACTTTTAAAGTGTTGCAATGTGTCACCTTTTTGTGTTCCATTTCTATAGTCAGCCAATTATGTATATGTTTTTGTGCATATGTGTGTGTCAGGCCTCCTGATCACCTATGCAACACAATGCCTCCTCTCTACACACAAGTAACTCTCATGTTAACAACGTACTTTTTAACCCTAAACCATGAGACAAAAATGAAAGATTTTCATACTTTCTCATTGATGGCCCTGCATTGGGTAGCCTTGTCTTTTGACCTTTGCGACTCACATAGACATCAATCGTCCTTCTCTTTACGCCATTGTGGTGCATGTTATGAATCTCTGTTGATTTCTTTTATTTGGTTTATGTAATGCAATTCTATGTGACCTAACATGAATCATCCTTTATGCTAACCACATTACCCAGACATTGGAAATAAATGTCATTGCTATGGTATGTAAATCAATTCATCTATCAAGAAACATTTTGAAGGTAATGGCCTTGATGAGTATCCTTGTGCTAAAATTTTGGCCTTGTAAGATAATAATTTTAGTTCAAATCTTCTTTACTTCTTCTGAATGTAAAGAAAATAAAAGGATAATAAATAAATTATAGGTAGTCATAGCATTTTTGAAGTTAGATGAAAGATATTATATGTGAAGTAGGCACTATCTTGTTAGTAGTAAAAGAATTAAAGAATGGGTTCAAAGTTAAAAGAAATAAATAAACGATGAATTGAAGAATCATAAGTGCATATATATACCTCCTTGCAATATTTGGGTTGAGTAGTAAATAACAACAATGCATATCGAAAGAAGTGTGTTTAATAGTCATTCTGAAAAAATGAATAAAAAAATAAAATACTATTCTATCAATAAGCATTAGATAACTTCATCTCTATTTGAGATATTAATTCTTTGAAATCTTGTATCCTTTATATAAATATATATCCATAATTCTCCCCAACACATCCAGCCTTTACCTTAAATGGATAGAAGGGAGATTTGGTTGGTAGTTTATACTAGGTTGCCCTCACCCTAGTCTTTTGTATGAGACCTTGCACAATTTTAAAAAAATAGGAGAGGATGCTTGAAAATTATTACCAATGTTACTCTTAGTTCTATAGATTGATGATGTCGTGAATGTATATCAAATCTCTACAGTCCATGGCCCTTGTTTACACTTTTATGTGAGATCATCAATGCAACATCTATGTATGCCATTTTGGAGTGATAATAGTTGCGTCTAAACTCTATTACTTACTTTCATGTTATACAGACAATGGGAGACAATTCCCTCCCACTGTCCTTTCCCATATTTTGGGTCCCAAATGAGCCCCTAATTGGAATGGGAGGCAATTGTGCTCCACTGTCCATGTAATAGGAAAGTAAATAACAAAGCTCAGTAGACTTGCATAGCATGAAAGAGAAGTTGGAGCAAACGTGTGTATGTGGCTAGATCTCTCGACTGTAACTCTGCATTGTCAAGGACTTGCATTGCTTATGGCGGAAGTATTGTTTTCTCTTCATACTCATGAAATTTGGTTTATTATGGAAAAGCTTAAGGAGCTTTCAACAATTTCTCAGATATGTGTATCTATTCTGGGTCCAAAATTGTAGGTCATACCAATGACATGCATACCCATGCCAAGTCCTTTCCACTTGGTGGGATGGCGTGGAGGTCTGGACATGCAAGATCTGATGACGTGGACATGCATGTCAGTTCACCACTTGGTCAACAAACGATGGACTTAAATACGCATAACACATTTATGAAAATAGTAAATGGCTAGCAGAGACCACATAGATTGCAGACTAGAGCGGTGGTTAGGACCTAAAAGGATGGACACTGGGAGGCAATTTTCTCCCACTATATGCATTACACGAAACAAATAACCTCTCGACAGACTTCAATGGCAAGAAAGATAACTTATCACAAATGTGTGTATGTGAATCTTTCGACCTGCCCATTTCTTTATTTGTTCGCTGATGTGCATTTATTTCTTTGTGGACCTACATTTCTTTCTATTGAGAGTCACAAATTTTGCATTGAAATCATAAGGGGCTCTCAAGAAATTTTTAGATTGGGTCATTTTTTATTTTGCGAAGGTGATATTTATGCCATTTGTGTTGGGGGTTGCATAACACAACCAAAAAATGAATTAACATAGGTGCATAATTTGAATGATTAAGGTGGGAAGAGAACAAAGGGAAGACGAGGACAAGGAAGACAAGGTATGTTTACGAGAAATTATCAGATATTTCATTTTTTTCTCATGCATTAAGGTTTACTAAATAGGGTTCTAACATGAGAGTTATCAGTTTTAGAGGTGGGATAGATTGGACTAGGGTTTGGAAGTAGTGGTGGGAGCTAGAGTCATGATGTGACCTCTAGAATCACATGGCCTCCCATGATGCCATGAGACCCATGTTCTGGGACCCACCATCGGGCTTCCGATGATGTGGAGGAATGTTGTTATGTAGTTGATGGAAAGCATTTACATACGAATAACGTTTGTTGGCCACTCTCACGGTCATGGGCACGACTGCACGTGTGCCCAAAAATTTGAAATGTTGGGCATAAATGAAATAAAAAGCATCAATAATCTGATCAGCTGAAAATTTTGCAAGTGGGCATGGGTATGCTAAAGGTTGTGGTGTTTATGCATGTTAGTGGTACCATAGCTAGCCCACTTCCCACTAAAAGTGATTTTTCTATTGAGAGGCAAAATGGAGTGGCTAAATAGAGATGCATGGTTAAGGTTAAGTAAATGTGGGAAAGCGAAGGAATAGATGGCATGACAGTTATTGCACATTGTCTGTATAACACAAATGAAAAGAAAGGAAAATTTTTGCGTAAAATATATATATGAATATTTATATATATTTTTATACATGTATGTGTGTGGGTATTTATATTTATGTATATGTATTTAGATATTTACATTTATGTATATATGTATATATGCATATGTGTGTGTAGAGAATGTGACTGTTTGTCCCTATTCTCTCTCCATAGCAAGGCTCCAATTATAGAAGACATATTAATGGTAGATTGCACTATTTTTGTCTCTTTGGTGAATGTTCCTATTGAGGAGTCTCTAAATTTTGGGATCTGGTGAAGCTGCATGTACATAGATCTTCAATGCACAAGCCTCAATAATTGTAGGGGTAAAGGACTGGCTGTATTACAAGTGGGAAAGAAGAACACAAGCTGGTCTGCATACAAATAGTTTCAGTTTTGTTATGTTTGTGTTTTTTTGTTTGGTACTCATTCTTCATAGACTAATAATGTTTGTGCTTTCATTGCAATCTTTGTGGGACACATTGGAATTGAATTATGTTTTAAGTTCTTACTTATACCAAACACATTTGTACATCTTGTTTGTCATAGATATGGCATTATGCCAAATTGACACATATAATTTAGGTGATATATATTACTTAGCATTAGTTTTTATTGAATGTTAAACTGCAATTTCATATTTGAACATGTAGGTTCATTCTACGTCTTTTGAAATGCATTTACTTTCTAATGTATACTACCACTAATGCTAGTTATCGATGCAAGTTGTTGATTTCCAAGGATGGTTGAGTAGTCCCCTGCAACGTCCAGAAATTTCCATGTTTTTGGCCCCTCTCCTTGATTTAATATCACTTGCACTATAATGTCCCCTTAATAATAATGTTTAGGGCTTGTCTAATTTCTTATAAGATGCTTGTCTAATGTCTAATGTATGTACACAAATCTATTCTTTATCATGTAATACTAATGTCCTTAGTTTAATGAATTAGATAATGAAGAAAATAATCAATGCAATTGTTTGTTGCTATAGTCTATCTTGTAGATGTTCTATCTTAGACAATAAGAAATAATTCCCTGATTTGAATGTAGTAGAAATGTTATTTATTGAAATTGCCCTCATCAAACCAATATCAATTATATGAACCTTATATCCCGATTCCTTTAGACAATATGTGCAATGCAACTGCTAATATGTATATATTATATTGATCTGAATAAAAGAGTTTACATTGATATGACTATATGTATATATCTAGATTATTGTTGTTCCTAATATTTGACTACCACGTGTTTTTTAAGATATAATATCAATTTCAATTGATATCTGGAGTGTTGTTTCAGATGACCAACATCATATTCATACTTTTGCAGTGATGGAGCTATCTCTGGTTGGCATCACTAATTTCTCATGTGTCTATCATTCCTATTTTATATTTTTTCCATTGAGAACTTGAGACTAGGTTATTTATAATATCCCTAGATCAACTAAGAGACAAAACCTCTAGAATAGATACTTCTCTTCAAATACTTCCTTAATGATAATTGTTGCCTTTATCTTTTACCACATATGTAGTGACCAACTTAATCGTTGCAAAGTAGAATGTGATGGAATCATTATCTGTGTTTTGTATCTTTCTTTATCAATCAGTAACAAAGTCCAGTGTTTGTATTACAATTTGGATGAGGTCATCACATGCACCCTTTTTTATAAGATTCCTCATAGATCATAATACATAATTCATTGTAATTGAAATGAAATCATTCTTTATTACTATTAATGATCACCACCAGAATGTCATGAATAGTTTATGGCTAATCGCTAGTTGGGTTGTATAGAACATACCCACATGCAAACCACATATCATAATGTGTGAATAATCGGTCGTGTTTTCACTGTGACCTTCATCTTGAATATGCAGTGTTATTGATAGTGCCTTTTCATATCTATTGCATGCATTTAGTTCTTTTTTTAGATCAAAGATGATAATTGTGTTCAGTAAAAGGTTCAACAAAGCTCTTCATTATGTTTTAGCTGAGTCTAAACTAGATGACACCCCGAGAGTTGGGTGCATTCAATTCATACTGCCATGTGACATCCCCATGCCTGTAAGATGAAATGATTTAATGGGTTATACCACATGTAGTTTTATTCATTTTGTCATCATTTAACGCTTCTTATTGGGAGGTCCAATTTGTTTATTCAGGAGGGAGTCGAGCCTTCAATTCTGAAGAAAGCGTGAGTTGGGCCTTCAAATTTGAAGACATCGATAAGTGGTCTTCAAAGTGACTGCATAGCCACATTGGTAATCATTTATATGTGTTGTATTACAATTTTTTTCCACCCATGTGTCTGTGATTACCAAAAATTGGGCCTCCGAAGTGGAAATGTAGACTAGTCTATGGAGATAAAAGATTGATGTTGTCTACTTTTTTATTTAACAATAGCATGATAATGTGTATGTTGGTGGGGAAGATGCAACCAACAATAATGTAGAGGAGGGCAACTATACTTTTGTTGAAGGTAGTGAGAATTAAAAAGATGATGTTTGTAGTGAGTATGATGAGAGCATCGAGGAGGAGGAGAGTGAAGGGGATGTAAGTGAAGGGTAGAGCGATGGTGGCAGCGCTCATGAATAGGGACAAGGAGTCACCAGTAATGAGGAGGTGTACTATTAATTATTATATTTGGTATTACCTTTATTCCTCTTAATTCCAACCAAATGGAACATGATGATTTGTCCCTATTGGCTGTGTGCAACTACAATCCCATCATAGAAGAGAATATGTCAATGGTAGGTTGCACTATTTCTGTCTCTTTGGTAAATGTTTCTATAAAGGAGGCCATAGATTTTGGGATCTAGGGAGGCTGAATGTGCATAGATTGACAGTGCACAACCTTCCATTATTGGAGGGTTAAAGATGCAGCTGTACAACACCTAGTACTAGAAAACGCAACCTGCGTTGCAACGAGACAGTGCAGCTCGGTACCTGAGAAAAGAGGCAGGCTGATATTAAATACCAGATGGTTGTATGGTATAATATGTAAAAAAATATGTAATTGATTGGGCATGCAGATAGTATGGGAAGAAAACATATGATGAACTTCCAACTAAAGGGAAGGAAGAGATTAAAGAATAAATGCAACATTACAACAACATCCCAGTGAGGGAGGAGAGAAGGAAGAAGATTTTAGAGTTACTAGAAAGGAAGAATTTTGGAAAAGAGGTAATTCCTATTGATTGTTTTGTTTTACAGTTTACTAAATTGAATGTAATTTTCAAAAGTACGCATAATTGAGCTATCGTAGGCCATTGCCCAGGGAGTTTGTAATAGTGCAGGCCATGGTGAAGTGGATTTGGCATCGGAGGATCATCCTACAACAAATGTGCCAATCAATGACCATCATCTCATTCGTCAGGGAGTCATCAAAAGATGAAGACTTCTATGAAAAAAAGGCCGACTTCATATTAGGCCACACATTTGACATTGAAGGTGACTGTTCATATATGTATTCGCATTGCATATTATTCTTTCCATTCCATACTCTAGTATGTTGACTATTTCACCCCTTTTATGGTAGGGTGCCCATGACGGGGTTTGTGGAGGGAGTCCCTGGTTCTTCATGCATTTGGCTGACACTGTATCTAGTCCACCAAAAAAAGGAAGTCACAAACCTTGGATGTCTTTTAGAAAGAAGAAGCTGAAGGAGAGAATGAAGGAAAATTGGAGTGCATGTAGAGGTAAGAAGAATGCAAGGTAGTCTCCTACATCGAGGTAGACAATGGAGGATAGAAGCAAAGATGAACAAGTAATACACTTTCATTGTGCATACTAAGCGGTGGGATATCACACGTAGTGTTATATTATAGAGCATGTTCTGTGTTGTGATTGTTTATATCGGTTATCTGGGTTTGTGTTATTGACTAGACATCCACCCATCTGTGTTATAGGGCGATGATGATGGAGTTGTACATGTGGATTCTATGTGGCAAATGAGGAACGAAGATGAGGTACATTAATGGATTTGTGTACCGTTCATATGGGTTAATTGTGTACTTATACTCCTCTACAATGTGTCTTGTTTTGTAGCATACTGTCACAGAAGGAAGTGTGGATGGTAAGAAACAGTCCACGGGAAATGATGATGGTTGTTCAAATGCAAACTGTGATGGGAATAATGTGACAAGCCCATATATTTCAATACTATTTTATTGTATTGACATGAATTGATTTGCTTATGTTGATGGTCAGCTATACAAAAGTCTTATTTATGTTTATGCATGCACACCTTACTAGTACAGGCAACTGTGCAAGACGAATAAAAGTGTGTTGATGAAGATGTTCACACTCTTTCTATTGGAGATTAAGACTAGCTACGAGTGGATGGGAAAATGGTTGTAAAATGCATTGTTGATGGGGTGGGGAGTGGTGTCATATGTCACAACAAACCACTTCGACGAGGTTGTGTGAAAGTCTGAATTGTGGACATCTTCGATGGTAATGTCTCACTACCTTATTCATATCATTTCTCTGATGTCTTATCGAACTCCATAAACTTGTGGGAGGTGTAGGACATCGAAGACCCAGTCCATCCCCCATCTGCATTAAGACTTCAAGACACCTTCCTTTGTCTTGTCATGCCATCATTTATTATATTCAATGCATCAAAATAGGTAGCACTCATATGATGTCATTTGTACGTGGTAGGATAAAGTTGTCGAAAATGTTGAGACACAAAAAGAGGATGTCAAATGCAATACTACAATTAGATGGACAAGTGTGAGGCTACGATCACTTGGCATCATCCCTCCTGAGTTGCATAAGAATGACGAGAAGCGTAAAAGATTCTATTTCGGTGTCAACTCCATTACCCAAACCAGATAGCGAAGGAGATAATTGTTTTTATTTGTGTGTGCCTCTTTCGGACCTCAAAATAGAAGCTTGAAAGCTTAGAAACTTTATATTAATATTTATAGCTAGATATTGTAAAAGAAGATTACTCTTCTTTAACTATTTACACCCTATCTCAGATGCTTAGAAGCTGAAAATTGATTAAAGAATGTTTGTGTGTATCTCTCAACAATTATTTGAGCATTTTTACATAATTTGTGCTCTTGTAATACATTCTAGGGAAAAGTGTGGTGCAACATAATAATCTGCCTTGAAATATATTGCAAAATAACTTTTTCAATCCTATGTTAGGTTATCTAGTGATGTATTACACACATCCTATACCAATATTTTACAAACTCTAATCGCAAGTCATGGTAATTCACAAAGTTCTCTCTATTATTATAAAATGTTTTCCTATATCTAACTGTCATTTTTTCTTGATTTGTCTCTTCTTTTGTCTTGGTGTACTCTTTGGAAACCTCGCTTACAGTTATTCTCATATGAACTCATATTGGATTAACATCTACCAATTATTTAAAAATTTAAATGTCCCCTTTTAGGATACTTAGTGATTATGGGACAATCACTCACTTTCTTGTACTTATCATAGATCATAATATCTGATTTTTTATTATAAATTGATATAATTAATAGTATAAAGATAAATATACAAATAATGACACTTATCAATGTCACTTGCTCTTTCTAATAGATGAAATGATGTATATGCTAAGTGAATGATAGGCCAATAAACTTCTCTATCACCAATATTGATGAAGGTTATAGACTATGTAGAGTGTTGATCTAATTATGTAATTTTTGTTACTTTGATATGTGAATCAACAACTAGATGCCATTGCTTTGCCTCATATGTGGGTAGGTTTATGTAATGATCCTTGTTGCCAAGTCCAATGTAACCAATAATGTATGCAAATTTGAATTTTCTGCTCCTGATGTGAAGAGATATACTTGCAATGAAATAAGACTATTGATCCAAATATATCAATTGATACATGCAACGTCTTGGTGCCTTTCTTGATATATGCCTTTTCTCATGCAACCGGTAGGGTGCCTTAATGGCAAACCGATCTCAAAGAGAAAATTAAAAATTGGATATAGAAAAAAGATATAAACTTTGTAGACACCCAAAATTGTCCAGTCTAATTAAATAAATATTTTATTTATTTAATTATCTAAGCTTAATTCTTCTATTAAATAAATAAATCTTTATTTATTTAATTAATTCATTTATCCTCTTCTAGCCTTATTTCTCATTTAAATAAATACATTTATTTATTTAAATTATCCTTTTCCTAAATTAAATAAATATCTTATTTATTTAATTGATCCCACTTCCTCTATTAATTAAATAAATCTTTATTTATTTAATTAATTCATTAACCTTTTCTACACATGACACATGTCATTCATCTCTTAATTCATACACTACCTACCCCTTTCATTATTTTATTATTTCTTTTACCTACCCTCTAATCATAGCCGACCTCCTTTTACACCTTTCAATCTTATCCCTCCATTTCATATAGTGTCTTCTATATAAGGAGATACTTCCTTCATTATCAAACCCTAATGAATTTTATGCACTTGACTACACTACGATCCTACTTGCAACCACATTCCGCTCTTTGTTGAGCTCTTGTGCACATAAAATCTGAGAGCAAATATATCAAACAAGATCAATGGAGATAGGAAGAATGGAGATCAAAACCCTATTGGACATGTGATGGTATAATCTTTGTGATTTCGTTTGATTTGCATTGTCTTAGATAATCTTCATATGTTATGGTGGATCTTTGTTGTTGTTAGGCTAGGGTTTTGTGGTTGAATTCATTTAGCCTTTCAATATCGTTATTATTGTTATCCATTTTCACCATATACATTTTGGCACGCCCGGTGGGACTCTTGTCCTTTTTTTTGCATTTAACATCCTTGTTGCAGATTTTGTATTTTGAAGTTGCAGATCTGACGTTTTCGACAACATTTTGATATTCTCGTGTTTGCGTACTTTCGGATCGCATTTCTGATTTTTCGATGCGTCTGCAACATCTAGAATCGCGTCTGTGTTATCGACAGTATTTTATTTTTGTAGGTTCCAGAAATCGCGTTTAAGTTCCTTAGTCGTGTCTGTGGTGTTTTTATCCGCGTCTGTGTCCAGAGGTCGCGTTTGCATTCTGGAGCTGCGTCTGTGTCTCACAGAACCACGTCTGCATCATGAAGTCGCGTTTGTGTCGAGGGTAATCGTGTCTATGTGCACCGATTTCAAATTTTTAGTTATTGATTTAGTTTTGGGTTTTTGCATTTAGGGTTTCAGATCTGGTTTATTTCAAGCTAACATTTTTAGATCTAACGAAATTGGTGCAGCTTGTCTTGAAAGTAAAATTGTTTGGTTGAAGGCCCCTATTTTCACAAAGTCTTTTGGATCTAAAATTTACCTAACTTGTGTGCTTGTAGGAAGGGGTGATTATTTCAAACAATCCAAACTACTAACAACTCTTTGTTGCAGGTCCTTGGCAAGGGTTTTTGGATTTTTATTGTGTGTCTTATTTTCATAGACTAGCAAACACTTCAATTGGTGCACTAAAATTGAATCATTGTCTTTTGTGTCTTGAGCAATAGGCTCTTTTTGTTTAATCTTTAGAGGGCCTGTCTTCCCATGTGGTCATTAGGACTACTAGTGAGAAGAGAACAACCCAAGTGGTAGCGAAGAAAACCCACCTCTTCCGAACCACTATAAATAACTGTATTCATGGTGAAAACTATGAATAACGTGTGCTGATTAGTTCATACCGACACTATGTCTCCCCATAAACCTGTTTGATCAAATTTATTTGATCAGTTGTAGGGCGTAACCCCTACCGTCTGGGAGCCTTCTGTATTTACAGAGCTGAAAGTGCCGCATGTATGGCCACACGAGCAGATGCCCTTACTAGCACCTTTTTGTTTTAGAAGCCAAAATCCATCTAGTTGTTGGGGCAGGAGGTTGGACCTCTGGTAGCAGCACACACACATACGGTTCTTAGTAGAGATACAAAGTTCACCACGGGGAGTTTTCATGGGGA
Source organism: Cryptomeria japonica (assembly GCF_030272615.1). Classification (NCBI taxonomy): domain Eukaryota; kingdom Viridiplantae; phylum Streptophyta; class Pinopsida; order Cupressales; family Cupressaceae; genus Cryptomeria; species Cryptomeria japonica. The sequence goes on from NC_081411.1 coordinate 530,342,230, forward strand.
CTGATGCTTGGCTGACCCGAGAAGTGAGTGCCGAGGGTGGAGCTAGTGAGGTCAAGCATCTAAGTATTTTCTCTGAATAGCGTAGCCTCGGGGGTAAAACCCCATGTGGGATCAACAACTATTGTCTTGGCCAGCCATAAGAATTGTGCTTGACTTATTTTAAACATTCAAAACATTCAAGACCAAACAACAAAACATTGTGTCTTTTGTGTCTTCAAGTGTATGCAAAACATTTTTACATCAAACAACACACTTTTCTTGGAGTCATTTTGAGTCTAGACACTTACAAACATTGGGTCTTCATCAACATTGTGTCTTCTTGTCATGAAAAACAGTCAAATAGTCAGATTTGGTCACAACAAAACAACTTCACAGATTGGAAAAAATTGCACAAATTTTGTAGAAACGCGTCTGTGTCTGACATAATAGCGTCTGTGTTGTATAACTGCGTCTGTGAAGGGCAAAAACGCGTCCGTGTTTCCAGAATCAACAATGTATTTTACAAAAATATCAGAAGCACGTCTGTGTTAAATAGAACCACGTCTGTGTCAGGAAATCGCGTTTGTGAAGTATACAGGCGCGTCTGCGTTCAGAATTGGAAAAATTTTACAATCCAACAAACAAACACAGTCAGTTTCAGAATTCTTGAGCTTCCTAGGTCATTTCTCCAGGGTTTCATCTAGCATTCAACCTGTCTTTGGGTCTCACAAAGTCCATCATTTCTTCACACCTCACATTACATTCACATTTGTCTAAACTTGAGTCAAAAGGTCACTTGCTTGTCCTCATCATACTTTGTCAACATACTACATACAACAACACTTTGCTAAGTGGTCCCTCATCAAGGTCTATCACCTTTGGGTCTCATTTGGTCTTACTTAGAGTCAAGGTCAACTTACCTCATCAAGAGAAACTATCCTCTCTTTGGAAGTCACACCTACTCTACTACATACATACTTGGTCTTACACTTTGGACATTGCAAGTACACCTCAGATTCATTTACATTCCATCCATTTCTTGGTCTTCCATACTTTTTCCATTTTTCATCTAGTCTCACACATCTCGGTCAATACCTAGTTCATGGTTGAAACCCGTCTTCAAAAATCTAGGAGAGAAACTAAAGAGGCTCAAGAGTCCGCAAACATGAGTTCTTATGAGTATGACAATGATATCTTTTTCAATTCCGATCATACTACATTACCTAACATGGATGCCTATAGAAACATTCCAAATGTTGAGAACATGGACACTACAAACAACAATGCTACACATAATGACAATATGGACAACTTTTCTGTACATTCAGTAGATGTGGAAGAATCCATTATGAATCCCCATTTCAATCAATTGGTTGAGGAAATAATGAGGAGGGATAGACAATACTTCTTACAAATGATGGCACAAAGTGGAGCCAAGATACCTCATGATTTTGACATGTCTGAAATAATGGAAAATCAACCTTTGCAACAAACTCACTCCAACATGGATCAAAGGAGGCCTAATAGTGGAGGCAATAGAGGACCACATATGGTGCCTGAATCACCATCATCTTTGTTTCAAAAACTAGAGGTCCCACATACACACAGTCAAGCATATGATACTCACCTTTGCAGACCATTATGGAAGTCTTATGTAGAAAGATATGCTCAATCACATATCAATGCTAAGGATCAACCACCAAAGCAATTGGATATTCAAAGGCATGCTCAAAATTTGGACACAAGGAAACCCCGTGTCAAATTTGGGGGCAACACATTAGAACATGACATGCCTGTAGAGTATGGTATACATGGACAAAATAGATATGGCGTTCTTCAACATGAATCTATACCAAGTGGTCCATATACGCAGCATCATTATAGACCTCCTCCATATGAACATGTGTATGATCAATATCATCCATATATACAACATGCTCCTCCTCCAATTGGTGCCTCAAGCAAAGGGTATGGTCCAAGAAGTCGATCTCCACCTAAGAGCAATTTGGAGCAACAAATCAGGGACTTACAAAAGAAAATGGAGGACATAAATACACCAAAGCCAACATACACAATGAGAGACATATGTCCTTATCCATTTGACAAGAGCATTCCAATGCCTCCATTTCCTACACACTTTGTGACGCCTAAGTTTGATAAGTATAGAGGAAAAGGGGATCCTAAGGCACACATAAGACAATTTTTCACAGCTTGCATTGAGGTAGCAGTAGAAGAGACATATTTGATGAGATTATTCCCACAAAGCCTAGGTGATCAAGCTATGGAATGGTTCTCTCAACTCCCAACTGGAATTAAGTCATGGGGTGACTTAGCAGAGGCATTTATTCAACATTTCTCCTACAAAATAGAGACAGACATATCAGTCACTACTTTGTGCAACACCAAGCAAAAAGAGGGAGAGTCTTTTGCATCAATTTTACAAAGATGGAGGAATCTAGCCAGCAGATGCTCTTGTGAAATTCCACAAAAACAAATGGTAGAAATGTTCACCCATAATGTTAACAAAGACATTGGCTATGATCTAAAGAAAGCTTGTTTGTCCACCTTCAAGGACGTCATTGAAAAAGGCTTAGCAACAGAGAAGGTCCTAATTGAACAAGGAGTCATTAAGATATTCAAGGAAAACAAAGATGACTTTAAAGGAAAAGATAAGCCAAGATTTTGGAACAAAAACAAGAACACAGTCAATGATGGTGTTGTTGACGCCAACACAGTGCGACCCAAATTCATCTTTTTTGGATCAAGTTCTACAAACAATCAAGTGAATACTCAAACAACTTCCAGATCACGAAGGAAGTACACTCCATTGGGAGAACCACTTGAGTCAATTTTCAAAAAGCTAGTGGCAAACAAAATAATCACTATTCCAGATTTTCCTCCATATGAACCAAAGGTTAAACCAAATTGGTGGAATGATGATGAATATTGTGAATTTCATAAGAGCAAGGGTCATAAGATAGGAAATTGTCATTGACTGAAGAACATCATACAAGATCTCATTGATAGAGGTGACATTGAGATTGAGGGACACTCATCCAATCAAGAACATGAAATGTTTAAGGAACCATTCCCAAAACATGACAAGGGAAAAGCTAAAGCCACAGATGACCAAACCAACTATACTAGAGCAACTTATAACTATGATTCAACCATCAATCACATCTCGATGGACAATTACGTCTCTACCATTATCATCAAGGACAAAAACCCTAAGAATTCTACCCGGAGACCCAAGATTGTCTTAAAAGGCGTTGGATCTTCTTCCGAACCTACCTCTGAATGTCATGTTACAACCCGTCGAGGTAAAATCACTTTGCAAGGTGCTCCAGCTAAAAACACCGCTTCCTCATCAACCAAACCTGAGTATGACCTTGTAGAACAGTTAGGGAAGACACCTGCACTCATCTCCATTCTTGAGCTCCTACGCATATCCCCCACACATAAGGCCATTCTTGACAAAATCCTGAGAGACATTGCCATTCCTACTGATCTGAACGTGGACCAATTTCAAGCCATGGTGGGATACCTTTCCATTCCACACTCTCTTACATTCACAAAAGCCGATGACGCCTCCGTAAGTCAGCCACATAATGCACCACTACACATTGAAGCCTTCATACACAAACATCGAATAAAATGAGTCCTGATAGATGGAGGACCAGGTTTAAACATTTGTACATTGAGCACAATTAAATAATTGGGATATTCTGATAAAGCTGTGAATTCTACAAATCAAATCACCATCAAGGCATATGATGATGAAGAGCGTTCATCCAAGGGCACAGTCACCTTACCTCTCAGAGTTGGGCTAGTTACGAAGGATGTGGTTTGTCAAGTCCTAGACCTAGATCTCACTTATAACATATTGCTAGGACGTCCTTGGATTCATGAAATGAGGGCAGTCCCATCTACATATCACCAATGCATTAAGTTTCCTCACAATGGAGTAGAAGTAATAGTTAACGGTGATCCTAATCCATTTATATACTGCAATAACCTAAGATCAAAAACTGAGACCATCATTCCCAGTAATCATGAAGTTGTTCCTTCTTCGGCATACATTGATCCTGAGTCATTGAAGCCTTCGACATCAAAACAAGGTGAGCTTAAAGGAAAATTTCAGGACAAGGGCATGGGGGAATACACTTTAAATCAGACCATGTACTTACAACAAGTCATGAGTTCACCAAAAGAATATGGAAGACCACATCATAATAAGCAAGTATCCATCATGGTACTCAAATGGGACCCTACTACCTTTCAAAGATGGGGCAAACTGGAAGAGGAAGACTTATACAAAATTCTTTACAAAGACATTGAAGATGACACACAAGATCACATTAGTCTACCATGTGAGAAATATGGCAAAGGCTTCAAGATTCTACAGAAATTCGGGTATGATGGAAAAAGCCCTCTTGGGTTATGAAAGGAAGGCATCAATGAACCTTTACAACCTGAATTGACATTCAAAAAGGAATGCTCGAAGGGACTTGGTTTCTTGACTTCCAAGGTCTACACTCAAAGGATAGGAGAAGCCTTACAAATCAAAGCTGCCAAAATTCAACAAGAGGATCGCTATTCCACAGACTCCAACGAATGGGAGTGGGGTTCAGATAAATCCTCCAGTGACTACGAGCTCACCGAGATATTAAGAGAACCATATGAACCCACGGAAGAAGAGGAATTTTATAAAAGATTCAAAGTTGGTCAAGAAACAACCCATGAGGATTCCACACAGTTCTTGTCTCAAGGTCCTAGGTTGAAATCACATAGGATGAGAACACCTGTCCCAGAATGCGCTAATAGTGATGATAATTTGGATTCGTTCACAATTGAGACTAATGAGGAGAGTGCCATCAATGACCTTGATAATTACCTTGACATACCCGAATATAACTGCATCTTCACTCTTAGCCCCGCTAACCTCGAAGACATTAACGACCTTCCCCTTGTTCACCACCAACTCATTGACTGGGATCATGAAGGACCTACATAGTTTGACACATTCCAAAATGATGAAGCTTTTATTGACTATCTTGGCATACGAGATGATCTTCCCCTTGGGGACCATAAAGTGGGATACACTATAGAACTCAATAGCGTGGCATATTTTGGTGAGGGTGTCAGACCTTCCAGTTGCAAAAATGTGAAAATAAGAACAAACCAAGGGTCTTATGGTGAAAACCACACTGTGGCGCTGTCTGACCCCAAAAAAGTAAAAAGAAAGGATGTATCTGAGGGCGAAAACCTCTCTGAGGCACCCGAAGATGGAAGGCTCGACATTCTCCTAGCATCATATGAGGAAAAGTCATCCATGTTGGTAGAGGAGACTATCAGAACAAACATTGGTATAGAAGAGGTTCCACACAACATATTCCTAGCTCAATCGTTGACAAAGTCAGAAAAGTCAGAATTCATAAGTTTCTTCAAAGAACGACAAATCAACTTTGCATGGTCATACGCTGATATGCCTGGATTAGATCCAGATTTGGTAATGCATCATTTGACAGTTAAACCGGGGGCAAAACCAATGAAACAGAAATTAAGAAAGATGCATCCACAAGTTGCATTATTGGTCAAAGCAGAGCTTGAGAAATTATTAGACGTCGGATTCATACACCCAATTGATTACCCTAAATGGATCTCCAACTTAGTGCCTGTCAGTAAACCAGATCGCAGCATCAGAATTTGTACAGATTTCAGAGACATCAACAAAGCTTGTCCAAAGGATGACTTCCCATTACCAAATATTGACTTGATTGTTGATCTCATAGCAAGTCATGAAATGTTATCATTGATGGATGGATTCTCTGGTTATAATCAAATAAAGATCGCGCCCGAGGATCAACACAAAACATCATTCACTTGTCCTTGGGGAACTTTCTGCTGGAATGTCATGCCCTTCGGGCTAAAGAATGCAGGTGCTACATATCAAAGAGCCATGACTACTATCTTTCATGATCTCATGCACGTAACTGTGGAAGATTATGTCGATGACCTCTTGGGAAAATAAATAGATAGAAATACACATTTGGACATACTTTCAGTCATCTTTGATCGGTTGGAAAAATACAAAGTAAGATTAAACCCCAAGAAATGTGTCTTTGGAGTAACCTCCGGGAAGCTCCTAGGATTCATTGTATCCAAAAGAGGAATCAAAGCTGATCCAGCAAAAGTCAAAGCCATCTTGGAGATGCAACCACCAAGAAATATCAGTCAACTTCGATCTTTACAAGGCAGACTCCAATCCATATGAAGATTCATAGCACAACTTGTAGATAAGTGTAATCCTTTTCAGCACTTGCTACATAAAAACATCAAATTCAAATGGGTTGATAATTGTCAATAGGCTTTCCAAACACTCAAAGATTATCTTCTAAATCTGCCAGTTCTGATGCCACCAGTTCCAGATCAGCCTTTATTACTATACATATCAGCTACTCCAACAGTACTGGGGGCACTCTTAGCACAACAAATTGTTGAGGGCAAAGAAAAAGCAGTATACTATATTAGTCGCACATTGGTGGGATATGAGCTAAACTACACACCAATTGAGCATGCATGTCTCATCATGGTCTTTGCTTCCCAGAAATTATGACATTACATGCTCACTCATAAGACTAAGCTGGTTGCAAGAATCGATCCATTGAAATACCTTCTCAATAAAGCGACACTTACTGGGCGACTAGCCAAATGGGTAATGATCCTGAGTGAATTCGACATTGAGTATGTGGATAGAAAAGAAATAAAAGGACAAGCCATCGCAGATCAATTAGCAGATGCCCCCATGATAGATGATGTTCCTCTAAGTTCAGAATTTCCAGATGAATCCATTTTAACAATGTCACATGCAAAGCCATGGCAATTGTACTTCAATGGCTCATACACACAACATGGGGCAGGAGCTGGCATCCTCTTTATAACTTCTCAAGGGGATTCTATACCAAAATCATACCGCTTATCATTTCCTTGCACTAACAATATAGCGGAATATGAGGCATTAACAACTGGATTACGGATTGCAGTTCAGTGGAAGATCCAGGAACTTCGTGTTTTTGGGGACTCTCAACTTGTAATCCGTCAAGCAACTGATGATTACCAAACAAAAGATAAAAAATTAATGCCTTACAAACAAATGGTGGATGACCTAAAACAACACTTCACCAAGATAGATTTTGAGTAGATACCAAGAGAGCAGAATCGCGCCGCAGATGTCATGGCTACAATTGCTTCACTGATTGATCTACCTCCAAATGAGACCCATTATGAGTTCTTGGTGGATAACCTTTTGGTTCTTTCATATGAAATCATTCCTACTGAGATGATATGTGTTGTCGGTCCCGAGTCCCAGTTATATGGTTCCATTTTCACATACCTTCGTGACAATACCCTACCTCCTGATTTATCAAATAACCAACGTCGCACTTTCATTCGCCAATCCTCTCGATATGTCATTTTAGATGATATCCTATACCGGTGAGGTCTAGATGGCACTCTTCTTAGATGTTTGAAAAATGACGAAGCTCAGATTGCGTTACGTGAAGTACATGAAGGGATATGTGGTCCACATACTAGTGGTCCTACCTTAACCAAGAAACTCATTAAGACTGGATATTACTAGCCCAATATGGAAAAGGACTCATATTAGTTTGTCAAGAAATGTAAGCAATGTCAAATTCATGGAGACCTCATACATGTGCCAGCACAAGAACTTCAACCAATTGCGTCTCCTTGGCCCTTTTGTTAGTGGGGACTCGATCTCATAGGAAAGATTCATCCTCCTTCTTCCAATGGTCATAAATTCATTATCACTGCCATAGAGTATTTCACAAAATGGATTGAAGCCGTGCCTCTCACACAAGTCACTGGAAAACAGATTGTTACGTTCATTCTCAACTATATCATTTGTCGATACAGTATTCCTGTTTCCATTATCACTGATAACGGGCGTCCCTTCAAAAACTAGGATGTTCGTGAACTCTGTGACTGCTCCATATTTCCCATCGTTTCTCCATGCCATATTATCCTCAAGGTAATGGTCAAGCTGAAGCATCTAATAAGACAATCCTTAAAATCCTAAAAAAGACAGTCGATGACGCTAGCCGTAATTGGCATATCCAACTTAATCCTGCACTTTGGGCATATCGCACAAGTGTCCACACACCTACAGGAGCTACACCCTATTCACTTGTCTATGGCGCTGAAGCCATCTTGTCTATTGAGGTTGAGCTACCCTCTTTACGAGTCTCTTTTCAAAACATCATTAGTGATGAAGACTATAGGGTCTCTCGCTTACAAGAACTGGAACTATTGGATGAACGAAGACAAACTGCTTTTAATCATCTCAAGGCTTACCAACAACGAATGAGTCACAACTACAATCACAAGGTCAAGCCTCGCACATTTGAGGTAGGTGATTTGGTTCTCAGAGAAAATCCCCAAAATCAGCAAGACAGAGAGAAGAAGGGCAAATTCAAACCAAATTGGCTTGGTCCTTACATCATTACAGCAGCATATGGATCTGGGGCATATCAGCTCTCAACTACAGAAGGTGAACCTTTGGAGGATCCTATCAACAACATGCACCTTCGTAGGTTCTACACGTAGCTCTTTGGAATATCCTAATTCAAAAATACAAAAAAAATCAAAAATTTCAAAAATACAAAAAAAAAATTATAAAACAAAAAAAATCATTACTTGGTGAAAACCTGGCAAACAGGCGCCTTGTGACACAAAAAACATTGAAAAATCGAAAAAAGGTAAAGAGAAATAATTTTGTACAACGGTGAAAACCACTTCGGTGGCACCCTAGGCAAGTACCATGGTGAAAACTGGGTTACCAGCGCCATGCGTAGAGATATTGCTCCTCCCTCCTTCAGGATTCACTTTCATCACTTCACTTTGCACACACTCACAACCTATTCATTCATAATAAACCTACACATTCCCATCATGGCTTCTTATTGATCTACCCAAGATTGGTTAGCCATTCATAATAAACCTCCCTTTTCATCCCTTTCCATCCATAATAAATTAGATCCTATCTGTGGCTAAGGCAAATCCTACGTCTAGTGATGGGTGTGGAACTGAGAACATCACATGTTTCAAGGAGTACAGTTTCTTCCAGCTTCCTTCAGTCTATCCGCGCATAATCCGTAATAAAGTAGCACTTGCATCACAGATCCACAATAAAGTTTCATCTTCTCTGCAATAAAGTATCAGTTTCATGGATTCAGTCAGTTTCAGATGAGACACAGCAGCAATAATGGGCTTCAACAAATCAAATCTTTCAATAGACTTAGACAACTTTATGGTTCAGTGCTATCTATCCTTTTTGTGAATGTAAACATTGTGACCACAATCAAATAAGACTCATACAAGTGACAAGAGACACTAAACTTGAGGGCTACAGTGGATGTTGGTGTCGAGTCTTGGTTTTCTTTTGATTTCATCTTTTTTGGTGACAGGTCTTTTAGCTTTTCCGGGATGTCTTTGACTAGAGATTCTATCTCCAGGATGTCTTTGACTAGAAAGGCGAGGATGGGGTATCGTCACCTATTTGTATTTGCTGTTTGTGGATTGTCTCTTAGTAATGCTATGACTTGTCCAAGGATATGAGGACACTGTGAGTCTAGTATGAACTGGGGCATTCTTTGTTTGTGATTGTCTTATCTCCATGCAAACAGGTACAATGACTTTCTGGGTCAAACATATGCCTCGATTGTCATAACCTACTTGCCATAATAAAGCTCAATGATGATAACACACAAGAAGCTCTTTCATTTTCATATCTTCTGTCTTTCATCCCCCTTTCTTGATTGACTTCCATTGTCCTTCTCAAGTCCGCGTAGCCTGCTATCACATGATTGAGTATAATGACACACCAAAAAAATTTGCATTTCATGTAGTTGCACCTGCATTATCACATGTTAGCATGTCATACATACATATAAATATCACAATTGCATCACATCCTGCACACAACACATGTTAGCACATTTTATATTCTTATCATGTAAATAATTATTTGCATTATCATATTCATCTGCATTTCATACATTCACATTTGCATCATGCATACACATATAAAACATAAAAGAACAAAAAAAATATTGCATTGCATCATATACATATTTGCATCCATATCATAAGCATTACATCATGAAACATCTCATCACATTGGTACACATGCATATAGCTGCCACAAAGATGAATCATCTCATATATATATATGTAAAGTGTCATGATACAATGATGTCAAAAAATCATATGGCTACAATCACCCGAAGGTGTCTACATCATCATAACAAAATGGTACAATACTGATACATAGGGAGCCCTCTATGGCTATGATGAACTCCCTCCCTCGGAGCCGCCTGGCCTCGACGGAATCTGAACCCCCGAAGGACCCACCCCAGGATCATCCCTCCTATCCCCTCTATCTGGTGGTGGTAGAGGACCCATAACCCCACCACTAGATGCCTGTCTCCTCTGGCTCCCTCCTATAGTTGTCGCTGTCCGTGATGGTCTATGGAAGCTCCTCGCCCGCTGATCAGCTGGCACCGCACCATAATAGAGATCCCGCCAATAACCGATCTCCTCCCCTGCCCATAGAACATAGGCATATCCGGCCCCTATGTCCTCTGCCGCCTGCCTCCTAGCCCTTAGTGCTATCTCAGCCTCTGTGTAGAGTTGAATGGCCTGATCCCGCTCCCACTCAGTATCTCTGAGCTGCCTCCTAAGCCTATCTCTCTCTCTCTCCAACTCTTGGATCTCATCTGCCTGTCCCTGGCAGATCTCCCTCAGCTCCGTCAGCTCATCCTCCTCTGCCTCAGCCCCCTGTGGCTCCCCCTGTATGGGTGCCTACCCCTGTGCCTGTACTGGTGCCTGTACTGGTACTTGTCCCTGTATCTGTCCCTGTACCTGCACCTGTCTGGGACCCTGTGCTGGTAGCACCTGTAGTGGTAATCCACCGTGACCTCTCACCACCCGAGCCCGCCTGTCCTCTCCACCCTCCCTCCGTGGTGCCACCCTCCTCTCTCCAACTGCCCCCCTCCTCCTCCATCGGCCTCTGCCCCCATCATCTCCATCATCATCCCCATCCCCACCACCATCTCCATCTAGTAGCTCTCTGGGATCCGTCAGGCGTGGGAATGGATGCTTGGCCCAGTATGCTGTGTACTTGGCATCCATGTCGGCATCCTCAATCTCTGGCCACATGTCCCAGGGTAGGGGCATCATCTCTACTAGCTGTGTCACAGCCTGATCATATGATAATAGGGGCCCAAACTGCACCTGATCCCTGACGGTCCGTGCATACATGCCTAAACCCTGTGGCATCTGCTGAATCCTGCCTAACTGCCTACCCACCCTATCCACTAGATGCCTCTCCAGCACATAAGGCATCCACCCAATCAAGTACTTGCTCCGCAAGGTGTAGGGAAGCTCTACAACATCATCCTCCCACTGCTCACATCCGAGGTATGGCCTCCATATGACCATGTCAATATCATCAATCACCCACCGCCAGTGCTCTAACCTGCCAATCCGTGGTTGCGAAGTGATCATGTCATACAAGTGTACAAAACTGCGCCCATGACCTCTGCCTCTGAAATGTATCGGTCTTGTTACTGGCAGATGCTCATAGGCCCACACCTGTAACAATGTGACCCTGGAGCCCAATCCCACTGACCCATGGTACACAAACTGATGCAGCTCGTAATACAGGTGTGCTAGCACACACGGTCCCCAAGCATATCTGGTGTGTTGTGTCACCAGTGTCTCCAGTGCACCTCCCCAGCCCACAGCCAACCCTCGTGTCGCTCTATCAGGACACAGAAACCCACTGATCGCTCCTCCTATCACTGCTGGCAGCACCAATCCTGTAGCAGTCATGGTGTCCCAAGCCACATGTCCAGCCCTCATCTCCAGTCCTGGGTCCTGAAACACTCATCTCAGGGCCTCCCTGTCTCCATCTCGATCGTACAAAATTAGCTCCCCGTCGATCGGTATCCTAAGGATCCTGTATACATCCTCAAGGGTGACTATCATCTCACCCATTAGCAAATGAAATGTACAAGTCTTGGAGTGTCACCTCTCTGCTAGTGCAGTTAGTAGTCCCATGTTCATCTGAAACTCAGGCACATACAGAATATGTCTCAAACCCATAGCCTCAATCACAGCTCGGTCCTCGGCTGTCAACTCAGGTCGCAACCTCTGAGTCGATGGGAATCTCTCCCGTGACTCCAGCATAGGCAAATACTCCTGCAGTCAAGCAAATCAATCATGTCAGTCATCGTGGCATTCACTGTTCATCACAAAATGCCACTTTTTATCTAAGTGCATATGACATTCTATCCTAGTGACACTCACTATTCATCACAAAGTGTTGCTATCTATCCTAATGACACTCACTATTCATCACAAAGTGTTGCTCACATTTGCACTCCCTGTTCATCACAAAGTGCTGCTCATATTTCAGTACTCCCTGTTCATCACAAAGTGCCTTGATCTATCCTATCCTAGGGCCTATGCTTGAGTGAATCCTCTTGAGTAGTTTCCTAATTGGCAACGTATGTTCTATCATAGAATTGTCAATCCTAGCCCTATTTGTTATCCTAGTCTTCCTTAGAGGACCTGCTTGAGTGTATCCTCTCAGCAGCTTATCCAATCGACAGTGTATGTTCATCACAAAACTGCCGATTTGACCTAGAAGACACAAATTCACATTTTTTGGACACAAACGCGCTTACCTAACATAAACGCGCTTGAAGACTGCATAGACGCGCCTATTTTACACAGACGCGCCTGAAAGACACAGACGTGCCTATGCTCTGCATAGACGTGCCTTTTTGGCATAAACGCGCCTGCACATCACAGATGCGGCCGCATTTGGCACAGACGCGTTTTCCATCATAAATGCGTCTGGCACCAACACAGACGCACCTCATGAGCATAGACACACCTAGCACCAACGCAGACGCGCCTCGCGAGCATAGACACTCCTGGCACCAACACAGACACGCCTGGACGTTTTTTTGACATTTTTGGACCCTAACCTAAAGTGCATTTATTGCCCTACCTACCATGCATTAATGACAACAATAAATGCATCAAAGTACAAGGAGGTTTTGTGGTACTTACCAGCTCTCCTGCCTCTACTGGCCTCTGGAATCGGCGAATGCGGTCGAATCTATGAACAAAGGCCATCGCTGCTGACTGCTGCTGCTCTTTTCTCTCTCTGCACTCTACTCTCGTGGATGTGTAGATGACAATGAGGATGTATTTCCCCCGTGGTCTATCTTATAGACTACCCTAGCCCTAGCCCTCGTCTCCCAAGTTAGTCTTCTTTATCCAGTGACTTTGTCACTTTATCCAGTCAGTCCATTCTAGCCTTTCTTTCTTATCGAGAGATTGTCTGCAATCTTTTCAGACATTTTCATCCAATCTCTCTAAGGGCATATCATTCCCATTTTGGGGCAACTTTGTATCAGTTCATCTTATCTTCTTTGAAACAATGCAACAAGCCACATTGTCTCAAAGAGGGGCAAAATGTAGACACCCAAAATTGTCCAGTCTAATTAAATAAATATTTTATTTATTTAATTATCTAAGCTTAATTCTTCTATTAGTTAAATAAATCTTTATTTATTTAATTAACTCATTTATCCTCTTCTAGCCTTATTTCTCATTTAAATAAATACATTTATTTATTTAAATTATCCTTTTCCTAAATTAAATAAATATCTTATTTATTTAATTGATCCCACTTCCTCTTTTAATTAAATAAATCTTTATTTATTTAATTAATTCATTAACCTTTTCTACCCATGACACATGTCATTCATCTCTTAATTCATACACTACCTACCCCTTTCATTATTTTATTATTTCTTTTACCTACCCTCTAATCATAGCCGACCTCCTTTTACACCTTTCAATCTTATCCCTCCATTTCATATAGTGTCTTCTATATAAGGAGATACTTTCTTCATTATCAAACCCTAATGGATTTTATGCACTTGACTACACTACGATCCTACTTGCAGCCACATTCCGCTCTTTGTTGAGCTCTTGTGAACATAAAATCTGAGAGCAAATATATCAAACAAGATCAATGGAGATAGGAAGAATGGAGATCAAAACCCTATTGGACATGTGATGGTATAATCTTTGTGATTTCATTTGATTTGCATTGTCTTAGGTAATCTTCATATGTTATGATGGATCTTTGTTGTTGTTAGGCTAGGGTTTTGTGGTTGAATTCATTTAGCCTTTCAATATCGTTATTATTGTTATCCATTTTCACCATATACAAACTTAATTGATGCCTTATTGGAATGAATTGGGTTGTTTTAATATATGATGAGGAAGGGTGTCTAAAGAGACACATCTCTTGTCTCTTTGAAATCATTTCACTTAATCTATCTTTAATCGTATCCTTTCAAATATTAACAAATTGGTTATGTGTCCAGCATAATTATTAATCAGAACCACATGCAGTAAGTAACATATTAAGCTTAGAGGATGTTAGTCAACTTTGAGTGTTTCACACTTTTAATCCTAGAAGTGTATTCTTAGTGTGACAACATACATAAGAAGTATATTACTGTGAAGATGTAGTTTACAGTGCACATAAATCTTTTGCTAGATGACTAGGAAACTTTAATCAAACACCCAAATGGACATGGATATTAGTGGTGTAAGCTTGAGTATAATTGTCATGAGAAATTATAATGACAAAACTAATGCACAAAATGGTAGTGATGTATGTTCGTGAAATTGTAGATAAGGTGCTCAATCTACAGTACTTTCATGAAATGGGAAGTAAATCTATAATTGCAATGAAAAGGAACATATACGCTAACTTAGTTAGCAAAGTGCGATACCTATAGAGTTGCAAATTTTGTAACCCATGAGGAGGAATTTTTAGACGTGGCTAATCTGGCTCCAAAATGGTAGACTAACCTTCATCTTATATAGACAGTCAAAAAATATTAGACACAACTATTTCTGTCGAGATCTATTATTTCGACTTACCTTCGTGTTATGCGGAAATAGTGTTGTTTTTGGAGCCAAAATAGCTACAACCTAAATTTTTAGTTGATGTTTGTAATATGGTTTCCTTTTACTACATAGGGTTTCCTTTTCTTGCATAGGGTTTCCTTTTACCACATCTTCTACTATGATTGTACTATTAAAGATTTCATAAATGTTGTAGCTCTTTGATTCATTGTTATCTTAGTAAAGGTCTCTTACTTATTGCATATGGATTTTGGAGAGGGATTATTAAGTATGTGTTGTTGTTTGACATCATATCTTTAGTGTATGTATATACATAGGTTTTGTTATTTGGTTTTAATAGTGATTCTAGAACTGTTTTATGTAAATAGTTGTGGTTGAATGTTTGGTTATAACTTTGAACCAAGTATGTCTTGTATCTGTTGTAACTTACGATAGTTCAACATACTCTTGTTATTGTCTGTATTTTAAATACATAATTTGAAATAAATTAATAATTAAAATAAATAAATAAATAAATTAAAAAATCACACCTACACAATACTTTCATGAAAAAGATCTTTAATAAGTCGATGAAAAATAGCAAGTGGAGGAATAGTGAATGATGGAGTCAATTTCTAAATACGTGGATTCCCAATTGCAAGGTAACATGCCACCCATGTACCTCCCCAATTGATAGTTTACTAAACACTTCAACTTCAGAATTGTACATACTGAAACTAAGACAATAATGCAACACAAACCTGTTTGTTTCATGTTCATGTACACTCTTGTTTCATGTGTCTTTCATTCTCTTGTGCATTATCTTTCCTTGTTGTCGACTAATATGGCTCTATTGGCAATGTTTTCAAGGACGACGATGGGGAAAGAAGGGATAAGAAAAAGAAAGGGCGTTGAACCAGCCAACATGAAATTCCATAGTGAAACATCTCTTGAGGGGGAGGGAAAACCTGCTAGGAGTGCACCCAAGCATGGGACCTCCAATGTTCCTACCTCTAACGATTTAGGAAAGTCATCAAGAAAAGCACCACCACCCTTGCCAAATAGGAAGGGCCCTTGAGCCCTAATTGCATGGATAAAATGAAGCTTGATGTCATACATGTACAACTCCTAATGGACAAGGTCAAATTGATCGAGGATGAAAATGAAAGGTTGAAGGGGATGGTTACTGAGATTTAAAGGAGATGCATTGAACTAAATAAGAAGGTCATGGATTTGAGTGATAAGAATGTGGACTTCGAGCTGGAATTGCATAGACAATAGATGTTGATCAACAAACAAGAGGTAGGGCGTGAGGTGAGCATGAAACACCACAAAATTTTAACTGGCCAGTTTAATCGCATGTTAGATGTATGTGAGGCTAACATTGCACACTAGAAATAGAGGTTCAAGGAGGCAGTCAATTTACTTACTGATGAAGTTGATGGAAAGGGTGTGCCTCCCCTTATCTCGAGCAGTGGGTGAAATAAAAAGACTTACTTAAATGTTGTCATTTGCCTTTATAACAAGCTTTTTCTGTTATAATTTTTTTCTAAAAGTATATTTCCAACCTTTGTTGAATAAAACCTCAGCAATGATGCAGATTGTCTGCAATAAGACATTGAATTGTTATTTTTCAATAAAACAAATTGAATGGTTATTTTGAATAAATCAAATTGAGTTCATTTAAACATCTTGAATAGTTTTTGAATGGCTCCTTCAACAATTTTTCATGGCTTATGAATGGTTATATGTGGCTTTCTCATATGTCTATATACAATGAAATTGATATCTTCTTTCCTTTGATATATATGTTTCAAAGGTGTTATAAACTTTCTTCAGTTGATGTCAATAGATTCTAGTTTTAGAAGTTGCAGATTTGAAATCTCTTACAAATGTTGATGAATGAAATGAATAACCCTACTGAAGTTGATCATAAAATGAAGAGTTTGTTGTCAATGAAATCTATAAAAAAAATGTGACTCTTTTTTAACTTTCTCAAGTTCCTCAATTTTGATTTTACTTCCAAAGAGTGGTAAACAAATTATTCTTTTTGTTGACTAGTTCCAAAATTTGGTAATGGTTATGTATTACAATAAAAAAATGCACAATCTTATGGAGGTTAATAAGTCAATAGTTTAGACATAAGTAAAATCCTAATAATGAACATAAATAAGTATACTAAATTTACTCTAAAATGAACTCAGAATGTGGTGTAGCTTATAATAAACTCCAAAAATGAACACAAAAAGTAAATAAGCATATAATGGACTCACAAAATGAACTTAGAAAGAAAATAATCATAATAATGAACTCAGAAAGTAATTAAGCATACAATGAACTCAGAAAATGAGGCCACGCTCACTCTTAAGAACTAAATATAGTCAGACAATGATGTGATGCCACATTAATTTAATCATCTTCTCATGCTAACTGATGGCTCTACATAACATGTGTTCTTATAGACTATCTATATAACATATTGAATTATCACACAATATTTTCCATAACACAACAGATTATTTTGTACTTTGTAATACAGCACAGGGTGTTATCCTGCATAATATGGTATATACTATGTGTTATGTTGTTGTGTGTCAATAACTTGTCTTGTTATCCTGTCCCAATATGCTCACACAAATTTGTTTTAATACACCAAGACAACAAGGTTTCTTCATTCTGCCCCTCATATTGAGGTAGTATTTTACATAACACGTCGGGTTCTTAAAAAAATCGTCTAACATTGAATTACCGCACATTATTGATAATAACACAATGGGTTATTAAGAAAATGTTATATATCGCAACCTGTTATTTTGTTTAATGTAAAATAATACGACTTGTGAGTGTGATGTATGTAATATATCATGTACTAATATCAGTAATACACAGTGCATGTTATGTTACCATTATAAGATAACATTGTGTGACGACTAAAAATATCAATGTAAATTTGTCCATTTAAGCACATTCACATTGAACAATCTGTGTAATTAATCTTTGATTTACATTATGCACATTAGATGCATCTTTGGAATTGGGGCAGGTTGACTATGCTTAAAAATGTGATTGTTAATAGTAATTTACCAAGCTAATTTTTTTTTTGTTTTTTAAGTTTCAGTACTTGATCACGAGCATTAGCATATTCTAACTTTGTTGTCTGTATTAGATAATTTAGTTTGTAATGTTTGGGTAGTGTCAATTTATCATTCTGACATGTACAAAAGATAGGAAATTGGTGGGCCTGGGATAGCTCTTACCAAGCTCTATGCATAACCAAAACCAACTGGGAATGGATTGAATACGTTTGGTGTTGATACAATCATTAAATTTAGAGTAATGAGATGATTTTATGTTGTATTAACTGAATTTTATCTATCTTCATTTCATGATTTCCACATGATTGATGGTGCGAATTGGACAGAATTAAACCTTAGCCTAATGTTTGTTGTCTCAGTCCTTCCTCTGCATCACTATGACACTATACCAGTGGACAAACGAATGAAAGTAAATATGTCAAATGTCTTTAAACCTTACAGTACACAGTTGGTAATCTAGTTATAATTTGCAAATCCTATTACAGTGCTTGTGGTCTTGTCATAATAAGAAATCTAGTTACAATATGGTAATCCAGTTATAGTAAATATGTGAAATGTAATTAAACCTTAGAGTATGCAAATTGCTAATAGATATTTGTAATTCTCTATGAATTCACATTCACAATTTATAATTCAATTCATATTCACAATGAACAATGAACAATTGCTAATAAAAAAGTGTTTGAAAATGTCTAATCTTCATTTCTTGTTACTGATCTGTTTGTGGTTGATCATTAATAGTAACTTAGTGCTAAACTTAAACCATTTGACATATTCTCTAACCTATTCTATATGCCAATAGGGGTGGATCATTTTTTTTTCATAATGGTCATGGAGTTGTTTTTAAATTAATATTCTTTTTAATGGACATGGAGTGGTTTTTATATTAAAATTAATAATGCAGGATATAAGTTTGACATTTTATTTCTGATGTTGGATGCATATCTATGAAAATAAATAAATATAATCTAGGAAAGCTATCTCCAAGAATAAATAAAAATAAAAACTAGGAAAATACCAAAATTTAAATTTAGTCTAGGCAAATATACCAAGATCAACTCTGTAAACATTAATTTCAATTGTTCTATAAAAAGAAAAGTCATATAGGTATTGTTATACAATTTCATGGAGAAGACCTCCTCTATGATGGAAATATACTTTGAATCCTACTAAACCTCGGTGGTGGGCAACGACTATCATATCCTATGAACAGGTGTCTGTAGTCCATAACCACCAGATTCGAAGGAAAATGGTGAGTGACATCCTCGATATAGTCATTGAGATGTGGCACTGGGATCCATCCTCCTCTCTAGTGGTCTTTGGGAGTGCACACAAGGTGAACCCGTGGGAGAGCAACTGGACAATACACAATGACCAAATATGAGTAAGTGTACCAAGATGGTGTGCAAAAAAGGGGTATAAGTGGACACTTTTTTTTTTTTTTTTTTTTTTTTTTCCTGAAATCAAGTAAACCTGAACTAGGAGGAGAAAGTTGAGAGTCATCCACTCAAGATATGAAGATACTCAAAGAACAAAGATTTCAGTACTTTGAATCTAGTTTCCAAACTACTAATTTTTTTCAAAATTAGATAAGATTGAGGGGGTCAAATCCTTTGCACACGAAAAATAGTTCCTAATTTTTTCTGAAAAACATAACTTAAGTATCTGACGTGCACATAAAAAAATTCATAGTTAGATTTAATATTTTGACAAATTCTTTGGTAGAAAGATAGCTAAGAGTGAGCACTAGAAGTTGTGTATTTTTTTGTAATTTTTTGTTGAGTATTTTTTTTAAATGATTTTTCGAATCGAGCACATACTGAAAATCAGGTACCTATTTGTGCATGAAGCATAACTTGCACCAAAACAATCGAAAATGCAATTTGTTTTATTTAAAATTGTAAATAATCAGGTGCACTACAATAATATATAATTTTTCTAAAATTTGGATAAGTAGATCAAAAGTTATTAAAAAAATGGTATGCATATGTCTCTGAGAACTATGGAGACATTGGTAAAAGAAATTCAATAATAATATGTTATTGTTGTTCAAACTTTAAAAAAAAATATGGTTAGAAAGCTCAGAAGATAGGTGAAAATATGGTGGCAATTTTATAAATACCCAGTTGATGAAGTGTAAACGTGATGATGACAAAGTCGAGAAACCAAGTTGATAAAACAAAACACATCAAAAAGGAGGGAAATGGAGGGAAATCAAACTTCCAACCCACAAATTTGTCACCAAGCCTTTTCACAAGCCTAAATAAACTAGAGCACGTACCGGGTATTTTGAATATGAAGCATGTACGGGGTTTTTATAAACAAAACTGCATATGGGGTATTTTGAATATGAAGTGCGTACAAGGTTTTAATAAACAAAACTGCGTATGGGGTTTTAAAAAACAAAACTGCGTATGGGGTTTTAAAAAACAAAAACCGCATATGGGGTTTGAAGAAGACAAACCATGTAAGAGGTTCAAATTAATAAAGTTAAATTAGTAATATGGACTTGTATGCAATTCATTTAGCATTCCATTAGGTTTTTCAATAGGATATATACATAAAATATAACATTTAAGTATAAGTGGCTTATATTTTATGTATATATTGTTAGGATGTTTGAGAGTGGTTTCACATCTCTAGGAGTCATAATGCAGATTCTAGATTTTAGGAGATCCTATAATTTTTCAGACTTGGTCAAATTTCAGTAATCAGTAGGCTTGTATCATCATTCACTTGCTATCTCTCCATCTCGCGCTATTTGTCTCCCTTAAGCTCTAGACCTATCTATTTTCCTATCTCTCTCATCCTCTCTTCACCTCTCTCTATCTCACTCTCTCCTATATCCCTAAGCTTTAGATATTATAATTTCTCAAACATAATCAAATTTTAGTAATCACTAAGCTCTTATTATCTACATAATCTACCTACCTTTTTGCACTCCCCCCTTAAAATATTTATCTAAATACCTAGATAGATAGATAGAGAGGTGCAAAGAGAAGCAAAGAAATATAGATAGGTTAGATAGATAGAAGTAGAGGTGATATTTAGAGAGAGAGAGTGTGTGTGAAGGGAAGGATGTAGAGAGTTAGGGGAGTTAAAAGTAGCGACAGATGAAAAGAGTGGTAGGTAGAGAGAAGGAGAGGGATTTTTAAGAGTGTGAGATAAAGAAAAATAGATAGGGAAGGAAGGAGGGACGAAGTGAGAAAGACAAAAGTAGAGAGCCCTACCTTCCTCCTTCCCTCTCTCTCACTTGAGATCTATCTCTCCCCCTCTCCCTCTTTCAACCCCTCCCTTCATCTCTCTAACTTGAACTCTCTCTCAACCCCTCCCTTCCTCCCTTTCTCTCACATGGGCTTTCTCTATCTCTACTCTCTCTCTCTCTCAACCCTTCCCTTCCTCCACCCCTCTCTCTCACCTGGGCTCTTTCTATAGTCTCATACTCATTTTCCATCCCTTCCTCCCTCTCACTTAGTCTCTATCTCTCTCTCTCTCTTATGTCTCTCTCTCTTAGGTTAGGCTTGGGAGGGAGAGAGGGAGAGAGAAGAGAGAGGATGGAGGGAGAGAGGGAAAGAGAGGGTGAGAGGGAGAGATACTTGAGAGAGAAAGAGAAAGGGAATAGGAGAGAAAGAAAGAGTGTTAGAGGGAAAGAGAGAGAGACTTCAGAGAGAAAGGGAAAGGGAGAGAGGGCAATAATGTGAGAGAGAGACACTTGAGAGAGGGGGAGTAAAATAATGGGAAGGAGAGAGGGAGAGGGAAGAGAGAGGGAAAGATGAAGAGAATGGGAAAGAGAGACACCTAAGAGAGAGAGGGGGAGAGAGAGACCTAGTAGAGGGAGAGAAATGTAGAGAGGGAAAGAATGGGAGGGAGAGAGGGAGAGAGAAGATAGAGGATGTGGGAGGGAGAGAGGGAAAGAGGGAGAGAGAGAGAGAGAGAGAGAGAGAGAGAGAGAGAGAGAGAGAGAGAGAGAGAGAGAGAGAGAGACTTTGCAGAGAAAGAGAAATTAAGTGAGAGGGAGGGAGAGGGAAAGAGAGATAGAAACAAAGAGAGGGGCAGGGAGAGAATGGAAGAGAGAGACACCTAAGAGAGAGAGAGAGAGAGAGAGAGAGAGAGAGGAGGATGGGGAGGGAGGGAGAGAGGGAAAGAATGGAGAGAATGAAAAGAATGGGAGAGAGACACCTAAGAGAGAGGGAGAGAGAGATAGAGAAAGGGAAAGGGAGGGGTAGGGAGAGAGAGAGAGAGAGAGAGAGAGAGAGAGAGAGAGAGAGAGAGAGACCTAAGAGAGGGGGAGTGAGAGAGATAGAGATAGAGGGTGAGAGGGAGAAGGGGGTTGGGAGGGAGAGAGATAAAAAGAGTTAGAGGGAAAGAGATAGAGATCATATGGTGTCCTAAGGGGTCATATGGTGTCCTATGACCCCTCAGGACACCTTATGACCCCTTATGACCCCTTAGGACACCATATGGTGTTTTTATGGGTCGTATTGTGTCCTAAGGGGTCATGTGGTGTTTATGATCCCTTAGGAAACCATATGACCCCTTAGGTGTTGTTAGGGGTCATATTGTGTCCTAAGGGGTCATATGGTGTCCTATGACCCCTTAAGACACCATATGACCCCTTAGGACACCATATGGTGTCGTTATGTGTCGTATGGTATCCTAAGGGGTTATATGGGGTCCTATGACCCCTTAGGACACCATGTGGTGTCTTTAGGGGTTGTATGGTGTCCTAAAGGGTCATATGGGGTCCTATGACCCCTTAGGACACCATATGACCCCTTAGGACTCCATATGGTGTCCTAAGAGGTCATATGTTGTTTTATGGCCCCTTAGGACACCATTTGGTGTCGTTATATGGTGTCCTTATGGGTCGCATAGTATCCTAAGGGGTCATATGGTGTTCTATGACCCCTTAGAAGACCATATGACCTCTTAGGACACCATATGTTATCATTATGGGTTGTATGGTGTCTTAAGGTTTCATATGGTGTCCTATGACCCCTTCGGACACCATATGACCCTTTATGTGTTGTTAGGGTCATATGGTCTCCTACAACCCCTTAGGACACCATATGACCCCTTAGGACTCCATATGGTGTCATTATGGGTTGTATGGTGTCCTAAGAGGTCATATGTTGTTCTATGACCCCTTAGGAAACCATTTGGTGTTGTTATGGGTCTTATGGTATGCTAAAAGGTCATATGATTTCCTATGATCCCTTAGGTGTCGTTATGGTCCATATAGTGTCCTAAGGGGTCATATGGTATTCTATGACCCCTTAGGACACCATATGACCCCTTAGGACTCTATACGGTGTCATTATGAGTCATATGTTGTCCTAAGGGGTCTTATGGTTTCCTATGACCCCTTAGGTTTCGTTAGAGGTCATATTATTTCCTAAGAGGTCATATGGTGTCCTATGACCCCTTAGGACACCATACGACCCATAAGAATACCATATGGTGTCGTAAGGGGTCATAGGATGCCATATGACCCCTTAAGACACCATACGACCTATAACAACACCATATGGTGTCCTAAGGGGTCATATGGTGTTCTATGACCCCTTAGGACACTATTTGGTGTCGTTGTAGGTTCTATGGTTTGATACAAGATCATATGGTGTCCTATGACCCCTTAAGACACCATATGACCTTTTAGGACACCATAACGTGTTGTTATGTGTCGTATGGCATTCTATGACCCCTTGGGACACCATATGGTGTCATTAGGAGTCGTATGGTGTCCTAAGGGGTCATATGGGCTCCTACAACCCCTTAGGACTCCATATGGTATTGTTATGGGTTGTATGGTGTCCTAAGAGGTTATATGGCATTCTATGACCCCTTAGGACACCATTTAGTGTCATTATGGGTCGTATGGTGTGCTAAGGGGTCATATGGTGTCCTATGACCCCTTATGACTCTACATGACCCCTTATGTGTTTTTATGGGTCATATGGTGTCCAAAGGGGTCATATGGTGTCCTATGATCCCTTAGGACACCATATGACCACTTAGGACACAAGCATGGATCCCTAGGACACCATATGACCCCTAAGAATACCATATGACCCTAGAGAGTGAGGGAGGGGGAGAAGAGGGAGGGAATGGGAGAGATACACCTAAGAGAGGAGGATAGTGAGATAGAGATAGAGAGGGAGAGGGAGAGATAAGATATAAATGAGAGAGAGAGAATGGGAGAGAGAGACACTTGGGAGAGATGGGGAGACAGAGATAAAGGGAAAGGGAGGGGAGAGAGATATTGAGAGAGAGAGAGAGATGGAAATAGAGGGAGATATAGAGATAGAGGGTGACACGGAGAAGGGGACTTAGAGAGAGAGAGAGAGAGAGAGAGAGAGAGAGAGAGAGAGAGAGAGAGAGAGTAGGAGAGATATAGAGAGATCTAAGAGTTGGATGGAGGGATTAAGAGAGAAAGAGAGACCTAGGAGGTGGAGGGAGGGAAGGTGAGAAAGACACCTAAGAGGTAGAGGGAGGGAAGGTGAGAGAGAGAAAGAGAGGGTGAGAGATAGAGAGAGTCTGAGTGAGGGAGGAAGGGATGGATGGAGAGTACAAGAGACTAGACAGAGAGAGGTGCGAAGAGAGGGAGAGAGTGATAAAGAGAGGTAATGAGAAAGGGAGAGAGAGAGAGGGGGATGAGAGAGGGAGAGAATGAGAGAGAGAGAGATACACCTGAGGGAAGGGGGGAGTGGGATAGAGAGATAGAGGATGAGAGGGAGAGACTTGAGAGAGAGAGAGAGAGAGAGAGAGAGAGAGAGAGAGAGAGAGAGAGAGAGAGAGAGAGAGTTAATTGAAAAAGAGAAAGGGAGGATGGGATGTAGTGAGAGAGTGGGAAAGAGATTCATTTGGCAAAGGAGGAAAGTGAGATAGAGAGATAGAGGAAGAGAGGGAGAGAGACTTAAGAGAGAAATAATGGGAGAGAAAGAGAGGGAAGGAGAGTGAGAATGAGTGTGTGTGTGTGTGTGTGTGTGAGAGAGAGAGAGAGAGAGAGAGAGAGAGAGAGAGAGAGAGAGAGAGAGAGAGAGAGAGAGAGAGAGAATGAAAGAGAGAGACACCTGATAGAAGAGGAGAAAGAGATAGACAGATAAAGGTTGATAGCCAGAGACTTGATAGAGAGAAGGAGAGAGACTTGAGAGAAAGAGAAATGGAGTGAGAGGGGGAGAGAGAAAGAGAGTTAGAGGGAAAGAAATACTTGAGAAAGGAAGAGAAAGGGAGGGGGAGGGAGAGGCAGAGAATGGGAGAGAGAGACATCCAAGAGAGGGGGAGAGAGTGAGAGATAGAGATATTTGAGAGAGGGAGAGAAAGAGAGGGAGAGAAAGAGAGGGATAGACAAAAGAGAGAAAGAGGGTGAGGGAGATAAGAAAGAGTGGGAGAGATACCTGAGAGAGGGAATAAATTAGAGATGGAGAGGCCTAAGAGACAAAAAGGTAGGGGTTAAGGAAGAGAGGGGGAATGTAGGGAAGAAACGAGAGAGATAACGCTGATACGAGCATGCTAATTACTAAAATTTGACTGTCTGAATTCTATAAGAATACTCAAAAACTAGAATCTACACTATAACTCTTAGAGATCTGCATTTTATTGATAGACAAATGCGTATGTGGTTTACAAACTAAAACCATGTACGGGGTTTTATTTTCTAAACCACGTATGAGGTTTTAGTTTCTAAACCGTGTATGCGGTTAGTATACTTTAAAACTTGTACATGTTTTAGCTTCAGTTAGGCTTGGCAAAACAAGCCTAAACGTGTACAGGGTTTTTTAAATTTGAAATACCCCATGCACGTTTTGTGTTTTTCATGTTTTTTGGGGGGTTTCCACTTTTTTGCACACCATCTTGGTGCACACACCCATGTATAGGCCATAGTTAATGATGTAACTCTTATCCCTATCATAATATCTATACACATGGGCATGCCACCCATGTGCCTTGGTCCATCAAGGAATGATCCTCTCTAGGATATCCTCCATTATATCATTGGGGAGGAGTTTTAATAGTACAACCTCTTGGTTGCGCTTCATAATATTCTAGAGCAACCTGCAAATTCATACAAGAAGAGTGTTAGTTATTTAACTATAGCATTCAATAAATGTAAGACATATTCATACAATAACAGTGTTAGTTATTTAACTATAGAATTCAATAAATGTAAGACATAAAGGTAAAATAATGAAAATTAAGTGGTAGAGACAAAATTAGAACCTCTTCATGTGGCTAGAAGTGTATACCATTACAACTTGTACCAGATGAACAAATAGAGCAATGGGACCTTCTTAGAAAGATACATTATAAACAAGGTTAGGGACAATATATGACAAAGTGTGAGACAACAAACAAAGCTAGTCCATATTACTCAACATGTTGAAAGATAAAAGGCTAAACATGGAACTTTAAAAAAATGCAGTACATAGGAAATAACTAGCACGTGGTTTCAAATATGATACAAAAAATAGAGATCATCACCTTCCAATTATAGCAAAAAAAAAAAGTTTCCTAGTCACAATAGTATAACGCGACGTGTAATTCGTTCTAAAAAATGAACTAGGCAACCTATTAGGACATCTTAGCTGTCAACAGAAATATGAAAACATCATATAATCCTTGTCCACGTATATGAAATATTGAAAAATGCAAATCTAACTCAAAACCAATAATACCAATGTGTTATTTAGGGAGATCATGTGATCCTTGTCTGCATATAAGACCTTCAAAAGTCAATCATCGATGAGGACTCCTCTACCCAAATTTTGAGGGTGTGGTGAACAATGACATGCCTATCTCTAGACCACTTTCACCAACTACAAAATGTAATGACTAAATAAATGCATGCATCATTCACATGTTTAGAAACCACTTCTATGTGACACTTAAGTACTAACTTGTATTAGATGCAACAGATCCTATTGCAAGGACATGTGGTTTCGATGCTTTGTCCAATCGCCTCTTTCCTTTCCACCTCCTAAAGTCTCTGAGGGGAACTCAAACATATCAGGTTGCATAGCCTGTATTGTCGTTGAATCTGGGCACAATCCCTAATTGTACTGAAACAAGGCCGCATACGAATGATGCTTGTATCGGCTAGATCAATATAGGGACTGAAATCGAATGCCATGGCATCAGAATTGTTAAGATCAACCATGAGCCTCTTCACACAGCCTACAAATGCCAATAGTTTTTCACGTGACTATGGCATTGTTTGTGACAATATCTTCAACTGTGTGCTTACTTTATTCCACATCACAATGTCAACATCCTCTATATGTGTTTTTTCATTAGTAATGCTATCAATGACCTGTTGAGGTGTTGGGTTATCATTAATGTTAGTATAAATTGGTATTGACATAGAATAGGATCTGCATGAAACAAAATCTTAGAGTGAAGTGCAGATCTTTTAAATCAACAAAGATCGATATTCATGAACCAAACAAGTTGACTTGCATTTTACATCCACTTACCCGAGACACATGAATCATCAAATGAGTTGTTGATCATCGCAGTAACCTTCAACGTGTGCTTGCACATGTTTCCTTGTAAACTCCACGAACAGTCACATATATATAAGTGATCACCACATTTCCTAACCATGTACCAATTGCACGAGGACTACCTTTATTTGGAACACAATCAACATCAGGAACTTTCTTTGCCCTCTCCATACTAGTTTGCAAAAGTGTCAACCTATAGTTTTTTATAAATCCAAAATGCTGCAACTTTTGCTTTTGCTTGTAGAATGGTTCCACTTTATATGCAAGTGTATAATACAAATCATCAATCCTCCTTGTGCATGTCTTTTTATGATCTCTTAAGTGCAGTGCTTTCAATTTTCCATGGTATGATTCGATGGCATTATTTGTTTCATGGTTAGCATGAGGGAGATTCCTGAAGTTTTCGCCCACATGGCTACAAAAAAAATGTAGGATGTCAACTAACAAACAAATGCATCAATTGTCACATAAAAAGAGTTAACGAGTCATTGAAGGCAAATCTAATATAATGTATTTAACTCACCAATACCACCATCTCCTTGATACCATTTGTGTTGTAGAAGTACTCTAGAAAATGTGGTTGATCACTAAATTTGTCAAAGAAAGTGTGCAATTGTTGAATAGTGCTCTCTTCATTTTCATTCATTTTCATCATTATCTACCCTAGATGGTGAAAAATGTCCATTGGTCTTTCCTTTGTTGCATACTTGTAGACATTCTTCAACCATGCTCGATGCACGTGTCAAATACAAAGTATGACACGACATTGAAAAAAGTCCTATTTCAAACACAACAATTATTTGTGCCTGGTCATATAGAATAAAACATAGAGCAACATATCTTACTATTTGATTTGATCAAGACAAACAATTGAAACATGCATTGATCTGCCAATCGGGCCTCTTTTTCTTTGCTCGTCTCTACAACTCTGCCAACCACACCTAAATGTCCTCAATCTTATTCCTCAATGTCATTGCCCATGCAACAAGCACCACCGCTTGCTGCTCACAAAAAATGAGCAACAAATGCAATCGGTAATTTTTTAACAAACAACCACGAAAATCATTAGCGTATAAAAATACAAAGGGAAACTTAAAAATATGATGAAGACTCATTAGAAGGAGTTTGAGGAGACTTGCCCCATATTTATTTGTTGCAAATGTGGAATCCATTGAGATGATTCAGTCATATGAATGTCAAACCATCATGTCGAGCATCCAAGACATTTGTATTCCCATAATGAAAGGTGTGTTGGGACCTTGTGGCTGTTGGAAAAAAAAGAAATCAACCTCATCTTGGTTTTTCCATTCTAAGATGTTAGTGGCATTGTGCGCATGCTTTCGTAATCAAATACAATAGATCCTTCTCACCACATTCATAACATCCTTGCCTATTATGAATCAATATCTCTTCCTCAACATGCTCCGAAAAATGGGATCATCAAGATGTCTATCCATTATAGCATTAATGCTAACATCCATCACCAACAAGCTCTCTATATATGTTTTTCATTCCTTGAAGAGGTTTGGTACAAATTGAGAGTGCAACTCATTGCTGGTATCATCCACACCATGAAAAAATTCACCATTGTTGTCTACATGCAACAGTTGATTGAATGTCAAGATGGACACGTTTGGCCTACCATATAACACCTTAATAATGAAGTGGCATGTACAACCTTATTTTTTTGGTATTTATAATCATGTTTCTTAGGCAGAGGCTTATTCCTATTGTCATCTAGACCATATGAACACCAATACCTGCAATAAAAATTGTCATATTATCAGCAATAGTTGTATATGTCAATAAACATACACAAATAATTGCAAACAATGTGTCTACTAACTGGTTGTACATATTTGTTGTATGGTTGTTGTGCACAATACTATGGTCTTTAGTGTGCCTCTTTTGGATAAACGTGGTTTCTGAGCCTTCAAGCAACGATTCCCCATTGATGAATGCATCTAATCTACCAAGTGGCATCACTACACAAAAGTTTTTCTTGGAATCATCTTCGACACAAATTCAGATCCACTAAATATTCCTGGAAGAGAAATGATAGAGACCTTCACCACCATCTTGCACTTCCAATTCCATCATGTGCTACCATTTTCAATGTTTTGTCATCCTAGGGAAGTACACATTAGCCAATATCACTAAATTAGATACCATTTCATAAACAATGACAACTACACAGAGTAGATTTGTGAAAGAGTCAGTACATTATCACAGTCATAGAGACAGTAACAACAATAAAGAGCCAAATTCAGTCCATGATAGCTTGATTATTGAATAAATAACATAAAGAAAAAATAATTTGTGTGTTATGAATTTGAATTTAATCTTACCTTTCAATCCATTAGCTATTTCATTCCATGGGTGTTTTTAGTCAAGATTGATCCAAGGGCATCATGAGCCTCATAAAAATGCATTATATCACTTTTGGGTTTTTAGTGTATTTAGGTGTGAATTATAGGACCTAAAGACCAAGACATTAATGTAAAATTCCAAGTTTAGTCATATTGAAGTGCTCTACCAAGTGCATTGAATATCTAAAAGCATGAATAAGGAGACACTATCTAGAATTAAATTGTTTAGACATAAGAATAATATGAAAATATCATCATCATGTCTTGAAAAACAGATATTGTGCATGAATGAAGTTGCAACCTATGAAAATGATATCATCTTCATGTCTCAAAATAATTGGAAATGACCTTTTTAGCCTTGTATCATTAGAAGTGGTCAAAAGCTTTACTTTTCATAACATTCCTTTTAAAAGAGTATTATTTTCAAAAGAATACATTGAGGGGATAGAAATAAAGCTAAAATTATTTTGAAATGTGTTGGAGGGAAAAGGAAACTCAAGTTTGACTTGAGTCAAGTGGTTTTTTATATGGATTTGTTAAGAAGCTTGGAGTTTCTCAAAAGAGAACCCTAGTTTTATGCTTGTTTAAGTCTCATTACAATGAAATAGAAATGAGATTTTTTAAATTAGAGATTAAAATGAAATTGGTTGGTCAAGTCCTTTTTGACCCAAATTTGTGTTCCCATGTATATACTGATTATCCTCTCTCTCTTTCATCGAAAAGTGGCTCAACTTTATTTAGTGGAGTACATGTTAAGATTGAAAAATATCATGTGGTGTTTTATGATACTAATGTCATTGAATTTTTGTTGTCACTAGTATACAATTTGAGGCCTCAAACTACCTTGTCTTGAATTCATTGAGGTCCTTGTAGTTACAATTAAATGAATAGCCCTTACATTGACTCTTAATGTACTGAAGGAAAACCTTCATGAATTAATGTGTGGATAGGATAATTGTTACCACAAATGAGGTTACATTCTTTTTTTCAAGGGGCTTTAAAGTTCTAATGAGATGGATATAGGACCTTCTATTTTAACTATTTCTTTCTAAGTGCCTCAAGTTCATGCATTTCCTTTTGAAACTCCTACAACCTTTATGACTTGTACTTGTTGGAATCAAAGAACACTTGCGGGGGGGGGAATCAATGTTTTACCGGTAATATTAGTTTTGAACTTATTTCTTATTAACCAGTTAACAATAAATAAAATTAAAGAGAATACACTAAATAACATGTAAAGAGGCAACACCATAACACCAATATTTATATGTGGAAAACCTTGCAAAGGGAAAAACCACGGTGGGGCCGATACCCACAATATCTATATACTTGATCAAGGTATACAAATATCACATAAAGGGGATTGCACATGCAATCAAGCAAACTGCCTAGAGCTCACTGCTCAAACACAAAATAGGAAGTCTCACTGACTTACAAAGTATTACAAAGTAATTAAAAACTGAAATGAACTTATGAAATGCATCTGGCCATGTTGGATAAGTTCCGGTTCAAGCTTTAATAACCAACTTTGTATACTAGTTCTCTGATGCTCTATTCTGCCCTGTTCTGTTACCGGTTATGTTGTGCATGTGAAACTGCACACATACGCTTCTAATCGCTGACCAAAATGCATACCGATACTCATCAAAACATTTGCAACCAAAAAATTGCATTTCATATCATCCGATCTATTGCTGAAATGATCTCCTTAAATATCCTTCTAACTTTACCATGTCGGCTTCAATGAGAAATATGAACATGTCAGCTGCTGGTACATAATGAGTTTCAAACATAATCCCAATGACTAGGTTGGTTGTCACACGTTACCACAAAATCCATGAAATAAATAATCGAGACCAAAAGATTTCTTATCTGGGCCCTATCCATTACCGGGTTTCATATACACGTTACTAGGATCAAGACTTAACTGGGTATGAAGCAAAGTGAATGTTGGTGCCGGTTGAGAAGAAATGTGAATGCCAGTGAAGTGCAATGAATGTCGGTTAACCAAAAGAGATAAGACAATGAAACCAAATAGAGACTATATACACCTAAAGATGAAGTCTCATGAGATGATGAGTTGCCATCAATGACAACCCAAAATGCCATTAACTCTTACCGGATGAGTGTCAATTGCCAACAATCTCCCCCTTTGGCATTGATGATAACACTCATGTAAAAAATGGTGTCAACCTTGAATCTGCCTCTAAATCTACATAACATCTCGACCTAAACATGAATCTGCATAACACTCATTTCTTCCTAGAATGTCTTAAAAAATGCCTATAAGTTATCTTTACTTAACATTTCCCCTTTCCTATCCAAAATTTGCACAATTTGAGTAGCTACCGAGCGGTTAAAATCCCATTGAATCTTGCCAAAACTGGGTATTGTACCCAAAAAGTAAAATACCAAACAGATAACTAGAGATCCATACTGGAAAGTGTTCTTCTTGTCTTGCTTGATCTTTTCGAGGTTTGTCAAAAATTCTTTCAATATTACACTGCAGAAGTCGTAATGCGTATCCTCCTTAACCATTTGGTGAGCAACCAAATTGTTGTTGTCGGATACAAAATTTAGCCAGTTAGACTGATAGACCTTGTAATCGATAATCATCGCGAAAAATTTTACATCAATATCCCTAACATCATCAACCCTCATAGATCTACTATCAAAAGTTGCGTCGGTAAGTTTATTAAGCTTTGTATTAGAAATCTTGCAACTCGAACCGAGAACACCGTTGATTTTGTGTAAACAGGTGACATTTTTTATCACTTCCTTCATGATCTTGTACAACTAGTCCAACCAAATGAACTCTCCGTAAATGCGGATCAAAACATATTGCACCCATTCTGCCTCATCAAAAGTTGGAAAATCCATGAACTATGTAAAGCCATTCCTCTGCAAGTTTTCAAATTCTGGTTTGAGCTGGTTGTCGATAATTAGGTTTTGGGTAAAAACGCATGACAACTCATATCCTCCAAGCTCCTCAACATCATAATGGATATAAGCACTAATATCCTCAGTATGGTGAACCTTTGAAAATGCACCCAATGGTTCATCCAAAAGTAACTTAAAAGGATGCTTCTTGAAAATTGGGCAGGGGCAGTTCTTGATCTCAACCACCAAAGGAGTGTTGATATAGGATGAAGATGAAGCCATTATAACCAGATATGGAAACAAGGGTTTCTACAAACAAAGATACCTTGAAATGTTGTCGGGAGATCAAATTGCCTTTAAAAGAAGATGTTCACACAAGTTGTCTTGAACTCTCAATCGCTATGGGAATTCACTCGTCTGAATGCTCGATTGTTGTGTGAAGAAAATAACTTAACCTTTCCTTTTTATCATCGTTAACCCTAATTTTTCATTGTCATAAATGATGTCAGTTAGGCTTGACCGGTTCACATAGTCTGTGAGTAGGTTCTGATAAACATCCGAAATCTCCTGAGTACCCATCCACAATCAGAAATCTCTGACTACAGACCTAATCCGAGGTATTTGCATGATCTTCAATAATTTGCCTACCCCTAAGGCTGAGTGCCTTAGTTACCGGTTGTGTATGCTACTGGTGTAGGACCTGATAACTCTACTGGGTGTTCTGCCTGTGGTGTATCAGATCTTCTTACCCATATTTTCTCATGCTTCTTTCTGATGTCTTCTACTTTTGCCTTTCCCTTCTCATCTGCATTTCCATTATTTGTCAGTGGGTTCTTACTTCTACAATATTTATCAATATGCCTAATCTTGTTGCATGCATAATAGACAATATTGTTCTATTGAATTGCCTTGTTAACCCCTTGATTTCCTTTTGATCTGCATTGGTTAGCCATATGTCCAAATCTACTACATGCATGACATCTTACATTTCCAAGACCAATGAATGATGCATTGTTCTAATTATTCCTATTTCTGCATTGACTAGCCATATGGCCATATTTATTGCAAATAAATCATGTACCATTGAATTTGTGAGCATTGGGCTATCTTACCGGTGATTTCTAGTTTCAGTTTTCATGATTCTTCTTCTGTATAGATGATTGATCTTGTTGTCTAGTATCGGAGCTTTCTCCTTTTTCATAATGAAGACCTCTTTTGGCATTAGCATCTCTCTGATTCTTTAGCATTTCATCAAGTTTAGCAGAGTTATCTTGAAATTTATCCTTGTACTCATTTGTAGTAACCAAATCATCCCTCATGATTATAATCTATTTCTCAAGCTCTTGTTCATTGTTTCGGGAATGGACCAATTCAAGTTTCAACATAACATTCTTATGAGTCAGTCTGTTGCATTCCTCGAATCTATCCTTCAATGCTTGAGCTAGGTTTTCTTCATTTTTCTTTCTATCCTCAATCTCCTTGCACATTTTCATAGTTAAGGTTTACATCTCATTCTTCAAGATAGTGTTCTCTTGAGTAATTTTGTGACATTGATCCTTCATAGCATCTTCCTCATCACTATTCTGATTTTGCAATTAATCACAAAGTTCCTTCCTCTTAGCCTTGACAACTGAAAGCTTTCCTTGCAATGAAATTATGTGTTCTCTGGCTTGCTTCAGTTCATTTTTCAGTTTGCTATTCTCCATCTACTCATCATCAAGATCCTCAAGAGAAAGTCAAAGTTGCTGTTGTAGACCAGTATCCATTGATTCTAAATTTTGGATCTTCCTCAAGTGGTTAAACTTCTTCTGAGGAACCAAGCTCTGATACCAATTGTTGGAATCCAAGAATACTAAGATGGGGGAGTGAATCAGTGTTCTACCAGTAATGTTAGTTTTGAACTTATTGCTTATTAATTGGTTAACAGTAAATAAAATTAAAGAGCATACACCAAATAACATGTAAAGAGGCAACACCATAACACCAATATTTATACGTGGAAAACCCTGCAAAGGGAAAAACCACGATGGGGATGATACCCATAATATCTATATACTTGATCAAGGTATACAAATATTACATAAAGGGTATTTCACATGCAATCAGGCCAACCGATTGGAGCTTACTGCTCAAACACAAAATAGGAAGTCTCACTAACTTACAAAGTAATTACAATCTGAAATGAACTTATGAAATGCATCTGACCATGCTGGATAGGCTTTGGTTCAACCTCTAATAACCAACTCTATATACTAGTTTTCTGATGCTTTGTTCTGCCCTATTCTACTACCAGTTATGTTGCGCACGTGAAACTACACACAGATGCTTCTAATCGCTGACCAAAATGCATACTGATACTCACTGAAACATTTGAAACCAAAAATTTGCATTTCATATCATCTGATCTATCTCTGAAATGATCTCCTTAAATATCCTTCTAACTTTACCATGTTAGCTTCAATGAGAAATATGAACATGTCGGTTGCTGGTACACAATGAGTTTCAAACATAATCCCAATGACCATGTTGGTCATCACACATTACCACAAAATCCATGAAATAA
This sequence comes from Cryptomeria japonica, assembly GCF_030272615.1. Lineage (NCBI taxonomy): Eukaryota > Viridiplantae > Streptophyta > Pinopsida > Cupressales > Cupressaceae > Cryptomeria > Cryptomeria japonica. Next base: position 530,377,643 of record NC_081411.1, read on the forward strand.
ATAATCGGGACCAAAATATTTCCTATTTGGGTTCTATCCATTATTGAGTTCCATATACACATTACTGAGATTAGTTACCAAGATCAGGACTTAACCGGGTATGAAGCAAAGTGAATGTTGGTGCCGGTTGAGAAGCAATGTGAATCTTGGTAAAGTGTAATGTCGGTTAACCAAAAGAGATAAGACAATGAAGCCAAATAGAGACTATATACAAATGAAGATGAAATACCATGAGATGATGAGTTGCCATCAATGACAACCCAAAATGCCATTAACTCTTACCAGATGAGTGTCAATTTCCAATAGTACTATTTCATTAGACATCCATCCAGTAATATGTTTCTATATTTTCTAATGGATTGATTTGATGTAATAGCTTTCAAATACCAATTTCAATTAGTGGTTGTCACTTTTCAAAGTATTAAGAGACCCTCTACCTAAACATGTGTGAGATTATTAAGTCTATGTTCATCTTAGCAGTACCAAACAAGTAACATATAAACCCCATCTCAAGAGGATTACTGGTACTATGACTGGGATTGAGAAAGAGATGGAACAAACCATGAAACTGTTGGATTAGGGTTGGGTCTCAACTACTTCTGTGTTGGTCTTCTATTGGATTTCCCTTTGTTTTGTGTTGTCTTTTTTCTTTCTCTGGATTATGCCCCATTTGTTATTTTGTGGTTTATCTCTATTATGGTGATTTTTTGTTGTTGTGTTCTTTGTTGGCTTAAATATTGGTTGAGACTTCATGGAGCATTTATTATTTAAAGGGTTTTGGGTCCCTTCAAAACCTATTTTTGCCTTAATCAAAAACATATAAACCCCATTACTGTTTTGTCATCAACACCAAATGTCAAGCATTTTTTTCTTCATGCTTTTGTTTCTATATAGTTCTCATCTAGTGTATGATTATTTTCTCCTTAATGGATGTTGCAGTTTACTAAGGATGCAATAGGCACTTTCATTGTGTATTTCATCAATGTTGTACTTTCCTTAAATCCCATTGGTTGTTCTTAGTCACTTGTGCTTATAATATCTAAATTAAACTAAATTAAATTTAAAACTAAGACAATATTAACTCATCAACATATGTATACAAACTTACATGGTCTATGTCAAGAGGAAATAAATAAGATAATTTCAGCTTCTTTATTAAGATGTTTTATTTCATCTTTTCTATAATTGTAGCATAAGCTACATGAATTAATAGAGTTTAAATATTCTTGGTATCATCTAGTGACTTGGCTAAGAGATTTAATAGAATGAATTTTGGGCAACCCTTTCTTAGTAACATTTGAAGATGTCGATATAGAAATGAGAAAGACAATAAGATGAATCACAATGATTAGAATAATATAATGTTTCTAGATTTATTACATGTTCATGCCAATTAAAGAGTTGTGAGTCTAGAATACCCATATTTTTAATGTTTCTCATTGTCTTGTTGAATATTGTTGGGATCATTACATGCAACCCTTGTTGAGTCGAGGTAACTTAGGTTTCAATTTAGCTTTTCAATTACATGACTTTGAAGTTGAAGACCCTTTACTATTTCAGTATATAAAGTAGCAACCTTGGGAATAAGCACGGAGGCTTCACTTAGTGAACCTGGTTTATATCACGTGCATTCGTGGCATACTAAAGAATCCCCCTATTTTCAAAAAATATTGTCCTTAAGTCCTTTCTTGTCAACCCCTCCCAATACATAGCCCGAATTAAAAATCCCCCTTATTTTCACCAAATATTGTATGTATCGATTTATTCTTTAACATTTTACATGCCCCTTTATATTTATATTTTATGTTATGATAAAGAGTTGGTTGGGTTTTAAGCATAATCCTAGATTTTGTAGAAGGTACTAATATTAATTGATAGGTTGCATAAAATGTTTTGGGTTAAAATTTTCAAATAACCTTAGGCAAGCTTTTGTTTTAATATTCAGTTGACCGGCTCAACCAATAAGATCTCCTCTTAAGTTGTCTTTTAGGGTTTTATCTCATTGCGTTAACCAACCTTGTGCTTAGGGTTTTGTTATTTTACCAGTTGGTATATTTTTTCCTTATTCTTCACACACATGTTTTTATTTGCCTAAGTCATGTGTCATTGTTTGTAAGTCACCTCATATGTCCTAGTAACTTCGTATTTAAAGCATGTACTTTAAGTCACTCTTAACTGATGGTCCCACCTAGGAGTCATTGGGTTGTCATTGAAGTCTATATCGCATTCAACTAATCCACTAAGATGATGTGGAAGTCCACAATATATTCTATCCATCCCCAAATTGTACCATTGACCATGCTTAATAATTAATTGAAAAACAAAAACTTGTTATATTTGAATTTTTAATTAATTTAAAAACATGGTTAATGATACAATTTTGGTGTTGCATAGGCAAATTCGTAATAGAAGCAAATTTTTTGTTTTACACTTCTTGAAGCTTCAACGACCTGACATCGTCCACGGTGTCCACATCCACATGTTGGTGAAAATATGTGTCTTGAAAACATTAAAAATTCATCTTGCCTACTCACCGATGCACATGTGGACGGACACATCAGAATGAATGGCCATCAACAGAATCTTTTTTCAATCAACCAATCATTGTAGTCAATTTTTCCATTAATTTAGCATTCCTGTAGTTTCCGATTTTTTAAACATTTAAATAATTTTAATAAAATTATTCCTTCATCTTCCTATTGGTTGATGTCGTCAACAATAATTGCAAGGCTGAATTGTCGAAGTAAAAAAAAAAGTATTCATAATCTATAATTTTTACTTATTTTTTATTAAAAAAATATATATTACTAATGATTTAAAAGTATTATAAAATTTATAAAGATTTTGGAAAGACCCCGAGAATCCAAACTATCATGTCAAAAACAATGATTTAGTAGAATCACTGTAAAACCCATATACATTCTTCATATTATAAAATAAAAGAAAAACCAAAAAAGTCTCTTACAAAATATAGCCCGCAGGCTTATACATTGTTCAAATTATCAAACAAAAAATCAAACCTTGAAATTGTTAGAGCAGTGATATGCAAGAAGAATAAATGAAGGGGAAAAGAAATCCTTAGACTTGGAATGGTTTGGTCCTGGAATGTCTGCCCTTGCCACACCTAAAGTCACAATTTGATGAATAATGATGAACAGTTAGTACCAAACCAGTACTGAGAGGGGGGGGTGAATCAGTACAGACAAAAACCTTCCTTAAATAACTTTGACAACAAAGACTGTACTCAACTGGTAAACAGTACCACCTATCTAAATCAGGGCACTACCGGTAACATACAGTGACACTGTGAAGGACCTAAATTGGTAACACTTAGATCTCCACATAGCCTAATACCTTATTTCCAATTCACCCATATGCATACACAAGTAATGCATCATCAGAAATATAATGACCACTGGTTCAACATACTTTACCACTTGACAGAAAATATTGAAGCATCACATGAAAAGGGCATCACACATAACACACTTATTTTCTAACGTGGAAACCCAACTGGAAAAAACCACGGTGGGGATGAATACCCACAAGTTGTTCTTGAACCCTTCTGAAGTTCGCTCTTTTAGGAGCCTAGTCTGGTTAAGGACTTTACAATAGGTTCTATTAGGAACCGATCCTACTAGGGATCACCCGATTAAGGGATGGCTAAAATACTCGATTAATGGTTAAAACCCTCTTAAAGGTTACCTTGTCAAAGGATTTGAAGAACTCGATGATTTTGAGTCACCCTATTAAAGGATTTACAACAAGCCTATTAAAGCTACTCTGTTAAGGGATTTTCCAACTATTGAAATGGTTAGAAGTCAATAGGTAATACAATGATATGATAATAGCACTCAATGCCAATGCAGATCCGCTTTAGTTCCTTTACTTCTGCAATCACACTCTGCAGGTATCTATTCACTTCTCTGGTCTGGCAAGAATCACGTATCTCTTCACTTGGATACACTCACAACATTTGCCAACAACCTCAAAATGAAAAACATCATCAACCTTATAGGAAATAGATAGGTCGGTAGCATAAACCCTAAACCCTAAACATTTAGGTTTTACAATTCAGTCAGTTCAATCCTGACCCTTAATCACATTGCATTGGGTAAAACAATCTTGAATAGATCTCAAGACATTCTGCAACGTTCTTTCATCACTGCTTCTTGGAGCCTGATAACCCATCATGCGTTCTCCACCATTTACAAAGACTTTGCACATTTCGAGGTAGATAGGATCACTCTTCTTCATGCAAGATCCTCAATGAAATTCTTCACGCGCCCAAGGCTGGCATGGGAACACAATCTGATCTTCATTTCAATGCTAACCCATCACGGGATGTCATCGATCGAATCACATAGGTATGAAATGCATCAACCAGAAACCCTGAAGCTAAGACTACCAGCCGATAGTCATACTAGATGAAACCCCGATACAAAACTTTCCATATACCGGTTCACATTCCAACATATCGGTTCACGTGAACAAACATACCACTTCACTTTTTCACATATACCAGTTCACATCATCATACCAGTTCTCTTGCTAGTTTGCTCACTTCAATATACCGGTTCATACTTCAGCATATTGACATCAATGACAACATACAATATCATCATGTCATCATACTCTACACATATGCCAACAATCTCCCCCTTTGGCATTGATGGCAATATACAAAGATATCTCTCTGCTTCACATCTTCTCCCCAATACTACAGATATCTTCTTCACTTCACATCTTCTCTGCCTTTGACAACAATGCCAAAGTGAAGGCACAAACTTACCATGTTCCAGTATGCTACTCCCCCTGAGGAGTAGCATCCTTCAACACATCAATCCGGAAAAGTTTTGACAATGCAATACCTGACTGATGTGGAGCACATGCCTTTAGTTCACCTCTTGAAGGGGCAGCACCCCTAATTCACCTCTTAAGTAGGTAAATGTAGCCTTCAGTAGAGGCTTGGTGAATATGTCTGCTAACTGCTCCTTACTAGAAACATGTTCCAATACCACCTCTTTATTCTGAACCTTCTCCCTCAAGAAATGATACTTGAGCTCGAAGTGCTTGGTTCTAGCATGCAATACTAGATTTTTGGAAATGTTAATTGCATTGGTTTTATCACAAAAGATACTCACTGGTTCAGATACAGGTACTTTGAAACCACTTAGTACATGCTTCATCCAAATTGTCTGGGTGCAGTTCATAAATGCTGCAACATATTTTTCTTTTGTTGTAGACTAAGAGATACAACTTTGCTTCTTACTCATCCATTAGACTAGTCTACCACCGAGAAAGAATGCAGCACCGGTTGTGCTCTTCCGGTCATCCACATTACCAACCCAATTAGCATCGGTAAACACTTTGAGACTGAAATCATTACTATATGGACACCATAATCCATAATCTATAATTCCCTTCAGATATCTAAGAATCCGCTTGACTTCTACCAAGTGGGATTCTCTTGGACTTTTCTGAAAAATGTGTAGCAATGCCTACTGCATGTGCAATATCTGGTCTGTTGTGTACTACATAGTGCAACTTACCAATCATTGATCAATATTCCTTCTCATTCACCAATGTTGAGTCATCATCTTTTGACAACTTACAACCGGTCACCATTGGTGTACCAACTAGTTTGCTGTCTTCCATGCCAAAGGTCTTCAACACTTCTTTGACATACTTGGACTGAGTGATAAAGATACCATCTTTCATTTGTTGTATCTGTAGTCTAATGAAGAACTTAATCTCTCCAATTAGAGACATCTCAAATTCCTTCTTCATTTCATCTGCAAAATCATGACTCATCTTGTTATCTCCACCAAAGATTATGTCATCAACAAATACTTCACAAATCAGAATCTGATCTCCTTCTGACTTCAGATAGATATTGCTATCTTCACTAGTTCTTTCAAATCCAATCTTCACAAGATGGGAGTGGAGATGGTCATACCATGCTCTAGGTGCTTTCTTCAAGCCATACAAGGCTTTATGTAGCCTACACACCATATCACTATTTTCTGATAGGGCAAACCCATCTGGTTGCTCTATGTACACTTCCTCTTCAAGTATTCCATTCAGGAATACATATTTTACATCCATCTGATACACTTTGAATCCCTTGAAGGCTGCATATGCAAGAAGCATTCAAAATCCTTCCAGTCTAGCTACTGGAGCAAAGGTTTCTCCATAGTCTTCTCCTTCCTCTTGAGCATATCCTTTACATACCAGTCTGGCTTTGTTCCTTACCACTGAGCCATCTTCATTCAGCTTGTTTCTGAAAACCCATTTGGTGCCAATAACATTCTTATGCTCAGGTCTGGGTACCAAAGACCATGTACGATTATTTTCTATCTGGTCAAGTTCCTCCTCCATAGCCTTGATTCAGTCTTCATCTTTATGTGCCTCTTTAAATGTTTTAGGCTCAAATTCAGAGATCATGCTAGAATTTTCTCTGACCTTTCTTCTTGTAAGGATTCCTGCATCCTTATCTCCTATGATCTGCTTTGGATCATGATTCAACTTTACATACCGAGGAATGATCTTAACTGATTCCTCTTGCTTTTCCTCTTCATCCTCATCTTCATCAACATCAACATCTATCAGTGTAGGAGCACTGTTACTGGTACTTGGTTGGTTTGCAACCGGTTCCTAGAAGGTTACAACTGGTTCATTTACCGCTTGCTCGCTTTCGGTTTCCTCAGGTTTCTCAGAGGTTTCATCAACTCTAACATTGATACTTTCCACAATTCTCTGAGTCCTATTGTTAAAACACTTGAGAGCTTTTCTCTTGGTGGAATACCCTAGGAATGTTTCCTCATCACATTTTGCATCAAACTTGCTCTGGTGTTCACTCCTCTTGATATAACATTTGCTACCAAACACTCTAAAGTAGCTTACCACTGGTGTCTTACCGGTCTAATACTAATAAGGAGTTTTATCCTTTCCTTTCTTGATGAGTACCCGGTTCATAGTGTAGACTGTAGTACTCACCACTTCTCTCCAGAAGGTGTGAGCAACCTTCCCTTGAATCAGCATCATTCTGGCTGCTTCAACTACAGTTGGGTTGTTCCTCTCTGCTAGGCCATTCTATTGTGGATTTCGGGGGGTAGACAGTTGCCTCTTGATGCCATTCTCTTCACAGTACTTGTTGAATTCATCGGAAGTGAATTCTCCTCCTTGATCAGTTCTTAGGCACTTAATCCTCTTACCGCTTTCCTTCTCTACTAATGCTCTAAAGGCTTTGAACTTTCCAAAAGCTTCAGACTTATCTTTCAAGAATGTGACCCACATCATTCTTGAGTAGTCATCAATGAGAATCATAAAGTACCTATCTCCCTACACACTCCTAGTTTTCATAGGACCACACAAATCAATATGCACAAGATCAAGTAAATTGTCTGTAGTGAAAGATTTACCTTTGAAGGTTGAGGAAGACATTTTCTCTAGTTGACACTCTCTGCACAAAAGGATTTTCCAGTTTGCTCAGCACAGGCAATCCTCTAACTGCCTTGATCTTACTGGCCTTCATGATATTATCAAAATTTACATGGCAGAGTCTCCTATGCCATATCCAGCTATCATCAAACTTAGCCATTAGACATGTACTGATATTTGCATTCAGCTGAAATAAGTTACCTTTGGTCTGCATACCAGTGGCCATCAGTTCACCACTCTTTCCTTTTATTTTGCACAATCCATCTTTGAATTCCAGAGTGAGTCCATTATCATTCAGCTGGGCAACACTCAAAAGGTTATGCCTGAGACCTTCTACCTAATACACATTATCAGCACTACCTTTTCCATTTAGAGAGATGGACCCTCTGCCTTTTACCATACATGGTGCATCATTACCAAATCGGACTACAACTCCATCATACTCTTCCAAAGATAGAAACTTACTCCAGTCACCAGTCATGTGGTGAGAACAACCACTATCAATAATCCACTCATTGGAATTATCAAAGCAGGAGACAAGAGCCTTCTTGTCTAACACATCTTCCTTAACTGCTACAAACACAATGTCTTCACTTTCTTCATCTTTTGATTCCTCATCAGTGACACCTTCATCAACTGCTACAAAACTATTTCTCCTATTTCCTCCTTTGAACTTCTTGAACCTCTCTGATTTGTCTTTATTATCACCATTAGGACAGTTCACAGCAATGTGTCCTATCCTATTGCAAGAAAAGCATTTCAAAGGGAGCTTACCTCTGTATTTACCAGTTCCCTTAGGAAGTCTCTTGGCAAGAAGAGCTTCAAATTCCATCAGGATCTCCTCATCATCCATTTCTCTACTTTGTCTTGGTTCACAACTGGTACTAGCTTCTTTTCCCTTTCTAGATGGTGCAACAGATGCTTTAAAGGCTAATTCAGTCTTCTGAACACTGCCATCAAAACTATTCAGCTCATATGCGGTCAACTTAGCAATGATGGAATCAAGGGATACCTTTGTCTTGTCAATAGATCTCAACTCCTGAATAGCAGCAACCCTTATTGCGTAGACTGGTAACAAGGATCTCAAAACTTTGCTCACAATAGTAGAATCATCTATTTTACCTCCTGCACTCTTGATGTCTCCAACAACAGTTTTGATTCTTATCCCATATTGTTGAATGTTCTCACCTTCAACCATCCGTATGTCTTCAAATTTCCCCCTAAGGCTTTCTTCCTTAGCTTGTTTCACATGCTCATCACTGCCATAGATATTCTCCAGAGTATCCCATACTTCTTTGGGATTGTCTTTATACTGAACATCAATAAACTCAATATTAGATAGACTGCTGATAAGGGCCTCCATGACTTGCCCATTCTCCTGAATCTCTCTTCTCTGATCATCAGTTAGAGTACTGTTAGGGATAACATAAGCATTCTCAACATAGTTCCAGTGTTGAGGACCCATGCTTCTAATGTAGATCTTCATTTTGTCCTTCCATATTTTAAAGTTATCTTTGTTGAACTTTGGACCTTCCATCTTCATCATTAGAAAAGGATCTTTTCCTCAAGCGGTTAAGCTTATAACACAGAGGACCTGGAGGACACTCTGATACCAATTGATGAATAACAATGAATAGTTAGTACCAAACCGGTACTGAGAGGGGGGGTGAATCAGTATAGACAAAAACCTTCCTTAAACCACTTTGACAACAAAGACTGTACTCAACTAGTAAACAATATCACCTATCTAAATCAGGGCACTACCGATAACATACAGTGACACTGTGAAGGACCTAAATCGGTAACACTTAGATCTCCACACAACCTAATACCTTATTTCCACTTCACCCATATGCATACACATGTAATACATCATCAGAAATATAATGACCACTGGTTCAACATAATTTACCACTTGACAAAAAATATTGAAGCATCACATGAAAAGGGCATCACACATAACACACTTATTTTTTCATGTGGAAACCCAACTCAGAAAAACCACAATGGGAATGAATACCCACAAGTTGTTCTTGAACCCTTATGAAGTTCATTCTGTTAGGATCCTAGTCCGGTTAAGGAATTTACAATAGGTTCTATTAGGAACGGATCCTGCTAGGGATCACCCAGTTAAGGGATGGCTAAAATACCCGATTAAGGGTTAAAACCCTGTTAAAGGTTACCTTGTTAGAGGATTTGAAGAACTCAATAATTTTGAGTCACCCTGTTAAAGGATTTACAACAAGCTTATTAAAGATACCCTGTTAAGGGATTTTCCAACTTCTGAAATGGTTAGAAGTCAACAGGTAATACAATGATCTGATAACAACACTCAATGCCAATGCAGATTCGCTTTAGTTCCTTTACTTTTACAATCACACTCTGTAGGTATCTATTCACTTCTTTGGTTCGGAAAGAATCACGTATCTATTCACTTGGATACACTCACAACATTTGCCAACAACCTCAAAATGAAAAACATCATCGAACTTATAGGAAACAAATAGGTCGGTAGCATAAACCCTAAACCCTAAACATTTAGATTTTACAATTCAGTCGGTTCAATCCTGGCCGTTAATCACATTGCATAGGGTAAAACAATCTTGAACAGATCTCAAGAAATTCTGCAACATTCATTCATCACCGCTTCTTGGAGGCTGATAACCCATCACGTGTTCTCCACCGTTTACAGAGACTTCACACATTCCCGAGGTAGATAGGATCACTCTTCTTCATGCAAGATCCTCAATGAAATTCTTCATGTGCCCAAGGCTGACATGGCAACATGATCTGATCTTCATTTCAATGCTAACCCATCATGGGATGTTGTCGGTCGAATCACACAGGTATGAAATGCATCAACTGGAAACCCTGAAGCTGATACTACCAACCGGTAGTCATACCAAATGAAACCCCGATACAAAACTTTCCATATACCAGTTCACATTCCAACATACCGGTTCACGTGAACAAACATACCGCTTCACTTTTTCACATATACCGGTTCACATCATCATACCAGTTCTCTTGCCAGTTTGCTCACTTCAATATACCGGTTCATACTTCAGCATATTGACATCAATGACAACATACAATATCATCATGTCATCATACTTTGCACATATGCCAACACAATTATGGTTCATCATCAGCAGGCCAAAATTCGTTTTCAATAACCAATCCATAATGATCAGGTTCATATTTTGTACCAAATCCTTCCACATTGATGTATTCCTCAAACCAATCCCTACCTTTGTTGAACTTTAGACCTAAAAAATCTCGGCACAAATCTCATATTCTTCAGAATTTCTTCTATTCTTAGTACAAACACATCCACCAATGGCCTGAAAAGAATAGCCACCCTACGAACTTGTCAATTCCCATAACAAGATGTAAAGTAGTCCTGTGGGAGTGGAATGGTGAAATGATCATCAATATTAGCAATGACTATTTCAATTTCTCCCAAAAAAGTATCATCGAAGAGCTTCTGACACAAGCGCATGACCGTCACCTTTGCTTTTCCGGTCCTAATAATCGAAGATAAGAATACAACAAGGATGTCTATATTCACTCTTTATCTATGAGAAGCCATGATAAAATCCTCCTAGAGTATTTTTTTGATTGCATGAATGATGAGGGGGCTAGAATAATTCAAAACTCTTAATAGGTGCCTATCTGAAATTTCCCCAAGAAAAGTCATTTGTTATCTAGTAGAAATCAATCAAATAGGAGAATTCATAGATGCAAAGCAAGTAAAAATGCAGCAAGGCAAATGGTGGGCAAATCATGAGAAAATGAACGAATTGAAACATGAATTCAAATGGAATGCAAAAAGACACCAAAAAGAGAAGTTGTCAATACCTAAATATATAGAAAAATAAATAATCAAAAGAGAGGTCATAAATGTGGAATAAATGTGATATGAGTAGAGGTCCTGGAGATCCAAAAACATATCTATTGCAAAATCTTCTCAGTCGCGTCGTACATCATTTGTCCATCGACATGTGTGAGCAGAAGGTAAGAATGTAAGGATTTCAACTAAAGATGAAATCACTATTAAATGAGAAAAAATGAATTTTGAGGAGAATGATTAAAAGGAATAGAGTCGTCATCTTTTTGGTTTAAGCCCAAAGATCTCCCTAAACCTTAAATTTACCCATGCAATCCTTGTCTCTTTTTGTTATAATCTCGCAGTGACTTCTTGTAGCCGGTTTTCAGTCTCTTAAGTCATAACTTAAGCCTTTTGCATCATTTTTGTGACCAGCCCCTTCTTTCTAGCCAGTTGGTTGCATGTTCTCTAAGTCAGTCCTATGTCATGGTCCCACCAGGAGATCATCAATCCCAACAACTTGATGATACCAATGTGGACAGATCGGTGAGATCATGCACTTAGGAGAGGCTCTAATTATCTCTTGTTGACTCGCCTATGCACATGTGGATGGACACTCAAAAAGAGTTACCCATGCAATCCTTTTCTCTTTTTGTTATAATCTCATAGTGACTTAATGTAGCTGGTTTTGGGTCTCTTGAGTCATGAATTAAGCCTTTTGCATCATTTTTGTGATCCGCCCCTTCTCGCTCACCACCTAGTTGCACATTCTTTAAGTCAATCCTAATTCTTGGTCCCACCAAAAGATCATCAATCCCAACGACTTGACGATAACAACATAGAAAAATTAGTGAGATCATGTGCTTAGGAGAGGCTCTGATTCTATCTTGTCGACTAGCCTATGTACATGTGGATGGACACTCAAAAAGATAAATCTTGTTGGTGAGATTTTGTGTCATGTTGACATTTAAACATCATCTTGTCGACTCGCCTATGCATACATGGATGTACACATCAGAAGAAATGACCATTGGGAAAATCTTCTTACACATCCCAATGACTCAACGATGGAGGAGGTTGCTAAACCATGACAGATATGTGGTGTCCATGTCATTAGATAGTGCAATGAATAGAATGATGTCGGGAGGGAGATGATGACACATGGGAAAATTTAGCGTGCAACTAAGACAAAAAAGTCAAAGCAGCATTTCATAATTGGTATTTAGTAGAATCAAAACTCATTGGTGATGGTTTTAAAATATTTCAACTACCCAACAATGTCAAGTGTTGCAAAACCGACCATTGGTTAAATAATTTATGAAAAATTTTCAAATTTTGCCAACGACCGTCGATCAAATCTAATCAACGACGAAGTTTTAAAGCTGCTCAACTTCTCATTCCAAATAATTTTCTCAATTTTGAGAAAAACCTTGATTGAAGGCCAAAGAAAATGCAAGCTCGAGCTCTAGAGATTGTGTTGCAGAGAAGCTAAAAAATAATTGTAGACAAGGGAATTTGGACAGTGAGTTGCCTTCTTTCTCATTTTCTTGTATTAGTCTATAATTTGCAAAAGTTTAGAGGCTAAAAAAATAAAAAACCATAGTCATAGAAAGAAGAAAACTAGAAAACAATCTTTAGGGTTCCTTCGTTAAATTAAGAAACTATAAAATATGTTAACCTCATTCAAAGCCTCTACAACAAAGGACCCTAAAGCCAAAAGTCAAAATAAGGAGATGAACCTCTGTGATGACCCGATTTCTCAATTTCCAGGGTCTTCTCAAAGAACAAGAACTGCAGAGGATGCAAATATATTTCTTGACTCATAGAGGATTTGTAAAGAAGCTTATATGTCATTTAGAGGCCATAACATTTTCAGATATTTTTACATCAAATCAAATAGAGAATTTCTTGAATGTAATCCCTAGAGGCTAGGGTTGGCTCGATTGGTAGTCCCAAATGTCTTTGTAAATGTGGACTTGATTAGAGTAATTGCAAAGCAATAATATCTGAGTAAAAGGTGCATTCAATCAATTTACAGGAACCTGATTGAAATCAATAAAGCCACTATTTGTAAAGTGTTTGGCATGGAGGATGTAGTAGGTAATAGCATGGTTATCGACCTGGGTAGCTTGACAGAAAAATACTAGAGTGTCAAGGGGATTTATAGGAGAAAGTGGCTACCACTTCATACGCCCAAGTTGGGTAAAATTTTTCATGTTTGACAAAATAGACCTACCACCTTATAGTGTTGATTTGTTTCACAAGTATTTTCAAATGAATTTTTATATTGTGTGTCAAGTGCTTGGTTTTGAGGGATAGTTACACATTCCTAATGTACTTATAGTGTTGATTTGTGATGTCCAAGGCAGTGTTGAAAATAGACCTTTTGACTATCCTCGCTTTGTAGCAGAAGGGATTCAGAATGCTCTAATTTGTATCCAAAGGGATAGTTCAACTATCACATTCATATGATATTCCATATTGATGTATATACTGCTATTTTTTAGATAAAGAAATAGATTCTGGAGCAATGGTTTGTGCATTAATGAGTTTTATGATGATGGAGCGAGGAATCCCGTGTAGTTGTGGATGTCTATTTGGGAGTGTGGTTTTATGCATGCCCAATATTTATGTTTTGAGAAGCATTTTATTCAAAAATTATATGGTTTATTTGGTCACAACCCTCCAAGGAAATCAGATAAGATCATGAATTTCTTGAGGCCTGAAGGAAGGGAACATGAGATAAAGGTTAAAATAAACCATAATTGGAGTGATTGGTACATCATAGAGAAGCATACTTACATAAGAATCTATGGATTTGAAGGACAACCACAATTTTTGCCTTTGATAGTTCCTGATAGATTGGCATATCTACAAATAATCAAACAAATGTGTGGGGTAGATTCTCCTTTTGATAAGTCACATAAGGCCTCTTTTCTCCCTGCTTATCTTCATATTGGATATTTTTAGGTTTCTTCATCAAGTGGATTTTCAAAAGCCATCAATCTCTTGGATAGCTATAAGTTACCCCTACATTAAGAGGGCAAAATTTTTTATCCAAAATGATACATCACTTTTACCAGAAGTTATCTAAGTTTGGGTGCATACAATCACACATTTGTGCTCAAAGAGGAATTAACAAGGAATTTCCCCACTTATGATGCCATTGTGGAAAGGGTTAAAGTATGGATAAGAATCTGACAAGTTGAGAAAGCAAGATAGCTGGTTGACCCTACATACAAGGGTGCATTTGTAGATGTCAATGATAAAGATAGAAGTATGGAGTTTTTATTCCAACATGAATCTAGGTTGACATCAAATGTGCCAATCATTTCCCCATATTCATCCACTGTCTCATCCATCATGGTGTAAGAACATAGGGATGTTTCTCCTTTAGCTCAAATGTCTCCCACTCCATCAGTAGGATTAGAAGTATCACAAGATGTGGGAGAAAGTGAAACACCCCATGAGGAAGAGGAAGAGGTTATGCAACAAATGCAATTGCATGTACTAGCTCCCAAATGATCAAGATGATGACATTGCTGAAATTGTTGATTTCTTAATAGATGAAGTCAGAGCTCCAACTTCCAAGAAGTTTGTATCTAACGATGGTTTCATCAATACAAGTGAGTGGAAAGTGTTTATTAATAAATTAATGGGAAATAAATTGAATTAAAGAACTCATGATACCCCCTCAGAGAAAATAGAGGAGGTTGTCAAACAATTTTGGGCAGAGGTCCATGAAGAAACCAATGACATAACCCTAGAGAAGGGAAGAAAATTAATAAAAGAAGTGAGATGTATGCTCCTTCCAGGGATAGATATATCCTCTTCCATTTCCTTTGACAATCTCAAGAGACGTCAAGATTTGGATTTGAAGTTAAGTGATGAAGGAATAGGTAAGTTGTGGTATGGTTCAAATTTTAGGCCTAGTGACAAAGTGTTGGCTATATGGTGTTTGTATCCACTTGAAAATAGGCCTATCACCATTGCATATCCACAACATATTTTGGGGCAATTTATGGTTTACAAGGTGGAAGATGTCACTACAAAACAAGCTGCAAATTTGAATGTAAATACAACATTATTTACCAAGGCTGCAATAGAGAAGCTCATAGCTGAGAATGAGGAGCTGAATTAAAAGAATCGTGAGCTAAATGAGAGATTAAAAACCTTTACACAACAAGGTATTCTATTATCTATAGAGAATCATGCTACTCAATTGAAGATTTAACTAGCCATCAAGAAGGAAAAGGGGATAGAAGCAGAAAGACGACTAGCCAAAGCTTAAGAGGAAACTCAAAGGCTTAGTACCGATCTCTAAATTTATAAGTTCAAAATGGATTAGAAGTTGATCGAAGATAAATTTGCATGGATGCTACCTAATTTCCAAAGAATGTGGAATAGGTACCAAGATATTGTTGGTCTTGTCAAAATGCAGAGGAAGGTAGAGTTTGGATTGAAATTGACTGAGAGGTACATAAAGAGAAAGTAAGAATTGTTACAAATTTTTGAGAAAAATGGAAGTCGTTTTGATAATGATGTTCAATTTCAATTAGTAACTATAATGGATGAGACAAAGGATATTTTGTTAGAGATCGATCTATTGTTCAATGAACATTATAAATATCATGGGAATCTTGGGAAATCTTTGAAAAATTTCAATAAACTGGAAGGAACACAACAACCAACATTTTTCAAGGACACAAGAGAAGATAAAAATGAAGCTGAGTGGAAAGAAGATCTTGGGAAAGTATTTCTCCATGGTACAATGAATTAAGTGTTATGATGCTGACAAATTAGAAGGAAACCTTCATAAGCAACTTGAAGGAATGTCACATATGTAGTTCAGTGTGAGGTTCTTGAATAGACATAATGCTTTGGTGGCTACTAAAGCTTATGAAAAGTGTATAAAGACCTACATAGAATTCTTGCAAAAGGAGAAATTATTTTTCATGAAGACCATATTCTGGTTGAGGCTAATGATATTTTGAAACATGTGCAGATGGCTTGAAGCTTGTTTGGCTCCTTTACTATTATAAAAAGGAATTCAAGGCCATTTGCATGTTGTTCTAAAATTTGGGTGAGTAGAATGTAGAATGTAGATTTGATAAAAAAATATATTTTTAAATAATCTAAGATAGGGGATTACATAGTGAAGAAGAAAGTAGAATGTTTTGAAAATACACCTTGTTGATATTTTCAATAATTCTGAAGAAAAAAATTTGATCTCTTTCTTCTAATTTGTATGTATCATTCCTAGCATTGTAAGATAAGTTGGTTGTTGCTATGATAGAATCAAGTTCCACAAAAGCATGATATGTCAAATCATACTTGTACATGTGTTGCCCCTTTATTCTATTGTACCAACATAATTGAAGCTTGAAGCCTTCTAGCCTATTGAAAAGGTCAATGTCATTATGGTAATCAAACACCCTATTACCATCCTTCCTTCGTATTCTTTGAACCCTTCCAATGTACCAGGTTCCACAACAAACACCTTGTCTTGTACTTTGAGAAACACTTTTTCTTATACCACATTTAGTCAGAGGTATTGAATTGCTCTCAAACAACACCCCACAATTTGATCCAATTCCAAAGCTACTTGAAACACCCTTTTTTGAAGCTCTCTCTTCTCGCCTAAAGTAGACCCTATTCCTTACTTTAGTCAGCCTATCTTTGGATAACATTGGATTTCCATTCAAATGACTAACCAAGAAAGCTTTGAACATATCCTTAACATCAATATCTACCACTCTTTTTATAGTTTTTTTTACATTTTCATCAATGGAATCTAAAATTTCATCTAACACATGCCACCACTCACTTTCCATTATTTGTAATTCACCGTGATTGTGTGCCACTGAAGACATAGATTGGAATATAGAGTTGGAATGAGTTGGTGTAGAGTCATTAGCTACTTCATCCACAACTTGGAATGTTGGATAATTTTGGTCCTCTGTTCATGGTTTAACCCACCAAGAAGATTGTGTGGGATTCTTCGATCACA
This sequence comes from Cryptomeria japonica, assembly GCF_030272615.1. Taxonomy (NCBI): domain Eukaryota; kingdom Viridiplantae; phylum Streptophyta; class Pinopsida; order Cupressales; family Cupressaceae; genus Cryptomeria; species Cryptomeria japonica. Next base: position 530,394,925 of record NC_081411.1, read on the forward strand.
TGCCAAGAGATGATAAAATGTCTTGTGCATCCTTCAATCCTATCTTGAGGGCTTCTATAATTTTATCATTTGTAAATATTTAATCATACTTTGATAATATGTTAATATTTAGTATCCTTTCTTGGTGCAATCTATTCCAAATACTTTCTTGCATCTTATGAGATTTATTAAAATGAAGCACTTGGGGATTTCATTCTTCTTCTGCAACTCTATTTAGGGTTCCAATAACATGAATCAAGTCAATAAAATACTAGGCCCTTTCAACTCCAACCATCCCACCAAATTTGCTAAAGAATTTCTCACATACATCTGACCCAATCAGGTGCAAAACACATGAAAAGTGAGAGTATTGATCTCAAAACAATCTCAACAACAAAACTACAAAATGGCAAGAAATTTTCACATCTTGATCTGTCTCTCTGCTGATGAAATTTATGTTGACATTATTATTAGATTCTTTTCATAGCCAACATAACCATAACATGAAGAAATGAGGAACTCATGAAGTGTTAGGCACTCTTTCCCAAAGAGTCAAACTTTGAGACATAAAATGTCAATTAGTCATTAGATATGTCTCTGTACCTAGTGTCCTCTCTACCCTTCTAGTGGATGTGCTTATCATTACTTTCAAATAGCTGTGAACATGCATTGAAGCAATTTGTTGTGTCGAACCCCAATTATATTGATCTATCCTCTCTATATCTTCACTTTTAAGCTTGTCATCATCCACTTTAAAAGCGTTATAAACCATCCCAACATGATTAAAACGTATCAGCTCTTCTCATAAAATCAAATCTCATTGATCGCTAAGTAAAGGATTTACTAGCTTTTTGTTGTTATGGATGTAGTCTTGGTCATGAAATCTTGTTACATTGCAACCATTGGGCAACCCACTTAGTTTCCACCCTTCCCAAGGAATTTGATATCGAATACCTTCGATTGAATAATAGTCCATCAACATGAGTTGTCTTCTTCTACTATCCCCATCTGAGGAAGGACCAACAAGAGGTCCCAAATTATTTTCCACACGTCTCCCACAAAAATTCTATTATTTTCGAGTGTTGATGAACAAAATTTGCATTGAACCTATTGCATGTTGTATGAGAAACCACAACCAAATGAAGAAGCTTTTCATGTAAAGGGTTTTCAATAATAACATGTGCATAGTGGTCAATAACATTGTTCTTAAAAGAATCTATTATGATATCAAAACCCACAACTCCCTCACCAACTATCACCAAGAAATGTTATTGGCATTGATCTTCTTCTTTCTTACCACAAAACCCCACCAATGTATCACTTTTTTTTACCCACCTAACATACTTTCTCACAACAGTTTCATCTTCAACAAGGCACATAGGAATTGGACCATATATACCACGTTTGGTTTTATAAGAAGCATACACTTTTCCCAATGCCTAAAAAATGTAGTCATTCTCCCCTGAGATGTATGCCAATAACTTTCTAAATTATCTCAAAGTTGTAGAAATTGAAGGGTCATCCAGATTTAAGCTAATAAAGCTATGTAATCAAGGACCTCCCCATAACTTGGTCATCTCGTAAAGGGATTTAATGGATGTACTTGTGTAGGGGAAAAAGTAAGACTAGGCAAGAAAACCCTAATCCCACTCTTACATACACACTCACAAAATACAAAACAGCCTAGGGAGGTAACACACTTCAACTACTTCTTGTGACAAAGAGAGAACCGAGGATTACCTCTTAGGGTTTCTATTCGCTTGCTGCAAATGAGAGATAGGAAAGATGCAAGTATATATGAGTAACCCTAATCTAAAAATGCAGGACTAAGAATAACTGATATGCTACAGAAAAGTACTGATTAGGAGGAAAATTCAGAGGTGCACCTGTGTCGGAAATCTGAGCTAAAATGTCCGGGACCAGGGTGATGTGCCCCTGTCCTGATTCTGCATACCTAAAGTTGTACCTGTAAAATTGGAATCTGAGACCTGAAACCTGCTACTCTACCAAATCTTGCTGAAAAATAAGGAGGACCAGGGTGCCATGCCCTTGTCCCAGGTATTTTTGATGAATTTTGTCCTCTAGAACAATCTTTGTGCACTTTGTTGGTCCTGAAACTTGCATCGATGCTCTGATCTAAATCTGCACCTATAGCTGAAAAATAGGGTTTTAGGTGGCTATGTAGGGTTTTCCCTTAGTCAAACCCCCATTTTGGTGATTTCCACCTCAACAAATAGCCAATTTGTAAAGTAAAATAGTGTGTGCAAGAACCTTGTGTATGTGTGCAAGATCCTAGGATAAGAGATAAGAATCTAGAGCAACCCTAAAGAGTGAACCCTAATTGCTTGTAATTGACAATAGAAATTCCCTAATCAATGATGCAAAGTGATCTAAAGCATGAATTTGAATAAAATTGATATAATGAAGCTCATACAAAGACATGGAAACAACATGAAACCATACCAAACCCCAAGGGAGAGGTACAAGTCAATCTTTAGTCGGTGATCTCCTATTTCTTTTCTACATCTTCAAATGCCCCCAAATGATGAAAAATGCTTGATGAATGCTTGATAGGTGTTTTTGAATGTTGTTGAAGACTTCAAAAGATCTACTCTTTTGCTACATAGAATGCTCACTCCAAAGGCTCTTTTTTTTAGATTCCCTTAGATTGCCTTCAAATGAAGAAAGAGATCTCTTATGTATGAAACCCTAGATCTTAATTTCATCTTTAGGCTGACCTAGGATTTCAATTTCTCGCCAATCTTTTGGGGTTAAGCATTATAATACCATAGAATTATACTCTTGGAAATTTGAGAAAAATGTCGATGACCGTGTGTAATTTGCACATGGTCCGACCAATTTTTCACCAAATTTTTGGGGCCGTTAGATATGATGATATTAAAGTGAATCCCAAAGTTACAGCTAATTTCAAGATGTTTTGATATGTGAAATTGGGCGTTAAAGGTTGAAATAGGACATAATTAGGGATTATGATTTAATGATTAATTGGAGGAATAAAATGAAAAGGGGCACACTTAGGGTAAAGGGCCCAACTTTATAACATGTGAAGAGGTGAAATATGAATTTAGATTTAATTAAATTAATTAATTAAATGCTTAAAGGAGATGAGAAATGCAAGATGCAAACCACACTAAGGTGGGTGCTAAACCAAGTGTGGAATTGTACCACCCTAGAAAGGGTCTATAATTTATGATGCTACATATAGGCCTCACTTTAGTGGCCATATGACACTACGTGCATATGCAAGCTAAAGTACAGAAAGAGTAAACATTATTTCAAAAAGGATATATCCATAAGTTGTCAGACGAAGGCCCTAGCGGTATCTGTAGTACATAGTTAGGAACCACACCCTACAAAATCACATGTTAGATCACAAAATCACCTAATGCTTACTAAGGAAGGTGATTAAATTTGTAGATAGCTATATGCCCCCTATTTTGGCTTGCTTATTAGTGAGGTGAAATAGGGTATCATGTTTGCCATAGCAAATTGTGATGAAGACCTTGATGAAACATGTTCACAACAAGGCTCAATTGTACATCCAAGCACTTTATGGAACAAATGTGGAACAAGAGAGCGAATTCATGATTTTGGAGCCACCGATAGTATGCAAATTAGAGCTTCCTAGATCAAGTTATGATAGATTAAGTGAAAAGGGCAAAATTAAGGTTTATAACTTAAAATTATAAAAATAAAAAAGTGCATATCTCATAAATATGAAAGTGACACTTTCATTTGTCACTTTTTGACTTTCAAAACTATTCACTAAAGAGGAGTCCACACATTAGTCATCATCCCTCGACGTTGACCTGAGCGACCCACGTAGATGGAGATCCTGCATGAAGCCATTTTGACCAACAGACCACTCGATGAGGTGAGTTAACCTTTTGTTGACTCTTCTTTGACTTTTTCATTTGCACTGATTTTCACAATTGATGATGTCACCACCTAAATCATGCATGTACCCCCTGTTCGAGCCCTAGGGCGCCCTGGTCCTCCTAGGGTGCCTTGGTCCCAAGGGGGTGCCCTAGTCCTTTGAGGGTGCCCTGGTCCCAAAGGGGTGCCCTGGTCCCAGCTCAGAGAGGCCAAGGGTCACATGGGATCAGGCATTAGATATATAGGATAGATTGATGATTATTTTTGTTAGATGATTATGATCGATTGAGTGATTACTAATTATTTGATGTTTCAATTTTGCAGATTCTTCCCTATATTCACAAGCATATCATCGGCCATACCTTCTGAAGGCTACAGAGTCAGATTCCACGACTATCACTAGAGGATAGAGAGTTGCTTCACGTTGTAGGGTTCTGGTATGTGATGACCATGCTTGCCATCAAGTTCCATCCAATGATGTTGATCGCACTGATGGAGAGATGGGACGTGGATACCTCCACATTTTTTCTACTCATGGGGGAGATGACAATCACACTTGAGGATCTATATCACATACTTTGTCTTCCTATCATGGGAGAGACAATGAGATATCGAGCCGACTACATCGCTACCGATTATAGGAGGGAGCAGGTCTACTACATCAGGAGAGAGATGCCTGGTGAGACAAGGGGTCATATTATAATCAATTGGCTCCTACATCCCACTGGTGAGGTTCCACTAGTGAAATGGTTGATGATTATGACCATTACATTAGCCATGTACCCCAATGGGCATGTTACTCACATGCATGGAGGTCTCGCTTACGCAGTTAGAGCTATGGAGAGACATCAGAGGGTATTCTCCTAGGGGTAGAGCATGTTACCCACCTCTACCACGACCTAAGAGAGGATGTGTTTGGACAGGGATGCAACCTAATGACCTACACACTACTACAGTTATGGATATTCGAGAACATTATGTGCACTAGACCTACTAGGGTACCCATTGACTTGGTTCTAGAGAATCCTAGAGTGTTCACATATCCACTTACCCATGAGTGGCAGTTCAGGGATCTGCTGCATTGGAGAGTGAGTTTTGACAGATTGATAGCGGAGGTCATCAAATGGAGACCCTACCTTAGGATGTACATGTGGGCAGGGATACATAAGCAGTTGTTCTGCATGCAATGGAACCATCTACTAGAGGGATGATACAGCCACATCATGGTCTCATTTTACTTGGACCAATTTTGGTAGCAATTTGGGTTTGAGTAGTGTGTTCCTAAAGATGTGCCTCTCTATATCTAGAACTCACATGTGACTCCTAGGCTATGAGATATTATGAGGCCTACCAGTGATGAGATTGACATCACAAACTCATATAGGTTGGATTGGGACATCGTGAGCGATTATAGAGATGATGTGGGCACACACTGGTGGTACATCACATGGTGGGGTAGGAAATATCCTAAAGCTGTCTTTCTAGCATATTATCCTAGAGGGAACCCGAAGCCATGGAGACACACAGGTGACAAGGAGGATCCTGCCACATCCAAGGATCCTGGTGACAAGGACACAAATGATCCGGATGAGGATACAAGACAATAGGAGGCTGATAGTGCAGGAGAGGGAGATCAAGATGGTGGTGATGAGGGGGATAGAGAGGAGGATGCAAATGAGGACAAGGATGAGGAGGGATAGGATGAGGAGGATGAGAAGGATGGCAATGAGGAGGGTAAGGAGGTTGAGGAGGACAGGTCAGATGCAACTCCTCATCACTCAAGGGATGACACCATAGCCCTAGATCCACCGAGCATTCCATCGTAGGTGGAGAAGGACCCTATAAGGGGTTCTAATTCCAGTCCCCACCATCCTATGCCCACTATGAAGAGACACTATGAGCATGGGGAGCCTAGCGGGTCCCAGTCATAGGAGGTCCCTTTCCATGACTACTATTGGCGAGAGAGAGATCCAGGTAAAGTGTTTTGTGATTGATTAATTTATGCATCTTAATATTTTATATTTAATGATATAGAATTTTCCTAATGAAAAATTATCTCTATCTCTGTAGTTGGTGTCCAAGAGTCGCACTCCCTGCTCCAAAATGCAGTGACAGGTCTCATCGCAACCGCACACATTCCTAGTTTCTCTCAGATAGTGCATAGACCACAGGGGAATGTGGGGAGACATGAGGAATTATTCACCCCTATTTGGCTTAATAGTGGAGGTCTGGAGAGAGAGAGGGAGAGGTTTGGAGGTTTTGAGAGAGAGGGAGAGATCTAGCAGCATCTCAAGCAGAGGTAGTCACATACCACGGGATCATGATTGAGATGGATCGTAGGATCTCCTCACGGAGTCACTCATGCTCCACATAATGATATACACCCATGGGCCCACCCCCACGACCAGATCAGGAGAGGACATCTAGTCACCATCCTCCAGCTACTAGTCCTCGGGATAGGAGATGATCATGATATGATATTTTTGATGTACAATGATATACATATGACATTTATTGATATGTATCTATTTATGCTTATGTTTTATCTCAAACGTGTTATTTTAATTCATGAAACAATGTATGTATTGCTTTGATTAAAAAATAACATATTTGGTAATGAACATGTATGTCTAATTTAATTTCCATGCGATTGATTTCTCAATGCTTCATGATTAAATTGGTACATGTGTGATTTAATTAAATAACTAAGTACTTCATTCAATGGTACTTTGGTGATGTAGGAGGAAAATGTGTTAATCCTAAGAATTATATGACATGTAAATCAACATGATATAACCCTACTTAACACATAAGAAATTGTATAACATGCTAGCACATATAAAATGTAAATCTATTACAATTTACATAAATGAATCTAAGACAAACACAAAAGTGAAGAAACATGCTTGTCAAGAACAAAGTAATGTAGACTAAACAATACAATATCATTTAATACCAAATAATTTAATGAATATATGCTAACATATTATCCAATATTGAAGAAAGAAAAGACACAAGGAGAGAGAGAATAAACTAGGAGAGAGAGACTAAGAATAGTATCTAAGAAGGTGCATAGCATACCTTCCACATCTGCTATCTTGTAAGAACCTGATTCATTGACTTTGATAACAATGTATGGTCCAAGACAATTAGGTCTGAATTTTCCTTTCTCCTCGGGTAAGGCATTCATGTTGCACTAATTCTCATAAAGTACCAAATCACCTACTAAGAAGGTGCACTAAATGGCTTTATCATTGTAGCTTTGTTGAAGAGTTTTATGATATGCTTGAATATTCTCAAGAGCATTTATGCGTCGTTCATCGAGCATCTCAAGTTGTTGAAGTCTTTGTTCTCTATAGGAATCATCATCCATTATACCCTTAAGAGAAACTCTTAAAGATGGAATTTCCAACTCTAAAGGCATAATGACATTGACACAATAAACAAGATTATAAGGAGTACAACCCGTAGAAATACGTATGCTTGTTAGGTAAGCCCAAAGAGAATATATTACTGAGTATGCCAATCCTTACCATGCTTGTTTACAATCTTACGAAGGACTTTCTCAATTATCCTATTTGAAGACTCGGCTTGACCATTTAATTGAGGATAATATGGTATAAACAATTTATGTTGAATATGATATTTCTCAAGAAACTTCTTCACATCTTTGTTTTGAAATGACATTCCATTATCGGAAACCAAAGTGGAAGGTATTCCAAATCAGGAAATGATATTTTCTAAGATGAATTGACAAATTACTTCAGTGGTAATGGATCGAAGAGGAACTGCTTCTACCCACTTCATAAAGTAATCAGTTGCGGTGATGATGAAAGTATGTCCTGGAGATGGAGGAGATATTTTACCGATGAGATCCAAACCCCATGTGGAAAAGGGCCAAGACGCTACTTGAGATCGAAGTTTTAGGGCAGAAGAATGGATCAAATTGCTATGTTTTGGACACTGATGACATTTCTTAACAAACACAAAGGAATCCTTTTCCATTATCTTCCAATAATATCTCATTCAGAGAAATCTCTAAACTAAATATCTACCCCCAAAATGCCCCCCGCAAGCACCTGAATGTGCTTCCTCAAGGGCAACAAGGATTTCAGCTTTGTTAAGACATCAAAGGAGAAGACCATTATAATCCCTCCTATAAAGAACATTAGAAAGGATAATGTATCTAGAAGACAACTTGTGAATCCTAGCCCTAGTATTCTTGTTCGTAGAGTTGGGAAAGGTACCATCATTCAAATATCTTACGATATGCGAGTACCACTCATCAGAATCTATAATGCAACAATATGCCACATCACTAGGATTATTAGCAATAGTTGGGTTAGTGAGATTGTGAATAATGAATTTTAGATCTACCAAGGGGTCCTCTAAAGACACAAGAGAGGCTACACATGCCATTTCATCATCATGTCGATTATCTTTTTGAGAAACAGGCTCCATGCTATAAGAATCAAACTTTTGCAACAAGGATATAGCTAAATCTTTATATTGTGGTAATTTATCTTACTTAGCTTGATAAATTCTTATCACTTGCCTTATGATTAATTGAGAATCTCCATAGATATGTAGATGTTTCACATTTAGTGCTAATGCTACATTAATTCCAGCTATAAGAGCCTCGTATTCAACAATGTTATTGGTACACATGAAATTGAGATGATATGATAAAGGGATAGGTTTCTTTTTAGGAGAGATTAGGACCACCCCTACCCCCGATCCTATACAACACTTAGAGCCATCGAAATATAATTCCCAAACCTCATCAATCTCAGTAGAGAAAATGCATTCATCAGGGAAAGACTCTCGGTTAGGTAGGGAAAGGGGTGAAGGAGCCTCAACTAAATGATCAATCAATGCTTGACCTTTTCTTGCCTTCTACAAGATGAACTTAATGTCAAACTCAACCAACATCATAACCAAGTTGGCTAAGCATCCGTAAATATCATTTTTAAAGAAAAGGTGTTTGAGAGGGTCAAATTAATGATAACATGGACTTCAGCATTCAAAAGGTAATGCCTTAATTTTTGGGTTGCAAAGACTAAAGCAAGGCACTGCTTTTCTATTGCAGAATATCAGACTTCATAATCAAGTAGAGTGTGACTTATATAATAAACTAGACATTCTCTACCATCCTTATCATGTTGTGCCAACAAGGCTGCAAGAGTATGAAGAGAAGCAACTGTGTATAGAAAAAAGGGTTCAAAAGGGTCAGTGGGTTGAAGAATATGAGGATTGACCAAATAGGTTTTTAGGTCTTCAAATGCTTGATGATAATCCTCATTCCATTGAAAGGTGATATTATTTTTAAGCAATTAAGTAAAAGGAAAGTTATGATCTTCAAGTTGAGAAACAAACCTATGAATAGCTTGGATCTTCCCTTGTAAGCTTTTCAATTAGGAAATTTTTTTAGGAGGTGGCATATTAACAATCGCATCTATCACTTTCGTATCCACCTCCATTGCACAATGCCAAACTATGAATCTTAATAGTTTACCATTATCCAAACCAAAAACACACTTTTGGGGATTCAAGCGCGTGTTGTACTTACGAATTCTTTCAAAGACTTGATGAAGGATCTTAACATGATCTATACGACGAATGGATTTAGCTTAGATGTCATCAACGTAATCTTCTAAGATCTTATGCATGTAATCATGGAAGATAAGGGTCATAGAAAACCGATAGGTAGCGCCTTCATTTTTTAATCCAAAAGGCATCATAACCCAACAAAACATGCCCCAAGGAGTGGTGAAAGCGGTTATAAATTGATCTTGAGGATTAATGAAAATTTGATTATATCATGAGAAACCATCCATAATAAAGAATGAACTGCTACAAAATCCACCATCATATTGATATTTGGGAGAGGGAAATCATCCTTCAGAGAGGCTTTATTAAGATCTTGAAAATTCATACACATCCTAATCTTGTTATCAGGTTTAGCCACTACCACAATGTTTAAAATCCATGGGGAATAATAAATAAGAAAAATGAATCCGGCATCCAATAATTTTTCAATCTCAGCCTTAAGAAGTAATGCTAGTTTAGGGTTCATCTTTTGAATCTTTTGTTTCACGGGTTTAGCATCAGAAACTAAGACAATGTTATGAGTGACAATCTTAGGATCAATACCAGGCATATCAGAGTATATCCAAGAAAGATTTGAGGGAATTCATGTAATAACTCAGAATATTGTTTTTGTTCTTCTTCATCAAGACATTTCCCTATCTTAATGACTTTGTCTTCAACACAAGGATCCATCCTGATATCAATAGTGTCACTTATGATGAGATTACTTTGTTGAGGAGTATCTTTCAACTGAGGAAATTCTTTAACTATCTCTTTGTTATTTCCTTCCTTCCCAAAGTAGGCTTCTGCATTTAAAGAATAGTGAAAACCACAATTATGGTGATAATGAGGAAGGTTATCCTACACTCCTAGGAACTTAGCTAAGGAATCATCGGTGGGAAAAATATCCTAAGCAAAGACACTAGAAGAATCACAATCAATATACTCTAGATATTTTATTAAGAGAGAGGTAGAGATGACATTAATACTAAAAAATCATCTCTTGGAAGATTTAGTATGCTCAAAAGGATCATAGCCAAGCCCAAATTTCATATCACGAAAGTTGTTTTCCAAGGGAACCTTTATCCCTTGCTCTTGAGAACCACATCCATTACCATTATATCCAAACCTAGGTAAGATGTGAAAATCAGGACCATAGAGGTTAGCCATTTCTGAAAGAGGAGGATTTTCATAAAGTGAAGGATCAAAATCCTCTATATCATAAGCCAAGGGAGACAAAATCTAAGAAGCCGCCACAAAGTTATTACTTAATGGCCTAGATAAAGTAGATTGCTTTTTAGGTTCTTCTTCTTCTTTCTTGTTTTTGACCTTGGGTTCTCTAGGGGGAATTCTATATTATTCTATAAAAGTAGAATTAAAGTCAAGGGATCCCCAATCATCTTCTACAAGATTATTTTTCAAGAGAGAAGGCATCCTCAGTGGTAGAATTAGGTTGGGAAGGTTCTTCCTCAAGAACCTTAGAGTAATTATTGGTAGGAAATGAATTTGAAGAAACAAACACACTAGTGGGAGTAGAGGCTTTAGAATAATCATCTAAGATTGTTGGGGAATAACTGGTTGAAGGGGATTTGGATGTTGATGTTTGCAAATGAGCCTAGAGATTTGTGTCACCTAGCAAGGTATATGTCTTATTATTGTAAATGAATTTAACTTGCCAATGCAATGTGGAGGGGACAACTTGCATGCTATGAATCTAAGGTCTCCCTAATAGCAAGTTATATGTAAAGTCTCCATACATGACATGGATAGGTGTGGGTAAAGCAACAAGACCTACCTTAACAGGTAGGGTGATGATACCTAGTGAAGATTTAGCAACATTATCAAAGCCCCGAATAGTAAGAGAATTGAGCTTAATAAGATATGTATCGACATTGATTTTATGCAACAAGTTAATGCTACGAACATTAAGGCCATAACCATTGTCCACTAGTGTCTGTCTTATTGCACTGTCATTTATGATAACAACAATCTTTAAAGGATCATATTGATGTTGGATCTCACTAGTAGGTAACTCATCTTGTGTAAACACAATTTGAGCTTTAAGAGATATGAGAGAATCAATTAAGAAAGTATATTATTGGATGTCACTACGGATGGGACATTCAATGTTTTCAAGGCATCTTGTAACATTTCATGATGAGTTGATGAAGTTTGAATCAAATCCCAAAGGAATATCTTGGTAGGAGTAGCTTTAAGTTGTTCAATGAGATCATATTCCTTGCCAAGAGTTTGTGAGATACTAGGTTCTTGAGGAAGAATAGGTTGAGGATCAGGAAGAGAAGCTAGGATAACCGGAGGAGGATTAGGTTGCCTATTATTTCTTGTGTTGTAGGTATAGGCAACTGCATGATGACTCTACTTAGTTAATTTTTTAGCATAACTATAAGGAATCTTAGTGGGATTTCTTCTTCGCATAGTAATAATAGGTTTTTTAGGAGTACTAAAGGAGTCGTGACTATATCCACCTTGAACCATGAAAAGAGGTTGATTAGAGAGAGGTGAAGTTGAGGAAGGATAAGAAACTTGGACCACAAAAAGAGGCTTACTATGTTCATTCACATTTATCATGTTGATTGGCCTTTTAGATGTATTGTTTTTGTTTGAATATTTAGGCAAAGACATAAAGTCATCAAGGGCATCATTCAACAAAGCATGGTCATATTGGTTAAAAGGTTTAACTTTTGATTCAAAAGGAGACATATCCTCATAAAGTGAATTGTTGTAAACAACCATGTTGCTAGATCTAGTAGAGGAGCTGATAGGAATGTACTCATGAGAGGAATCACTCAACTTATCTTTCTCATCACCCTGAAATGGCATAGTAACAAGGCTGATTAGTTTTTGGCAAAATGAGGGTTTAGAAGGCTTAGGGTTCAAAAACTCTTCTAGAGCTTCATCTAGTTCATCCTTACTAAACTCATAATCAACATAATTGCATACATCATAAAAATAATAAAAAATCTTGCAAATAAAGATATGACATTTTGAGATGGAGATTGAATAAAATTTAAACACACAATGCAAGTAAAAGGAAAGCTCTTTTTTTCTTTTTCTTGAAATTTTTCACTCTTTTTTGGAATTTTATATTTATAAAGAAAAATGAAAATATATTGAATCTAGATCTAACAATGAAATGCAATGAAAATGAGATTGGATTCACATCAGGTTCACCAAAGATGTGTAGGGGGAAAAGTAAGACTAGGCAAGGAAACCCTAATCTCACTCTTACATACACACTCACGGAATACGTAAGAGCCTAGGGAGGTAACACACTTTAGATACTTCCAGTGAGGAAGAGAGAGCCAAGGATTACCTCTTAGGGTTTCTATTCCCTTGCTGCAAATGAGAGATAGGAAAGATGCAAGTATATACGAGTAACCCTAATCTAAAAATGTAGAACTGAGAATAACTGATATGCTGCTTAAAAGTACAGAATAAGAGGAAAATTTAGAGGTGCACCTATGTCATAAATCTGAGCTAAAATGTCCAAGACCAGGGAGTTGCACCCTTATCCTGATTCTACAGACCTGAAGCTGTACCTATAAAATTGGAATCTGAGACATGAAACCTGCTACTCTACCAAACCTTGCTGAAAATAAGGAGGACCAGGGTACCACGCCCCTATCCTGGGAAGGAACAGGGTGTCACACCCATATGCTAGAGGTTTTTGATGAAATTTTCCCTTCGGAACAGTCTCTGTGCACTCCATTGATCCTGACACTTGCGATGATGCTTCGATCTGAATCTACACCTATAGCTGAAAAGTAGGGTTTTAGGTGGCTATGTAGGGTTTTACCTTAGTCAAACCCCCATTTTGGTGATTTACACCTCAACAAATAGTTGATTTGTAAAGTAAAATAGTGTGTGCAAGAACCTTGTGTGTGTGTGCAAGATCCTAGGATGAGAGAGAACAATCTAGGAAACGCTAAAGAGTAAACCCTAATTGTTTGTAATTAATGATAGAAATGTCCTAAATAAATTATGCAAAGTGATCTAAAGCATGAATGTGAATCAAATTGATATAATAAATCTCATACAAAGACATGGAAATAACATGAAACCATACCAAATCCCAAGGGAGAGGTACAAGCCAATCTTCAGTCGGTGATCTCCTATTGCTTTCCTACATCTTCAAAAGCCCCCAAATGATGAAAGAATGCTTGATGAATTTTTTATAAGTTTTGTTTAATGTTGTTGAAGACTTCAAAATATTTTCTCTTTTGCTACATAGAATGCTCACTCCAAAGGATCTTTTTTTTAGATTGCCTTCAAATGAAGAAATAGATCTCTTATGTATAAAACCCTAGATCTTAATTTTATCTTTAGGCTGGCCTAGGATTTGAATTTACCACCAATCTTTTGGGGTTAAGCATTATAATATCATACAATTATGCTCCCAAAATTTTGGGAAAAATGTCGGGGACTATGTGCAAAGTGCACATGGTCCGACCAACTTTTTACCAAATTTTTAGGGCCGTTAGATATGATGATATTAGAGCGAATCCCAAAGTTATAGCTATTGTCAAGATGTTTTGATATGCAAAATGATACCTTAAAGGTTGAAATAGGACATAATTAGGTTTATGATTTAATGATTAATTGGAGGAATAAAATGAAAAGGGGCACACTTAGGACAAAGTGCCCAACTTTATAACATGTGAAGAGGTGAAATATGAATTTATATTTAATTGAATTAATTAATTAAATTCTTAAAAGAGATGAGAAATACAAGGTGCAAAACACACTAAGGCGGGTGCTAAACCAAGTGTGGAATTGTACCACCGTAGAAAGGATGTACAATTTACAACACTGCATCTTTACCTTGCAATTTTCCTTGTTTATGTGCCTCACACACATCCTTGTAAAACCTAAAGACATCCTTCCTTTTAGTCGATTCAAAAAGATTCTCCTTTAGTGATCTCATTCTAACAGAGAGTATAGCAACCTTTGTCTTTTCCCACCAAAGAGCTTGCATTGTTGATCTTTGGCTAGCATTTGAAACTCTAGCAGCTATTCTAAGTTCATTTTGAGTCAAATAGTCTAGTCTTCTCCCTCTCCTTGTATCCCTCCCATGTCTTTTATTGGTACATTTTGATTCACAATGTAAATATATCCTAAAATCATCACATTTTGGAATCATCTTACAAAAGCTACATGTTAATTATTCAAATGGGATCCATGTCTCAGAAGCCCTCTTGCAATGAAGATGCCTATATGTTCCATCAATACAATATTCATTACCCTCATAACATAGAATCATCTTTGTATGCTTCTCTATGGTCCATAATTTTCCACCCCTTTGATCATCCATTAGGACATTTCTTTCTAATCTCTCTCCATTTCTACTAATATAGGAATACCAAAACCCCCAACATTACAACATAAATGGTGATGAATGACATTTAATAAGATGATAAAACAAAAAATTAACAAATTACAATAGATCAGATTCAAAATAAATTTGAACTTGGGTAGTTAACACACCTAAAGTAGAAGGATCTACACTTGTAGAACCCCCGTGTAATACAAATCGTGATGATAGGACCAAGAACCTAGTCAAATTTTTTGAGGACTTATCATTGGTAGGCTTCTTGGGTCTCTTGATTGTGCCAATCCTTAAAACAATCATATCATGTGAATCCTTATTTGTAGCAGCAATGTGCTTCTTTGATTTCATGTGTTCATTTAGAGAACTAACAATATTACCACTTGTTGGGACCAAACAAAACCATTTATTGCATCATGTCCATTCCACTCTTACTTTTTTCTTATCCTCATGGCCTACAAGTCTTGCTTCCACCACCTTGAACAAATTACACTCTTGTGTCTTATTGAAATCATCTAGAAGTTTATTTTCTTGATCAATCTCAAATCAATCTCTAACCACGGTTGTTTTCTTTTCTATGCTACTTGAATGATTTTCACCATTACCCTCTATTAAAATGTGATGTTGATGGGACATTGTTTTCATATGATTGTTTATGAAGTTATGAACTATTGATGTTGCCATGGATACTTCCCTTTTTCCATAATCAATGCCACAAATTTCATAATGAATCTTTATTTTAGGTTCTCCCTTTTCTGAATATACTTTGAGAGTGAGTTTCTCATTGACAAATTATTCCATTAAACTATTCACTTTCTGATTCCAAGATGCCAATACATCAGGATCAACAACTATGGTTTGTTCCACTGACTCAGACCCATCTCCAACTCTTGGTTATTTATGCATACCTACCTCCATAGTATCTCTATTATGTTGAGGGTTTGGTGTACTTTCCACTATATTTGACTCAACCGTACCAACATACACTATGTAATGTTTCCTCTTAATTTGGAAATGGAAAAATTAAGAGTCAATGAAGGTATTTGTTTTCCTTGGCAGTTGCCCGAAGGAACTATTTCTTTTTCTTGCTATTCTAGTTGGGCTTAACAAGGCATGATTTATGAGATCTTTTAGTTTCAGATAAGTGTAAATCAACATTTGTTACTTGGATAGAATGACATGGCTTCACATGGAATTGCAATTGCATTCTGTAAGATTGCAAATCTTCGTTTTGGTGGCAGAGTCTACCATCTATGAGGCCATAGAAAGGATAAAACAAAGATTACATTGGAACTTGACGGGTTGATTTTCTGCTAGAACTAAAAAGTAAATGATCGAATTATACAATCGTATCTATTTTTATATTCAAAGGTACAATATGTAGGTTTGAACATAACAGATGGCAGATGGATGAAATGGTTTTATCCTTTTCAACAAAACGATGGTGATCTACAACAAATTGAAAATTTGGGCAGTAATTTCAAAAAAAATTCCAAAAAGCCTTGTTTTGAGATTTATTTCTATTGTTATTATATGAAATCTATAAAGGCTATAAACACAGGGACTTCACTGGCTAGGCAATATTATATCATGTGAGGGTGCAATATATTACCTATCAGTGAAAATAAGGGATTTTTTTGTTGGAATCCAAGAACACATGCTAGATAAGTTCCAGTTTATTCTCTGTCAACCTTCTCTGTGAACCAGTTTACTAATACTCTATTATCCCCTATTCTGCTACCGATTGAGACTGCGCACATGAAACTATGTACTAAAGCTTCCTCTTGCTGACCAAAATGCATACCATCAATTTATGACTGATTCACAAAAAAAAATCACATTCTCATTAACATCAAATCCATTGCTAAAAGATCTCCTTAAATACCCTTTTAACTTGTTGAATATGTCGGCCTCAATGAAGAATTATAACTTGTCGGCTACCGGATCACAAGGTATATCATGCATAATCCTGATGACCATGTCAGCCTACACATGCTACCAAAAATTCCATGAAAGAAATTAATATATCTTAGCTGGGTCCTATACTTAGCCAAGTTCCAAATGCACGTTATCGGTTCCAAGACTAACCGACTATTAAGAAAAGTGTATATACCAGTTGTGTGTAGTGTATACCAGTTGACCCAATCAAATAAAAATGATAAATCAATGAATCTTGATGGAAAATATTGACACCTGAACATGAGTTACCATCAATGACAACCCTAAATGCAATTAGCCTTATTAGATGAGTGTCAATTGCCAACATTTTAAATTCCATCTATGAAAAAATACAATATTTGGTGAAAATAGGGGAGCTTTTAATTTGGGCTATGTATTAGGAGGGGTTGAAAAAAAATGAGTTTGGGGCAATACATTTTGAAAATAGGGGGATTCTTTAGTATTCCATGAATGCACATGCTATAACCCAAGCTCACTAAGTGAATCCCCCGTGGCTATAAAGCAATGATTCCTTCATCAAGACTATGTAGAAAAAATGGTGAATTTCTTTGGTGTTAAGTGTTTGTGTGAGAGAACGAACAATCTCAGAGAATCCCCGGAGGAGCAGATTTCTCGCTTATTCAACAAAGGCAATGATGATGAGAAGTTGTATGTGATAAACATCTTAGGGACATATTTCTAGCTAACGGACATTGTACATGATGGAATTATTTATGAGAAATTATTCTTCCCCATCGTCTAGATTTTGGGATATGCCCTTGACACTTATGGTATTGTACATCACATAGTGAAGGAGGAGAATGCTCAAAGTGTGAAGACTGGGCTAGGGACCCTTGAGACTGTGTCACAATCAAAGATCATGCTTGGTTTTTTTGATATTAATGCAAAAGGAAGAAAGACCAAAATGGCTAAAGTATGGAAGTTATTTAAAGTTGGGGTAGGCCAAAAATACAACTTGGATGAGTTTGAGGCCTTCATGAATGATAATGGTGATTTGTTCCTTGCAAAGATAGTAGAAAGGTTGAAAGTGATTGGAAAGGGGATTGGTTATCTGTATCACTAGGCACCCCTGTGTCTCCTCTCTTATCAATGATCCCCCTGTGTCCCTATGGTATCCCCCCTCTTAATATCTATGTTCTTATTTTCAATTTTTGCACATATGGGAGTTGCCCCCTTATGGCAGTACTTATGTAATTTTTTTTTATAGTTTTCTAATATATTATGTTGTTGTGATAGTTTCTTTTTCTCTATTTGAGATCTCCATACTCACTCATGGGCATTTTTTCTTGTGTTTTTCCATTCATTTTTTTAGATATTGTAAACTATAATCAGTATTCACTAGCTCTTACTTACAGATCAAATGATGGTTGTTCATAGTTAAATGGAGGGGACAAGATTTTTCTAAATACTTGATTAAGTATTATTCCTCAGTCCTCTTTGACTGTAAATCTTGATAAGGGCTTGAAGTTGCAGGTTTCTGTGAGGTTTACTTCCTGCCTTTAAATGAACACTATTTGACTCAAAATGAATATAATTTAAATTCAAAAACATATTTACTCCATCCAACTTGTCCTTCGTGATGGAAATTTGTGCCTATATTCAAATTGTTCTCATTTTTTGATGACATCTAACAAGTCGACAAAAATATACTGCAACTAGTATACTAGCCACACTATTTGTGTCGGCTAGTTAGCCCGTTTGTCTGAGTAAAATATACTCAGCAAAACAAAAATTGTCGGTAAAATTCTAAGTTCCGCCAAAGTTCAAATCTCATCTTGCTGACTCAATGATGTATACATGGAGGCACACATCAGAAGGGATGACTATCAATAAAATCTTGTTATAGCTAATGCTTTTGAATTTTTGACTCTCACGATCCACCAATGATGACACATGTGGAAGTCCTATGTCCAACCCCTACTTCTGACATTTGATGAATAAAAAATACCTTTGAATATTCATATTCAAGATAGAAATTTATAAATCCCCTACATCCTTAATATATCAACAATATATTGCTTTGGATTTTGAGGATATTAAATCCCCCAACATGAAGGCATGTGATATCATATTGCCTAACAGGTGAAGCCCTCATAGGAATAAGCCTCAAATCAATTAAGGAATAGTATGAACAGTAGAGAAGAGAGAATTTTACCATCTAAGATAATGAAGCATTTCAAAGAAAGAAGCATAATAAAACACAGATCATTCAATCAAAGTGGTAAATGATGAGGACAATTATTGTCATAATACAGAGAAGGCCAAGACAGTCAAGGAGCAACTGCAATAACCATATCCCTAACATATTAGATGCAAAGATATAAAAAATAACTTAATATATTAAAGGCATCATGGACAGGATAGTTATAGGACAGTAAGCACGGGGTGTTCAAAGCTCTATAGGAGGAAAATGCACTCTATTATGATAATCACAGTCCCCTTAACATAAATATCAGCAACAAAGAGCAAAGAATTTTGGTTGTTAGTTCTTATTCAAAGCCAAGGTATGAAGAATCAACTAGAAATGCACAAAGACACAGATTTAAAAAAGAGGATCCTGAAAAATACAATCATTGTCTTAATGTTCGGAGAGGACTCAAAGGCAGTGAGGGTGAGGTATAATGCCATGAGGTTGCTACATGGACCATTGTAGCATTCCTCCACAAAGAAATACAACATCTCCTATTCAAATATAGTCTAAACCTCTTAATACAAAGAGAAACATCATTTCCATACTCAATTGTAAAGTACAATGGAATGACCAGGTTAATGAAAGTGAATGCATAGGATAAAATGGAGATATTTTCATCAATGCACAATGAGAAAAGTCATTGAGAGACTTGGTAGTGAGGCTATAAGTAAAAAAACAAGGCTTTAAGACACATAGCAACATTTTCAAGCCTAAGTACAGTTATGATAGTGAGTGGTTCATTATGAAGAGGAAAAGTCATAAACACAGTCTTTTATTAACTCTTTGCAATAATTCAAATATGAGTAATGCAGTCACATTCATCAAAAGGAGTTTGTAGGGCATGATGGCAAGTTTTAATTTCAAAATTCAAACTAATCATCAATGCAAACCTTATTCTAAATTTCAAAATGAGTTAAGGGGGTCGTCCAAAGAGAAATCCCACAAGTTTGAAATATATTCATTACTATCTCTTTCATTTTATACCATTCTTATTACTTTAATCTATAAGGAAAGATAATGTCATATGACTCAAATTCGAAAATTTTTAAAAATAAATATAACACCCATTAACAAAGATAGACATGGAAATAACATGCAAATTTTATAGTTTTATAAGTAAATAGTTGACACAAGTCAATCTCACAAACCATAAACTTGCCGCATTTTATACTATTACATTATATAGCTCTGAAAACTATTTGAGTCTATACTAGGTATACTAAGCATATCAAATATATAACACATAAAAAAAACCATACATGTTATGCATTAGCATTTAGACTTACCTAGTCAGTGTCGAAGTTGCCAAACCCTACTCCAGCCCATGCTGCTATCACCAAAACCTAGACTAGTCCAGCCCACCTTTGAAACCAATAACTTTCATGTTAGAACCCTATTTAGTAAACCCTAATGCATGAGAAAAAAAATATATCTAATAATTTCTCGTAAACATACCTAGTCTTCCCTATCGTTATCTGCCCTTCAATCTCTTCTTGCCTTAAGGGATCATATTATGCACCTATGTTAATTTGTTTTTTGGTTGTGTTATACAACCCCCAATATGAATGGCATAAATCTCACCTTCCCAAGACAAGAAAATGACCTGATCTGACAATTTCTTGAAACCCCCTTATAGTTTCAACCCAAAATTTGTGACTCTCAATAGAAAGAAATGCAGGTCCATAAAGAAAGCAATGCACATCAGAGGATAAAGAAAGCAATGGGTAGGTCGAAAGATTCACATACATGTGTTTCTAGTAAGTTATTATTCTTGTCATTGAATTTTGTCGAGATGATTTTGTTGAGAGGTTATTGACTTCATATTATACATACAGTGGGATACAGTTGCCTTCCATTCTCTGTCCTTTCTCGCCTTTGTCAATGCAGTCTACACAGTCTCCACTAGCCATTTACTATTTTCATAAACGTGTTATGTGCATTTAATTCTATCATCCATTGATCACATGATGAACTGACGTGCATGTCCACATAAAATACCGTATGTTCAAACCTCCATGCCATCCCACCAAGTGGCCACAAGTGGGTAGGACTTGGCATGGGTATGAATGCATTTAATGCATGTTGTCAATACTATTGGCAACAACAATGAAGGAAAACTAAGAGGGGGGGTGATACTGAGCTTTGCAATGCACTGATTCGATAAACAAGCTGCATAACTAGATCATCTAACATGACCAATTAAGCTTTCTGGATCACCAAGACCAATACAAAAGAATATAACGATACTATAAATACTCCATGCACCAAACCATATCCCAATAAAACAATCTACAATCAATGGAGCAAGAATATGTTGACATCAATGACAACAACATATCCTAGCAACAACAATGTCCAACAATCTCCCCCTTTGGCATTGATGGCAACATATGAATGTGAAAAATAATCAATGCAAAGAAAGAAAATATCTCCAATAAACTCCCCCTAAGATCAAGTAGTTAAAACATTTTTTCATGTGCCTCTCTCACCCTTTGACAACAATGCTAAAGATCTCAAAACAGAAAACCAAACTCTCCCCTTAGAATATAAAACATGAGTCTCTCCCCCTAAAACACATAACCAGACTACTCCACCAGAGGAGCAACACCAACTCATCAATCTGAATAAAGAGATAAGACTGTGAAGTCCACCTGATTGATGCAACTCAATGCATCTAGTTCTCATCAAGAGGGGTGGATACCCCTAACTTGTCTCTCAAATAGAAAAATGTATCTGCAGGTAAAGTCTTAGTGAAAATATCAGCAATCTATTCCTTTGTAGATACATATTCCAACTTCACTTCCTCTTCACTGACTTTTTCTCTAAAGTAATGATATTTGATTGACACATGTTTAGTCTTTGAATGTTGCACCAGATTCTTTGACATGAAATCACCATTCTTCATATACCACAAACCATAATCCACAGTTCCCTTCAAGTATTTGAATATCCTCTTTACAATAGTGACATGGCTCTCTTTTGGATCAGCTTGATATCTAGCATCCATGCACACAACATGCATAATGTCTGGCCTAATCTGAGTAAGATATGGCAGTCCACCAACCATAGATCTATACAAACTTTGATTAGATTTCAGAGATTCATCATTCTTAGATAATTTGCATCCAGTCACCATAGGATTTCCAACAGGTTTGGAGTCATTCAACTCAAACTTCTTCATAAATTCCTTCACATATTTGGTTTCAGATATAAAAATACCTTTTCTAGTCTGTGAAATCTGCAAACCTAAGAAAAATATCATCTCTCCTACCATAGACATCTCAAATTCTTTCTGCATATCACTGGAAAACTTCATTCTCAAGTTATCATCACCTCCAAAGATAATATCATCAACAAATACTTCAATAATCAAGATGTTATCATTCTCAATCTTAAAGTATAGATTACTATTAGTGATTACTTTATTTAATCCCAATTTTAGAAAGTACTTATCCAATCTAGTGTACCAGGCTCTAGGGGCTTGTTTCAATCCATAAAGAGATTTCTTTAGTTTACATACCATGTCTCCATCATTTGATAATGAAAATCCATTAGGTTGCTCAATGTAGACTTCTTCCTCAAGATCACCATTCAAAAAGGCAGATTTGACATCCATCTAATATACCTTGAAATCTGTATAAGCAACATGTGCAAGAAATAGTCTAATAGCTTCAAGTCTTCCTATTGGAGAAAAAGTCTCCTCATAATCAATTCCTTCTTTTTGTGAATATCATCTACATATCAATCTTGCTTTATTTCTAATAACTTCACTTACATCATTCAATTTATTCTTGAATGCCCATTTAATACCAATAACATTCTTATCTTTAGGTCTAGACACAAGCTCCCATGTGTTATTCTTTTCAATCTGATCTAATTATTCTTCCATAGCTCTCATCCAATTTTTATCTTTGCAAGCTTCAACAACATCTTTAGGTTCATTTTTAGAAATCAAACATACCTCTTCAGTAGCTAGCCTTCTTCTAGTCATCACACCTTTATTTTTATCACCAATAATCTGATTTTTTGAATGATTTAATCTTACATACTTTGGATCTAGATTAACTTTCTCTATCGGATCAGTTTGCTTCAATTCTTTAGTCTGAATATGTGTTATAAACCATCATCATATCCACATACTCTAATCTCTTTTCCAAGGTTCTCATCAACCTTCATATTTGCACTCTCTATTATCTTCCTCAGTCTCTTGTTGTAGCACCGGTAGGCTTTTCTCTTTATAGAATATCCGAAGAAGATTCCTTCATCACTTATTGCATCAAACTTTCCTATATCCTCATCTCTCTTGATATAACATTTACTACCAAAATTTTTAAAATATCTCATTGTGGGAACATGCCCAAACCATAACTCATAAGGAGTCTTACCGGTATCACCTTTAATATGAATTCAGTTAAATGTGTAAACAATAGTGCAAATATCTTCTCTCCAATAGATCTTTGGAACATTCCCTTCAATCAACATAGTCATTGTTGCATCCAAGACAATCTTGTTCTTCCTTTCAACAACTTCATTCTGCTGAGGGGTTCTAGGTGCAGATAATTGTCTTCTAATCCCATGCTTCTCACATAATGAAACAAACTCACTGGAACAAAATTCTCCTCCTTTGTCAGATCTCAAACATTTCACCTTCAATTCTGACTCAGTGTCAACCTTTTCTTTGAATATCTTGAATTTGTCTAATGCTTCAGATTTTTCCTTCAAAAAGACAACCCACATCATCCTAGAATAATCATCAATTAGGAACATAAAATATTTGTCACCTTGTACACTTCTAACATTTTTAGGTCCACATAAGCTAGTAGTACAAGATCTAGCAATCCATCAGATGTGTATTATTTTATCTTGAAATAAATTCTTATTTGCTTACCCAATTGAAATTCCTTACATACCCAATTAGCAGGCTTAACAATCTTAGGCAAATCTTTAATAGCTTGAGTAGAACTGATATTAATCATTGAATGAAAATTAACATGACACATTCTCCTATGCCACAACCAACTTTCATCAATCTGAGCAATCAAGCAACTTTTCTAAGCAACATTCAAATGAAAGATATTACCTTCAGTCTTAGTTCCAGATGCAATCTCTATACTAGAGGCATTTAGGATGTTGTATTTACCATTCTTGAATTGCAAATCATAACCTTTGTCAACTATCTGTCCAACACTCAAAATATTATGCTTCGAACCTTCAACATATAGGACATCATCAATATTATTCTTATCATCAAAAGCAATAGAACCTTTACCATGGATTACATAGGCTTTGTTATCTCCAAATATCAGTATTCCACCATCATACCTTTCCATACTCACAAAAAATCTTTTATCACCGGTCATATGATGTGAACAACCACTATCAATTACCCATTCATCTTTCTCTTCAACTTTAGTAGCTAAAGCTTTCTGCTCAACAGTACAGCTAGTGGAGTCAATGTGCACCAGTCCATCTTCTTTGATAGCAATAAATACAACTTCATCTCCTTCTGATTCTTCATCTGTAACACCTTGATCAACAACATAATAGTAGTTCTTCTGATACTTATACTTATAGTTAGACTTGTAAGGCTTATCATACTTCTCATGCTTCTTATATCTACCATTCATATCATGCCTATCATATTTATCCATTCTCTCTGGGAATCTAGAAGAAAAATATCCTACCTTATTGCAGGAGAAACATTTCAAGAGCAATTTTCCATCATACTTACCAACTCCTTTAGGAAATCTGCGAGCAATCAATGCTTCAAGCTCTTCCAATTCTCTTTCTTGCTCTTTTATTTCTCTCCTTTCTCTTTCATATTTGGATATTCTGCATTCTTTGGGATCATACTTCTACTTTCCAAATATAGATGCTCTAAATATTGTTTAGACTTTCCATTTGATTTACCAAACTCGCTCATCTCAAATGCAGCAATCTTTCCAACCAACATATCTCTTGTTACTATAGTCACACTCTGAATCCCATCAATAGCAGCTACATTATGTTTGTAAGAAGGAGGCAAAGATCTTAGCACCTTAGCAACAATTTCATCTTCTTCAAGGGTTCCACCAGCACATATAATACCTAGGACAAGGTCATTCACCTTACCCATAAAGGTATTTATATTCTCATCTTCTCCCATCCTCAACATCTCATATTTTCCTTTCAAACTCTATAACTTAAAAACTTTCACTTGTTTATCTCCTTCATACAAGATTTCAATCTTCTCCCAAATCTCATGTGCAGTCTAAAGTCCTAGTACATTTGTCATCTCTGAATCAATCAGGGCAATCAAAAATCCTTCCTTCACTCAAATGTTATTTTTTAGCTTCCTTGATCTCATCAGCAACCTGTCCATTTTGAGGAATAGAGTAGACATTCTTTATAATTTTCCAGTAATCTTCTCCAAGACATCTCAAGTGCACTTCCATCTGGTTCTTCCATATAGCATAGTTACTACCATCAAATCTCAGACTCTTCTTCTTAAAGATAACACTTCCACTTCTAGTTGCCATCTTGGATCTCCTCAAGTGGTTAAGAATTTTTTGGAGGATCTAGCTCCGATACCAATTGTTGGCAACAACAATGAAGGAAAACTGAGAGGGGGGAGGTGAATCAATTTTCATTGGATCTAAAAACTTAACCACAAAAAAAAATATGATAAATTTAAGGAATAACAAAGATAAGAAAATAGATACCACAACACACAACACCAAGATTTTGATGTGGAAAACCCAGTTAATGGAAAAAATGCGGTGGGAAGCTACCGAAAATAAGATAATACTCTATAGTAGTAGGTGAAAATATTACAATGGGGAATGTACATGCATTTAGGCACACTACTCAAAATATAATGACCCGGAAGGCTACAACCCTCGGGGAAGTCTCACTGACTTACAACAAGATTTAGACTACAATCCAGAAGAAATGAACTGAAAGAATAGCATCTCCAAATGCCCAATGACAGTTTCAGTTAAGCACAATTGTCTTCTCTGTAACACCAATCTCTATTCAATCATAATTTCAAAGGATGAATCACTTATTCACACATACACCACTCTCTGATAATGCAAACACAACCATGACACTGAAATTACATGCCAATATCACCTATTTATACAGATCATCAACCTTGACAACAAGGTCAGCTAAACCTTCAACTCACAATTACAAAATCATATCACACGATACAAAGATCAACCACCAAACTAATATAATTATGTACATGACATAACATGGACCTAATTCAAATATCCAAATACTCATCACCACCAGTAATCACACCAAGATCAACCACAACATGCTACACCACCAGGAAAACCGCATAACATGAAGAACATCACTGGTTTAGTAAAATCATCAAGAACATGCACAATGATCAATGTGGATCATCAAAGAAAATAGTACACAATTATGAAACACCAACAAGCATGTTAGAAACATCAGCAACAACTGCACCAACACCACTTATCAAATCTTCATTGATCAACATCTGAAACTCAAGAACACACACAACAACAACTATCATGAATAAAAGATAACTTGTGGAGCACCATATCATGAACCATCTGAAATGAAGATACACAAGACCATCCCCAAAAATCTCCCAAAAAATTAGCTCAAGATCTGATCATACCAGAATATACCAAAGGAAATATTGAACTCTGCAATGCACTGATTAGATAAACAAACTGCATAACCGAATCATCTGATATGATCAATTAAGCTTCTCGAATCACCAAGACCAATACAAAAGAATATAATGATACTAGAAATACTCCATGCACCAAACCATGATCCCAATAAACCAAGTACAATCACTAGAGCAAGAATATGTCGACATCAATGACAACAACATATCCTAGTAGCAACAATGTCCAACATATATGACACTTCCATTTTGGAGCCAGAATAGTTGCATCCCCAAAGTATGAGGGCCTTGGATATGTCAGAAGAAAAAAAAATGATGCTATTAGTTCAAGCAAGTTGGCCCAAGAAAGGCATTGTATTAGGTGTTCTCATTGCAATAGAGAATGATATAGAAAATATGTGTGTTGGGATTTACATCCTTGTAGTATGTGTGGAATGAGTAACCATTCTGAAAAATGTGTTGGAAGAAAGAATCGGTGATAGTTGATATAAAAATGGATTGTGGATGGACCTATGGATCTAGTTGGGAGAAGCTTACAGGTATGTTGAAAAGGTTGTACAAATTTTCATATGTGATCAATGTTAACAATCATAAAAGGTTTGAATGCTTAAAATGGATGAAAATGTTTTGAGTCAAAAGAATCATTGTCTAGCAAGACATTTACAGATTGTGAAAAGATATTTTGAAGACTTGAGATTATCGTGGCAGTTGAGAAAGCCAAATGAATTGACCAAAGAAATTATGAATGTTGAAAACTGCAACAGTTGTACCAATAGTTATGTAAAGGGGAAAAATGAATTCTCTAGGATTTCCACCCAAGGGATGAAAACCGCTAGAGATTTTTTTTTCACTTGGGGCCTTTACATTCAAAAGAGGATGGGGAATTCACTAGATCTAGTCATGAATTAGATTAAGACTAAATGCTAAGTGAATTTGGATTGAAGGGGGTTTCCTCTTTTGTGAGTTGAAGTGCTGAATTTAGGTAAAATGTTGAAAAATGAAGATAAAAGCATGAAAACAGTGAGCTACAGTCACAGGATTTTCTCGTGCACCTATAATTAAGCAATGTAAGTCAAATTAGACCTACTCCCCAAAATAGCTCAAAACTTGTTGGGACCATGGCACATCACAATGGTCCTCTAAACATTTTGCACATGAAAGGGAGATTCTTTGCCGCTGTGAATGGAGCCTAATTTGAGGAAGACAACTCTATACCTATTTCCTTCACAGAGAAAGAAAGGAAAATGTGTTGGGAATAGGGGTTTTCCTTAGTTCAAATACCGGTTTTAAAATTAACCATGAAATTGAAATGACTAAAAGGAAAGGATATCCTTTTGAGGGGGATGTTGATTATGACTGAAAATTGAATTATGATACCTCCTTGTGAAATTTTTCTTGCATCCACATGGAAATAGGTTTTAGGAAATTTTCAACAAAATAGGATGAATAATATCTTCTTCAATGATTGAAACTTGACTTTACTGTTGCTCCTAAGCTGAAAGAAGATTGATTGTTACTCAAATGCTCTTGAATGCTTGAGTGCTTGATCTCATGTGTCCTTCCTTGATTGTGTGTTCTCAAATGAGAGGGTAAATCCTCTTTATACACTTGTCCGTCGATGAAATTGGCTAATTTTCTGACATGAGACGACGCAGAAAGGGAAATCCAGCTCAATTTCAAAATAGGACCAAGGGGTCAAATTGGGCCCAATTTAGTGAGGACCATTGCATGGTGTCATGGTCCCAGTGAGTATCATGGCATGGCACCATGGTCCTTCCCTATTTTGGGGCAGGCACAAGGTGCTATGTGAGGTGCAATTTGAGTTAGATGCCATTTGTGATGTGCAAGAGCATAATCAGGTCTTCAATCGGGCCGAGGGACACAAACACTAAGGTGAAGAACCAAATATGGTCAAAATTGGAGAGGGTGAAATTTTAGGATGCTACATTTATCTCCCAATTTAGTGAGAGTATGAATTCTATCATACTCTTAGTAAAGTACACAGGGTTTAGATTGAAAACTTTCACAAAGTCATCAAGGAGGCAAGATACACCAAGCCCCCAATGGACTTTAGGATCTTACAACTTTGATAAAAAGATAAAAGGGACATTATGAGAGAGAGATAAAGAGAGAGAACCATGACTACAAACTATTAAGGTTCTCTTACTATGAGTCAGGAAAAGAAAAATACAAAAAAATTACAAAGAAAACAACAAAGTTTGTTAAGTACCTTAAGTATCAAGAGAGAAATCCATTGAGTAGAGTGTATACTCGCACGTTAAAGTAATTGTGCATGCCTTATCAAGGGAAATTTCTGTAAGGTAGGATACACCTCAAGAAGACATAAGCATTGTCACAAAATATAGGGTGGTTTCACAGAACCCTGGGGTTAGTATGTGTTTGTATGATAACCAAGGTATATCATATATATATTTATGCATATAATTGTCCTCATTCCCCAAAGAAAGGAAACAACCTTGGAATAAAGGCACATGTGTCTTTTGAGTCAACATAGGAGAGACCAAAAGAGATCTCAATACTTTGCATCATCCTCAAGTAGACAACACAAGGGACAACAAATAGAAGAAGTGAGAGACAAATTGAATAATGTCACAAATAAGAAAGAGAAGAGAGGGAGAGAGAATCTACAATGTTAATGAAGCTAAACATGCACCTTTCTGCCTCCTAATCTTTCTCATCATTATTTCGGTAAGGCAGAAAATATGCAAGAGGATCCACATCAAGCATGGTATATGTAGCTATCACAATTTCCAAACAAGGACCATGCTCTAATGATGGATCACTTTGTTCATTACTAGGAGCTAGGATTAATTCTTTTTAAAATCTCTTAGATAAATCATTGTCAAAATCAACATATTCATATTCATCATCAAAAATGTTAGGATCAACATTCTCATCATTAATAGTATTCTCACCTATTTCTTCATCAAGATTAATGAAAATAAGAGCTCTAATAGGAATATAACTTGAACCATCAGTTGTCTTAATCATTTTTTGTCTTGGAGACTTAGGTTGAACCTCTTGTTTAGGAGAAATTCCATAAACTTGAATTATATCAAGAGTTAGTGTATTGGGAGAAGAAATGGTTTGTGAAGCAAGTTCACAAGCTCGAGAACAACATCTCCATCGGTGTTCTCTCACACAATGGTTTCTTTTAGTTTTAGCGAAAGGTTGTGAAGGTGTAGGTTCAACTGGTATAAGATTTTTTTATTCTTTTAAGGAAGGATGAATGGGTTGAGGTCTTTTAGGTTGAACAATAGGAGAGGCCGGTCATTTCTGTTTATAAGTTGTAGGAGGAGGAATAGAGGGTGTAGGAAGGAGACTAGGCCCATCATGACGAGGAGGAATAGGTATATCCTTAGGAGGAATAATATGTTTATCTTTATGTTGAGGCTTAGGAGGAAGAGCTTTTCTACCTTTGGGAGGAAGAATAGACTCATCCTTAAAGAGAAGGAATGGATTCCTCCTTAGGAAAAATAATATTTCTTTCCTTAGGAGGAAAGATAGTCTTATCCTTAAGAAAAGAAATAGATTATTCTTTGGGAAGAATATTATTTCTTTCCTTAGGAGGAAGGACAATCTTATCCTCAAGAAGAGGTATATGATGATTAATTGAGGGAAGATTAAGTGTTGGACTTCTAGGTTTACTCAAGGATAAAATCATCTCATTTTTTCATTTTTGATATAATTTAAAGAGAGCATTGTTAGAATTAGAGATCACTGAGAGGGCATGGGGGGTGAATCAATGATCTACTAGAAATTGAAATCACAAACTTATTCTTTATCCACTGGTTAACAATCCATAACAGATAAGAACATAAACATGCAACAATAAAAACACAAATCCACAACACTAGAATTTTTACATGGAAACCCTAAAAGGGAAAAACCACAGTGGAGATGGAACCCACAATATTCATATACTATGGCCAGGAGTACATAAATATTACATAGATGGGGAATGCACTTGCATTCAAGCTCACTACCTAGAGCTCACTGCTCAATCATAATTGCCCGAAAGGTTACAACCTTCAAGGAAGTCTCACCGACTTACAATTTGATTACAATGAGAATGTACAATGAAGTGAACTCTTAGAAAGCATCTGACTATGCAAAGATG
Organism: Cryptomeria japonica; assembly: GCF_030272615.1. Classification (NCBI taxonomy): domain Eukaryota; kingdom Viridiplantae; phylum Streptophyta; class Pinopsida; order Cupressales; family Cupressaceae; genus Cryptomeria; species Cryptomeria japonica. Next base: position 530,425,682 of record NC_081411.1, read on the forward strand.
AGTTCCGGTTAAGATCTGAATTTGTGACTGTCTCTGCTCTTCTAAATACTCTATCACTATCCAAGTTAGCTACTGGTTGGTCTGAAAGAAAAATGCGCACGTGAAATTGCACTCAAATGTACCAAAATAGATCACCACATCTCTAACATATCAAAAATCAATTGCCAAAACAATCTTATATATCTAGTCTTACCACAAAAATAATCTCCTTCAAGTCAACTTCAATAAGTGTAACGTGTAGATCAAGTCAGCTTCAATCATGAACAAAACATAGCACTAGACAAAAATATTATAACCAAATGCTTCCTAAAGGTCTTCTGTATCATTGAGATCACAAAAATAATCACCAAAAATATTGTAATCATCAAAGATCATTCCTGATCAAAGCATTATTGAAATACCTTATTATGCCTTGTTTCAGTAGTTAACTTTCTACTGGTTACCTCCATCTTCCAGATAAGTTGGATCACAACTGCTAGATCAAATCACCACAAAGAGTTGTCATCAATGACAACCCTAAATAAATAATCAACCACTAGGAGTCTCACAAAATCACCACATGAGTGTTAATTTCCAACAATCTCCCCCTTTGGCATTGATGGCAACTCCTGTGAAAAATGGCTAAGTGTTGAATCTTGTACAATGGGATGAAAGAATAAAATAATTCAAGAATTTCAAGGCTCCCCCTTAGATCAACAATCCATGAATCTAAAATACATAGGACTATACACTCCATACATACAATCAGTTTGTACATTGTACATTTTTCACCTCATCTCTCCCCATTTGACAGCAATGCCAAAGATAGGGTGTGTACCAAAATTGTCTGTACAAACATACACTCACTGGAGGATTAAATCTATACATGCTTCAATATATCCACATATGCCATCTTCAAGAACCCAAGATATGTGTTCCATCCCGCTCGCAACTTCTCCAAAATTGAAACAAAAACATTCAAAACATAGGCATGAAACTCTATAGTTGCAATCTCAATAGAAGTATCCTGAGACATGTTCTGAATGCAGTCCATTTTATGATATACTAAGGTGTCCAATCGGGGACCAATTAAGTTCCAAAGTTCACCTGATCACCTGATCATTCTCTCTTTCTCCTTCTACAAATTCCTAATCTGATCAATGATGTTCAAAATTTGTCCCTCAATACTGTCAGTTAAATTGGTTGTGGGATGAGAGGCCTAAGAAATCTGAGCTAACTACCCTTTACAATTCTCTATTTGCTTGTCTATCTCAGTAGTAAAACTAGTCAAAATTAGGCAAGACTTGTAAATTTTACCTCCTTCCACTAAGGCCTCATCAACCAATTTCAACTCTTTATTTAACTGTGCCTTATCATTATTAATCATTTACAAAAATGTATGAATTTTAGCATCCTTAAACTTCTCCATATCTTGTATGGCAAACACTTTAGATAAAGAATCAAATTTGGTGGATATGTGAACAATTAAATTTTGAAGCTTACCAGATGTACTAGTACTTTCATCAAGTTGTAGATCCGGTACCACCTTTTCTAAAACGTTAACAGATTTTTCAATGAGTTTCTTCTCTTCTAATTCTGACTATGCTAACTCTTGACTGGCTTGTGCCTGAAGAGCAGCAACAACTATCATTCTCTTAGCCAGAGACATTTGATCAAAGGGTTTATCAAAATTGATGTTGAACTATGGAAAACTCCCTAGGCTTTGGGTTTTGACAGTGTCAATTGCCACAAGTACGAGAGTCTCCATACCCTTACCCTTGTCCTTGTCTGGTTCATCTTGTTTCACTTTTTCTTTCTTCTCACCCTCAATAGGTCCGGATTTAACTTCTTTAGGTGCCACTTCTGCACTGGTTCCACCACTTGGTGCACCATTCTCTGCCTCTACTGATTTATCATTGTCTTTTGTAGGCTCATCTGCAACAAAATCCAAAATTTCTTGTTCACCAACATTCTAAGTATCTTCTTCTTTATTTAAATTGTCTGTTGGAGGATCTTCTGAATGAGTGGCATTATCTGGAGTGGCAGTATCTACAAGCCGGTTCTTAGTGAGAAACTTTTTCCAAATTTCACTAGTTTCTCTCCTTATTTCTTCAACTCGGCCAACCATCAGACTGTTGACCCTGTGCTTCCTTCTAAATTCCTTCTTATTTTCTAACAAAATTAATTTGTCAATTTCTTCTATTGTGATACTAGTGCACTGATTAACTAGTTCACTCTCCTTTATTTCTCTTTTCATTTGGCTAGAAAATTTTCTCCTAGCATCAATTAGGCTATACAAATCTTTGGGAAGATACTTTTATAGCTCAATTAATGCCTTACTAAATACATCCATATACAAAATTACTACTTCTTCAATCTTCCTTTGATCTTTATCATCCATATTTACATAATATATAGGGATATTCTTCAAATTTCCATCTTTAATAATCTCATCAATTAATTCCTGAGTAGATAATGGAGGAATAATATGATACTCTATTTTGGAAGATTTCATCTTACCGGATTCTAAGGCCTCATCTAGATAAAACTTTGTATTCTTTCCCTTCATAGGCTTGCCTGCTAGTACAAGATCAGAGTTTGCCTTCTTTTATGTCTCCTCCTTCTCACCACTAGATTGGGGTTTTTGGATCACTCTAAAAAAATCACCTTTCTTTGGTGCCTTGTGAATTTTTGAATCAGATTTAGTCTCTGATTGCAGCAGAGAAATAGCTACATACTCTCTTTGTGTCTTCTTCTTCTTCCTCAAAACACCTTTTCCCTTTGCAGATACATCAGATGGCTTAGCTTCACCAGCAGGTGTCTTCACCGGAGCGGGAGAAGGTCCTGTCACTTTTATTTTAACGGGAGTAGATGCAAGCTTCTATTTCTTTTCTTTTTCAGCCGCATCCCTTGATTCCCTAGCAACCCTAACTCTTTCCTAGGGATGACCTTCCTCTACAAGAATATATTCAACAATATTTACCACCTTCCTCTTACTTTCTAGTTTGGTGAATTTGGAGTGTAACTCCATTGACTTCTCTTTGCAAGTTCCGAATCTCTCCTCATTGGTGTCTTCCAGATAATTTAGCAAGTGTTGTGTATATGTATCTGTAGTGTCATAAATTGTACACCCTTGCTAGGGTGGTACAATTTCACACTTAGTTTAGCACCCGCCTTAGTGTGTTTGCATCTTGCATTATTATTTCCCTTTAAGAATTTAATTAAATCTAAAGTCATATTTCATCACTCCTCACATTATAAAATTGGTCCCTTTACCCTAAGTGTGCCCTTTTTTATTTTATTCCTCCAATTAGTCATTTAATCATAAACCCTAATTATGTCCTATTTCAACCTTTAAGGCCCGATTTCGCATATCAAAACACCTTGAAATCAACTGTAACTTTGGGATTCTCTCTAATATCATCATATCTAATGGCCCTGAAAATTTTGGTGAAATGTTGGTCGGACCATGGCGGGAGTGCACATGGTCCTTGGCTTTTTTCCCAAAATTTCGGGAGCATAATCCTATGATATTATAATGATTAACCCCAAAATATTGGTGGGAAATTAAATTCCTAGCTCATCCTAAAGACAAAATTAAGTCGAAATTAAGATCTAGGGTTTCATACATAAGAGCTCTCTTTCTTCATTTGAAGGCAACTAGAAAAACTAGGAATCTAAGAGCATGGTTTTGGAGCACAAGGAGCCTTCTATGTAGTGAAAGAGAAGCCTATGTGGAGTCTTCAACAACATTTCATCAAGCATTCATCATCAATTAGGAGCCTTGAAGACATTAAAGAGTAATAGGAGATCTAGTGGCAATATCTCTTCCTTGGGGATTGGTATGATTTCATGTTATTTTCATGTCTTTGTATGAGCTTATTTACATAAACTTGTATATTTACATTCATGATTTAGATCACTTTTCATCATTTATTTAGAGCATTCACTTTGTCAATTACAAGCATTTAGGCTTTACTCTTTAGGGTAGCTCTAGATTGTTTCCTTTCATTTTAGGATCTTCCATACACACAAGGTTCCAACACACACATTTTCAATATGTTATTGGTTATTTGTGGAGGTAGAAATCACCAACACAACGGTTTGACTGAGGCAAAACCCTATATAGCCACCCAAACCTTCCCTTTTCAGTTCCAGGTGCAGGAACATGTACCCACGGACACTTTCAACTCAGCAAAAGCCATAGGAACCACTCAGAAGTGAAAAAATATGTCAAGGACAGGGGTGTGGTGCCCTAGTCCTTCCCAAGACTAGGGTGTGGTGCCTTGGTCCCTCCACTTTTTAGTGAATTTTGGTAGGTTGCAGCTTTAGTGTCTCCAGTTTACAACCTTTCAGTTACAGCTCTCTATTAGTCCATCAGGGACAATGGCATGGCACCCTAGTCTTGGTCAGTTTTGTTCAATTTAAAGCATTAGGTACACATCCAAAATCCTCCCCCTTTCATGCTTTTAGTATCTCAGTTTCAGATCTGCAAGTTTGTGTAATTCTGAGTTCATTTATGTTTCATTCTTCATCTCCTAGTTTAGTTGATCAATCAAACCATATTTTTTCTCATCATTTGCAACAAGAGGAATAGAAACCCTAATAGATAGTCCTTGGCTCTCTCTTTCTCACAAGAAGTAGCCAAAGTGATCTATCTCCCTAGGCTCTTTTGTATTCCCAATGTGTTAGCAAAAGTGGGATTAGGACCTAGTCACCCGGTCTCCCTTTTCCCCCTCCACATTTTGGTGAACCCAATGTGAATCCAACCTTCAATTCTGATTTATGATATCATATTTGAGTGTTTTTTCCATTTCAAATTCAAATTTACATTTACAAGTTTCAATTCCTTGCCAATTTCAAAATTTAGAGGTTAATTTTGCTAAAACCCCAATTTTTCAATTCAAAATTGAACTTGTGGATAGCTTAATTTGGATCATTAATTTCAGATCTGATTTGGGAAAACATTTCACTAATAAATTTCATTTTCTAAATCAACATTTAGAGTGCTTTCATTTGTTAAAATTGAACATTTCCCTTTATTTTGCATATGTTAATTATTTGAAACATGAAAATTATTGTCATGATACATTCATTTCATAAATGTGATAATGGGTTAGCTTCCCTTTCTTCAATTTTTCCATATCTTAGAGAACCTCCTCCTATATATGATAAAATTTTAGTGCCTAAAAGAGTTGTTACCAACCCCTTCAAAACTCTCCCATGCTCTAAGGATGAAGATTTGAAGAGTGACTTTGACAATTCTCCTAAAATGTGCCCTTCTCATCTAGTCATCTTAGAGGAAGAGGATGATATCATAAACACGTTTCTTAATGTTACTTTACCTTCCTTATATTATGCCTCTATAAGTGAAAAGGTATTTATGGACATTGACTTATCTTCTCCTAAATTTGGTTTTACCAATGGGGGCATGTTCATACAACAAGAGGTTATGAGCATTTCTTTCGAAGATCTCCTTCCTAAGAATGAATCTTTGGAGAAAGATTTTCATCTCCCTCCTAAATAATACTCCCCTCATGAGGTTCATTTTTTGCAAGAATATGGTATTTTCCCTACTTTTCCTAGTGAGGATATTTCCTATTTTGACTTCAATAAAATTCCCACTAGAGATAATGCATTAATGAGAAATGCTTTCCCTTCTCCTAAAGTTTATCTTACCCCTAAAGATGCCTTAGAAAAAGAAGATGAAATCATAATCAATTTCCTTAATTCTCTCTCCTTTAAAGATCCTATTGAATACATTTTGAGGCAAGAAGATTATTTAAACACATGTAGTGATGCTCTCCTTCCTAAGGATGAAGAATTAATAAACAATGTTATCCCTTCTCCCAAAATTGGCAATAACAATAAGGACATCTTTGTGCAAGATATTTCTAATACTTTTCCTAATGACCTCAGTATTTTGGATGAACCATTAGAAGAAGGTGTTGATTATTCTCTACCCCCTGAGAGAATCCTAGCCAAAGGGGATAAAATCATGATTGATAACTCCCTTGATATCATATCACCTTCAATGAATCTCAATCATTCTCTCTCTTAAAATAAATAATAACTAGGTTCTTCTCATAAGGATATCCTAGTTCATGGTAAGATTGTTGACATCTATTTCAAAGATTTCCCTCTCAAATGTGAGACTTTAAAGAGTAATGTTGATCCTTCTCCTAGAGATTTTATTCCCCACGTAGATCCTTTGGTGATAGAGGATGATATGACATTTCCTACTAGTACTTTTCCTCCTAAAACATCAATGCCTACTTCTAGTCTCCCTCCTAAAATTGGTCTTATCATGATAATACTTTAGTGCAAGAAGAGACTATCAACAATTCTTCCAACAATCTTGTTCATTCTTCTTCTAAGGACACCTTTGATATTTCTAAACCATCTTAAATCAATTTGATACATGTGAATGAAACACCTAATAAACCCCTCTTCATAGTTCAAGGTGCTTGTCCTTCTCAAAATTCCCAACATATGTTGGCATCATGAATGAATTGATTATGTGTTGCATTGATGTTTTTTCATTGATGTCAACACTAGCTGATATGGATGGTTACCGGCAGACAAGTTTTGGTTACCGACAGAAGAGATTATCTATTGAACACTTTTGGCATGTTTGGATCAGTGAAGTATATTGGATCTCATGAGTTACATGCTCCATGAGCATGTTTTGGTTAGTTGGTATTGGCTTGGTAATTGGATGTTATCATACACTCCAGTAAACCCTTACCAGCACTGGTTTAAGGCTTTACCGGTAGAGCTTTTCATTGAGGAATCATGACAGGATGCACAATTGGTGTTGGTGCAGCTTCTTCGAGATGCTGAAGATATTCGTTGATTGTGCTTAAATTGTATAAAGACATTGCTTTGGCATGGTGGACCCATAATAGGTCTGGTATCTATCTAGATTATGAACCGGTATCATGCTAGCATGTACTCTACACGTTACCAAGATGATTCGAGATGTTTTATGGATTTTTTATTATTATTTTGGTCTTAAACCGACATGGCATATCATTGTAATAAGGAATTATGTAATGATATTATTATAATATCTGTAGATGGCCAACCTAATTGGTTTATGACTTAGGGTTTGTATAAATAAGACGTAGAAACTCTTTGTAAAGTATCATGGTTATTGGAAAGGTCATGGTCAAGGAATGTAATGTGCAAATGTTGTAATATCATTCAGGAAAAGGAGTTGATCCATCATTGGTGATCAGATTGGATTCAGAAGAGGATTTAGTCTTGTTGCATTGAGCTTAATCGGGACTGTAATCAAGCATAGTAGATGCTATTTCCAGAAGTTCACTCTATTGGATTGTTGCCCATTTATCTTGAAAAGGTTGTAGCCTCTCTGTAGTCAGTGAGACTCTTTTGTAATGAGTAGTACGCTCTAGGCAGTGTGCCTTCCTGCAAGTGCAGGCCCCTCATTGTAACACATACTTTCTCCAGAAGTATCATCAGATTGTGGGTAGGCTTCCCATCGTGGTTTTTACCTTTTCGGGTTTTCCACATACAAATCATGGTGTTATGTGGTACGGTTTCTTTGCATTGATTATCTAGTTAATTGTTAAGTTGTATTGTTTACCGGTATCGGTTTCTACCGGCATCTGTTTAAGGTTATATTGTGGATTAAAAGTTATAATCTATTAACAACTGATTCACCCCTCCACCCCCCTCTTAGTTGTTCACTGGTTATCCTAACAATTGGTATCAGAGCCTTGGTCCTCTTTTGTAGAAGCTTAACCACTTGAGGTAGATCCTATGGCAGCTAACACTTCTAATCCACCGACAACTATTATTCAGAAGAGAAATCCCTAAGCTTGATGGAACAAATTATGGGATATGGAAAATTTGAATGGAGACTCATCTTAGATGTCTTGGCAAGGATATTTGGGAGATCACTGAGAAAGGATATACACCTTATGATCCGGCATCCGGCAATCCTGCTCCTACAGACCTAGACAAGAATATTGAAAATGATTGTAGAGCTAGAGAAGCCATCTTATGTGCACTTATTGATCAGTAGATTATGGGATTGACTGACAAATCATCGACTAAGGTTATGTGGGACAAATTGAAAACTCTGAATGAAGGTGACCCTACTGTCAAAATTGCTAAACTTGATGGTTACCTAGTAAGGTATGAAAACTTGAAGATGGAAGAAAATGAAAGAATTGTTGTATTTATGGAAAGAGTAAATGAGATTGTTATGGGAATTCAATATTGTTGAGGATTTCTAAGTGAAGTTGAAATAGTTTCCAAAGTCTTGAGAGCCCTTCCACCGACTTACAAGATGAAGACAACTTGAATTAATGAGCTAAGAACAATGGCAAATACTTCAGTCAACATAGACATTCTGATTGGGAAATTATTTGCTTTTGAGCTTGAAGAATTTGGATCTTCTAGAGTTGTAAAGTCTGGATCTTCTTTTCATGCATCATCATCAACATCAACCGGCAAAAGTGATTGGAGAGCCCTATATACAAAAGAACTGGAAGACATGAGGAAAGAAGATGAAGATCTCGAGAAACTTGAAGCCTTATTTGCTAGAAGAGTACCTAAAGGTCCAACTGGAAGTAAGTATGAAGGAAAAGAACCTTTTAAATGTTTTTCATGTAGTAATATTGGTCATTTTGCATCTAGATGTCCTGAAAGGAATGCAAGGTTTGAGAAAATAATTAAGAAAACTTTTAAGCCTAACCCGAACAGATATAGATTCAAGAAAAACAAACAATGCTACATAGAAGATGAGGAAGGAGTAACTGATGACTCTGGAGATGAACTGGCAGAAGACTCTGGTAATGGATTTGGAAATGGAAAGGAATGGGTGTTTTATGCTTTGAAGGAAGATGAACCTAAATCGACTATCAAAAATGAAGAGAAGGCCCTCGCAAAAAAAGTTGAAGATAAGGATGAATGGGTAATTGATAGTGGATGCTCACATCATATGACTGGAGATAAAAGAAAATTTCTATCCCTACAAGAATAAAATGGTGGTCAAGTCAAATTTGGAGGTGACAAGGCATGTATGATCAAAGGTAGAGGTATTATTTCTTTGGATGGCAAGCATAACACTGATAATGTCTATTATGTAGAAGGTTTAAGGCATAATCTTTTGAGTGTTGGTCAATTAGTTGATAAGGGTTTTCAACTTCAGTTTAAAAATAGAAAATGTAAAATCATTAACAAGACTGGTTAGGAGATTGCAACCAGTATTCCGATAGGAAGTAACATGTTTCACCTAAACACTGGTAATAAGACATGTTTTATTTCTCATATTGATGAGAGTTGGCTATGGAATAAGAGGTTGTGTCATGTTAATTTTGATTTTATTGTTAAGATCAGTTCAACTAAGGCGGTCAGAGATATACTTAAGATTATGAAGCCTCATAATCCAGTATGTAAGGAATGTCAACTAGGTAAGAAAGTAAGAAGTTCTTTTAAGATCATACATGATAAATCTAATGATGTACTTGATTTGATTCACACTGACTTATGTGGTCCAACAAGGACTAGAAGCTTTCAAGGTGACAGGTATTTCATGTTGATTATTGATGACTATTCTAGAATGATGTGGGTGACTTTTCTAAGGGAGAAGTCTGAAGCTTTTGAGAAATTCAAGATCTTTAAAGAGAAGGTTGAAACAAAAACTGGATTGAAAATTAAATGTCTAAGATCGGATCATGGTGGTGAGTTCACTTCTCATGAATTTAACAGCTATTGTGAGACAAATGGAATCTGGAGACAACTATCTGCACCTAGGACTCCTTAGCAAAATGGAGTAGTTGAAAGGAAGAACAAAACTATTTTGGATGCAGCTAGATCTATGATGATGGAAGCCAAATTTCCTCATATCTACTGGAAAGCAGTGAGTACAACAGTCTACACACTGAACAGAGTTCACATCAAAGGTGAAACCGGTAAGACCCCATATGAATTATGGTTTGGACATACACCAACTGTTAAGTATTTTAGAATTTTTGGAAGTAAATGTTATATCAAAAGAGATGATTCAATTGGAAAGTTTGATCCTAGATGTGATGAAGGAATATTTATTGGTTATTCAATTCAAAGCAAAGCATGTAGATGTTATAACAAAAGATTGCAGAATGGAAAGTGCTAATGTGAAAGTGGATGAATAGTACAAAAATCATTCTATATCATATGACAGGAATCCAATAGTGGAAATGATCATAACTGAACCAACAATGCCTCAACTAGTACAGGAAGTTGAAACAGTTACACCAACACTATCGTAAAATTTAACTATGACTGATAATTAGATATTTTGAACCTGAAGTTCAAAAGACTCCAAGGTATGTAAGATTAAATCATTCTGAAGATCAAATTATTGGAGATAGAAACAAAGGAGTAATGACAAGAAGAAAACTGGCAAATGAAGAGGCATGTCTTATTTCTCAAGTTGAACCGACAACTATTATTGAAGCTTGTAAGGACAAATATTGGTTAAAGGCTATGGAAGATGAATTAAGATCAAATAGAGAAGAATGAAACTTGGTCTTTAGTTTCTCAACCTAAAAAATAAGAATGTTATTGGAAATAAAAGGGTTTTTAAAAATAAATTGAATGAGGATGGTCAAGTTATAAGGAACAAGGATAGATTGGTTTGTAAAGGATATTCTCAAATGGAAGGAATTGATTATGGTAAGACATTTGCACCTGTAGCTATAATTGAAGCTGTTAGACTATTTCTTGCCTATGCAGCTTATAAGGACTATAAGGTTTATCAAATGGATGTCAAATGTGCATTTTTGAATGGTGAGCTTGAGGAAGAAGTTTACATTGAGCAACCTGATGGATTTTCACTGACAGATGACAAAGACATGGTTTGCAGATTGAAGAAAGCTTTATATGGTTTGAAACATGCTCCTAGAGCTTAGTATGCAAGGTTGGATAAATATCTTTTGAAGCTTGGTTTTACTAAAGGTAGTGCTGATAGTAATCTATATTATAAGATCACTAATAATGATATTTTGATTATTGAAGTTTTTGTTGATGATATCATTTTTGGATGAGAAGATAAATTGTGCATGGAATTTGCTAACAACATGAAAAATGAATTTGAAATGTCCATGAATGGTGAGATGAAAATTTTCTTAGGTTTGTAGATTACTCAAATTGACAAAGGCATTTTTATATGTCAAACTAAGTATCTGAGGGAATTGTTGAAAAGGTTTGGTATGGAGAATTTCAAACCGGTCAGTACTCCTATGGTGACAAATGAGAAATTATCTATCAAGGATACTTCTTCACTGGTAAATCCAACAAGGTATAAATCTATGATTGGTGGTTTGTTATATCTAACTCAGACTAGACCTGATATTATGAATGCAGTAAGCATTGTTTCAAGATATCAAAGTAATCCCAAAGAAAATCATGAATGTGTAGTAAAGAGGATATTCCGGTATTTGCAAGAAACAACAAAATATGGTTTATGGTGTTCCAGAAATGATGATTTCACTTTATGTGCATATAATAACTCAGATTGGGCAGGTGATACTGATGACAAGAAGAGAACTTCTAGTGGAGCTTTCTTTCTTGGAAAGAAATTGGTTTCATGGATAAGAAAAAAATAGTCATGCATTTCTTTATCTACTGCAGAAGCTGAGTTTGTTGCAGCAGCAATTAATTGCACTCAAGTCTTGTGGATGAAGCAAATGTTGAAGGATATTAGGGTAAATTGCAGTGAACCGGTAGTTATCTACTATGATAACTCTATAGCTATTGACATGTCTAAGAATCCGGTATTTCACTCTAAGACTAAGCATATTTCAATAAAGTATAACTTTCTGAAGGACAAGGTAGAAGCAAAAGAAGTCAAATTGGTTTATGTGAACACTAAAGAATAGATTACAGACATATTCACTAAACCACTATCTAAGGAATCATTTGAATACTTGAAAGACAGGTTAGGGGTTTCTTCCCCTTCGGCAGAAACTTGATTGATGAAGTTTGTCATTAGTTCGACATGTATTATCAAAAACATTATTCATTCCCACACTAATGAATGGTGCTACTACTCAGGGGGAGTATTCAGCTTTGAAAATTAGAGGTTTATATCATTGCTTTGATATTTTTGTCAGGTTTCTGGCATTGATGTCAAAGGGGGAGAGATAATAATGTGAAAAATCATTCTGAACCTTGCATAGATATCATTCATAGGGGGAGAGCTATTGATTGATTGGTTGTCTTCCACAGGGGGAGACTTGTTTGGAATCTCTTGGTACTTAGATGTTTTTCACATCTAGTGTTGCCATCAATGCCAAAGGGGGAGATTGTTGGCATCATGAATGAATTGATTATGTGTTTCATTGATGAATTGTCATTGATGTCAACACTAGCTGATATGGATGGTTACCAACAGACAACTTTTGGTTACCGGTAGAAGATCTAGTGTTACCGACAGAAGAGATTATCTGTTGAACACTTTCGGCATGTATGGATCAGTGAAGTATATTGGATTTCATGAGTTATATGCTCCATGAGCATATTTTGGTTAGTCGGTATTGGCTTGGTAATTGGATGTTATCATACACTCTAGTAAACCCTTACTGGCACTAGTTTAAGGCTTTACTGGCAGATCTTTTCATTGAGGAATGATGACAGGATGCACAATTGGTGTTGGTGCAGCTTCTTCAAGATGTTGAAGATGTTCGTTGATCATGCTTCAATTGCTTGAAGACATTGTTTTGGCATGGTGGACCCAAAATAAGTCTGATATCTATCTAGCTTATGGACTGGCATCATGCTAGCATGTACTCTACACGTTACCTAGATGATTCAAGATGTTTTATGGATTTGTTATTATTGTTTTGGTCTTAAGCCGACATGGCATATCATTGTAATAAGAAATTATGTAACTCTTTGTAAAGTATCATGGTTATTGGAAAGGTCGTGGTCAAGGAATGTAATATGCGAATATTGTAATATTATTTAGGCAGAGGAGTTGATCGATCATTGGTGATTGGATTGGATTCAGAAGAGGATTTAGTCCTCTGACATTGATCTTAACCGGGACTATAATCAGGCATAGTAGATGCTATTTCCAGTAGTTAACTCTATTGGATTGTTGTCTATTTATCTTGAGAAGTTTGTAGCCTCTTTGTAGTCAATGAGACTCTTTTGTAATGAGCAGTACGCTCTAGGTAGTGTTCCTTCCTGCAAGTGCAGACCCCTCATTGTAACACATACTTTCTACATAAGTATCATCTAACTGTGGGTAGGCTTCCCACCATGGTTTTTCCCTTTCCAGGTTTTCCACGTACAAATCATGGTGTTATGTGGTATGGTTGCTTTGCATTGATTATCTGGTTAATTGTTAAGTTGTATTGTTTACCAGTATTTGTTTCTACCGGCATCTATTTGTGCTTTACCGGTACTTGATCTGTTTAAGGTTATATTGTGGATTAAAAGTTATAATCTGTTAACAACTGATTCATTCCCCCCCTCTTAGTTGTTCACTGGTTATCCTAACAACATAAGCCTATCTTAGTGGTTCAAGGTGGTTATGATAATGATTCTTTTTGCACTCCTAAGAAACATATTATTATTGTGCAAGGAGGTTATCCTACTAAGAGCACTTATGAGTATGCTAAGAAAACTACTAGAGAGAGTTATAATACGGTTGCTCATACCTGCAAAACAAGAAACAATAGGCAACCTAGTCCTCCTCCATTTATCCCAACTTCACTTCCTCCCTCTCAACCTATCCTTCCACAAGCACCTCATATATCAACCCTTAGTAAGGAGTATGATCTCATTGACCAACTTAAAGCTACTCCTGCCAAGATTTCTATTTGAGATTTAGTTCAAACTTCACTTGTTTATCATGGGATGTTACAAGATGCTTTGAAAAACTTAGATGTCCCACCTATAGTGACACCTAATAACATGACTACTTTGATTGATCCTACGAGAAAACCTAAAGCTCAAATTGTGTTCACACAAGATGAGTTGCCTTCTCATGAAATTCAACATCAATATGATCCTCTTATGATTGTGGTTATTATCCATGATAGTGCTATAAGATGAACCCTTGTGGACAATGGATCTGGCCTTAATGTTTGTGGTGTAGACTTATTGGATAAAATTAATGTGGATCATTCTCTCATCGAACCAACTTCTCTTACTATTCAAGGCTTTGATAATGTTGCTAAACAATGTCTAGGTGTTATAACTTTGCCTGTTAAGATAGGTCCTATTGTGTTACCTACAACTATTCATGTTATGCCTAGTAATTTAACATATAACCTTCTATTAGGGAGACCTTGGATTCATAGCATGCAAGCTCTCCCCTCAACTGTGCATAGGCAAGTCAAGTTCATTTATAACAATACGACATACACCTTATTAGCTAATACCAAACTTTAAGAATGATTAAAACATGGATCTTCTTGTTCAACTACTTCCCATTATTCTCCTAATCCTTCTACTTCTTCAAACACATCTACTTCCTTTGATGATTTTGTTCCTTCTAGTACCCCTAATCCTTCTACTCAAACGAGATTCCCTCGCAAGGATATCTTTTTTCCCGAAGGAGTTATCTCAGATGATGATTGGGGATCTCTAGGCTTTACCCCTACTTTTATAGGAGAGTATAGAGTATCTTGGAAAGGATCTAAGGAGAAACCTAAAGATCAACCCACTTTGTCTGAACAACAAAGTAACCACTTTGTGGCTACTTCTCATAATTCTTCAAACCCTTCCTTTAATTCATATAGCATTGAGACCTATGAGGAATCACCATCTATCTCTGATTTGGCATCCCTCTATGGTCTTGGTTTCCACATTTTAGCTAAGAGTGTCTATGATGGCAATGGTTGTGGTGCAAATGAACAAGGAATTAAAGTTCCTTTAGAACATAACACACATGAAGCTTTATTTGGACTTGGATATAATCCTTCTAAGCCCACCAAAGCATCTAAAATATCATCTCTCAATGTGAATGCTATATTTAGTAGTGATGATAACCTCACCTCAATTAAATCATCTTTTAATTCTTTCAACACTCATCCACCTCATAAGGAAATCTTGATGATGAAAAAATCTCTTTATGAATATCCTCAATAGATTTCTAATTCCACTTATAAGACTTTATTTTCGACTCATTCTAAAATCCCTTTTTCTAGGAATAAGGCTCTAATGAATTACACTTATCCCTCTCCTAAGATTTCTTGTATGCAAGAGAAGTGTGAGTTAGTGGCCTATTCTTCTAAAAAATCCTCTCTCTCTCTAAAGACTTTTTAATATTCATCTTATACATGTTTTTAATCTCACTTATAGTAGAGCATTTAACATGTCATATTCGAATACCTCATTCAATCTATCATGTCTTTAAATAACATTAATGGCTATTATGTTGCTCATCATTATGTGTGAGTTGTATCTCACTTACTAGGAGCTCATTGTCATTCATGATGGTACAATTTCACATGCAATCATACTTTTGGAAGCAACATAATAGCCTATTTATATCTCACCTCTTTTCCCTATATATATGGGGCAAGAGTAATTTAAAACATCTTTCCTTCTTAAGATTAAAATTTCCCCTTTGTGAAGTAGTTTCTTCTATAAGGATTTATTATTGATTGTACAAATGTATTTATATTTGAATTCCTTCTCTCATAATGGGGATCTTAAGTACATATCCTTAATTGGGACCTCCTCCTTAGTGTTGGAAGTCTTTGATTATTCATCAATTTCTTTTTTGTTAGGTCCCGGAGACAACTGAGAGGGGGGGGTGAATCAGTTGTCAAACAAATTCAAACCAAAAACAACTTAACCAACTTAATACTTAATACCGGTGTATCAGTCTAATATGCCGGTAGACAATTTTAACAGTTAATTGCAATACTGGTAGGAATTAATGCATGAAACAAAAGAACAATAACATCCACAACACATAACACCAATGTTTGTACGTGGAAACCCTGTAAGGGGAAAAACCACGGTGGGAAACCTTACCCACAATCAAATGATACTACTACAGATAGTAAGTGTATACAAATGGGTTCTGCAAATGCAAAAAGGCCAAGCACCTAGAGCTCACTGCTCAAACACAAATGGGAGTCACACTGACTACAATTGGATGGTTAAATCCAATAAGAATGTACTGCTCAAATTAGCATCTTTCTATGTTGGATTCAGTACCGGTGTAGTTCTGATTGTCTTCACAAAACCCTCCTTCAACCTTCAAATGATGTCTACGTGTATAGCTCTGCTTATTCTCACATATACCTTCACACAATTCTATTTTGCATTCCACATCCGATCTTACAAATAAGATCTTACATTTATACCATACCCTAAGACCAATTTTAGTAGGTCGGCTCTACAAGATTTTACAATAAAAGCAATTTACAAATAAATCAATAACCGATGCAATAACTAATTTAACATGTCGGCTTAATGCATTTACAACAATAATAAGTCATCTACATAACGTGCCATGCTAATCTGGAAAAGATAAACCTGCTGGTGTAACCTGGACCTATTTGTCGGTAACAACAAACATGCAAATACGAATATGCCAATTAACAAATGTCCAAGACAAAGTGTCCAAACGATGTCTTCAACATAACCATGTGTCTTCCATATCATTCCAAGGTGTCGGTGATCATTATATCCTATCGGTGTCCCATATACTTTCTTGCTGGTGAACAATGACTGTATACTAGAGTTGATAAGTGATAGGTGTTGACATCAATGACAAAACCATACCAAAATACCAACAATCTCCCCCTTTGGCATTGATGGCAACACAAGATGGAAAAACCATCAAAGTGCGAAAACAGAAATGCCAAATACCAAAAACCAACAATCTCTCAAAAAGAGATCATAACTAGAAATCAAAATATAGATACAGAGAGTAATAATCTCTCCTAAAATAACAATCTCTCCCCCTAGGAGCAACATGAGTTTTCATTGTGTTTTTCCATACCAATCTCTCCCCCTTTGACATCAAATGCCAAAGTAAAAATATACAAAATACCAACCAATTCAATATACCAACTACTCCCCCTGAGAAGTAGCTTCCTCATCAAAGCCGGAATAGAAGATTTCTCTGTTAATTTTGTCGGTTGATGACAATCATCAACTATCTAAGTCTCTACCGATAGTATGATACCAATTGTTAGGTCCTTGGTGTTGGAAGTCTTTGATTATTCATCAATTTCTTTTCTTCATTGAGTAGTATCTTTTATAATAAACCCTTTTATTTTGTGTATGAGTATATCCCTGATGAGGATCTCTTGCCTTCTTTTAGAAGGGTGTTGCTATAAATAATCTCTCTTTGATGTCTTTTCAATCCTTTATTCTTTTCCAGTCTCTTGTATTCATTCTAGAAGATGTTATATTTATCTAAGACAACTCCTCTTGGAGGTAGATGTCTTTTGAACAAAGATCTCTTCTCTTCCAAGGCTCTCCTTTACACTTATATAGCAAGATATCTCTTTTATCCTTGCTTGAAGAGTATTCCCTATCTTGCTTGTATTTATGACATTGTTGTATGATGGATATCTTCTTGGTATCGAAGGTAGGTATCCTTATTCTATATTTATCTTGTGAATTGTTTCTCTTGAATAGTGGGTCATTCTCATAACCAGAGAACAAACTCTTAGAGCAAGGTGGTTTCACTTATGCAGGGTGATTATTCTTAGAACCAGAGCATAGACTCTTAGAGAGAGATGTCACGCCTTTCTTGACACTTATACTATACATCTTATAGAGGTTGTAGCATACTCAGGCATAGACTCCTATGAGGTGCTTCAAATCTCACTTGCACACACATGCACGAGGTTGAGTGGAACTGACAGTGTTCTCACTCTCCTCCCTTACATGGATCACCCAGATAGACTCTAGGGGCTAGTTTTCCATGGATCACATAGTTTTAGGGGCAATATGTCCATGGTTCCTTTATCTTCTTATGATCACCAAAGTGTGTATTTAGTCTTTCTATCTCTTCTTCCTTCTCTTTGCATTTATTTCCATTTAAATCTTTCATCTTGTGTTAGAGAGCTCTCAAATCCTCATACTCTTTGTTGTGTTGGAATTGAGGTTTAGTTCTCTTTCTTACCAAATTATTCTCCATTAGTTTTTTATCTTGTATCAAATCTTCTTGTGAGCATTTGTCATCAATCTTCTTTCACAATTCGAAGTGGTAAAAATGATACCCTGTTTCAACTCACTAAAATTAGCAAGCCAAAACAGGGGGGCATATGGCTACACTCGAATTTTTATCGCATTTTCTTAGTAAGCATTTAGGTGATTTTGTGATTTTATCTAACATGTGGTTTTATAGGGTGCAGATCCTAACTGTTTACTGCAGATACCACTGGGGGCTTCATTCGACAACTTGTGGATATATCCTTTTTCATGAATGTTTACTTTTATTTACATTAGCTTACATATGCACGTAGTGTCATATGACCACTAAAGTGGGGGCTAAATGTAATGTCATAAATTGTACACCCTTGCTAGGGTGGTACAATTTCACACTTAGTTTAACACCTGCCTTAATGTGTTTGCATCTTGCATTATTATTTCCCTTTAAGAATTTAATTAAATCTAAAGTCATATTTCATCACTCCCCACATTATAAAATTGGTCCCTTTACCCTTTTTATTTTATTCCTCCAATTAATCATTTAATCATAAACCCTAATTATGTCCTATTTCAACCTTTAAGGCCCAATTTCGCATATCAAAACACCTTGAAATCAGTTGTAACTTTGGGATTTGCTCTAATATCATCATATCTAATGACCTTGAAAATTTGGTGAAAGGTTGGTCGAACCGTGGCGGGAGTGCATATGGTCCTCGACTTTTTTCCTAAAATTTTTAGACATAATGCTATGATATTATAATGCTTAACCCCAAAAAATTGGTGGTAAATTCAATTCCTAGGTCGGCCTAAAGACGAAATTAAGTCAAAATTAAGATCTAGGGTTTCATACATAAGAGCTCTCTTTCTTCATTTGAAGGCAACTAGAAAAACTAAGAATATAAGAGCAGGGTTTTGGAGCACAAGGAGCCTTCTATGTAGTTAAAGATAATCCTATGTGGATCCTTCAACAACATTCAAAAATATTCAACAACATTTCATCAAGCATTCATCATCAATTAGGAGCCTTGTAGACATTGAAGAGTAATAAGAGATCTAGTGGCAATATCTCTCCCTTGGGGATTGGTGTGATCTCATGTTATTTTCATGTCTTTGTACAAGATTATTTACATAAACTTGAATATTTACTTTCATGCTTTAGATCACTTTGTATCAGTGATTTAAAGCATTTACTTTGTCAATTACAAGCATTTGGGGTTTACTCTTTAGGGTTGCTCTAGATTGTTTTCTTTCATTTTAGGATCTTGCATACACACAAGGTTCTAGCACACGCATTTTCAGTACATTATCAGCTATTTATGGAGGTGGAAATCACCAAAATAGGGGTTTGACTGAGGCAAAACCCTATATAGCCACCCAAACCTTCCCTTTTCAATTGTAGGTACAGGAACAGGTACTCGGAGGTACTTTAAGCTCAGCAAAAGGCACAGGAACCACTCAAAAGTCTTAGAAGTGCAAACATCTATCAAGGACAAAGGTGTGGCACCCTGGTCCTGCCCAAGACAGGGTCGTAGCACCCTAGTCCCTCCACTTTTCAATGATTTTTGGCAAGTTGCAGCTTTAGGGTCTCCAGTTTGCAGCCTTTCAGTTATAGCTCTTTGTAAGTCCATCAGGGATAGTGGTGTGGCACCCTAGTCCTGGTCAGTTTTGTTCAACTTGTAGCATCGGGTACACATCCAAAATCCTCCCCCTTTCATGCTTTCAGTATCTCAGTTTCAGATCTACAAGTTTGTGTAATTCCAAGTTTATTTATGCTTCATTCTTCATCTCCTAGTTTAGTTGATCAATCAAACCCTAGTTTTTCTCATCATTTGCAACAAGAGGAATAGAAACCCTAAGAGATAGTCCTTGGCTCTCTCTTTCTCACAAGAAGTAGCCAAAGTGATCTATCTCCCTAGGCTCTTTTGTATTCCCAATGTGTTGGCAAAAGTGGGATTAGGACCTAGTCACTCAGACTCCCTTTTGCCCCCTCCTTAACATCCAAGCTAGCCTCATAGACCTCATACCCCATTTCTATTATCCAAATAGTCTAGGGTTGAACTGCTTCCATTAGATATTTATTTTTATTTACCATAAAGAAGATAGTCCCTTCATATTTCTTGACAATTTCATGGGGATCCTCACTCTCTGTTTCATTTTATCTCGAAATGTTTTAAAGAAAGCCCATAATGCAACATTCTGATTGTATTGGTTCTCAAGACTATCAAGTCCTTGCTTTATTTGTTGCGCAACCAGTCTATCATAATCCCATTGTACCCTATCGGTTCTAAGGATTTGGTTCATGATGTAGAGAGCCAAACAGATAATCAACAATCAAAATTTAAAAACATGCTTCTTACTCTGTTTAATCTTTTTAAATTTATCAACAAATCCTCCAATAACATACTCCACAAGTCATAATGATCATCTTTCCTAACCATTTTGTACGAAGCATGAATTGCAGTGCTAGAAACTAAATTCAGTCTGTGGATTAATACACCTTATAACCAATCACCATAGTAGAAAATTTAACATCATCTTCTTTTATTGTACTGATCTTCATTGATTGCCCACCAAATTCTGCACCGGTTATCTTGTTCATGGTAGGGTTTGTGACCTTCCATAATCCTATCTTCTCACCGGCTTGATTCAAATAGGTGACTGCGTTAATTGCATCAACAGTGGTCTTGTAAGGTTGGTCAAGCCACATAAATTCAATGTGGATCCTACTTAGTACATATCTTACCCACTCCTCATCAAAAGTCAGAAAGTTCACAAATTGGGTAAAACCCTTTTTCTTCAGTTGTGAAAATTTTGGCTTAGGATTGCCAATATCATCCATGATTTTGTTAGTGTATACGTCCAAGATGTCTTTTGAGCTGATTTATTCAATCTTACAGTGAATATAAGCTCGAAAATCATCAACATGCAAGAATCTATGTGGAACAAAGGAAAATGCTCCAACTGGAGCATCTTCCATGGATTTGCAAGTGTGTTTCTTGAATATTGGACGGGTCTTGTCCTTAACTTCAACCACTAGTGGAGTAGCAATGGAAGATATAGATGCCATTTTCAAAATCTCCAAAAATTGAACTTAGAAAGATGCCCTTTGAGAAATAGCTTGACCAACTATCGGATGCTCGAGATCGCTTCACCGGATTGCTTTTAGCTCTTTGATCACCTGGAAACTCTGATCGCCTTGTTCTTTAGCTCAAAAACACTATTCACAAAGTGAATAATGATTCTCATATTTTGCCTTTTAAATTTTCAAACCCAAATTTCACATTGAAATAAATGCGCCTCAAATATTCAACTGGATGCCCTGTTCCGCTACCGGATGCCAAAATTAGCCATCTAACTTCTGGATATCAACTGTCATCCATAATCCATTCACTACAGATCTCATAAAGGGGTACTGCAAGATTTGCATTTATTTTCCCCACTAAGGCCAAAAGCCTTAGTTATCGAATGAAGATTCTACACTAGATTCAGGTACAAATCCATTATGTGCCTTAGATTCATCTTTCTTTACCCACATCTTCTTAGCTTTCTCTCTAATATCATCTACTTTTGCCTTTCCCTTTTCATCTGATTTGTTCTTGTCAACCAGAGCATTGTTTTTGCCTCTGTAGAATTTCACAATGTTACTAGTTTTGTTGCATGCTTTGCAAACAATATTATTCTTCATAGGTCTGAAGTTCATCTGGTTCTATCTTGTCCTACACTAATTAGAGATATGTCCAAACATTCCACATGCATAGCATCTTTTGTTCTGAAATTTATTTATTATTGCTCTACACTCATTTGACTTCTATCTAAAATTATTACATATAAAAAATACTGAATAGTAAAGGTAGAATCATTATTCATATTATTCATCACATTGTTATTGTTCATCATTCTATTATTCATCCTACTTCTGCACTAACTTTCCATATGACCAAATTTATTGCAAGTAAAACATCTACCATTAAATTTATGAGCATTAGGTTGTCTTATTGGAGGATTATTGCTCTTCTTCTGATTAGGTTTAGCATTTCCTTATCCAGTTCCAGATGATTCACCTTTCTCAAATCCTTGGCCTCGCATTTCCTTTCCATGTCTCTAACTTCTCAACATCTCATCAAGTCTTGCTGAGCTAGCTTTGAATTTGTCTTTGTATTCATTGGAAGCAACAAGTTCATCCCTCAAGGTAGCAACCTATCTTTCAAGTTCTTGACCATTGTTCCTTGATTGTGTCAGTTCAAGCTTCAACTGGTCATTCTCATAGGTAAGCCTGAAACATTCATTAGCTCTTTCCTACAATGATTGTGCTAGATTCTCTTCATTCTTCTTTCGGTCCTCAATCTCCTTAGCCAGTCTTATCACAATGGATTGCATCTCATTCTTCAAAGCAAAATTTTCTCTTTTAAGCTTGTTAACCTCATCATATTTGTCCCAGTATTCCATGATCTGATATTCTTTTTCTTTCAACTTGTCCATTAATTCCTTCCTCTTTTCTTTATAGATAATCACTTGATCCTTTAGCTCACTAATGAATTCATCAACAACATTCAGATTCTTCTTCAAGGTACAAACCTCACTTCTAGGTGCATCAAGATCCTCAAGTACCACATTGAATTGTCTTTGGAAACCGGAATCCATTGAATCAATCTCCCAGTTCTTCCTCAAGTGGTTAAGATTCCTCAGAGGAACTAGGCTCTGATACCAATTGTTAGAATCAGAGATCACTAAGAGATGGGGTGAAATAGTGATCTACCAGAAATTGAAATCACAAACTTATTCTTTATCCATCGGTTAACAATACATAACATATAATAAAGTAAGCATGCAACAATAAAAACACAAATCCACAACACCATAATTTTTATGTGGAAACCCAAAAAGAGAAAAACCATGGTGGGGCTGGAACCCACAATATTTATATACTTTGGCCAGGAGTGCATAAATATTACATAGATGGGGAATGCACTTGCATTCAGGCTCACTGCCTAGAGCTCACTGCTCACTTACAATTGCCCGCAAGGTGACAACCTTCAAGGAAGTCTCATTGACTTACAATTTGATTACAATGAGAATGTACAATAAAATGAACTCTTAGAAAGCAACTAACTAAGAAAAGATGAGTTCTGGTTAAGCTCTGAATTTCTAACTGTCTCTACTCTACTAAATACTCTGTCACTCTCCCAGTCAACTATCAATTGGTTTGAAAAAAAATTGTGTATGTGAAATTGCACTCAAACGCACCAAAATGGATCACCACATCTCTAACATACTTAAAATCAATCGCCAAAACAATCTTATATATATGGTCTTACCACAAAAATAATCTCCTTCAAGTCGACTTCAATAAGTGTAAGGTGTAGATCAAGTTGGCTTCAATCATGAACAAATCATAGCACCAGATAAAAAGATTATAACCACACACTTCCTAAAGGTCTTCCATATCATCAAGATCACAAAAATAATCACCAAAAATACCATAATCACCAGAGATCATTCCCGATCAAAGACTTATTGAAATACCTTTTT
The DNA here is from genome assembly GCF_030272615.1 of Cryptomeria japonica. Taxonomy (NCBI): domain Eukaryota; kingdom Viridiplantae; phylum Streptophyta; class Pinopsida; order Cupressales; family Cupressaceae; genus Cryptomeria; species Cryptomeria japonica. Next base: position 530,449,337 of record NC_081411.1, read on the forward strand.
ATGCCCTGTTTCACCGGTTAACTGTCTACCACTTACCTCCATCTTTTGGATAAGTTGGATCATGACTGTCGGATCAAATCATCACGAGGATTTTCTATCAATGACAAACCTAAGTAAATAATAAACCACCAAAAGTCTCATGAAATCACTGGATGAGTGTCAATTTCCAACAAGCATCACTTCTAGGTTGAAGAGGTTGGAATTGTTTGGACCAAAAGTAATGAAGACAAACATCTCATGCCTCATTGTAGGTTGATATATGCTATGATTAACAGTTATTATTTTACCATCATGAGGAAATTTCAAACACTTATGAACATTAGAAGCGACCACTTTCATGGAAGAGAGCCAAGGATGTCCCAACTTCACACGAAATCAATCGGATGTAGGGATGATAGAAAATACATCTAAACATTTAGTGCTAACCTCAATAGAAAGTGTAATAGAACCAATAGTAGGAAAAGAGAAACCATCAAAGACTTTAACTATCACATCAAATTTCACATATGCCACTTGATGCAATTGTAAAGTATAAAGAAATTATTTAGTGATAATGGCTTAATGTTTTGGTAGGTCCATGGAAAGTTTGGTGACTAGAGGTATTTTTAAAGGTCTCCAACATTCCCCTGCTGATCATACTTGCTCCCACCAACAATTTGTGGATGACACCATTGTTATGGGGGATTCAAGCATTTCGGAAGATAGAATCCTGAAGCACACCCTTTGTAAGTTTGCTTCTACTTCTGACTAGCTTATCAACTGGGTTAAAAGTGAAGTGTTTTTCATCAACACTCTTGAGAGAAGACATCATAGAATCAACAAAATTCTAGAATGTCAGACTGCTGATCTTCCGGCTACTTATCTTGGTCTCCCCCTAGGCATTGCTCCACATGATTTCTTTTGGAGTTCTCTGGTGGATAAATTTCAAAGAAAGCTTGCTGGTTGGAAAGGTGCTCTCTTAAGTTAGGCTAGTAAGCTTCAACTTCTTAAAGAATCCCTTCAAAGAATTCCTATTTATGCCCTTAGCCTCTTTATAATTCCAGTTAAGTATGTTGATGCTATTGAGAAAATTCAAAAAAAAATTCTTTGCTCAAGGGTTGAGGAAAAGAAAAGAATGGCATTAGTGGCTTGGGACAAGGTGTGCAGATCAAAAAGTAAAGGTGGTCTGGGCCTGAGAAGAATTCGGACCCTCAATGAAGCTCTTTTGTCTAAACAGGTTTGGAGACTGTTCCACTCTGAGAAGGAAAGGTGTAAAATTTGGAGAAGTATCCTCTTTTGTCTTCTTCTCTTCTCTTCTCTCTTTCATCAATTCTGATTTCAGATTTAATGGGTCCCATATTTGGAATCATGCCTCTAAGTGTAAAGACAACATTGCTAAAGGGGTGAAATGGAGAGTTGGTAATGGTAGGAAAGTTATATTTTGGGAGGACCCTTGGTTACTTGATAAGCCTTTGATTGAAATCCTTAATTGGGCCCCTTTTGTTGCCACTTGTATTAGAGCCTTTGGCTCCTTGGTTGAGGGGTATTGGATAGGTGATAAATGGCAGAACATTGAAAGTATCCACCCTGACCTTATCAATCTCAAGAATTATTTGTCTTCTGCTTGGTTGAACAATGAGGAAGATTCTCTTATTTGGAAATATGAACCTAAAGGCAACATTATTGTCTCTTCAATGTATGGCGTTCTTGCCCCTGCCCCCTCTGAGAATCCCTTGTGGACACCATTGATTGGTTAATTAACAGTTACAAGAAATTTGTGGAGGATAATAAGAAGTTGAGCCACAGTGTCCAAATTCTGGAGACAATCACTACTGGTGAAGGCAAATCAATGGCGGAATATGTTGAGGACTTGAGCAAAAATGTTGCAAGAGCTGAAGAGATTAGAGATTCCTTCAACCCTAGGTTTGAGAAAATTGAGAAGGCCCTGTCAGAGATAAAAACAAAGGACAATGCTACGGACCAAAGAATGGCGGAAACTAACAACAAATTCAACAAAATTGAAAAATGCCTCAAAAGTATTGTTGAACAAAGCTATAGCATTCTGAAGGCCACAGTCGACAATACCAAAATTCTCATTAGCAAGTTGGAGAATGAGAAAGATTCCCTGGAGATGGAACCTAACATTGAAGGTATGGGCGAAGTGCAAGGACCTAGAACAAGGACCAGAGGCAAAAAGAAGGAGAAGAAGCCAAGCAAGGATATGGAAGAACTCAAAGTTGCTTTGGCAAACTATGACCAGCTAGTCAACAAGGTGGCTGATCTTCTTAAGTCTTTGTAGTTTCTATTTGTCTTTTTGTCCCTTCTCTAGTTTTTCCACTTTGTTGTTCCTTTCTTTAGCTGTCCGTTCAATTTACTGGCCTTTTTGCCAATCTTATTGTAAGGTGTTTCAATGCTGGTCTGGATGCTTTTTTGATGAACTATCTTATGCTTCTATGTTAAAGGTTTCGGGTCCTTAAAACCTGGTTTTCATATTAATCAGAATGTTAACCATACAAGAAGGATTAATAAAGATCCCTCGTGAAGGCATGCCCTTAATATTGTAGTAATATATAGAGGTCCATTGGGTTCTTTAATAGTCTCATTAGGATCAAGCATGATGCACAAGTCCTTAGGTGGTTTTTTTTTATCAATAAGGTTCACCACATTATTAGATTCAAGGCCAACATCATTAGGATAATAGGCACATTGTTCAGTTTCAATCACATTAGCAGCATGAGAAGATAAAGGATCAATGAATATTTGAAGGTTTTGGTTATGAGGAGTGACAAATTTCTTTCCTTTTTCATTCACACTAGCCACAGAAATGGTATTATTATCAATCTAGTCTTGAATCTTACTTCTCAAGGAATAACACTTTTTAGTGGCATGACCGGGTTGACAATGGTATTGGCAAAAGGTTTTGGAATAAAAGGAAGGTGACACAAGCTTGGCTGTATCAATTGGTTTAATAGGGGAAAGCTTCAACACATTCCTTTGTATCAATTTCATCATAATACTATGCAAAGATTCATTAAGAGGAGTGAATTCTTTTCTAAAATATTTGGATAAAGGAGGCACACTTGTTGTGGTTGCTACTTGAGTGTTGTTGTTGTCATTGAATTTGATGAATCTCTTATTCGGTTTGAACTTCGCAAAAGTTTGTTGAGCACTTTCACTTTTATCACTCAGAGCCATTGAAGAGGATGATTGTTCCAATTGACTCACGGTAAGATGATAATTGTGAATAAGTGTGCACAACTACATAAAGGAAGTAAAATTAGAAAAGAGAAGTTTATCCCTAATATCTTTTTGAAAATTAGCAAAAAAAATCTTTTGAAGATCTTGATCAAGCATAGGAAAAGAAATTTGAGAATACAAATGTTTATATCTACTAATAAAAACAGTCACTTTTTGTTTAAGACCTTGTTTACAATGCATCAAATTAGTCAAAGTAATTTTAGGACCAATATTATTATGAAATTGTTTAAAGAAAGCATTAGCCAATTTTTGAAATGAAGTGATAGAATAAGGAGGCAAAGAACAATACCATTGCAAAGCTTTATCCCTTAATGTTCTAGTAAACAATTTAACCAAAAGTCTTTGGTCATGAGCAAAGTCACTACACAAAGTTTGAAATATTTTTTTTTTTTTTAAATAAAAGTGGAGAACCACTAAATTTTATTAATATTTATAATTTTTACAACCTGGTTCAAAGAGCACTGGTAGGAAAGAACCATGTAAAGAAAACCTTCGGTCTTGCTCATAAATAGTATAGCTAGATAAGAACAAGGAATGAAGAGAAATATCCAACCCTCAAAAACCATATTGGGCGACAAAAAACCCATCCCCCCTAGAGTATATGAGTACAAAAACTCTCTGAGTGAGAGAATAGAACATCAAGAATGCAGAAACCAAGAACTAGTGCTTTCCAATGGAGGAGAGAGAGGGTGGATAATGTCATCATTTTGTACTGTAGGAGCCACAATCCGAAGATGCATAACTGTAGCTGGAGAAGACATAACCACATTCAATGAATCCAAGAGAAAGTGAATACCTGAAAACACATTAACAGTTGTTGCCAAGATATCTAGTGAAACATGATCTAAAAAAGCTAAAAGAGAAAACATAGTATCATCATAAAGATTAGAAATCAAGCCTCCTCTTATAACTGAAATAAGTTCACCGTGCTAGCCAGAAGATAGTAATTGAGAACAAGATAGGAAATCACCATAAGGAAAAAAACCAAACTCAAAATGATAGAGAGACAAAGAATTATCCATATCAGTAGCAGAATAAATAAAGGGATTAATGTATGCATCCAATAGTGCCCTAACCATAGAATAATCCAAGAGCATGTCCATACAGATAGTAATAAAGCGAGATGCAACCTTAGCAAGAAAACTATCTATATTTTCCACCAACCATCGCCTACCCACCACTTTGCAAAAAGCCAAAGAGAAATCCAAAGAAATTTTTTTAAACAGGTGACCAAGATTTTTATCATCAAAACCATGAGAGTCCTAAAAATCACACTGCTTAACAGGCAGCAAGACTCTATAACCAACAGCCTCCATCAAAAAAGAAATAATGCGATGCAAGAAAAAGAGCAGGCTTAAAAAGAAACCAAAGGCCATCATAAATAAATATGCACATCCTCCAAAGGACAAGAAAGATATCAGAAAAAGATCAGCACAAGCTATCCCATGGTAAATCGTGCCAACAAACTACCACATTCCACCACCTCATAAAGAATAATTAAAACGTCCTCAAGAAAAGCATGACCATTGCTCATACAAAATATCTTATGATAAATCAAGATTGTCACATGAAGCAAATCCCCAAAGCCTTGTGAAAAAGAAACATACCCAAACTACCACCTTAAAGAATAATAAATCAATCATAAATATGCCTATGAGCGAGCCGCCACTGCAAATACAGATATCTATGTATTCATTAACTTCAATCAGACAGTACAAAACTCAAAGAAAAATAGTAAACAAGTTAAATCCAACGTGCGAGCCGCACTGCAAAAGTAGATGAAATCATTTTGTGGACATCCAAAAACAAATCTGTCACGAGAGCAAAATAACAAAAACAAAGTACCAATGAAGCATGATTACAAGACACCCCCCAAACCAAAAAAACAACAACCCCTAAACTAGGCCACAACTAGTACCAAGGCTATAATTACAAGCAAACATGCAGAATTAATGAGGAGATATAAGACACAACCAAGAAGGCCTCAAACACCACCACACCAAAATGCATACCTGTTTATAATCCCAAATAAGATACAAGGTCGAAGCTAAGCCAAAAGGTTGTACACAAATAGTTAATATTTTACAGGATGAGGTGGTAAACCACTAACATCAACATCAACCAAAGACTGAATATCTTCATCTAAGGCTTTATTTGCTAAGAAATCCGCAACCCTGTTGGCTTCCCTGTAGCAATGAATTAAAAAAATTGAGTTGTGCAAGTATCTTATCCAACCAATATTTAAGATGCCAAGAATTTGAGGAATCATTTGTGATCATATAAAAAACAACTAGAGAGTCACCTTCTATAATGACATCTGAAAAGTGTAAAGAAAGGAGAAAATCAAGCCCAACTGATAGAGCATGTAACTCAGCCACATTATTGGTCTCATTAGCAATACAATGACATTGTGCTTTAATAATACAAGCCCTATTATCAAAAACCACAACACCAATGGCAGACTTCCCAGGATTACCACGAGAAGCTCCATCAAAATTCATTTTTTACTTGGAAGAAGGGGGAGACAACTAGACTACCTCTTTCCTATTAATTAAAGGAGACCTTGTTTTAGAAATGGCCCCAATCATGGGGAGCATCTGCAAAGCTGGCCAATGCCTGGTAATCCAATTATCCCATGATGTAAAAGTGTGTTGAAGACTAACGCCTTTGTAAATGAAAGCCAAGGCAATCACAGAGATGGATTTTCCTATACAGAAGAGCACATCTAACAAGGTGGAAGAGTGTTTCCTAAAAATCCTATTATTCCTCTCAAGACAAATCTTCCAAATCATAACAGAAGGAGCAATTATCCAAAGACAAGCATAAAATGAAGAAGAATATAACAGAGGCCAACTCATGGATTGGGACCTAAGGTCACCACATAAAGCAGTACACTAGTTTAACTTCTTAGACAACCAGTACCAACATTGAGAAGTGAAAGGACAATGAAGAAAAAGATGATCAACTGATTCAAGAGACCCTCTGCACATAAAACATGGAAAAACGACAGTAACACCAAGCCTATCCAACCTCATACCAGTTAGAATTCTATCCTGAACAGCTAACCAAGCAAAAGCTCCTGCTTTTGGAAGACAGGCAACATGCTAGAATAACTTATAGGGCAAGTCCTCCCCCCTACAACCTGCAGACAAATAATTATACCCCTCCTTAACCGAATATTCCCCTAGTTTTGAATAGACCCAAATAAGCTCATCTTCAACCTTAGAAAAAAGAAATGGGCGTTTCTTTAATTCTTAAAAAAAAGCAAATTTAAGATCTTGATCCACCAGGAGAAAGTCAAATGATTTCCATCTAGCCACAGGTGCAAGACCCGAAGAATCCACAAAGAAATAATCAGCCACAAATATGCCCCAAGCAAATTTGAGAAGATTCATAAGAGGTGACCAATCCCTCAGGCTAGAAAGTGTTGGAAAACCATTCCAGAATTCCTCCCAAAATCTAGCCTTACGACCATTATGAATAAGCCAAGACAACCCAGGAATAATAATAGATCTACACTCAACCATAAAATTCCAGATTACTGACCCCTTAGGGAGCAAAGAGGTAGTAAAGATGGCCTCCCTAGAACAGTTTCTCAAATATTTTGTAGATAATATAGATGCCCACTTGGAAGAGGGCTTCTTATATAACTTCCAGACCAACTTAGCATCAAGAGCCAAATTTTGTTTACCAAGATCCCTAATCCCTACATCACCCTTATCTTTCGGAGAACAAACCTTATCCCATGCTAACAAAGGAATCCTAGACTTATTATTAACATTATCATTCCATAAAAAAGATCTTAATACTAATTGCAGAGCAATCACAGATTTCTTAGGAGCCTTCAAAATGGATAATAGATAAATTGGAACCACATTTAGAACAACCTTAATAAGCACAATTTTCCTAGAAAAAGAGAACCATTTATGAGACCAGGAAAGTATCCTTGAAGAAATAGCCACCGAAATCCATTCCCAAAAATTATGCTTCTCTAAGCCAGTAAAAAATGAGATTCCCAAATACTTACATGGGAACTGGCCAATAGAGAAACCCCAAAAATGAGTCAACCTGGACTGCACCGAAGGGGAAACATTAAGAAAGAAAATCCTATTAATCACCTTTGCTTCCCCCATATAGGCTTTACCAAACAATAACATGTCATCAACAAATAAACAATGAGAATGACTAGCAACCATATGTGGAATAGAAATCCCCTTCCAGAGGCCATTATCCCTAGCTCCCAAGATAGCTCTACTAAGAGCTTCAACCAGAATAATAAATAGGAAAGGAGACAATGAGTCTCCTTGCCTAAGACCTCTAGAGGAAGAAAAAAAACCACATGGGGAACCATTCAAAATCACCGAGAACCTAGCAGTGCTAATATATGCCTGTATCCATTTAACCCATTTTACCCCAAACCCGAAATTCTTAAGCACACAAGAGAGAGCCTGCCAACTTACCCTATCATAAGCCTTCATCATATCCAATTTTAGTATCATAGCTAGAATAGAAAGATGAGAGATAGAATGCAAAATCTCATGGGCCACAATAGCACCTTCTGTCGTTTCCCTACCAAAGACAAAACCCTCTGCTCCCCCGAAATAATATTTGGGATGAGCTTAGCAAGCCATATAGAGATAGCTTTAGTGATAATTTTATATAAAGTCTTACATAACGCAATTGGACAAAAGTCCACAAAATATTTAAGATTCTCTAATTTCGGAATGATAGCAATAAGAGTTGTGTTAAGCTCCTTCAAAATATACCTATTGCATCTAGCCTCTTCTAAAACAAGACGAAGGTCTTCCCCAAGAAAAGGCCAGCATTTTTGAAAAAAGAGAGCAGTAAAACCATCAGGTCCAGGGGCCTTATCAGGTACCATTAAAAAAACAACCTCCTTTACTTCTTGAATAGAAAAAGGAGCCATTAACATTACATTATCTTCATCAGATATTAGTCTAGGAATAGCATAAACAAAGCTATCATTAAAGACAAATGTCTCCTCAAATAGCAAGGACTTAAAAAAATGGATAGCCTCAGTGGCAATATCCTTTTCCTCCGTAAGAACAACTCCATCGGTAATTTTGATATAGGAGATCCTACTACGTTGCCTTTTTAATTTAGCAGAAGAATGGAAGAATTTATTATTCCTGTCTCCATCACTCAACCATAAATCCCTAGATTTCTGTTGCCAATAGATTTCTTCCCTAGAGAGAACCTCCTCAAGCTGAGAATTTAACATTTTATGTTTCTCAAAAGTAGCAGAATCCATCCCACAGTTCATAACCAAAGCATTAATAACTTCGAGTTCTTCCTGAATCCTAATCTTTTCAAAAAAAATATTTTTAAAATGCAACACATTCCATTTCTTAATCTCTTGTTTCAGAAAAGTAAGTTTCTTTACAAACCGAAACATTCTAGTTCCATAAATGAAGGAAGCCTAGGTCCACCAAGATTGTAAAAGCATGAAAATAGATGGATCTCGAAACCACATTGGCTCGAATTTAAAAGAAGAATGCCCAGGAGTTCTATCATCCAAAATAGACAACATAATTGGAAAGTGATCAGAGCTAGTATTAGGCAAAACCGTAGCAACAACATCCACATCAGAGGAAATCCAATTGGCAAAAACCAATAAACGATCAAGCCTTTTCGCAATCTACAAAAAGTCTTTTCTCCTATTTGTCCAAGTAAAAGGACCATTCAAGGTTTTACAATCCATCAAGTCATTATTCTTAATAAAAGCAGAAAAAACCTCCAAAATATGCTTGTTAGGAAAAATAACCCCAAATTTCTCATCATTAGAGGAAATGGCATTAAAATCCCCTCCAAAAAACACAAACTGACCTTGCAGGGGAGAAAAGGTAATAGATAAAAATTCCCACAGAGATTTCTTTCCCCCTATTGTCATTGGACCATAAACATTAAATAACCAGAATTTAACATTCGAAACACGACTCTTTACCAAGGCCAACATCCAAAAGGGAGCAGAAACAACCAATTTTAACTCAGTAGACACATCACTCCAAAGAAAAGCCAAACCCCCAAACGCCCCCGCAGAAGGGGAGACACAAAACTTCCACAACTTCCATTTAGAAAACAAAAAATCAACACCCTGACAACTTAACTTAGTCTCTTGCAATAGTAACACATCACACTTCATTAAGTCCAACTGCGACTTAATGAGGCATCTTTTGTTAGGGGTATTTAAGCCCCTAACATTCCAAGACACAATCTTCATTGCTCTCGAGGGGAGACAATTTCTCCCCTATTCTCAATTGCAATATCGGAACCCTCCAATTCAACCTCCAATGAAGCCTTCAAACTACGTTTGGAGGCCATAGACCGAGTAAACGGAGGACTAAATTTTGTTTTCCTCTTAACTGATCCAGAATTCAGACTCAAAAGCATAGATTGAATACTAGCATCAATCTCTAACTACGTATAGAATGCCTTCAGCTTCCTACCTTACTTAGCAGGAGAAGGAGAAGGAGAGGAAGGGGATAAAGGGAACTGAACCAGAGGTTTATTGATTGTAGGATCAAACCCCACATTCCCAATCATACAAAAGGCATTATAACCCTCCTGGACTTTGTCTGATGAAAGAATGTCAAAAGGATTACAAGTCGGGGGGATAACCAAAGAGGAATTCAAATTGACCAAATCCTGGTCAATCGCTTCCACAACTTTCTCAGTGACATCTGAATTCAAGGTAATGTTATGGTCATAAACTAATTTTTGAACTTAAGAAATTAAGTCCTCATCAAGAAGGAAAGAATCCATTCCATTGACGAAAGGACGATCATCTTTCTGAGAAAAACTAGAGGAGTTCATGAGGAGCCCTTCCTTAAAAAGAGAAGGAGACCCTAAATCCCTCCTACTATCCCCATTCTGCTCTCCTACCAAAGGATGAATTTCATTGTCAACAGACGTCGGTACTTGTAAAGCAGGTGATTTTGATAGACCCCCATTATCAACATTAGTCTGAGGAGTTTCCAGATTTGAATTAAACAATTTAGAAGGCCGAGACCCCTTATCTCCAAAAGACAAACCCTTGAGGGAAGAAAATAGAACAGAATCCATAACCATAGAAGCCCTAGAAAACCAAGCAGAGTTGCTAACAATAATCTGCCTCCAAATACCATCAATAGACTTCAAGTTACAATTGCAAGGGACCACAGAGGATGAAGAAAGAAACACACAAATCTTGACCCTAAAAACCCCACCTTCAAAAACTGAATGCGAATGAATAAATTTCCTGAACTAATCCCCAATTTTTTGCAAGATATCCAGATCTGAAAACTCATAAGGAAGACTAGGAAAGGAGAACCAAGTGGGAATACATTCTACATTATCTTGTGATGTAGAAAAAAAAGGTTTCCAATTTTCCACAAAGATTAAATTACGACCAAGCCACAAGTATGGTTTTTTCAAAGCCTGTTGTTTAGCATCCACAAAATCAAAAATAACAATGAAGGAATTCGTAGAAAGAACCTAAAAGTAAAGCGTGCCATATGAGAGAGAGTGAATTTTATGATGAATCTTGGAAAGAAAAATATTATCACCCCAAACCTGGATTAGAACTGCCAAGGAGTGCAAATCCCTAACTTTCTTATCAAACGGAGCTTCAACCACTGAAATGCAAGGAATTGGTAACCAAACTTTCTCTATCGAAGGCTCTTTATCCAAGGGCTTATCCATGTTCAAAGCAGAAGGTAATACAACATTTGGCCGTGTCATTCCTGCGGAACTCCCCTTCACACCATTCTGAGGATTACTTTTACTCCTAGGGTTTTTTCTAGACCCCCCAAATCCTCGAGACTTAGAACGTGCGGAAAAATTCCTCTGAGGACCGAAAAACCCTTTGAAATAAGATGATCTCAGTCTTCCAGAATGCCCTTGATGCCACTCAATTTTATCCCGAGAAAGCACATCAACCCATTTACCATTCCGAAAAACCCACTGTGGAGTGTGATTAGTCTGAAAACCAAAAGGATCTGGAGGAGGAAGGGGATCGCCAAGGGCATCCTCTCCCCAACTTAGCTTATGCCCCAAAATCATAGCATGCAAAATTTCGCCCCAAATCACAATTTTTTTTAATCCGTATCATAGTAAAAATAGTTAAAAAATAAAGTATGAAATGTTTTAATATGAGTCAAGGGATCAACTTTTCCATTATAAAGCTCCAATTAATGAGCTTCCACATATTTAGGAGGGACAACTTGGAAAATGTCATTGGATAATGGGCTCACTACATCAAATATAGGCACACTATACTTAGATTGATTCATGGAAGCAATTTTTTGTTGTAAGGAAGACACTATTTGGGCTAGACTATTGATGGTAGCTTTGGTGGAAGAGTTGAAATTGGACATATTAGATTGAGGAGGAGGGGTAACATTGTTGAAAGAGGGTGGATAACTCTTGTATGAAGGTGGTGGTTGAGAATAAGGAGGGATATTTCCATATGAAGGTAAGGGTTGAGAATAAGGGGGTAGAACACTATGGTAGGTAGGTATTGGAGAGCATTGGGTACCAAATGGAAGACTCACTTGAGGAGGGATGAAAAAATTATTATTAGAGGATTTTCCCCCTTAACTAACACTTGTAGGTGTGATAGTTTGAGTAGAAGTAGTCATGATGTTGGAGGTAAAAGTGGGAACACTAGCCATAGGGTTACACCCAAGGGAATGAAGTGGTTGTTTTGACTAGGAGGTTGTGTATAACCAAGAACTTCAACACAACTCTTCATAGGCATAATATTAGAATCAACAATATGAGCAATACCACGCAAGATATCAATACCAAGTTTATCACTTTGAACCATTCTTTTCAATCCTTCAATCAATGGGAGAGCTTCACTTTCTGGGTATTGTTGACTCATCCATTGTTGAATATTTTCAAATTGATTGTCACTATTCTCCAATTGGTCAATGGAAACCCTATGTAGTGGTTCCTCCATATCATGAGAATTTTCTAAAGAATGAGGATAAATGGGGACATTTGTAGCATTAGAAGAACCAACATCCTCATGGAATAAATTATCCAAATTAGGTTCCATCTCCTCGGTAATTAAACCTTGGGAAGCCTTAATTCTACAACTTCTTCTCACGAGGATATTATAGGTTGGACTAAAAGTACTAAGGGAGGGAAATTTGAGTTTTAAAATTTTATATTTGAATCTAATATTGAAACTTGCAATAATAATTGAATAATGCAAAAATTTAGAAAATATGATTACTCAATTAAATAAGAAAATTTATTGAAAAGATAGAAATAATTGAGAAAAATCATGCAACCCACAAATAAATTAAAATTTAAAATTAGAGCTTTGTGAAAATAACCTCTTAGTTTTAAAATTTAAAATTATGCATATGAGATTTTAAATTAAGGTCTCGTAAAAAAGAACCACTTAATTTTACAATTTAAATTTAAAATTAGGGTCTTTTAAAAACCTCTTAATTTTAAAATTTAAAATTAAAATTAGATCTAACATTGAGCTTTTGAAAATTGGGATAATTAATGAAAATTTGAGAAATGCACAAGATTAATTTAAATTTAAAAATTAGGGTAATTTTAATTAACCACTTAATTTTAAAATTTAATTTGAAATTAGATCCAGGATTGCAATTTTGAATTTGAAACAAATTTTAAATGTGAATCAAAATTTAAACAACCCACAAGCTCAATTTTTAAAAATTTAAAAATTAGGATTTTGAAATTTAACCACTTAATTTTAAAATTTGAATTTGAAACTTGACTTGAAAGGAAAATTTGAATTTGGAAATTGAAGAAACTCATATCTGAAATAATTTATCCAAATTAAACAAATCACAAGTTCAATTTTGAAATTAAAAATTAGGGTTTTAGTGAAATTAACCTCTAAACTTTTCAAAATTTGCATGGAAATCAAACTTGTAAATCAAAATTTGAACTGTAAAATGTATAAACACTCAAATCTGAAAACAAAAATTAGAAGCCAGCATAGGACATGTCGGGATAACCAAAACGTAAAGGGAAAAAACGAATTCTCTAGGGTTTCCACCGAAGGGATGAAAACCACTAGAGATTTTTTTTCACTTGGGGCCTTTACATTCAAAAAAGGGTGGAGAATTCACTAGATCTAGTATTGAATTAGATTAAGACTAAATGCTAAGTGAATTTGGATTTAATGGGATTTCCTCTTTTGTGAGTTCAAGTGTTGAAATTAGGTAAAATGCTAAAAAATGAAGGTAAAGGCATCAAAATGATGAGCTACAATCGCGGGATTTTTGTGTGCACCTGGAATTAAGAAATGTAAGTTGAATTGGACCTTCTCCCTGAAACTACTCAAAAGTTGTCGAGACCATGGTACATCCCAATGGTCTTCTGAACTTTTCGCACACCAAAGGGAGATGATTCATTGTTGTGAATGGAGCCTAATCTAAGGAGTACAACTCTATACCTATTTCCTGCACAAAGAAAGAAAAGGAAATGTGTTGGGAATGGGAGTTTGCCTTAGGTCAAACCCTAGTTTTTTAATTAACCATGAAATTAAAATAAATGTACTTGAAATGACTGAAGGAAAGGATCTTCTTTTGAGGGAGATGTTGAATTATGACTGAAAGGAAAGGGTCTCCTTTTGAGGGAGATGTTTAATTATGACTAAAAATTGAATTATGACACATCCTTGTGAATTTTTTCTTGCCTCCACATGGAATTAGGGTTTAGGAAGTCTTCAACAAAATAGGATGAATAATGTCTCCTTCAATGCTTGAAACTTGGCTTTCTAGTTGCTCCTAAGTTGAAAGAAGACTGATTGCTGCTCAAATGATCATGAATTCTTCAATTCTCGATCTCATGTGTGCTTCCTTGATTGTTTGTTCTCAAGTGAGATGGGAAATCCTCTTTATATACCTACCAATTGGTGAAATTGGCTAATTTTTTGACATGGGCCGACACAGAAAGGGAAATCCTACTCAATTTTGAAATAGGACCAAGGGGTCAAATCGGCCCAATTTAGGGAGGACCGTGGCCTAGTGCCATGGTCCTACCCTATTTTGGGGCAAGCACAAGGTGCTATTCGAGGTGCAATTTGAGTTAGATGCCATTTGTGATGTGTAAGAGCATAATCAGGTCTTCAATCAAACCGAGGGGCACAAACACTATGGTGAAGACCCAAATGTGGTCGAAATTGCAAAGGGTGCAATTTTAGGATGCTACAAGTTAGTTAAAAAAAATGGAGAAGAGATTGTCATTTTCAAAGGAGAAATCAATGAATGACTTGATTATCATAGCAGTTTAAGAAAGCTGCAAATAACAAAAATATGGATAGTACATTGCTAGTTGTTATTAAGGGGGAGTGATGAAAAGAATCCCAACCACCCCACCTAATTTGCCATGTCTATACCCTTCATATGGTCATCTATATCTGCAGATAATCCTCAATATTAAATGAAAATACTCGAAACTAATCTTCATTGGACTTGAATGGATATTTCTTGGATCCTCAGCCTGTTCTCTATTGTGTCGATTATCTTCTCATGTTTTGTTGATAGTGTAAAAAATATTACTTTAAGTTATATCCACTCTTTCGTAGCTATCAAGTTTTCAATATAATCAATGCCTCTGCATTTTGTATATACACATAACAAAGTACAACATTACATTGCACAACTGTTAGAAGGGTGTAAGAAAAATGTAAGAGAACTGCAATTCATTCAGTGAATGTAATATATTTCAATCAAAGAATGTATTTTTTTTTCTTCTATTTTATGATTACAATGGATGAAAATTTTCAAGTTTGTTTTTCTCTATTATTTTCTGCACTCTCGTGTTTCTAACAAGGTAAATAGTGGATTTGAGCTTTTGAATCACATACGGACTCAACAAATGCCTTGTGGAATGTTGTGTGGGATCATTTTTCCACCTAGGTTTTGAGAATATGTACGACTTTAAGTTTTCAAGTTGTGATACATAAGTGGAAAGAGGAGAGTTCCCTTGCGATGGAAATTTCAATGTTCTTGACAAGGTTCTACACTTGGCTGCGAGCGAAAGGGATAATGTTGTCATCAAGAAGATGTTAAATTGTGGAGCTCATGCACTGATCCAAAACCAAGAGAAACAAACAACCTTACATGTTGCCTTCGCTCACAGTAATGAGGAGGATACAATAGAGAAGGTGGTAAAAATTATGTTGGCCAAGTGTGATGCAAAGGAACAGTTAGTCAATGCACAAGATAGAGAAGGGAAAACCATTCTTCATCTCACATCTTCTCAAGGGAAAGGAAAAATGTGTAGATTTATTCTTGATAATGGGGCAAAACCAGATACCAAAGACAATTGTGATCAACAGCCGCCACACTATGCAGTCAAGGGAAAAAAGGATGAAGTTATAGATGTGCTCATTAGTAGGAATGCAATTGATAAAGAGACAATTCATATGATGCAAAGTTGTAAAGACAAGGATGGGCAAACCCCCATCAAACTACTGACAAAGATTTTACCAATTTTAGATCAACCTCTTGAATTATATTTTGATAGTGTGGACAATGGCAAGCTTTTGCGTGATTTTGCATTGAAAGATAAGACAGATCTTGTGAGAAAGATGTTGGAGAGGGGAGTGATTCCACTAGACGTGGATGAGGAGGGGAAATCAGCTTTGCATTATGCCACACTGTGTAAAGATGATTTTGGGATGACAGATACAGTTGATTTACTACTCAAATTTAAAGATAGAATGAAGCTTATATCCATGTGCGATAGGAAGGGAAAGACAACTCTGCATGTAATAGCGTACAAGGGATATTCATCTCTCGAGGATAGAAAAGGTATTTGTAGATCTTCAAGATTTAGTAGATATAAAAGATAGTGGAGGTTGAAACTCTCTTTATGATGCAACTAAAGAAAACTCCAATATACCAGATACAGTTCATGTCATCATAAATATGATGGAAAAAAAAAGGCATCACCCTTGACGATATGATAGATCACAAAGGGTTAACCCCATTACATATTGTTGCATCATAGGGTAAGGTATTTTAATCAGTCATCATACTCTGTCAATCAGTAGATCAAAAAATATGTGAAGGTGGCTAATTACAAGGGAAAAATAGCCCTCCATAAAGTTGTAGAAGGGGGACACATGAAAACCATTAAAGTTATCTTGCATTGGGGAGCGTAGCCACTTCTTGAATGTGACTGGAAAGGTAGAACAGATCCAAGAAAAGACAGTTGCTTTTCTTGCAGATGTCAGTTGAAGGCTTAGGTATTGCAAAGAAAAATCTAAGCGATTGTCCGCTGAAATCATTTCTTTTATGAAAAATGAAAGAGTTGACCAATGAAGTCAATAATTTGTTGAGAACAACTGTTTGTTTGGGACATACTAAAATGAAAAAATAACTATGCTAATATTGAAGACCTTTTCGATTGGAACTGGTTAGATACATTACTATGCAGAGAGGAGGTTTGTAAAATTTTGCAGGTATCCCTACAAAATAAAATAGATCTAGCAAAAAGAAAGAAGCAAAACTTGCAAGCAAAATAGAGAAGAAAATCAAAACTGACTGAATGCAATTCAAACATCTTCATTATAAAACTTGTATGAATTACAAATTATATATAGATCACAAGAAGAAATTATGCAAGAAATGCGTGTAATTTCTGAAGATGTAGATCAATTAAATTGAAACTATGAGGTAGAGTCTAAGTGAGTCTAATTCCCAGTTCTCCATAGTTAGCTTAGTGTAAAATAAAGCATGCGATATAAGTTCACTGTTTTCTCCACAAATCATAGATAAATACTGGAGCTAACTGAACGCTAACACCCCCCCTTAAGCCTAACAAAGGAGAGATTTGGGACCTTGCAACAAAACTTGATCAGGAACCCAATACATTGCAATCATATTCATTTAAAGAATTGAATTGGACATGATTAACATTACATACTTGCATATGATTTCATTACATACTAATGATTACATACATCTAGTTTACTACAATAAATCATTCAATAACCTCATAATTATAATTACAAAATTTATCAACCTATAATATCTCACATACATTGCATTCAAATTACAGGATAACATATTAATTAAATAAAGATCATATAATGAATTACATAGTTTACAACATGCCAAGAAGGCATAATAATACAAATGATACAACTGAACTTATAAGGTTCAAATAGGTACAATAATGAATCCATGAAGTACAAAGGAATCCAACTGGAACAAGAAGATGATCAAGACCAAAGAGCAACTGGAACGCCTGGAAAGAAAACCCTAGCAATAATAAATCTAACATGATACCGATGGAAAGTGGCACTAACACCCGACCATGTGGCTCAAAAGAACCACCCCTCTGTGCTAGGAGATAGTGATAGACTTATAAAGCACTGAGAGGGGGGGGACGGGGGTGAATCAGTGACACCAAAATCAATATTACTTTAAACACTGACCGGTAGATATACTTAACAAGTTTACTCAACACTATGCATGCAATCCAAAATGATATTAAAGCATCCACAATAAGTAAAACATCCACCATAACACAAGTGTTTATACGTAGAAAACCCAAATGGGAAAAACCATGGTGAGATGGGACTCAAAAGTTAACTATCTGCAGAAATAGATAACTGATCGGTAAAGGTCTACAAAGGTGCTTTTCTAGGAGCGAATCTTGTTAAAGATCCCAAAGCTCTATTAGGAGGTATACCCTGTTAAAGGTAGTACCCTGTTAGGAGTAACCTCGATAGAGGATTTCCGAATCCAAACTAATGAATCACCTGGTTAGAGGATTTGTACAACGAAGCTTCTTAGAGCTTACCTGGTTACGGGATTTGGCTGTTGTAGTGATTAGAAAACAATAGGTGGTGTGATCTAGAAGTAGCACAACTTGCTTGAATAAATCCTCTTCTGCTCGCTTAAAACTGCATAACCAACATACTCTGCAACTTAACACTTTTATCTTCACATAAAATCATCTCATATCATATCCTTAAAATAGTTCATCATAATGTCATTATATAGATATTTTGATTTCATGTCGGCTTAGAAATTAAATCACAATTTCCTAGGTGCAATGTATCTGGACAATCAAACATAACTCATCACAAATTACCGCCAAAATTTGTCGGTTAGGGTAACTCACAACACAATCAATGAATACCGGTTGGAACACCGATACCGGTTGGAGTTAACCTCTATCAACATGTAAACCGATTGTCCTCCATTGCTTCTTTGATAACCTTCTCTGGATCTTCAGGTTGATGTCAAGTTATTTTCTGCATATACCGGTTGTCTCCATGTACCGGTTTGATACTCTCTAAACCATCATAAACTAAACTTCCAATACCAGTTGCAATATAATACAAGTGAATTTGAAGAAACACTGATAGACAATGTGAACATATGTGTGTGTGTACATGTTCCATCAATGACAACATATGAGGTCATTCATTACAATCATCATCAAGCCAATAGATAGCACTAAGACCCACTAGCAAACAAAGGAAAGAATACATGGTTTCACAAAACATCGGATCAACTCACAGATAGTAAACTCACAGAACATAACTCTACATCAAATAGGTGAAATCAACAAGACTATACACTAGTGACCATAAGGGAAGAGTGTCATCACATAGCTTGGTATGGTTACTCTGGCAGGCCTCCATAGGTCTCGACCCCCATCATGGGTTACCTTGGTAAACTCTCCCAAACCCCCGGCCCCATCCAAGTCTCATGTGGACCCAAACAATCCTTTCGTGAGGACAAGGTTATTGGTTTGCCATTCCAGGCCTTCTCCCTACATCATGAGTCTGTACTAGCACTCAACTATGAGCGAGGCACAATTATCTTATTTAGTGTTTCATCAACCAAGCCCCCTAAATATTATTAAGTTACCACTTAATTAAACAAACTTTTGATGGGTTACCCTACAACCACTTTGGGCACGACCCCCAATCAAAAGCCACTCTCCCATATGACACTTAACTGAAATCACATGAACTCCTAGAACCAACGTATACACAAGAAAGAGTACACAGAGTTCAATAACGTGGAAAACCACTTGGCCAAAATTAACCCTCCCATAAGGTTAACCAACTAACGAGCCCTTGACAAAATCCAATCACAACCATGAAGTTAACCACATGACATATCTGATAGAATCGACAAAGGAATAACATTTTTGAAAATAAATAAGAATACAGTAATTAAACACACATATTCACTAATCTAGATCGACAATAATTCCTATTTCGTTTAAAATGTCAATTCAACCAAAGTTTGCTACGTTTTCCAATATAAATTTTCCCAATAAATAAATTTCACTAAATTTCCAACCTGCTAAAAAAAACCATTAATAAACATAAATATATATATATATATATGTCCAAAAAACATTATATCTAATTTATTAATATATTAATACACTAATATTAAAATTTACCCTTAAAATGGAAATTACCTTAATCCAAGATAATTAATTTAATATATTATTAAATATATTTTTTTATCATTAATATTTGATAATATATAAATTCACTAAGTATTATTAAATATTTATTAATAATTTTAATTAAAATATTAATATATATATATATATATATATATTAATAAATAATTATAAAAATTAAATTAAAAATAAAACTTTTATTAAACATAAAGCAAAGGGAAGTGGGGTGTGGGGGCCATGACGTGGTCCCCACCCATAGCCCATGGCTATGGGGAGACGACGCCATGGTCTCCACACGATGGCTTTCTCCATGGTGTGAGCAGTCATGGCGTGAGCAGCCCATGGCTTCTCACTGCCATGGGTGGAGAGCCCATGGTGTCTCCACACCATGGTCCCCCCAAAACACTTTTTCCAAAATAAATTTATTTTTTTATATATTTTTTAATTTCTTTAAAGAAATTAAAACAACAAACCCCAAGAAAACATTAAACTCAGAAAAAAATTATGAGAAAGGAAAAAAAAATTTGATAGAGATACAACTAAAATTAACTAATCCCAAAAAAAATTCTTCAATAAACCACAATAATTTGATTGCTTGTGTTATTTTAACACTGATTTTTTTTTCCAGTAATCAAATTTAACAAAGGAATTTTTCTTTTGAACAATTTTTGGCAGTATAACACCATGCCCAGAAGAAATAGAAACTAATTTTTTTTCATCTACTAGACATAGTGAATAAGAGATTTAATTTGAACAAACTAAAAAGAAACGTTCAAAAATGAAAATTTCTTTCTTTTTCAATACACAGACACACACATAAATCTGATTTTTAAATTAATTTTTTTTACAATCAAAAAATAGATTTGGGGAATAACTAAATTTGATATAAAATCATACTAATTTCTCATTTCAAAAACTAAATGAGAGTTTTTCCAATAAATTTTGAAATTAAATCTCTTCACACAGGAACAACTCACAAACTTGTTTATTAAATCACTTCTTTTTCCCACAAACAAGACATTGATTTGAATCCACACACAAAAATATTCAATGCCTAAATTTAAACACTCATTTCCTTTTCAACAAAAATTGGAGAGTTTTCAAACAGAGAAAGCAATTACCCACACACAGGGAATTTATCAAAACAAATAAATTTCAAACCAGAGGTATAAAACCAAATTCCAACCTTGAATAGCTATCCTGGATGTGTTTGAAAGAAGAGCTCTACTTGCAACTGGACAAATTTCTTCACAGAGATGCCCCAAATTTTCCTCCAAAACTTCCTCTCCATTCCCATGAAAGAATATGGTTAAATAAAGAAAAAATTTAACCTAAAACTATTTTAGGTTGAAATTTTCTCAACCAATCAAATTCTTTCACCAAAAAGTAAAAAACAAATTTAAAAGTCTTTGCTCTCCAAATTATATTTTCCAAATAAATTAAAACTTAAAATTTTATTTCAAAAGTCAATGAGGGAAGATATTTCTTTTTTTTAATTTCTATTTAACTGTTCAAAGAAATGCAAATACATGATTTAATTTTCACAATTTAGAATATCAATTAATGAACCTTTATTTTAATGCATAGAACAAATTGATTTAATCATTTATAATACTAAGGGATCTAATTTAACTTTTATCCATTTATTTAAATAAACAAATAAAACACATTAACTAATAAAACACTTTAAGATTTAATAATCAATTTTACCCCACATTAAACGCAACTTAAATAATTCAAATAAACACATGACTCGCACACTGACAAAGGGGAAACCAACAAACGATTGGGACGCTCACTTTGAGCACAACTAGGGTAAAACGTAGGTCTTAGGACTATCTCCTCCACTTCCATCGAATCAATAAGGTATGCTAAGACCTGTGGAGCCAAGTGGAGACGATACCACGTACCTACACGGTACTTGTACCTACAATTCCCTGCGTCAATGAACCACATATGCATATATATACATACACAAAAAAAATACCAGTGAAGGAGAATTGTGATGTTCCATGTCTTATCGAAGTGAGTGAAGGAAAATCATCTCCTCACACCCCATACACTTAGAAACATGAAACATGAATATAACTCATCGTACATATAAAATTAATATGTCAGTCCATGTCAATAATCCAATAAAATCGCATTTAACCATCAATAAGGAAATACTGCATAAAAACATACACTCCAACTCAAATTTTAAAGCATATCAAAACATCGCATAAAGTCTAAATAAAATATTGCACTATAATGTATCCACTTAATAAGTCAACTAAAGTCAAACATGAGTCTAAAAAGTCTGATCGAGGAAGGGGCACTACATCCTCACCCCCAAAACTAGGCTTACTCTTGGAAGCCTAAAACAAATAAGAATAAAGCTCTGTCATCTTCGTTGCATCCTCCCATGTAGTCGAGGTCTCAACATTTGGGTCCCATAGGACCCTTACTTGGTCGATGGTATGACCTGTGAGGGTCAAACCCTGACGTTGTAGAATGTGCACGGGCTCCATGGAAAGTTGCTCATCCTCGACCTGCAAAGTGTTCCAATCAAGAACATGGGTCAAATCAGGATGATAAGGTCTAAGAGCTGAAACATGAAAAACATCGTGGATGCAGGATTGGCTCGGTGGCAAGGCACGATGGTAGGCGACAAGTCCTATCCTCTCAAGGATCTCAAAAGGGCCAACAAAACGAGGCGCCAACTTAGAACCCTTTTAATAACGGATTAGACTCTTTCACAAATGTACTCTCAAGAACACATGATCGCCAACAGAAAAATGACGATCCACTCTATGAGCATCAACATACTTCTTCTTCCTATCCTAAACAGCTACCAGATGCCCACAAATTTGCTCAACCTGTTGCTCCATCTCTCAAAGCATATCTAGTCCTATATGCACCCTATCCTCTAACCGATCCCAACTCAAAGTAGTACGGAAAGGAAGACCATAGAATGCCTGGAAGGGATACATACCTATGGAGCTGTGATATCCATTGTTATAAGCAAACTCCACAAGGTATAGATATTCCTCCCAGCGTGACTACTAGTCCATAACATACATGCGAAGCAAATCCTCCAAGACCTGATTCACACACTTGGTCTGACCGTCGGTCTCTGGATGATAAGCTGAACTAAAGTTCAACTGGGTCCCCAAAGCATGCTGAAGTGAGGTCCACAATGTTAAAGTAAAGACAGAATCTCTATAAAAAATGATCCGCCTAGGAATCCCATGCAACCTCACCACATCTTCCATGAAAACTTGTGCCACCACTGTTGTTGTATAGGAAGATCGAATAGGAACAGAATGAGTAACTTTGGTCAATCTATCAACAATGACCATGATGCCATCATGACAACGTGAAGAAACAAGCAACCCCACTATGAAATCCATGGAAACGATATCCCATTTCCAATCCGGTACCAAATTAGGTTGTAAAAGCCCTGGAGGGTGCTAATGCTCCGCCTTTACCCATTGACATTCTAAACACTTCGAAACAAAATCAGTAATGTCACATTTCATACCAGGCCAATGATATATCTGTCTAAGATCTGCGTGCATCTTCTTGACACCAGGATGTGCTGAATAAGGTGCACAATAGGCCTTAGTCATGATCAAAATATGAAGTCCATCTAGAGGAGGTACATAGATCCATCCAAGATGTCAAAGAAGACCATCTACCTCAAGGTTATATCCAGAATATCTCCCCTCTAATGGCTTTCCAGTCTCAGTCATGGCTCTAACATCCTGATACCAGGTGTCGTGAGGAAGAATCCCAGAATTCTCTCTCTCAAATCCACCCCAAGGGACAATGTTGCAACCTCATGTCGCCTACAACTCAAAGCATCTGCCACTACATTATCTTTCCCCTTAATATATTGAACCTCAAAATGATACTCGTAGAGGAATTGCATCCATCTTTCTTGTCAAGCATTCAAGTTCGGGTGGATGAAAACATACTGCAAACAATGGTGATCACTGTGCAGCTAAAATCGATGCCCCAACAAAAAATATCGCCATCTGACTAATCTCAGAAACATTGGTTGGCGCTGGCCAATCTACAATGACTTGGATATTATAAGGATCCACAGATGCACCTTCTCCTGAAACCACATGACCAAGATAGTTCAACTCAGATTGGAATAAATCACATTTCGCCAACTTGGCATAAAGTTGATTCTCCCTCAAGCACTGCAATACCTGTTGCAAGT
Organism: Cryptomeria japonica; assembly: GCF_030272615.1. Classification (NCBI taxonomy): domain Eukaryota; kingdom Viridiplantae; phylum Streptophyta; class Pinopsida; order Cupressales; family Cupressaceae; genus Cryptomeria; species Cryptomeria japonica. The sequence continues at coordinate 530,473,224 of NC_081411.1, forward strand.
GGCCCTCATGCTCTTCCATAGATCTAGAATAAATCAAATTGTCATCTACGAACACAAGGACAAAATGATCAAGGTAGGTGCGGAAAACCCCATTCATGAGGCTCATGAAAACTGAAGGCATGTTTGTCAACCCAAATGGCATCACTATAAACTCATAGTGACCATAATGGGTACGAAAAGCCATTCTATATATATCTGCATCATGAATGCGCAATTGATGATACCCAGATTTCAAATCAATCTTAGAGAACACTTTGGCTCCCTTTACTTGATAAAAAAGATCATCTATTCAAGGCAATGGATATTGATTCCTGATGGTTACCTTATTCAACTGCTGGTAATCAATGTATAACCAAAGAGAACCATCCTTCTTCTTAAGGAGGATAACTGGCAGACCCCAAGGAGAAACACTAGGAGGAATGAACCCCTTGGCCTACAATTCCCCCATCTACAGCTTCAACTCACTCAACTCCTGAGTAGTCATCCAATATGGTGCTCTTGAAATAGGTTCCACACCAGGAAACAAGTCAATGTGAAAGTGTATGTCCCGCTTCGGAGGCATACCAGGATTATCAATAGGGAGCACATCGGCATACTCTCAAAGAATAGGGTGACCATCGAGAGTGATTTCTTGACTCTCTTCCTCATCCACATCCTCAAGAGAAATGGCAAAAATTTGACACCCTTGATGCATACACCGCTTAATTTTCATAGCGAAAATCATACTTAAGGATATCGATCTCTAAACCCCAATGATCCCCACTTTCCTGCCATAATCATCGAAACACTCCACTATCTTCTGACGATAGTCTACACGAGAACTATGAGATTCTAACCAATACATCCTCAACACAACTCTATAGGACCCCAAAGGAATGACTCAAAGGTAAACTATGGTAACAAAGGGTCCTAGGTCCAACTCACAACTGGGAATGAAGGAATCTACAGCCACACGCAAATGAGTAGCTAACTCTACTTGCCACCTATCCACCTATTTAGAAGATGCAAGCTCACACTTCTCCACAATGGAGGAAGAAATGAAAGAATTAGAAGCATTGGAGTCAAATAGTATAGAGATAGAAATACCACCCAACACACCTGAAGTCTCGATCACTGTACCCTAGTGCTTGGCTTGGCGGTCATCAACCATCATGAAAACTCTATGGGATCTACCTGCATCCCCCATTGTAGGCTCCAATGTTGCTTGTCTCTGACTACCTATATGATGAGAACACTGCAGATAATGAGCAGCTATGTGGCCATACTGACCACAGGAGAAACAAGCTCCCATACCAGGTCCTCTACCTCTAGACGGCCCACTAGACTGCTAGAAACTTCCCCTACTAGGGGCCTATGAAGCACCCTGAGAGGATTGTCCTGGGAAACTTTGCCTATTCCTCTACCAATTCCTATTCTTCCTAGGCTGAGAGTTGCCACCCTGCTAGCCCTAAAACTATTTTGACCTCGACTGAAAACTTTGTTGTTGTTGCCCACTCTGAGCAGGTGCTTGAAAAGTCTTATGAGGTGCAGCAGTCTGGGACTGTTTCCCTCTTGATCTGGAACCACTATAATGCACACTCCCAATTTGTACTCCAGACTGACCACCGTAAGCACGGGTAATATTCTTCTCTACTAGCCTATCTTTTTCCACAGCTAACTCTACTGATGTAGGCCAAAATACTCTCACACCTCCACTGATGTGGTCATTCAGACCTCTTAAGAAGTGTTGGACCAACATAGCCTCATCATTCCTGATACTAGCATACTGTTTGAGCTCATAAAACCTATGCTCATATTGATCCACAGTCATGCCAAATTGGTGTCATGCATGAAACTCATCTTCCTGACACTTTCTCCACTAAGCTGAGAGAAAGTGTGCCCTAAATATCTCCTGGAAAATATCCCAAGAAACGATGCTAATTTTTAAACTGATCCTCTCTTCCTCCAACTACCAACAAATAGAATCAAATTTCTCGAGATGCATGATGGCACATCTCACTTTGGTGCTACTTCTATATGGATGCATGGCGAAACACCTATCCAAACCAATTAACCAAGTCTTTGCCTCAAGTCTGGTACCTGAACTGTCAAAGGAAGGAGGATGAGATCTCATCATATTTTCATGTGCCCCATAATAACTAAATCCTAGTCCATTGGAACCTCTCTCCCTCTCCTCAAGATTTTGTTGGTGAGACTCTCCCATCTGAGCATGGCTAGGCTGCTCGGCCTCAGGTCTAGGGCCAAGTCTGGCTAACACCTCCTAAAACATCTGCCTCAGCTCCTCCCTTTTGGGAACCTACTCCACATTGTGTTACTCACTCTGATACACAGTCTGATCATGCTCTACACTCTCATGAGTGGGCTCTGGTGAAGGACTATAATGGCCTGAACTTCGGCCATGTCCCCCACCTCTACCTCGATTGCAACCACCGCGACAACCTCCTCCTTTGGCTTTCCTAGCCATAATCCTAACACTTGACAAGAGCAAAAGTTTATATCTACAACAAAGATACTGACAAGGGAAACACAACACTAAAACCTAACAAAAGGACAAGCTAAATGGGCTCAATTTAAAATCAGAGTACCCAGTGTTGAAACCTAGCTCCAATACGAAATGTAATGCCCCACCAAGAAACCAAAAAGGATAACACTAAAACATAGGAATAAAAGAGGAAATAATTTTTTTTTAAGCATAATGTATAATCAAGGTGCATTAAGTTATAACATTGCACTAGTTAATTACACAAGTGGAAGACTTAACCATACTCCTAAAAGGTTTCCAATGAAGATTACTTTAAAATGAAACTGAAAGCTTGAGGTTCACTTAACTACTTATGATGCATGTTAACTATCCCTAATACATTTCAATGATATTCATTTAAAGAACTGAATTAGACATGCTTAACATTACATACTAATGATTACATACATCTAGTTTACTACAATAAATCATTCAATAACCTCATAATTATCATTACAAAATTTATCAACTTATAATATCTCACAAACATTGTATTCAAAATATAGGATAACATATGAATTAAATAAAGATCATATAATGAATTACATAGTTTACAATATGCCAAGAAGGCATAATAATACAAATGATACAACTAAACTCATAAGGTTCAAATAGGTATAATAATGAATCCATGAAGTACAAAGGAATCCAACTGGAACAAGAAGATGATCAAGACCAACGAGCAACTGGAACACCGACAAAGACAACCCTCGCAAGAATGAAGCGAATATGATACTGATGGAAAGTGGCACTACCACCCAATCATGTGGCTCAAAAGACCCATCCCTCCATGCTAGGAGATATCACTAAGACCCACTAGAAAACAAAGGAAAGAATACATGGTTCCCAAAACATAGGATCAACTCATAGATAGTAAACTCACAAAACATGACATGACATCAAACAGGTGAAATCAACAAGACTATACACTAGTGACCATAAGGAAAGAGTGTCATCACATAGCTTCTTATGGTTATCCTGGCAGGCCTCCATAGGTCCCGACCCCATCATGGGTTACCCTGGTAATGTCTCCCAAACCCCCGACCCCATCCAAATCTCATGTGGACTCAAACAATCCTTTCATAAGGACAAGGTTGTTGGTTTGTCATTCCACGCCTTCTCGATGCATCTTCAGTTTGTACTAGTATTCAACCATGAGCGAGGAACAATTATCTTATTTAGTGTTTCATCTACCAATCCCCCTAAATATTATTAAGTTACCACATACTTAAACCAACTTTCTATGGGTTACCCTACAACCACTTTGGGCACGTCTCCCAATCGAAAGCCACTCTCCCATATGACACTTAACCAAAATCACATGAACTCCCAAAACCAAGGTATACACAAGAAAGAGTACACAAAATTCAATAATGTGGAAAACCACTTGGCTGAAATCAACCCTCCCATAGGTTTTACCAACTGACAAGCCCTTGACAAAATCCAATCATGACCATTAAGGAAACCACATGACATATCTAACACAATCAACAAAGGAATAGCAGTTTTGAAAATAAATGCGAATACAGTAATTAAACACACATATTCGCTAATCTAGATCGACAATAATTCCCATTTCGTTTAAAATGTCAATTCAACCAAGGTTTCCTACGTTTTCCAATATAAATTTTTCCAATAAATTTTATTCTGCTTCAAATTTGAATAATGCTCTGTCTTCTTATCATTTTGAGCTAGGTAATTTTCCTTATGGTGGTTTTTTATCTCGATCTGAATTACTATCTGTAATACCCTAAAATTGGTCATCTAAACCATGGGCCCCTAATCTCGACAACATCACCAAGGTTCTAACCAAAGGCAATTAAATCAATCTTGAGCACATAATTAATTCTTCAATCATCAAATGTCACATGGCAAATCAATAACTCAATATTAATTAAATATTTTTTAATTAATTAAATCATTCCAAGAATATCATTTTGATCAATAATCCTGTTTAATTAATTAAATATCCTAGCATATTTAATTAATTAATAAATTTTCCATTTAATCATGCAAAAAGGAATTAATTTATTACAAAAGAGGAATTAATCACAAAGCAAGAGTTAAATTGAAAATAGAATAAAAGAATTGAATTGAGAGAAATCAAGCTTGAGATATTATTTCTTTCTTCTAAATTGAGAACTTGAAATCAAAAAAACAATTAAATTGAATTATTAATCATTCTCTAAAATTGGAACTCAAAGCTTTTCAGAAAAAGAAGTTCAGTTGCATTGAAAAGACCTGTTTCTTGAATAAATCAAATAAATGCATGTAATTACCTATTTTTATCACAAGTGCATGGAATTAATTAATTCTATCACCAATGTAACTCGAACTTATAATCTGAATGCATTTCAATTAAACTATAATTGGAATCTATCTCAAGGTTAACTGAATCTGATTTCTCAATTATTTCAATTAATCCTAAATTGTGCTTGAACTCTTGGTCTCTCTTGTGAATTTCTATAAATTCAGCCTTCAACTCTCATTCAAAACACCCTGGAGATTTATTGTTATTATACAATTTCTGCTCTGAGTCATTGAAGATATTGTGCTTTCTTTTTGAGATTATTGCATCTTAGTTTAATTTTTTTTTGCATATTTCATGATTTCTTGAATCCATATTGTTTGAATCTTTCATCCATATAGCTTATTATTCATCCGTCTGGCATCCATTTAACTTAATATCATGCTCATATAGATTAAATCCTTCGTCTTGGTGTAGTCTAGTCACTTGTATTGCTTATACAAATTTGAGAGCAATCTTATACTCACATCTTTTAGAAGGCAATGGGTCAATTTGTTATGGTTTTATTATTCATGGTTATATCTGTCTAACCATACATGTAATGATTTAATTGAAGTGTTGTGTCTTGCAGCTTACATACTTATTTCACTTTTTCACACACACATTTCTTTCTTTGTGTGTTGTCTTTTATATTGCCTTTTGATTATTATCCCTTTGAGTAACTCGAGGAAGTCTATCTTGACTAAGAGGAGCAATGATTGGGGGCATAATATTTTCTTTGTTTTCTTCTTGTAGGAATGATTTTGATGATTTGGAAACATCTAATCAGCTGGGTGTTTGTGATAAGTGCCTTCAGATTAAGTTGAAATCGCCACGCATACCTCAACTCCGCTTATTTGTATGCTACAAGGAGGTTCACATCATTTCTTTGTCTATTTTGAAGGAATTTCTTTATCATGTAATTTGGGTCCCTTTGAAATCTATCCAAGGATATGAATGAAAAAAGGGTCATTGCGGACAAGATAATTAATATTGCACATGAAAAGAAAGGAACTCTAATCTGCTTGTTATGTTTGTTAACGCTCAGTGATGAAACTTAAGCATTTCAAATCCAGCGACTAGGTTTAGGTTGCATTTCATTTGTCATCTCATTTTGCATTTCATAATGCATTTTGTGAATTTAGAGTGGTTTTAGTATGGTAACAATGATCTCTTTATCTTCTGAATGAGAGTTGAAAGAATAATCATTTCTTAGCTAAGTGGTCTCTTTTTCATCATTTCTTCAATCGAGTACTTGTGTATTGAGATTTTAGCTGCATACATAAGCATTTTATATAGATTCATACAATTCATTATCACTCATTCGTATTCATCTTATTGCATAGAAAAATAAACAAATTTGCATTACTCATTACTCATTTTCATTCATTTTATTTGCATATGAAAAGAAACAAAAAATAAACATCTATATTCATTTGCATTACATCCATACTGAAAAGATATGCATACATATAGAATAAAGCATATAGAAAGACATCTCATAATCGATCAACACAAGTACAATGAAGTCAAATCAAGATCTCGTATATATAATGATAAAGTTTTAGGGTACAAAATAATGTCAACTAACATATACAAACTCCCATCGGAGCAAGAATCGTAAGGGCTACAAAAAATGGGTGTGTCTACAAAAAATCTAAGAGCTACACAAAAAAATCTAGTTCTCTGCCTATCCCTCATTGCCAGGTGGTGGAGGAGGTAGAACCTACTAACCAGGGTCCTGACGAGGTGCCCGAGCTCCCTCAGACCATGCCATGTACTGCGAGTAGGGTACAACTGTTGGCATTTTACACTCTTATGAGAATAGTTGATGTTATCATTGATGGCAACCATCTAGCAAACAACTGGAAAGTCACCGGCAATTGGTTTCTACATGCCCAGCATCACTAAACTTCAGACACTGGCACTGACAGACACTTCATCGGCATTCATATTATATCGGCAACAAGCATACCAACACTCCAACTGACATGGGATAAAGTTTTGTTTATATGAATTGTTTTGTAATGTAATTGATGCTCTGCAAAAGGATTAGAAAATCTGTTTGATGGCAACACACACAAGAGCACAAGAAACAAACATTAGTGTTAGCAACAAAAGATTATCCTAGACAGGCATATCAAGAGAGATATTAAGCATGAAATAGAAAGCATATAAACATAGAATAAAATAGCTAATCAAGATGCTCATAGTTGCTCCTCCCTTGTTCCTCTCCTCTCCAAGTCCCAAATGAGTGTAGCTCTCAGCAGCTTTTTGCACTATGGATGCTTATGGAGGATTGAAATTTAATATTAAGCTTCAAATATGAAATGAAAAGCTAAATACTATGCCATTGATGCTAAAATGATTGATTTTACCAAAAAGACAAGATTTTAGTTATGCTATGCTAAATGCTCTCTAAAAATGTCTATAGCCTAAATGCATACAAGTTTTCAGAATCTGGATTATGAAGGAATGGGCTCTATTTATAGGAAAAATGGAGCAATGGATGGTCAGGATTGAAAGGTTTAATCAAGGGTCAAGCTTGAAAGTTGGGGATCCATGTGCACAATTTGCACCAATGAAATGGTGACGAGTGTCAACATAAGATTGGGTTGAGAGAAGAGGTTGGAGGCATTAAATGCCTGAGGAGACCTCATGGTTATCTAGAAGGTAAGGGTCAAGCCTAAATTAGGATTACCCACTGGATTAGGAGTTAATGCAAGGATAAACCTTTGTGCAAATGATTAAGAGATAATCATGGTCAAAGCATTAAAGGCTTGATGAGACCCTTGGGTTGGGTAGAGGTTGAGTCAAAACAAATATTTTAACCATGTGGGAGGGTTTGAGGTAACCATTAATGGTTATTGGAGACTTTGGGGATTAAGTGGTTGAAGGTTGAAAGCCTTCAATGGTTATCAAAGACTTTGAGCCATTTAGTGGTTGAAGGTTGGAAGCTTTCAAAGGTTATCGAAGACTTTGAGACATTTAGTGGTTGAAGGTTGGAAGCTTTCAAAGGTTATCCAAGACTTTGAGACATTTAGTGGTTGAAGGTTGAAAGCCTTTAATGGTTATCAAAGACTTTTAGGCTTTGAGAAGTGACTCCATTTTGCTTAGGAATGTGACAATAATTAGGGGATGGATTAAGTTAATTAGGAAGGGGTTAGAAGAATCTAGAAGGGGATTAGATTTTGCAAGTGGATTTGGTGGATGAGGGAAAATAGGATTTTATTAAAATAAAAATTCATTTATTTCAATAAATGTGTGCAAGTTGTATTTGGATAAATATTCAAATAAATATTAATTTATTTAAATGAGAAAAAGGAAGATAAAGCATTAAAATGCTTGAAGACTTTAAGGAAAACCATTAAAGGCTTGAAGACTTTAAGGAAAACCATTAAAGTCTTAAGAAGACTATAGAAGGAAGCCATCAAGTTTGAAGACTTTAAAGCCATCAAGTTTGAATACTTTAAGGGAAACCATTAAAGGTTTCAAGTGGGTGAGGATAAATAGGATTTTAAATAAATAATTTATTTAAAATAGTTGTGCAACTTGCTTTTGTAGGAAAATACAAGTGGGTGGAGGATAAAGGTGATTTAAATAAATGATTTATTTATTTAAATGTGAGAGGTGGGATTTTGGGGGATTTAAATAAATATTAATTTATTTAAATGTGAGAGGTGGGATTTTGGGGGATTTAAATAAATATTAATTTATTTAAATGTGAGAGAAGATTTAATTAAACAAATATGATTTATTTATTTAATTAATGGTATGAATTTGGTTAAGTGAATTAAATCAAATAAATTGAATAATTTATTTAATTAATAGGAGAAGAGGGTTAAGATGAATTAATTAAATATTAATTTAATTAATTATTAATTGATGGTTAAATAATCAAATAAATACTAAGTATTCATTTAATTAAGTGGACAGATTTATGTGACTACAGTAATTATCTTTTATAAGACAACATGGTATATTGTAAAAGACTCATATATGTATGAGATCTTATAGGTCATTTTGTGAGAAAAAGATGAGAGAAAGATATAATGTGTGATGAGGCAATTTTGTATAAGGTGATATAATTGATAGCGAAGGTTTTGGTTATTGACTAAGCTTAAACCAGTATTGAACCTGGCATGAGAGATACTATTTTGAGCAATAAATTGTATTGGATTTGATAATCCATTTCATAGTCAGTGAGACTCTTTATTGAGCAGTGAGCTCTAGGCTGTTGGCCTCCCTGCATGTGTAGGCCCCTCATTGTAAGTAGTATTTACTCATTGGCCAGTGAGTAAATAATGTGGGTCACAAATCTCACCGAGGTGTTTCCCACACTGGGTTTTCTCGTTAAATATCTTGTGTTATGGTGTGTTTCTATACTGTCTCTATTATTTTTGTTTATTGCAATAATTTGTATTTACCGGTACACTATTTTGGGATGCAAAGTTATTAATAAGTTTAAATATTTTGTTAACTTATTAGACATTGATTCACCCCCCCCCCCCCCAAGTGTCTTTGGGACTGTCATTGAATCTAACAGTTGGTATCAAAGCCTGGTCCACTATTTTCAAAAGCTTAACAGCTTGACGCCAGTACAGATGGAGAACTTAAGAAAATAGTTGGAAGGAGCTCTTGAAGATTTTGATGCAAAAAAATTGAAGAATATCAAACTTGAAGATGATCTGAGGATTGCCTAGGAATTCATCAAAGGACTTCAAGAGAACTTTGCTATAGCACAAAATGAAGAGGGGAAAACAGATTAGAAGGTCAAATGATCAAATCATAACGAAATAAACATGCAAAATGCTAAAATAGCATGAAGAGACCATTTCACCTTGCTATTTTACCTTCTCCTTCGGATTGAGCTTGATGAAGTGAAGGCGCCCCTTGATGATGCTCCACTTGATGTGCTCCTTTGATTACTGGATGTGGATGGCTCTCCAATATTGTGCATAGATGGAATGGATTTGGAAAATGATAAGGATGAGATGATCAAGTTGCCAAGATTTTCTGGGCTCAAAAGGGTAGCATAAGATTACTGAATTTTGAGATGTGTAGAATGAAGGGATGGAGCCCTTAATTTATAGGAAGAGGAGAGGAAAACGGGTGGCTAGGATGGATTCAAGATGAAGGGCTAGGATTTACTTGTGAGCTCACACAAGGTCCAAGAGAGGGTGTGGAGACCAAGAAATATGCCTTAAAGGCATTTCGTATCTCCACACTCCACAAGGTGCATTGGGAAGACTCCTAGGGTGCTGACATTTCTTGAAGAATGGAGAGGAGGAATTAAAAATTCTCCAAAAAGGGATATCATGGGGATTGGAGGAATAAAAAGGAATTAAAAATTCCTTGAGAGAGGGGATGCCTGGAGGAATGTGAGATTTCGAAAATCTTATATTCACCTAGGAAAAGAGTATTTAAGAGCTAGTGGTTGGATGAAAGGGACAAGGAGTTGACTTTGTGGCTAATCATGATGATTAGCCATTAACAACTCATTAGAAGGGGGATTAGAGGAAATATTAGGTGGGATTAGGATTTGTAGGAGAATTTGACTAGGAGAGAGAATGAGTAGAGGGAATAAAAAAAATAGAAGAATAAGGTTAATTGAGTTTAGGGAGTTTCTAGAAGAATTTATTAGGTTAATGATAAATTAAGAAGATGATTTGTAGGAATCATGTAGGTTAACTAATTAATTAAAATTAATTAGCTAAGAGGAAGATTTGTGAGGATTTAATTTTTTAGAAGAATAAAGAAATGGATTGATTTATTAAGTAAATCAATCACATGCTATAGTGACAATATTATTTATATTTAATTAATATTGAGGAGAATTTGAATTAACATAATTAATTAATTATGTGAGGAATTAAAAATAATTAAAATAATTATTTTTAAGTGTCTACACAAAATAAAAGAAAAGAACTTCATGAGAAGATGCAGAATGATGATGATGAAAAAGAAACTCTTAGATTTAGTCTGGTTTCAGGAAGGATTCATCCTGTATAAGACAAACATGATCAAAGCATCTGGTTTCAGGAAGGATTCATCCTGTATAAGACATGATCAGAGTGTCTGGTTTCAGGAAGGATACATCCTGTATGAGACATGATTAATCACAACATCTGGTTTCAGGAAGGATTCATCCTGTATAAGACATGATTGATCACAACGTCTGGTTTTAGGAAGGATTCATCCTGTATAAGACATGATTAGAGCATCTGGTTTCAGGAAGGATTCATCCTGTATAAGACATGATCAGAGCGTCTGGTTTCAGGAAGGATACATTCTGTATAAGACATGATCAGAGGGTCTGGTTTTAGGAATGATACATCCTGTATAAGACATGATCAAAGCATCTAGTTTCAGGAAGGATTCATCCTGTATAAGACATGATCAGAGCGTCTGGTTTTAGGAAGGATTCATCCTGTATAAGACATGATCAGAGCATCTGGCTTCAGGAAGGATACATCCTGTATAAGACATGATCAGAGTGTCTGGTTTCAAGAAGGATATATCCTGTATAAGACATGATCAAAGCATTTGGTTTCAGGAAGGATTCATCCTGTATAAGACATGATCAAAGCGTCTGGTTTCAAGAAGGATACATCCTGTATAAGACATGAATTTGAATATAAATTAATTATGTGAGGAATTTAAAAATAGAGGAAGAAAAATTAGGGTGGAAGGGATAAATGAGCAGTTGTGAGGTATTTGGAAAGAAGAATAAGAGATACGAGACCGTGGAGGAAAATGGGGGCAATTGAGAACTCCATGGGATTATTGAGTTTAGGATTTGATGGAATGATGGTAAGATTTTGTGCACAACAAATGTGGAGAGCCAACCTAGTTTGATGTTTCCCTAAGTGACTTGCACCACTGATTATAGAAATCAGGATGCCATGAGAAACCCAGGGCGTGGACTGACTCTGTAGACAAATGGGAATTTCTTGTACACAACAATGCAAGTGTTAAGAAACACTAATACAAAGTTGTGGGTTCGTGCAAGGAAACCCTCAAACACATCGATACCTCTTGTACATGAGAAGGTAAGTGTTGATAAACACTAGTACTAGGTCACCAGTTTATACAAGAGGGATCCAAAACATGCCATACTATGAAATATGCCCCAGTATGCGCCTATCATAACGTACCTGGATATGAAAGAAACCAGGCAGTCGTAAATAGTGGTAGTCGTAGGGCAAAAGATGCAAGTCTATATGAAAAGATATAACAAAATCTAACAAGTCTCTTCCTTGCGACCAAATGATACCTCTTGCCAAGAGTAGAACTAGGATGGAGGATTAGGTTGTCAGGTGAGGGAAGGAGTCATCCCTACGGAAAAGTGGGCTTTTGGATTAGGCAAGCGATTTAATAGTTTTGGAGAGTGACCTGTGGACTTGGGATTGTTTCTCAAGACTTCTTGAAGCTTACACAGAGGTATAAAAGCTCAGTTTTAATGGGACATTCCTTGTTCATGACTCAGGTGAAGACTCATCATCATACACATGTTTTATTGGGAGGCGGAAAAGAAGGTTGCGCATGGGTGGGCTGGATGGCGGATGATTTGTAGTATCGACATGATAGACAGTGGATCTGGTTATTTACCTTGGCGCCTGCACAGAGGTTTTCACCAAGGTACTTGTCCATAGCGCCACCAAGTGGTTTTTACTAATGGACAAATTTTTTTTCTTTCTTTTTCTTTCTTTTTTAATTTTTTTGTCATAAGGCGCCTGTTTGCCAGGTTTTTCACTAAAGTGACAATTTTTTCAGGATCTTTTTCTCATTTTTTTTATTTTTTTGACAATTTAAGACTTTCTCAGGACTAAGCATAAAATCTTTTGAGGTGCATGATATTCATTGGATCATTCAAAGGATCACCTTCAGGAGTAGCCAACTAATAAGCTCCTGATCCATATTTCGCTGTGATTACATATGGTCCAAGCCAATTAGGCTTGAACTTGCCTTTCTTTTCTCTTTCCTATAGATTTTTTGGATTCTCTATGAGAACAAGATCACCAACTTGGAATTCTCGGGTTCTGACTTTTTTATGATAACCCATGCGCAGACGGTTTTGATATACTCGAAGATGATTCAAGGCCTTGAGGCGCCTTTCATCTAACAATTCTAGCTCTTGGAAGCAGGCAATTCTGTATTCCTCATCTGGTAAGATATTTTGCAGTGATACCCATAGAGAGGGGATCTCGATCTCAAGGGGAAGGATGGCTTTGGAGCCAAAGACCAGGGAATAAGGGGTGGCACCTATGGGGGTGCAGATGGAGGTGCGGTAGGCCCACAGTGCAGGATGGAGTTGGAGGTGCCAATCATGGTCTGCTTCATTGACTGTCTTTTTGAGGATTTTTATTAGGGTTTTATTAGAAGCCTCAGCTTGGCCATTGCCTTTGGATGTTGAATTTTTGGCAAAGTTCTTTGACATCCTAGTTTTTAAATTGTCTTCCATTATCTGTGATGATAACTTTTGGGATGTCATATCGGCAGATTAGGTAGTTCAGGATGAATTTGGATATTTGCTTGCCGGTGGTGAAAGTAAGAAGGATAGCCTCTACCCACTTGGTGAAGTATTCAGTGGCGATGATAATGAATTTATGTCCGTTGGAAGATGAAGGGTGGATTTTCCCAATGAGATCAAGCCCCCACTGCAAGAAGGGCCATGGTGTAATGAATGACTGAAATTCTTGTGACGGTGCATGAATCTTGTCACCATGCTGCTGGCAAGGGATGCATTTCTTCACATAGTTGTATGCATCTTCTTCCATTTTAGGTCAATAGTATCCTGTTCTCAAAAAAATTTTAGCCAATGTGAGTCCACTTGAGTGTGCCCCATAGATACCCTTGTGTACTTCGCGTAATGCCCATTTTGCTTCTTGTTTATCTAAACACCTTAGGAGGGAACCATCAAAATGCCTTCTGAACAAGGTATCTGCAAGGATGGTGTAACGGGCACATCGAGGGATGAAGTTTTGTTGTTGGGTTTTGGTGAGGTGTGGGGGAATGGTGTTGTCTTTGAGGAAAGTGAAGGTTTCTTGGTACCAAGGGGACTCAGGACCAATGAGAACACACACCATTTCAGACTCTGGTAGGTCATATGCCAGTATAAACAATTGCTTGACCAAGAACTCACACTTCTGACTGTGTGCTGGCACTTGAAGGAGGGTGCCAATGGTGGCCATTGCATTTGTAGCCCTGTTGTTTGGTTGTGGGATTTGGTCAAACTTGATTGCCGTAAAATGTTGCTTAAGATCTTCAACCATGGTATGGTAGGAAAGGAGTTTATCATCTTTTGTTTGGCATTCATCATTGACTTGTTTTATGATGAGCTAGGAATCGCCATAGACTTGTAATTCCTTTATTTTCCAGTGGATATCCAAGCGTAAACCTATGATGAGGGCCTCGTATTCTGCTATGTTGTTGGTACATGCAAAGGCTATCTTGTATGATTTTGGGATGCCATCTCCTTGAGGTGTGACCAATAATATTTCCACCCCCGATCCATTTTGAGTGGAGTCATCAAAATACAATTGCCATGTGGAGGATGTGGTAACAGTCATAATGAACTCATCAGGTAATTCTATGAGAAGAGGATGGTCACCTAGAAGTGGAGCTTCAACCAACTGATCTGCAATGACTTGTCCCTTGATTGCTTTTCTATCCACATATTAAATGTCAAACTCGCTTAAGAGCATGACCCATTTAGTCATTCTACCAGTGAGAGCAACTTTGGACAAGAGATATTTAAGTGGATCGATTTTAGCAATTAGTTTTGTTTTGTTGTTTAGCATATAGTGTCGGAGTTTTTGTGTGCTAAACACCAATGCCAAGCATGCTCTTTCGATGGGGGTATAATTGAGTTCATACCCTACCAGTGTATGACTGATGTAGTAAATAGCATGTTCTTTCCCTTGGTCGTCTGTCTGTGCCAATAATGCCCCCAATGCCACTACAGTAGCACATATATACAAAATAAGGGGTTTTCCAGGAGTAGGAGGCATCAATACCGGAGGTGATGCTAGATATTCTTTTAGTTTCTTAAAGGCCTTTTGGCATAAGCAGTCCCATTTGAATTTTGTGTCCTTGCGTAGGAGGTGTGTAAATGGATGGCACTTATCTGCTAGTTGTGAAATAAAACGTCTAACAGATTGGAGTTTTCCCTGGAGACTGTATAGTTGTTTGAGATTTTTTGGTGGAGGCATTTCCATGATATCTTTTACTTTTGTGGGTTCGACCTCAATGCCTCTGCGGGAAATAATGAATCCTAATAGTTTTCCCGATGTGACTCCAAACACACACTTTTTTGGATTCAGCCGTAGTTTGTATTTTTCTAATCTTTCAAAGATCTGATTTAGAATGGGAATGTGTTCTTGTCTTGTCTTCGATTTTCCTAGCAGATCATCCACATAGTCCTCCATAATTTTATTTAAGAGGTCATGAAAAATTGTTTTCATGGCACGTTGGTATGTAGCTCTAGCATTTTTGAGACCAAAAGGCATGACCCAATAACAGAAAGTCCCCCATGGTGTTGTGAATGCAGTTTTATGCTAATCCTCGTCTGCAATCCTGATTTGGTTGTATCTAGAGAATCCATCCATAAGTGACAACATCTCATGTCCTGTTGTAAGGTCCATAATCATATCTATGTTTGGGAGCAGGAAATCATCTTTAGGACAAGCTATATTTAGATCTTGGAAATCTGTGCAGATGCGGATGCCCCCAGTAGGTTTGCCGATAGGTACAATGTTGGAGACCCATTCAGAATAATCTATTGGTTTGATAAATTCTATGTCTAACATCTTTTGGAGTTCCGCCTTGACCAGGAGTGCAATATGTGGGTGCATTTTGCACAATTTTTGTTTTATAGGTTTTACGTCTGGGCGGACGACGAGATTGTGAACCACCAAGGTAGGATCCAACCCTGGCATATCGGAATAGGACCATGCAAAATTGATTTTTACCTCTGTAAGGAAGTTGATGAAGTCTTTTTTCTCGATTTCTGTGAGAGATTTGGCAATGAGCACATTTTTTGGAATGAATTCGGTGCCCATGTTGATGTTGTCTGTTTCTTCTATCAGCAAATTTGATTTGTCTTATGGAAGGTAACCAATGGTAGGAAGGTCAAATCCCTCATTGTTAAGTGCCTTTTCTAGGTTTTCACTTTCGGATACACCCTTTGTTTTTATTTTTTGTTCATCCATAGGTGCCTCAGGGAGGTTTTCACCTAAGGAATCATGTATTTTCCTTTTATTATCTTTTTTGTGGCTAAGGGCATTGACCTGACTACTAAAGTATCCCTTTTCGTGTAGTTGAATACCCTTGATTCTGTTACAATCTTCCAGATTTTGCACCATTAGGAGAGCAATGAGAGTATTATCATAGACACGGATATCTAAAGTGGGTTTGTCTTGTTGGCCCCAGTCAATGAGTTTAGGATGGACAAGATGTAGCTCATGTGAAGTGGGAAGGGTTACGGGGATGATGGTATTGATATAAGCGTCCAAGAAGATATCTTTCTCGTATTCATAAGGCATTTCATGGAATTCCTCTTCGTCAGCGCTTTCGATATCTGAAGAAGGACTAGAAGGGGCACCATCAATAGTAATCTTAGGCACCAAGGTGTACCCAAGCCTCTGTTGTATCTATAGGAGATAGGATTTATGGGTGTTTTTCTTCCTTTCTCCTCAGGTCCCAGGCCATGTCCTTTGTAACCCATTTTTTCAACTATGGCAGATGCTTTTGGGTACATTTTTTTGGATATTTTTGTTGGATCATCATCCTCTTCTTGGTACAACCACGAAGAGATATTTGCTTCGAGGCTCTTGTTATCAAGTGGGCCCCATTGCTGGAAGGTTGTGTTTTGGCATTGTGTGACTAGTTTTGGGTCCTTTTTTAGCTCTTTTGGTTTGCCAAATGACTTAGGAGAGAGAGGGAGGTTGCCTATTAATAAGACGTCCTCCAATTTGTATTCTCCACAGCCATTGTCCAAGATCTTGATTTGATTATCTGGTTGGGATGATGTGGAGGCAACATTTGATGTGTCAGATGGAGGCGTTGGTGAGGGTCTATTTAGTGGGCAATGATACAGATGCTTCACCTCTAATAGTTTGCAATATTGAAAAGGTTGGGGATCACCTTTGATAGTGATCTCTCTTCCATTAAAGGGGAATTTGATGCATTGGTGATAGGTGGAGGGTACGACCTGCAAGGAATGAATCCATGGCCTCCCAAGGAGAATGTTGTAGGGGAGATCAAGATCAAGTACTTGGCAAGGGGTTTCAATTGTAATGGGGCCCACTTGAAGAGGTAAGGTGATCATGCCCTTTGAAATTCTTTCTGCATCATCATATGCCTTTATTGTGATCCTTCCTGATGTGTCTATCAGATCCTCAGAAAGTCACAATTGTTTTATTAATTTGTATGTACACAGATTAAGCCCAGATCCACCGTCTATCAAGATATGTTTGACCTTGTGCTTGTGGATAAGAGCTTCGATGTGCAAAGGTTTGTTATGGTCTTCATCTGCATGAGCATCTTTGGAGTTAAATACAATGTGCTGCTGGTGTGAGGCCCTACCCCGACTCATCCTGACATTTTCTGTTATTTTCATATTGAGACTATTATGGATGCTTTATTTTATGCATTATGGATTTAGAACTTATATGATTCCATGATTTGGATCACATTGACGTATATTGATGCTTCATGTTATGCATTATGATTATGAAACTTTATATGTTGATAGAATAGAATTATTTTGAAATGATGTATGTCATTATTAGATTTGCAGGACTTCATTTTGATGATAGAAATAGGATGCTTATTATATGAATGGTTCAATTTTGAGGATTATGATAATTGCTTATGTGGAATCAAATTTAAATGAATGGGATATTGAATTATTATTGTCAAATGTATGAGTGTTTGATGTGCAATGAAATCCATGTGTTTAATTATATATATAATTGTGATTATTTGGAATTACTAATGTGTTAATTGAGATGTGCAAGAAAATTATCCATGTGACCATGGAAATAATATGGAGAACCAAACCTAGACCTATGTACGTTTGTTAAGCCAGGGGTTGTCTATTTGGAGAGACAACACCCCATTTGTATTGTATTTTATTTGTGAAAGTAAATGATGCATGAGTGTTAAATTGATTTTATGTATTTGTGTAATCCTGCAAAAGACAAATTTCATGTGTGATTTTTATATTGTATTTTATTGTGTCACTTGACACATGTGCTGCTTAGTGTCATTGATTTTGACTTGTCTCTTGGAGGGAGTTTTGTTTCTACCAAAGCCATTCAAACATGTGAGTGTGGTCCCAAATTTGCCTTGGGTAGGGAGTCTTGGGAGTGGTCAACTCAAGTTTGAACCGTAGGTTAACTTCAGTTGGGTTTCTAAAGGGTCAAATGGACTCTTAGGGTCAGTTTTAGGGCTTTTCCAAAGGTCCAAAGGGTACACCTATGGGTTAGAGCTATTTTTAAACATGTGACTACTCCCATATGACTGTTTAGTCACCTCAAAAAGTGGTTTTCCCAAGGTGAGCGAAAATTCAACTCATAAGGTTCCTCCTAGGATAGACAACCTTCCCTTTTGGTGTCAGACTCTCTTCCCCATCCTCTCTTACTTTTTCTCTTTCCGGTTTTAGCAACATGTAAGAGGTTGGGAAGAACAACCAATGGGAACTCTCACTTTAACCAAAGGGTTGGGAAGAGTGAGAGAGGCCTTCTTAGGCAAGGATTAGGAACTTAGTGAGTTAATCACCCACTCTCCATTGTTGGAGATTATGCAATTTTTGAAAATAGTTGTAGGATAGAATTCTTGGTGAAGGGTTGGTAAAGAGTTTGTGTGGATTTGGGCTGCTCATCCCCAACTAAGTCTATCATACCTATTGGTAGATTAAGGTTGGTTTTACTTCCTTTTAGTTATGTTGTTTATGTTGTTTTGAAAGAAAGAAATGCTTGTATGAGGAGATGTGTATATGTAAATTGTTTTGTAGGAGAAAAATGTAAATTTTCCTTTCCTTGTTCTTTGTTTATGTGGTCTTATTTTGGGAGTGTCCAAGGCCTCCTAATCTTGGGAGAGTAGGATGGTCTTGGGGTGGAAGAAGTATGACAGCCTTGGGTTAGAGGCTCTCCTTATGGAGAGTGATCTCAAGGGTGTCCTTGTGACCCTTGCTGCATAGCCTTGTGTATGCATTTGGGGGTCATAAGGGGAGAAGATATGGCTTTTATGCCTTTGGGGGGCATAAGGGTGTGGAGATGTATTTGTTGTGTTTGATTTGCCATGAGGTTTCTTGAGTTGTATTATGCTTGCAGTCTCCCCAATGGTATTTGGTCCACTTCCACCCGTGGAAAGATCATCACAAGTTGTGGTGAGAGTGTAGCTTGGGATGGGAAAATGCATGTTGAGTGTTTGCCCTATGTTTGTTGTGTTTGTTTGTTTGTTTGTGACTCGTCTAGTGCTTGGTTCTCCAAGCTTGGGGGTAGCTTCTAGTAAGCCTAGGCTGGGAGGTGAGCACTCCATGGTCAATTTTTTATTCTATTGCAGGTTGCTTGGGATGGGAAGGAAAAGAAGAAGAAATTAGTTGTTTTTTTAATCTATGTTGCAGAAAAGATTAAAAATAAAAAAAAAAGTTGTATTTATTATTGTAGCTTTGTAATGGAAAGCCAAATGATGTATTTATCTTTCAAAAGCAAAGAAAAATATGTATTTTATTTAAAGTTCTCTTTCATTGGAATGAAGAAACTAGTAGGGTTTTAAACCCATTTGTATTTTTATCTACATTGTATTTTAAATGTGTTATAAAGAAATCCTTTGTTCTATTGATTTTCCTTTGCAAAATGAAATGTGTACTACTTTTATCAAGTTCCTAATAGTTACCAAAATAACATTTGTAGTGATCTTGTCAAATAGAAAAATATAAGTTCATTTATTTCCTCATGTAGGTAATCTTATGGAAAATGAGAAAAGCAAGCATATAGACCTTTTGAATTAAATGCAAATACAAAATTATGTTGAATAGGTTTAATGTATCTATCCCTAAATTTATTTTAATGCTTCCTAGGTTAATATAGTTGCTATTTAAATTTATTTCAATCTGTCATCTTATTTACTGTAGAAAATAAATCTGATTTATTACATTCTGTTATTTTATTTATTGCCAAAAAAAGAGATAAGGCAGAGTTTAAAATCCTAATTGTTAACATGATAGGAAATGATTATTGCTTCTTCTACATGCTGTCATTTTTCTACATGGTTTATAAAAAAAAATATACAATATTGGAAAGGAAAACATATAAGTTGTTTAAGTGTGTTATGATATATATGTGTGTGTGTGTGTGTGTGTGTGTGTGTGTGTGTGCGTGCATTTATTTATTTAAAAAAGGAACTACATATTTATTTTATTACTCAGTTTGTTCATCTAATCTGCAAGAATATGTATATATATAAATATATATTCAAGCATATATACCTATATATAACTATATATATATATATATATATATATATATAATTTTTTTTATATGTTTAAAAAAAAGAAGAAAAAAAAAAGGGGAATAATAAAGAAATTGTTTTTTTTTATCTTCCTTGCCAAACCCTACCCACAGGGTTACCCAGAGTTGAAGCTCTTGCGGGCACCTGGGGTGGCGCAGTCCCTCTGTGGGCCGAGACCCACAGGGGCGCCGCAGCGCCACTGCGGGCCGCAACCCGCAGGGGCAGCCGAGGCCGCCATTGCAAGCCGCGTCCCGCAGGGACGCCGCGGCGTTGTTGCGGGCCGCGACCCGTAGGGGCAACTGAGCTCGCCACTGCGGGCCAAGACCTGTAGCGGCGTCGGTGCCACTGCGGGGGGGCTAGGCCCTCCTCCGCCTTCCCTGCTTAAAAACTGCGCTCCCCCCTGGGTTTAAAACACTGCCTCTACGAAAATCACCGCCTTTGTGGCATCCCACGGCCGCCACCCCTTCTCAACGCTACATACACAAAAAAATGTAGAGCACACACACACAAGCCCTAACCCAATTTTCGGGTTAGGGAAAAATGCACATGAATAATAAAGAAAAGAAAAGAACATGTGTGGGTTATGTAAAAAAAAAAGGATATATAAAATAAAGTCAGGGTTTGATTATTTTATTATAAAAAAAAAAAAAAGAGGGGGAAACCCTATTTGAAATTTGAATAGGGTATTTCCCCCATAGTCTTTGAACATGATAATATTTTTATAACAATTCTTTGTAACCCTATATGTAGTTAGACATTCTTTTATATATATGTATATATACAAACATATATATATATATATATATATATATATATATATATATATATATATATATTATCATAACTTCAAGAGAAATAATGCATAGTTATATATGTAGTCACATATATAAACATGACTTATAAGTTTATAACTTTAATTGGAATATTTATTCAAATAATGGATTTACTTTTATTTTTGAGTAGAGATTTTTCTAAGGGCTAAATTTAAAAGCTAGTTTTAAAACCCTTCTTGGGTTTGAATTTTTATGGGGGAATGAAAGTTAATACTTTGGAAATAGTTAGCTTTAGTGGATAATTTTTATTGGCCAACTTTAATAAAATCTTATAGCACAATTACACTATGGGATTAATCGACCCTAGAGTCAAATTTTAGGCAAATTATAATTATTGTTAAAATAAATAATAGGTATATAACACTAGAGCTAGGGCTAATTAATTTAGTCCCTAGGCAATTAATAGACTATTTGCGATTAATATTATCTCTTGCAAACTTATTTAGAGATTATTGTTTAAATGAAATTATTATTATTTATTATTTGGTGAGATATTAATAATTCTTTGGAGAATTAATATTCCGCATTTAACTTAGATCTATTGTATAGATTTCTTTTAGTTGAAAAGAAAACCAAACTTAGTTAAGACAAGACTTGTTAATGCATTATTTAGCAAATTTAGTTTTATTAGGTTAAGTTTAAAAAAAAAAAATTATTCCGTTTGTGCCCAAAAGTTTGGGCATGACAGCTGGGTAGCAAGGTTTCCAATGAGGCCTTGGAATTGGGTGGCATTGATGTTATCAGGAATGCGTGATTCGAGAAGGGCTTGTTCCAAAATTTCCTTATGGACTGGGGAAGTCTTGAGAAGTTCAAAAATGGAGATCTGTGCGGGTGTCTTCCCAAGTTGATCAAGGAGGTCATATCGGTGGGTGGAAGACATGGGTGGGGGGTTTGGTGGGGGAGGGACTCCTTGGATGGTGACTTTACCTCGGCATGTAGTTACATTGTAGTCATTCTGGAAATGGGAGGTGGAAGGCATGGCGCCTTGAATGACTATCCTAGCAGGATTTGGTCTGCTTTGGCAAGAAGGAGGATTGACTCCTTGGATGGTTATGACATTGACATGATTATCTGTAGGTTCAATGCGACCTACTAAAAAATCAAAACCGGTTATGTGATTAGCGTAGTCATAACCCATTGCGTTAAATGATGAGCCTTTTCCTTTATCATGCTTCGGGAAGGGTTCTTGGTACATTTTGAGTTTGTCATTGTTATTACTAGGTTTTGCATTTGCTACTTCAATCTCACCTCTATCAATGAGATCTTGTATGTAGATCTTCAATTTCATACACTTTCGTGTCTCATGTCCCTTGATACGATGGTATTCACAATACTCATTTTCATTGTACCATCTTGGTTTAGGCTAATTGGGGTCAAACGGGCGAGTGATTGGAAAAACCACTACACCTGCTTGGACAAGTTTTTGAAACACCATTTCAATAGGCTCAGCCAGAGGAGTGAAATCTCTTGGAGTCTTGTTATTCGATCGAGGTGGCCGTCCTTGGATTGAGACATTGTTGTGAGGTTTTTGGGATTGATTTTGATTGTTTTGATTGTTGAATTGATGATTATTGGTGGTGGATTTTGGGGGAGTGGCCACGGTTTGGACCCGCATTGCATCAGTTACACCATCATCGACTATGTTTTTGTTCTTAGACTAGAACTTTGGCTTGTCATTATGATAAGAGGAAGAACTTTGTGACGACTTCTAGTAATGTTTCAAGGTTCCTTCCTCCAACAAGACACGTTCGAGGGCGAGGCCCTTATCGGTCAATTTTTGGAAGGATTTGATACATTGGGATATTCAGGGTCTTGAAAGTTCAGGCACCAAGTTCTTTTGGAATAGCTCAATTTGATGTTGTTCTAGCATGTCCCACTGGAATTTCTTGATAAGATGTTGCCATCTTTGTAGGAAATTGGCGAAGGTTTCTTCGGGCCTTTGTTTTGTATTACATAGGTCCATCATAGAAACATCATTAACCATGTTGTATGCATAGTGGGCCACAAATTTTTCTGCCAAGTCTGGAAAGGAGACAATGGAACCTCGTGGTAGAGATGAGAACCATGTCAGGGCGTCTCACGTGAGACTCTTGGGAAAGAGTCTGCGAAGATAAAGGTCACTATAGGAGACTTCTTGGCATAAGATGTGATATTCTCGGACATGGTTGCGGGGGTCTCCTTTGCCTTCATACTTGGTGAATTTGGGGATCTCAAATCCCGAGGGATAAGGTGCAACTGATATGGACGGGTCATAAGGACAAGGGAAAAACTCTTCGAACGAGTAAGTTTTCCTTTTATTAGTCCTTTGTTTCATGTCTTGAATTTCCTTGATGATATTTTTCATGTCTTGAATTTCCTTGATGAGGTCTTATTGTGGACTTTGATAATGATGAATTGTATTTGCCCCAAGAATTGGATGAACCAAAGAAGGTGCACCACCACCAATATATTGATATGATGAGGAGGTGGGAACATGGGATGTGATGACCGATGTCGCTGGGGTTTGAGTGACAGTTGGTTGCGGTCCGCAAACTATTGTGACAGGATTGAATATGGTCTGGATAAAATTTGCGACATTGTTGGGAGGAAGGGAAGTTTGTGGAATAGAAATATGTGGTTGAATGGAAGGAGGTGGTATAGAATTTTGTTGGAGAATAGATGAGATCAGATTTGATAGTGGTATGGATGGTAAGGAGGAAGAAGGTGGGATGGAGACCACAGTGGGAGGTGGTACCGCAGGTGGCATTGATTGAGCTTGGATGATTGATGGGGCTGCAATTGATTGAGTTTGAATAGTAGGTGAAACACTTTGTGTGGAAGCGAGGTCTCCTTGTGGTTGTTGGGCAAGAGTGGATCTATTAAACTCAAGCGGAAGTTGAGCTCCATTTTCAAGAAGAGTTTTCAGAAGTGCAGTATGATTGTGTTTAATAAACTTTTCCATCATCTCTTGGTTATAAGAATCCGCTAGGAAAGTTTGCTCTTCCAGACAAAGTTCATCTTGGCTAACCATGTCAGGATTATGGCTTTGATCTTGATTGCTTGGTTGCCCACTTTGTGTATGATCTTGCATGGGATCTTCATATAAGACACCAATGTCCAACATGCCATATTGTTGTTCAACCATCTTTTTCTTTTGGGATCGAGTTGCAACCATACACGATATTTGTGATGAAAGGACTTGGGAAATTTGTGATGAAAGGACTTAGGAAATTTGAGGATGATTGATGGAGGAGGTATGGTAGTGAGGGTTTAGAAGAAACTTGATGACTAGGTTGTCTTTGGCATGAACATGAAGGATCGATTCGAATGGCAAGTTGTACGAAGGGATACGACCACCCTGATTTGGACGATAGTTGGTGTTTCAAAGGACAAACTTGAATGTTGATGGAGAGGATGGACTCTTAGCTTCTCTCTTAGGCTTATGAAATATGGGATGGATGGAGCTTTGACGCAATTTTGGACTTTGTGTGGGTAATGACTTGGACAATTGTTTGTGTCTTAACAAGTGTTTTTGCAAAGTGTTTGGGGATAGTGATGTGTTTTTAGTCTTCTCTTGGCAAGTATGTATCAAACAAAGCAAACACAATGATCAAATGCATATTATCTCAAAGACACTCATGCTCATATACAACATTCTTAAGGCTGGCAAGGACAATAGTCATTGGATCCCAATTGGTTTCCCAGCTACGCTTACCCAAAGCGGACACTTAGATGCTTGACCCCACTGACTCTCCTCCACGACACTCACTTTTCGGGGCAGTTAAGCATCAATTCCCATGAAAACTCCTCATGGCAAACTTTGTGTCTCTACTAAGGGCCGTAAAAATATGGGTGGCTTCGGAGGTCCGACCTCCTGCACCAATGACTAGAAGGCTTTTGGCCACTATGAACAAGTGTTTAGTAAGTCTTCCCATTAAGAGCTACCCTTCGAAGTTGCGCAAGTGCAATTGAGGCCTATAGCCCAATGAAGCACCAAGAACTTAGTAGTCACGCAAGCATGATTGAGATCTCTAAGATCCTATTAAGCACCCAATGTGAGAGTGAATTCTCATATAGCCCCAACCATTGACCCTTTTGTAGTCAATGGCCTATTTATTATAGTGAGTTGGGAACCCCAGGTCTGGGTGTACTCACTTGGGTCGTTCTCCTCTTACCTTCTCAAAGAGCAAATTGGGAGGGCAGGCCCGCTAGAGGTAAACACGCAATCAAACAAGAAAAGGTTGGAAGGTCTGGATTTTTGATCGTCTAGTAAGATGAGAGAATTCTTTCCTACCTTTACGCTTTTCTTAAAGACACATAAGACAATGATTCATTCCATTTTAATTAATATCTAGGTGCCTAATTTAAATAAATGCACAATATTTGGTTGAATCAACTAGGCAACCTGCAAAACAACTTGATTAGTAGTTTAAAAAATGGAGTCTTCAAAAAGCGTCCTGCAAAACAACTTGATTAGTAGTTTGAAAAATAGAGTCTTCAACAAGCGTCCTACAAAAGACAACAAAATGACAAAAATATTAATTTTTTTGATTTTTTGGGTATAAGTAGAAAAACATGAATAAAAACTTTTTTACTAATGACAAATGTGGATTTGAAGGAAGCTTTGATGGGTAAATGGGGTTTGACTAAGTTTTTGCCACTTTCCAAGGGATAAGCAAGCAAAAAATGAGGATTTTGGAGGAAAGATGAAGGAATGGGAAAATTTGTCCAAGAGGGACAAAGAAGCAAAATTTGGAGATGGATAATATGGAAAAAATTTGGAGGTGATTGGATAAAAGGGGAAGGAGTTATGACAAACCCTAAAAATAGAAGAATGTGAGATTTTGGGCTTCAAAAGTGGATTTTTGGGATAAGGCCCCCAAGGAAGGAAATGTGTAAAATGACAATGCGGGGAATCTGGTGAAGTTTGAAAGAAAATGGAGTCAAGATAAAGAAGATATGGCGAAAAAACAGAATAATTTTTTTTATTTTTTAATTTTTTTTAAACCCTAAATTTAATAGAGAAGACAGTTGCACTAAACAGAATTAAAAAAAAATGTCAAAGGTCTGGATTTCTGATTGTCTAGATAGACAAGAGCATACTCTCCTACTTTCACACTTTCTAGCAGTCAGACAGATTATATTTAAATAGAGCAGATAACAGGAAATGAAAAAAGAAATGCAGACCACAATTAGCGCCTAAAAATTTCAAACAGATTAACAGAGTAGATAACAAAGCAAACAGTTGCACTAAACAGATAGAAAAGTGCCAAAGGTCTGGATTTCTGATTGTCTAGATAGACGAGAGCATACTCTCCTATTTTCACACTTTCCTGTGGTCAGAGCATAGAGTCGCGCTTAACAGAATAGAAAAGTGGCAATGGTCCAGATTTCTGATTGTCTATACAGACAAGAGCATACTCTTCTACTTTCAGACAGATTATAATTAAACAAAGCAGATAACAGAGCAGATAATAGATCAGATAATAGGAATTCAAATTTCCACAAAAATGCTCGTGCTAATCGCAGAGCTGTCGTGCTAAAACAGAAACAGAAACAGAAACAGAAAAGAAACAGAATGAGGAGTTGTCACGCAGAAATACAGAGCCACTATTCTGGAACCTGCGGAAAAGATTTTTTTCTTTTTTCTTTTATGCAGTCGCGCTATTCTGGAACCTACGTCTCACAACTCACAAAAACCTATAAAAAAAAATATTAGTTCTTAGGGACGTGGGTCCCACCGGGTGTGCCAAAATGAAGAGGGAAAAATAGATTAGAAGGTCAAATGATCAAATCATAACGAAATAAACATGCAAAATGCTAAAATAGCATGAAGAAACCATTTCACCTTGCTATTTTACCTTCTCCTTCGGATTGAGCTTGATGAAGTGAAGGCGCCCCTTGATGATGCTCCACTTGATATGCTCCTTTGATTGTTGGATATGGATGGCTCTCCAATGTTGTGCATAGATGGAATGGATTTGGAAAATGATAAGGATGAGATGATCAAGTTGCCAAGATGATTTTCTGGGCTCAAAAGGGCAGTATAAGATTACTGAATTTTGAGATGTGTAGAATGAAGGATTGGAGCCCTTAATTTATAGGAAGAGGAGAGGAAAATGGGTGGCTAGGATGGATTTGAGATGAAGAGCTAGGATTTACTTGTGAGATCACACAAGGTCCAAGAAAGGGTGTGGAGACCAAGAAATATGCCTTAAAGGCATTTCGTATCTCCACACTCCACAAGGTGCATTGGGAAGACTCCCAGGGTGCTAACATTTCTTGAAGAATGGAGAGAAGGAATTAAAAATTCTCCAAAAAGGGCTATCATGGGGATTGGAGGAATAAAAAGGAATTAAAAATTCCTTGAGAGAGGGGATGCTTGGAGGAATGTGAGATTTCGAAAATCTTACATTCACCTAGGAAAAGAGTATTTAAGAGCTAGTGGCTGGATGAAAGGGACAAGGAGTTGACTTTGTGGCTAATCATGATGATTAGCCACTAACAACTCATTAGAAAGGGGATTAGAGGAAATATTATGTGGGATTAGGATTTGTAGGAGAATTTGACTAGGAGAGAGAATGAGTAGAGGGAATTAAAAATTAGAAGAATAAGGTTAAGTGAGTTTAGGGAGTTTCTAGAAGAATTTATTAGGTTAATGATGAATTAAGAAGATGATTTGTAGGAATCATGTAGGTTAACTAATTAATTGAAATTAATTAGCTAAGAGGAAGATTTGTGAGGATTTAATTTTTTAGAAGAATAAAGGGATTGAATTATTAAGTAAATCAATCACATGCTATAGTGACAATATTAATTATATTTAATTAATATTGAGGAGAATTTGAATCAACATAATTAATTAATTATGTGAGGAATTAAAAATAATTAAAATAATTATTTTTAAGTGTCTACACAAAATAAAATAAAAGAACTTCATGAGAAGATGCAGAATGATGATGATGAAAAAGAAACTCTTAGAGACATTGCAAACAAGTTGAGACAAGAAAATAGTAATATGAAGAATGAAATACAAGATATGACTATGAGGTTATGTAAAGATATTGAAGACAGGAAGAAGAATGAAGAAGACTTGACTATGAGACTTAATGATGCTAGAAATAAAAATTTGAGACTTGGTCATGAAAATGATATGTTAAAAACAGACTTGATTCACATGCAACATGATAAAGATGAGCTTATGAGACAAGTTGGAATTCTGGAAAATGAGTTGGCTACTGCAAATAAACACAAAGAGAAATTCAAGAAAAGTTCAGAAGAACTTGATGACATGCTTAAAAAATAGAAACCTAATGGAGATACTAATGGACTTGGATTTGAACATGGAGAAAGTTTTGGTACTGCAAACAATCAAGATCAGAACAAACCAGTAAGACAACCTAATGCTTATAAATTTAACAAAAAATGTTTCAATTGCAACAAATATTTGTTTCAATTGCAACAAATATGCAAAAAATGTTTCAATTGCAACAAATAAAGTTTTGGTACTGCAAACAATCAAGATCAGAACAAACCAGTAAGACAACCTAATGCTTATAAATTTAACAAAAAATGTTTCAATTGCAACAAATATGGTGATAGAGAAAATCAGTGTAGATTTAGAAATAATCAGAATACAAACTCACCCACCGGTCAATGTTCCAAATATAACAAAGTTGGTCATAATTTAGAAAATTGTAGAATGAATGTGAAATGCTATTTTTGTGGAAGATTTGGGCTTTTATCTAATCAATGCAGATCACAAACCAGTCAAGGATATGGAAAGGCTATTCAGAGGAATAATGTAACTTGTTATGTTTGTAACAAGATTGGACATATAGCTAAATTTTGTAGAAGCAAGAATGCACTGACAAACAACAAAGGATCTAGTTTGAAGGGTAAAGAAAAGGTAGATGAAGTTAAGCAAGAATTTTAAAAATAATGGATTAAGAAGATTGACAAGAGAACTGATGAAAATATATCTTCACCGATAGAACAGAGTAATCTGCCACCAACAGGAGATTCTTCATCTAACTAAGGAACAATCCTTAGGGGGTATTGTAGCAAGTTGAAGATCATGCATTCTACTCTTAGTTGATGGTAAGAAGATACATTTCCTCTTTACCGATGGATGTGTTAAGTTTTCACTTAACCAGCGAGTACTTAATGCTATTTTAAAGAACTTTTTGGCTATAAAGCACCGAGAAACCCTCATTTCAAACTCACCGAGCTTTCAAACGATCAGAGAGCGCGAAATTGAGCAAGGCATTCTAAGGCGAAGCTGCGAAGTGATTTTCAAGCATTTAGAATTTCATTTTAGAGGTATTTATCTTTGAAATGGCTTCCTCATCTTCTATTCCAGAGTTTATTTCAAACCCTACCATTGTGGAAAATGTTAAACACCCTAGACTCGTATTCAAGATTATCCCCGAGATTGTGAAACAAGATGATTCTGTAGGACCTTTTTTGAAAATCCCTAAGGGTGTAGCATTTGTAGAAGACCCTAGAATTTACATATATTGCAACATAGAAAACCTAGGGACTGAGGAGTTGAAAAAAATGTTTAATGAATTCATTTCTAATGAAGATGGAGTAATCAAACCCAAACATAAGATTATGGAAAATTTAGGTTTTGTAGAAATTCTGAACATTCCTGAATTTCCTAAGGAAGTTATCAAACTTGTATTGAGTAGAGTCCATGGAGAATTCATGTGGTTAGAATCAGTTTGCAAAATAACCAGGGAAGCAATTAAGGCAGTTACTGGTTTACCTTCAACCGGTAGTAGGCCTGATAAAACCAAGAAGATTCCTAACACAGGAGTTATGGATTTAACCAGAGCAACATCTGATAACAGGTCACTTAGAGTAAATGATGTTAAGGACATAAATGTAAGATATGTGAGTATGGTACTAGGTTGCAAAGCTACTCATGCAAATAGACTAAATTATATTTCTAGCCTATTTATTCATAGTGCATATGAGATGGTACACAATAATGCTAAGATTGATGTGTGTGAATGGCTTAAAGATGAATTAATTGACAACCTGAAGAAGATTAAGGGTGACAAGAAAGGTACTTTCCATTTTGGAAACCTTCTAGTATGTCTGATGTTGTACTTTACTAAGGAGATACCCAACATAAGTCACAAGGATTTTGGTTATGACATCCCGGTAGGAAAACAGATACAAGATGCTTTCACCGGTATGGGCACTGATAGTATTAAGAACATTACAGACTATTTCAAAACATTCCAATCTAAGATGAGAGCAAGAGAGAGACTACCACAAAGCATAGTTGATAAATATGACAAGTAAATCTTCTTTGTTATTAAGAGAGATGAAACTTGGATGGAAGCAGCAAGTCCTAGAACTATTTGGGTTATGGAGATGGGATATGAGGTAGACTTATCTATTTTGAAAACTTATGCTAAATCTCTACTTGATGCACCAAGGGAGTCATCTGAGGAATTATTTGGAAATGCAGAAACCATAGAGAGTAACGTGTCTATGCAGAAAAGGACTAAGAGAAGAGAAAAATTCATTAGAGATGCCTCCAAGAAGGTAAAGGAAATCAAAGAAAATGTCATGAACATCAGTGGTATATCGGCAAGTGAACTTGAAGGACTAGAACCTAAAGCACATGTTTCACCAGTTGTAACATCTTCCGACACTGATAGTGGTAAGGCTGCTGAGTTTAAAAGAGTAGAAAGGAAGAGAAAACCCTCACCGGTACCCTCTCCTTCACCTAAGAAAACCAAGACACAAAGGAAGAAACAACAGGCAGTTGGGGAACCGAAGAAGAAACTTACACCTAAGAAGAAACAGACACCGGTTACCCCCACATTGAATGATTTACTGAATGAGATAACTGAGGAAGGTAATTTGTCTAATGTAAGCAAATGGTATAACACTTCAAATGATACTAACAGAAACACCATTGAGGAAAGCATTGTCTTACACTTGGATATATACAAGAAATTTTTGATAGAAGTGATTGATGAGATACCAAATGATCTCTACATGAGACTAGAAGAAAAAAGGCTATCAGTGATGGAATTGTTAGGATTCCCAAAGATATTGAGAGGGGGGGTGAATCAATATCTAACCGGTTAATGGATTTTTGAACTTATTAAATGAAATGCATTCTGAAATAGTGTACCGGTAAACCAAAATTAATGCAGTAAATAGAAACAATAAGAACAACATGAAAAGCACACCATAACACAATATTTTAATGAGGAAACTCGGTGTGGGAAAAACCTTGGTGGGATTTGTGACCCACAATATTTGCTTACTGGCCAATAAGTGAATATTACTGATACAATGGGGGCCTGCACATGTAGGAAGGCCAAGTGCCTAGAGCTCACTGCTCAGTTACAAAAGAAGTCTCACTGAATTACAAAAATGGATTATATAAATCCAATGTCATGTACTGCTTCGGATCAGCATCTACTATGCCAAGTTCGGTACCGGTTTAAGCTCTGCAATAATCATAAACCCTTATGCAAAATCTGCCTTACTATTCGCACATTAGTCCTGCAATAATCCGCATCATATCCTACTCTTAAAATGATCTACAAGACCTCATACTTATATGAGTCTTATTACAATTCACCATGTCGGCTTACACAAAGTTTTTACAATTAAATACAAAATACAAAATAAACAAAAATCCTATCAGCCAGGGTGCCGGTAATCAATCATTTTGGTGTCGGTGAACGTATGTCGGTGTAGAGTCTGTCGGTGTCGGTGCCTGCCGGAGTCATAGGATTGTAAGGTTGCCATCAATGACAATACCTTCAATCACCTACAATTTCTCATTGGAGTGTGCATTTTCCAACAATATCCCCCTTTGGCATTGATGGCAACACTCATGAGAAAAATCTAAAAAATGTCATCCAAAAATGAATCTGCCAAAACTGTCAAAACTATCTTACCAAAATGTGTGCTCCCCCTGAGCTGATGATGTCTTCTGCTAATTATTTTTCTCATTTCCACCACTCCCCCTTTGGCATCAATGACAAAGGCTATCATTCAATGTCAATTTAATGTGGTTCCTGTCTATATCCTTGTAACTGGTGGGTTACAATTTGATAGATGTCCGCCAATGCAAAATTTTGACTGTCACTGAACCTCTCACTGTCCTTTATTGCTACTTCTATTCTCTGAATTGTATCGGTGAGTATGTGCATTTTCTCTTCTGGTGTCTTAAGTCCTGGAACAAGTGCCTCAGAAATCTCTTTTCTCAAAGAGATGAGGTTATCCAGTTTAGGACCTAGTTTGCACTTCAAATCCTTTGCCTTAGATTTTATTCTTTCTTTATCTTTTTCCTATTTTTCAATTTTCTCCTCAAAAACTGCAATTTCCTTTTCAACTACCGATAGTGAATTTGATGATCCTATTAAATTCTCAGCAATATTCTTGATTTCCTTTTGTGCTTTGTTGATCTCTAAATCTATGTCCTCTGTCAAAATGTCAGTTTTGCAGGTATCTCTGTACAGTTTCTTAAAATCCAAAATTATCTCTCCTAATACCGGTAATAAGGTTTCCATTTGTTCTTTATTCTTTTTAACTATTTCCTCAAAGAATTTTCCCTTTTCCTTATCCATTTTCTCTCTGAAGGTGTCTTCATTTATTTGATCCAGTGTTATTAGGTTGTCGGTTATATACTTAGACAATGTGTCTAATTGGCTCAAAGAATATTTATTTTCTATGTTACACTTTGGAGCTATCATCTTCAAAATTGGTAAAGTATCATCTATAGCCTTATATGCCAGTGCATTACAATTAGTTATTTTCTTGATTGAATCAAGCAATACCTCTGTCACATTGGTTGGCCTAAATTCAATCATAGATGTTCCAGATGACTGTCCAACTATTCTCACAATCTGTAATCCATCGGTGCCAGTAATAGCTTTGCTTTCCTCTTTCTCTGTAGGATCTGTTTGAGTTTGCATTTCCACTACCAAAGGTTTAGGCTTGTCAGATGTAGCCGGTGGTACTGTCTCTGTATGAACTTGTGAATCCTGTTGCTCTACCCGTTTCTCAATGTTTTCCTCAGCAAGAGCCTATTGCTCTGATGGTTTCTCTGTGTTCTCTCCTGATGGTATCTTTGATTGTGCCTCAGATGATTTTACTTTGTTATCCACTGCCAGTTTCTCTTGATTTACCTTAGTATTGTCTGTTGCCGGTGACTCAGTAGATACATTAGTGTGTGTACTTGTGGTATGTGCCTTTCTTGTATCTAGAGGATCATTTGGTACTTCATCTTTTTGCTCATTCCCACTTTTAGTGTTTCCAACTACAATATTTCCTACCAGTGGCTCATTTGCCACATCCCTCTTGTCAGTTGTTTCTTTATCCATCACAATATTGACTTCCTATGTGTCAATGTTCATTGTGTATAACACCTCAGAATCAAGATTTGTATCCTCATGTAGTGTATCCATACTCTCTGTTTCTGGTTGCGTGTCAACAGTTTGTACTGGTGGAGTATCAGAGATTGGTGGGGGTAAATTATCTGTTATCTTTAGGTTCAGAGGTCCACCTACCTTACCTTTCCCCTTATCCTTATACTTTTGGTAGAATCTGATAGTCTTTGGTCTTTTAAGCTCTTCTTGTTTTTCCTTCTCAACAAAAAATATGTTCCACTTATCTGCAGTCTCTTCTGATATTTCATTTACTCTGTCTGCCATCAATGCTACATGCCGGTGTCCAATTGAGAATGTTTTCCGGTTAGCTTTGTTGATTAACTCTTCAATCTCTTTTGTGGAGTTCACTGAGTGAACTACAAGTAGTTTTTCTATTTTTATCTTTTTATCTAATTCCACAATAGCTATCCTTCTAGCTTCTAATCTTCTGTACAAGTCATTGGGTATGTCATCAACAATCTCCATCAAAAATTTCATATAGATATCTAAGTGTATGATTACACTATTTTCTATGCTCTCTTTTTCATCATTAGACATTGTATTATACAACTTGTTGATGTTTGTCAATATGCCATCTTTAGTGATCTCATCCAAAAGTTTGTCAAAAGGAGGAATAACCTGTTTTTGTTTCCTCTTCTTTGGTGTCAATTTCTTAGCTAGAGGCCTTACTGCCTATTGTTTTTGTCTTGTCCTTCTGGGTGTGGGTGAGGGTGTCAGTGAGGGTTTTCTCTTTCTTTCTACCCTTTTGAATTCAGTCGATATCTCACTATCAGAAGAAGTAGCAACCGGTGAAAGATGTGCTTCCGGTTGTAATCCTTCCAATTCACTCTCTTTAATACTAGTTTTCTTTAATACATCTTCTTTTATTGCTTTTTCCTGTCTGGTTCCCTTCCTCACTATCTATTCAGTTTTCTTAATCCTTTTGTCAGATTGGATTTTGCTTTCTATGGTCTCCGCATTGCTAAAAACTTTCTCAGTTGGTTCCTTAGGTGCTTCTAAGAGGGCTTTTGCATAGGTTTCAACTATGTTCTCATCTGCCTCATATCCCATCTCGGTAAAACAAATAGTCCTTAGGATAACTGCCTCCATCCAAATTTCATCTTTCTTGATCACAAAGCATATCTCTTTTTGATACTTATAAACAATTGCTTGAGATAGCCTTATTCTTATCTTCATTCTTGCTTTCAAAGTTTGAATATATTCATTTCTATTTTTCTCCCTATCATCTCCCATATTGTTTAGTATGTCTAGCAATTTTTTTCCTACTGGTATATCAAAACCAAAGTCTTTCCTACCAATACCGAGTACTTCCTTAGTGATGTACAACATTAAACACACAAGCAGGTTGCCAAATCTGAAAGTTCCTTTCTTATCAGCTTTGGTTTTCTTCAAGTTGTCTATCAGTTCATCTTTTAGCCACTCACATACATCAATCTTTGCATTGTTATTCACCATGTCATATGCACTTTTGATACATAAGCTGGAAACTGAGCTTAGTTTTTTTGCATGTGTAGCCTTATAACCAATAATCATGATAACAAACCTAACATTGATATCTTTCACATTGTTTACTCTTAGGGATCTTTTGTCAAAAGTTGCACCAGTTAGGGTTATCACAATGTCATTTGGAACCTTTTTAGTTCTGTCAGGCCTGCTACCAGTGGAAGGTAAGCTTGTCACTACCCTAACTGCCTCTTTGGTAATCTTATGGATTGAATCCAACCAAAAGAATTCCCCATGTACTCTTCTCAAGACAATTCTTATCACATCTTTAGGAAAATCAGGGATACTAAGAATGTCCACAAAACCTAGGGTTTCCACTATCTTGTGTTCCGGTTTAACATTTCCATTATCATCACAAATTACAATCCTGAACATGTTCTTGATTTATTCATCTCCTAATTCCTCAATATGACAGTGTATATAGATTCTAGGATCCTTAGCATAAACTACTCCCTTAGGTATTTTCAAAAATGCTCCTAGGGTATCATCTTTCTTTGCAATTTCGGGAATAAGTTTGAACACGGGTTTGGGGCACTTAATAACTTCAATCATAGTATGGTTTGCAATAAATTCAGGTGCAGAGGAGGAAGCCATTGTTATAAATACCTTAAACTACCTTTAGGATGATTTGCTTGGATGACTAGCTTCACTTCTCGCTATGGATGCCTTCGCTCGGGATTTTCACGCTCTCTAGAAATTTGAATGCTCGGTGAATAAAAAAGAACCAAAACACTTGCTTTATAGTGTTATTGCCTTCAACTACCACATTTAATGCCTGCTGGTTAAGTCAAAACTTAACACATCTGCCAGTAAAGAAGTAATCCAACTTCTTTCCATCAACCGAGGGTAAATTAGCATGTTTTCAATTTGTTGCCATACCCCCAAAGGATTTTTATTCAGTTAGATGAAGAATCTCCTACCGGTGGAGTGATACTCTATTCTGCTGGTGGAGTATTACCATCAACATTCTGATCTGACTTTCTAATCCATTACTTTGAGAATTCTTGTTTTACCTCTTCAACCTTTTCTTTACCTTTCAAGCTGGGTCCTTTGTTATTTGTCGGTGATGACTTCTACAAAATTTTGCCATATGTCCAATCTTGTTACAAGCATAACAAGTCACATTGTTTTTCTGAATAGATTTTCCATATCCTATGTCGGTATGTATTCTGCATTGATTAGATAAATGTCCAAATCTTCCACAAACATAACATCTTACATTCATTCTGCAATTTTCTAAATTATGTCCAACTTTGTTGCATTTAGAACATTGACTAGTGGGTGCATTAGTGTTTTGATAATTTTTAGATCTACACTTATTTTCTCTATGACCATACTTGTTATAGTTAAAGAATTTCCCATTAAATTTGTAAGCATTAGGTTGTCTTACCGGTTTGCTGTGATCATGATTGTTTGTAGTACTGGAGCTTTCACCAACTTCAAAGCCAAGGCCATTTGTATCTCCATTAGGTTTCTGATTCTTCAGCATGTCATCAAGTTCTTCTAAACTTTTCTTGAATTTGTCTTTGTGTTGATTTGCAGTAGCCAACTCATTTTCCAAGAAATCTTTTTGTCTCATGAGTTTAGTTTTGTCATGTTCTAAGTGAATTAGATCTGTCTTTAGCATATCATTCTCATGACTGAGTCTTAGATTTTCATTTGCAGCATCATTGATTCTTCTAGCCAAATCATATTCATTCTTCTTCTTGTTTTCATTCTCTTTACAAAATCTCATAGTCATATCTTGCATCTCATTCTTCATTGTACTATTTTCTTGTCTCAGATTGTTCACCAGATCATTAACAGTTTCTTTCTCATCATCATCATTTTGCATCTTCTCACAAAGTTCTCTTCTTTTGTTTCTTGCAATAGTGAGATTCACTTTAAGTCCTTGAATGATCTCCTATGCAGCCTTCAGATCATCTTCAAGTTTTCTATTCTTCACCTTTTCTGTATCATAGTTTGAATGAGTTGTTTCCAATTGCTATTTCAAGTTTTCCATCTCTGTCGGTGTCAGAATCTTCCTCAAGCTGTTAGGATTTTCAAAATAGAGGACCAGGCTCTGAATCCAATTGTTAGGATTCCCAAAGATACTGAGAAGGGGGGGTGAATCAGTATCTAACTGGTTAATGGATTTTCTGAACTTATTAAATGAAATGCATTCCGAAATAGTGTACCGGTAAACCAAAATTAATGCAGTAAATAGAAACAATAAGTACAACATGAAAAGCACACCATAACACAATATTTTAATGAGGAGATCCAATGTGGGAAAAACCTCAGTGGGATTTGTGACCCACAATATTCGCTTACTGGCCAATAAGTGAATATTACTGATACAATAGGGGCCTACACATGCAGGAAGGCCAAGTGCCTAGAGCTCACTGCTCAGTTACAAAAGAAGTCTCACTGACTTACAAAAATGGATTATATAAATCCAATGTCATGTACTACTTCGGATCAGCATATGCTATGCCAGGGTTAGTACTGGTTTAAGCTCTGCAATAATCATAAACCCTTATCCAAAATCTACCTTACTATTCGCACATTAGTTCTGCAATAATCCGCATCATATCCTACTCTTAAAATGATCTACAAGACCTCATACTTATATGAGTCTTATTACAATTCGCCATGTCGGCTTACACAAAGTTTTTACAATTAAATACAAAATACAAATAAACAAAAATCCTGTCGGCCAGGGTGCCAGTAATCAATCTTTTTGGTGTCGGTGAACGTATGCTAGTGTAGAGTCTGCCGGTGCTGGTGCCTACCGGAGTCATAGGATTGTAAGGTTGCCATCAATGACAATACCTTCAATCACCTACAATTTCTCTATGGAGTGTGCATTTGCCAACAGGAATTGGATAAGAAATTGAAAGTTGAAGCACTCTTGGTTGTTCATCCGGTAAACTCCAAGGAAGAAAATGATGAACTCATCTCTGAAGCTAACTGATCTGTATTTGTTAGTGGACACCGACAAGTAAGCCTGATGGCTGGAAGGGTAAAAGAGATTGCAAAGGCGACTGCAGATAAATAGGATATATTCTTTGTAGAGAAGAAAAAGGAAGAAGAAAAAAGAAGACCTAAAAGGACATTCAAAGTATATCAGAAAGACAAGGACAAGGGTAAAGACAAAGTTGGTAGTATTCCAAACATAAAGGTTATAGATAACCTTCCACCACCTCCTTTGGATACACCACCGGTACACTCAGAAGATCGACCGGCTACTAATACTGAAGGTATAACACATGATAATACTAACCCTAAGTCCGAGATACTCTTTACAATGAATGTGGATACTCAAGAGGTAAACATTTTTGTGGATAAAGATAATTCAGAGGTTGAGGCAGACAATGTTGATAATAGCAAAATTTTAGAGAAACCGGCATAAACTGTGGACTCTCAGGAAACTGAGATACCGACTCAAATAGAGCAACCAATAGTAAAAATTTCAGAGAAACAAATAGAGGCAAAGGTTCATGTTGAGACTGAAAAACCGACAATTACAGAGACACTAAAACAACCTGAGAAACCATTAAAGGTTGAGGTACAAACACAGACAGATCCACCAGAGGAAAATAAAAGCAAAATGGATACATCTGATGGAAATAAAGATGAGATACTAAAGGTGATTGGTCAAACATCTGTTGAGATGAAATCTACAGCTGAACCGAGTACATCTATAGGTGAATTCAGACCTACCAATATCACAAAGGTACTTTTGGATTCTATAAAGAGGATAACTGATTGCAATTCATTGGCTTTTAAGGCAATTGATAACACTTTATCTATTCTTAAGATGATTGCACCAAATTGTAACATAGATCACATTAAGGATTCTTAAGGTAAATTGGACACATTGTCCAAATTCATTTCTTATAATGTTATAGCTATAGACAAGGTGAATGAGGATATCATAAAGGAGAGAGTTGAAAAGGAGAAAAACACATTCTTTGAAAACACAATAAAGAAATGTACCGATCATGTGGATACACTTTTACCGGTACTCAATTCTACAATTTTGGAGTATAAGAAGCTATATAGGAAAGAATGTAAACCTCACTTTTTGACGAAGGACATTGATAAGGAGATCAAGAGACACATAAAGAAATTGATGACATTGTGGATAATATTATAGGTTCATCCGGACTCATATTAGTTTTTGAACAAGAAATGGCAGTCTTTGAGGAGAAATTAGAAAAACTTGAGAAAGAGAAGGCAAGGATAAAGTCTAATGCCCAGGAACTAAAAGATAAACTTAGTCCGAGGCTGGATAATCTGATTACTCAGAGAATTGAATTGTCTAGGGCAACAGTACAAGTAGAATGATCACCGGAGCAGCAGATGCACTATCTCACTAGTATGATCCAGTAGACTGAGGCAACTTTAGATGACAGCAACAAATTTATGCAAAGTCTGAATATGATTTTGGCAGACATCTTTCAGATTGTAACCAACTGGTTACAAACCTTGAGGTAGAATTTTTGTACTCTTTTGATGACATCCTTTGTCATTCATGTCAAAGGGGGAGTAGTGGAGAGAAAAATGCATGTACAGAGGAGATCACTTGCTCAGGGGGAGCACATCTTTTTGGATTTCAGTTTTTGGATAACAGTTTTGATTTTTCTCATGAGTGTTGCCATCAATACCAAAGGGGGAGATTGTTGGCATTCTACACTCTTATAAGAATAGTTGATGTTGTCATTGATGGCAACCATCTGGCAAACATCTGGAAAGTCATCGACAATTGGTTTCTAAAATCCCGATATCACTAAACTTCATACACCGACAGACACTGGCACCGACAGGCACTTCATCGGCATTCAGATTACATCGGCAACAAGCATACCAACACTCTAGCCGACATGGGATAAAGTTTTGTTTATATGAGTTGTTTTGTAATGTAATTATCTTTTGTAAGCCGACATGGTATATTGTAAAAGATTCATATATGTATTAGATCTTATAGGTCATTTTGTGAGAAAAAGATGAGAGAAAGATATAATATGTGATGAGGCAATTTTGTATAAAGTGATATAATTGACAGTGAAGGTTTTGATTATTGACTGAGCTTAAACCGGTACTGAACCTGGAATGAGAGATATTGTTTTGAGCAGTACATTGTATTGGATTTGATAATACATTTTGTAGTCAGTGAGACACTTTATTGAGCAATGAGCTCTAGGTTGTTGGCCTCCCTGCATGTGCAAGCCCCTCATTGTAAGTAGTATTTATTCATTGGCCAGTGAGCAAATAATGTGGGTCACAAATCCCACCAAGGTTTTTCCCACACCGGGTTTCCTCATTAAATATCTTGTGTTATGGTATGTTTCTATGTTGTCTCTATTATTTCTATTTATTGCAATAATTCTTATTTACCGGTACACTGTTTTGGGATGCAAAGTTATTAATAATTTTAAATATTTTTTTAACCGGTTAGACCCTGATTCACCCCCCCTCTCAGTGTCTTTGGGACTGTTATTGAATCTAACAACAACCTATTGTGCTAATGGAACTACTACACTGTAAGCTACAACATAATAGGCTACCCGACTGGTCTAATGGAGAACCTCCTGCTGCAAAGTGTCTCGCTTATGACCTGATGATCACGCTCAACCCTAAGCTCTGCTAGTTGTCAGTCTTGCTCAACCAGTTGTATCTGTGCTACAATTAACTATAGCTGCAGACCTGTCAAACATGCTCTCATCGACCGCACTGCATTTGCCCACTGCTCCCTTGTAGGCTCTCCACCTCCATCGCCGCCTCCATCTCCACCTCTGATTCCCCCCTGCTCATCTCTCTTCTGTCTCACATGCTTGGGAGCTACTCGCTCCTCCTCACCTCCACCCTCTGGTACCCTAGCTCCACTTAGTCTAACGCCAATAGCCCCTAGGGATCCACCCTCTCCTCTCTACTATTGCCTACCACCAACTGGTACACTACTGCTGCTAGCTCTAGGATCACCACCTGCCTACCTCGGAGCCTTGGCTCTCTATCCCTACCCCTGTCCCTGTGTTTGTGCAGGGGCATCATCCTCAATCTCCTCTATTAGAGGTTCCTGCTCAGCCAAATCTATGAATCTAGGGAATGGATATTGCTGGAACCAATCCCTGTACTGGAGAAATACCCCTGCATCTGCAATATCCTCTAAATAGTCCCACCTGAGCTGTTGCAATCCTGTCAACTCCTGCATGCCTAGGGCATATGATAACCTAGGTCCCCATCCCCGTCTCTCCTCCTCTACATAACGTGCATATGCAGTAAACTCGTGCAAGATCCCTTGAGGTCTACCATACTACCTCATCACCTAAGTAACCACAAACCATTTGACCACTATCACTAATCTGCCGATGAGAGGCCGAGTCATAAATAGGTCTCTCCGCACAGCTCTCCAGTCATCCCAAGGCTCAAGACCCCTGTAAGCTCTCCATATAAAAACTATAAGATCATCTAGCTATCATCTCCAATACTATGTCTTGCCCAGATGGGGCTGAGTAACATATCCAGAGTATTTGTATATAATAGGCTATTCTGGATCTCTGGCATCATCCACAATCGGTCTGCAAACTAGGAGGTGCTCCCAGGTCCATACCTGTAATATCAAAACCCCTGCAGCCATACTCTTCCCCTCCCAGTAAACCACCTCATGCATCTCATGATCCATATGTGCTAGAATACATGAATCCCATCGTAATCTCTAGGGGTGCTCCACAAG
This sequence comes from Cryptomeria japonica, assembly GCF_030272615.1. NCBI lineage: Eukaryota > Viridiplantae > Streptophyta > Pinopsida > Cupressales > Cupressaceae > Cryptomeria > Cryptomeria japonica. The sequence goes on from NC_081411.1 coordinate 530,515,015, forward strand.
CTAGCATCCTACCCCAGTCGTATACAAAACCTTGTTATCCCCTATCCGACATAAGAAAACAACCGATGAACCTTGCTAAGATGAATGCCAGTGGAAACTTCTCACTATACCTGGCCATCATGTCATCCCAATTGATAGACCGTGTCAGAATGTCTGCATCATGAAATACCTGCCTCAGAGCTAGTAGGCCAAGACGCTGTGCTGAATCATAATCCAGCTTATCCCCAGTGAATGGAATCCAAAGAATCCTATATACATCCTTGGGAGTGATAGTCATCTCCCCAATTGGCAAATGAAATGTGTTATGCTCATAATGGAATCCGTCTACAAGCGCAGTGAGCATCCCGTGATTCACATGGATATCTGGCATCTGTAAAAGGTGGGTGAATCCGCACAGGTCAATATGTGCTCTATCAATATCAGATAACTTGCGAACTAATGTCATAGTTGGTGGATAGACACATCTGAAAAGAACATGCAGTAGTCAAACCTACAAGAATCAAACAACAGATCATCAGAAAACATTTCAAATTATGCTATAAGACAAGTAAAACATCATGCAAATCCAAAACAATCAATTGCAAAATCAAATTTTTAAGTTTGCACCCTAAAAAAGCTCACTTTTTTTCAAATGACATAACACAGTGGAGGTAGAAACTTGTACGAGTCAGGACTGGGTATAGGACGACAAAATAATCTAAAATGACACAAAACAAGCCCTCGAATGACAAAATGGTCTCTTTTGAACAAGCTCGTACGATACAAGGGTAGGTGTGAAATGACAAAACTAGTGGGTTCAAACGACAAAATAATTTCAATTAGTTTGTCGTACGACACAGGATGTCATCTCGCACAAAAAATCGACAAAGCCCGACTTTTACATGCCTAAAAATTCAAAAAATCAACAAAAAGATTCAAAAATGAAATGATTAAGAGGCTTAAGATCGATCATTTACCAATGGATCATAGTTCCGAGGTCGATTATGTTGTCTCTAGCACTTGAATCGATGCTCTTGTGTGGGAACCACCATTTTTCTTCACAAAAGGCTTTTTGAAGTTTCAAACTTGGAGAGTTAAAATGAATTGAAAATGACACTTTTACCCCTTATATAGACAAAACCCTAATTTTTCAACTTGCTTCGATGGACATGAAAATTGTACCCTTAGCTAATTTTCCCATCCTAATTCCATTTTCAGGATCGAAATTGAAATCCGAGATCGTTCTCCTAGTCAATTTCACAAAATTTGGACCACTTAGCGCTTTTCATCAAAATCTCATTCTTTCTTCAATTTGAACTCCATTTCACATCAATAAACGCTAAATATTTAAATATTCCTCTAAATCATTAGTGCTGAAATAAAAATAATCGCTAAACAATTGCCTATAATCATGTAACCTTGCTATCTTTCGATTTCACTCCCGAAGGGGCATACTAATGACCTTATGACCTCACATCTTTAAAGTTGAGAAAATTTCCAAATCTTCATCAAAAGTCGAGAAAAAATCTTTTTCAACTAAAGAAAATCAAATTCTTATTGCTAAAGGGCATCTCAGCTTCATCGCTTCATATCAAGTTGAAATCTCTCGATCATCTGAATCAAATCAATCGGTAGGGGCATATTAGTTTCAACGCTTCATATCAAGCTAATATTTGTCTTCATCTGAATCAGTCTCTTAATGTTAATCAGTTTCATCGCTTTCCATCAAGCTAATTATTTGTTTAAACTCAATCAAAAGTTTAAAGAGTATCTTTGATCACACGCTCAATCTAAGCAGGTGTTCAGTTTCATTGCTTCAAATCAAGCTGGAAAGTTTATCTTCACTCATCGTGTCTTGATCCATCAAGTTCAAGATTGATTTTATCTTCGCTCACTGTGTCTAGTTAAATCAAGTTCTAGATTAGTAAGATTCGTTTCTTGATCAATCAAGTTCAAGTTCAGTATTTTTCCTCTTCATCGGCCCTAGTTCAATCAAGTTTGGGATCGATATCGCTTTAATCAACTATGTTCAGCTTCATCACTTCAAATCAAGCTAAACACCTCGCTCTTCATTTGGTTCATGATCAATCAAGTTTAGAATGGGTATCTCCTAGACATCAACTATTCTTTGAACCAACGCACTGCTTGCACATTAATTCAAACACAGGCAAATGTAATACCCTAAAATTGGTCATCTAAACAATGGGCCCCTAATCTCGACAACATCACCAAGGTCCTAACCAAAGGCAATTAAAACAATCTTGAGCACATAATTAATTCTTCAATCATCAAATGTCACATGGAAAATCAATAACTCAATATTAATTAAATATTATTTAATTAATTAAATCATTCCAAGAATATCATTTTGATCAATAATCCTATTTAATTTATTAAATATCCTAGCATATTTAATTAATTAATAAATTTCCCATTTGATCATGGAAACAGGAATTAATTTATTATAAAAGATGAATTAATCACAAAGCAAGAGTTAAATTGAAAATAGAATAAAAGAATTGAATTGAGAGATATCAAACTTGAAATATTATTTCTTTCTTCTAAATTGATAACTTGAAATCAGAAAAACAATTAAATTGAATTATTAATCATTCTCTAAAATTGGAACTCGAAGCTTTTGAGAAAAAGAAGTTTACTTGCATTGAAAAAACCCTTTTCTTGAATAAATCAAATAATTGCATGGAATTACCTATTTTTATCACAAGTGCATGGAATTAATTAATTCTATCACCAATGCAACTCGAACTTATAATCTGAATGCATTTCAATTAAACTATAATTGGAATCTATCTCAAGGTTAATTGAATCTGATTTCTCAATTATTTCAATTAATCCTAAATTGTGCTTTTTCTTGGTCTCTCTTGTGAATTTCTATAAATTCAGCCTTCAGCTCTCATTCAAAACACCCTAGAGATTTATTGTTATTATACAGTTTTTACTCTGGAGTCATTGCAGATATTGTGCTTTCTTTTTCAGATTATTGTATCTTAGTTTAATTTCTTTTTGCATATTTCATGATTGCTTGAATCCATATTGTTTGAATCTTTCATCCATATAGCTTATTATTCATCCATCTGGCATCCATTTAGCTTAATATTATGCTCATATAGACTAAATCATTTATCTTGTTGTAGTCTAGTAACTGGTATTGCTTATAAAAATTTGAGAGCAATCTTATACTCGCATCTTTTAGAAGGCAATGGGTCGATTTGTTATGGTTTTATTATTCATGCTTATATCTGTCTAACCATACATGTAATGACTTAATTGAAGTGTTGTGTCTTGCAGCTTACAGACTTATTCCATAGAAATGTGTGTGTGAAAAAGTGGAATAAGTTTGTAAGCTGCAAGACACAACACTTCAATTAAGTTATTACATGTATGGTTAAACAGATATAAGCATGAATAATAAAACCATAACAAATCGACCCATTGTCTTCTAAAAGATGTGAGTATAAGATTGCTCTCAAAATTATATAAGCAATACCAGTGACTAGACTACACCAAGGTGAAGGATTTAATCTATATAAGCATGATATTAAGCTAAATGGATGCCGGATGGATGAATAATAAGCTATATGGATGAAAGATTCAAATAATATGAATTGAAGCAATCATGAAATATGAAAAAAGAAATTAAACTAAGATGAAATAATCTCAAAAAGCAAGCACAATATATTCAATGACTATAGAGCAGAAACTGTATAATAACAATAAATCTCCAGGGTGTTTTGAATGAGAGCTGGAGGCTGAATTTATAGAAATTGACAAGAGAGACCAAGAAAAAGAACAATTTAGGATTAATTGAAATAATTGAGAAATCAGATTCAGTTAACCTTGAGATCGATTCCAATTATAGTTTAATTAAAATGCATTCAGATTATAAGTTCGAGTTGCATTGGTGATAGAATTAATTAATTCCATGCACTTGTGATAAAAATAGGTAATTCCATGCAATTATTTGATTTATTCAAGAAAATAGTCTTTTCAATGCAACTGAACTTTTTCTCAAAAGCTTTGAGTTCTAATTTTAGAGAATGCTTAATAATTCAATTTAATAGCTTTTCTGATTTCAAGTTCTCAATTTAGAAGAGAGAAATAATATTTCAAGTTTGATTTCTCTCAATTGAATTCTTTTATTCTATTTTCAATTTAACTCTTGCTTTGCATATTAATTCCTCTTTTGTAATAAATTAATTCATTTTTTCATGATTAAATGGGAAATTTATTAATTAATTAAATATGATAGGATATTTAATAAATTAAACAGGATTATTGATCAAAATGGTATTCTTGGAATCATTTAATTAATTAAATAAATATTTAATTAATATTGAGTTATTGATTTGCCATGTGACATTTGATGATTGAAGAATTAATTAATTGTGTGCTCAAAGTTGATTTAATTGCCTTTAGTTAGGACCTTCGTGATGTTATCGAGATTAGGTGCCCATGGTTTAGGTGACCAATTTTAGGCTATTACATTTCCCCATCTTTGAATTAATGTGGGAGCAATGCGTTGGTTCAAAGAATAGTTGATGTCTAGGAGATACGAGTTCTGAACTTGATTGATCATGAACCAGATGAAGAGTGAGGTATTTAGCTTGATTTGAAGTGATGAAGCTAAACAGAGTTGATTAAAGCAATATCGATCCTGAACTTGATTGAACTAGGGCCGATGCAGAGAAAAGATACCGAACTTGAACTTGATTGATCAAGAAGCAGATCTTACTGATCTAGAACTTGATTAAACTAGACACAGTGAGCGAAGATAAAATCGATCTTGAACTTGATGGATCAAGACACGATGAGAGAAGATAAACTATCCAGCTTGATTTGAAGCGATGAAACTAAACACTTGCTTAGATTGAGTGTGTGATCAAAGATACTCTTTAAACTTTTGATTGAGTTTAAATGAATAATCAGCTTGATGAAAAGTGTTGAAACTGATTAACATTAAGAGATTGATTCAGATGAAGACAAATATCAGCTTGATTTGAAGCGATGAAACTGATATGCCCCTAGCAATTGATTCAATTCAGATGATCGAGAGATCTCAACTTGATATGAAGTGATGAAGCTGAGATGCCCCTTAGCAATAAGAATTTGATTTTCTTTAGTTGAAAAAGATTTTTGCTCGACTTTTGATGAAGATTTGAAAATTTTCTCGACTTTGAAGATGTGAGGTCATAAGGTCATGAGTATGCCCCTTGGGAGTGAAATTGAAAGATAGTGAGGGTACACGATTATAGGCAATTGTTTAGCGATTATTTTTATTTGAGCATAAATGATTCAAAGGAATATTTAAAAATTTGGCAATGATTGATGTGAAATTGAGAGCAAATTGAAGAAAGAATGAGCTTTTGATGAAAGTGTTAAGTGGTCCAAATTGTATTGAAATTGACTAGGAGAATGATCTCGAATTTCGAATTCAATCCTGAAAATAGAATCAGGATAGGCAAATTAGCTAAGGGTAAAATTTTCATGTCCATCGGAGCAAGTTGAAAAATTAGGGTTTTGGCTACATAAGGGAGAAAAGTGTCATTTTCAATTCATTTTAACCCTCCAAGTTTGAAAATTCAAAAAGCCTTCTGTGAAAAAAAATGATGGTTCCCACATAAGAGCATCGATTCAAGCACCAAAGATGACATAATCGACCTCAGAACTATGAACCAACGGTAAGTGATCGAGCTTAAGCCTCTTAATCATTTCATTTTTGAATTTTTAGGCATGTAAAAGTCGGGCTTTGTCAATTTTTTGTGCGAGATGACATCCTCTGTCGTACGACAAACTGCTTAAAATTGTTTTGTCATTTAAATCCACTAGTTTTTTCATTTCACACCTACCCTTGTATTATACAAGCTTGTTCAAAAGAGACCATTTTGTCGTTCGAGGGCTTGTTTTGTGTCGTTTGAGAGTATTTTGTTGTCCTATACCTTGTCCTGACTCATACAAGTTTCTTCCTCTACTGTGTTATGTCATTTGAAAAACAGTGAGCATTTTTGAGGGTGCAAACTTGAAAATTTTATTTTGCAATTGATTGTTTTGGATTTGCGTGATGTTTTACTTGTCTTATAAAATAATTTGAAATGTTTTCTGATGATCTTTTGTTTGATTCTTGCAAGTTCAACTACCTCATGTTCTTTTCATATGTGTCTATCCATCAACTATGACATTAGTTTGCAAGTTATCTGATATTGACAGAGCACATATTGCCTTGTGCAGATTCACCCACCTTTTACAGATGCCAGATATCCGTGTGAATCACGGAATGCTAACTGCTCTTGTAGAGAGATTCCATTTTGAGCATAAAACATTTCATTTTCCAGTTGGGGAGATGACTATCACTCCTGAGGATGTATATAGGATTCTCTAAATTCCATTCGTTAGGGATAAGGTTGATTATGATTCAGCACAACATCCTGGCCTACTATCTCTGAGGCAGGTATTTCATGATGCAGACATTCTGACATGGTCTATCAGTTGGGATGACATGATGGCCAGGTACAGTGAGCAGTTTCCACTGGCATGCGTCTTAGCAGGGTTCATCACTTGTTTTCTTATGCTGGATAGGGGACAACAGGGTTTCTTATGCGGCCGGGGCAAGATGCTAGCTTGTGGAGCACCCCTAGAGATTAGGATGGGGTTCGTGTATTCTAGCGCACATGTATCGTGAGATGCATGAGGTGGTTTACTGGGAGGGGAAGAGTATGGCTGCAGGGGTTTTGATATTATAGGTATGGGCTTGGGAGCACCTCCCAGTTTGCAAACTGATTGTGGATGATGCCAGAGATCCACAACATCCTATCGTATATAGATACTCTGGATATGTTACTCAGCCCCATCTGGGCAAGACAGAGTATTGGAGACGACATCTAGATGATCTTATAGTTGTCATATGGAGAGCTTACAGGGGTCTTGAGCCTTGGGATGATTGAAGAGTTGTGCATAGAGACCTATTTATGACTCGGCCTCTCATTGGCAGATCAGTGACAGTGGTCGAGCAGTTTATGGTTACGCTGGTGATGAGGCAACTTGGTAGACCTCAAGAGATCTCACAAGAGTTTACTGCATACTCATGTTATGCAGAGAAGGAGAGATGGGCATGGGGACCTAGGTTATCATATGCCCTGGGCATGCAGGAGTTAACTGGGTTGCAGTGGCTTGGGTGGGACTATTTAGAGGATATTCTAGATGCATGGATATTGCCCCAGTACATGGATTGGTTCCAGCATCATCCGTTCCAAAGATTCATAGATCCGGTGGAGCAGGCACCTCTGATAGAGGAGATTGACAATGATTCCCCTGCGCAAGCACAGGGACAAGGACAGAGGCAGGGACAGAGAGTCGAGGATCTGAGTCGGGCAGGTAATGATCCTAGTGATAGCAGCAGCAAGGTACTAGCTGGTGGTAGGAAACAACAAAGAGGAGAGGGTGGATCCCTAGGGGCTATTGGCATTAGACGGAGTGGAGCTAGGGTACCAGAGGGTGGAGGTGAGGAGGAGCGAGTAGCTCCCAGGCAGGTGAGACAGAGGAGAGATGAGCAGGGGGAGTTGGAGGTGGCGATGGAGGCAGAGAGCTTGGGAGGGAGCAGGGGGAGGATGCAGCACAGTTGATGAGAGCACGTTTGGTTGGTTTGCAGTCATAGTTGATAGTGGCATAGACACAGTTGGCGGAGCGAGACCGACAGCTAGCAGAGCTTAGGGCTGAGCATGATCGTCAGTTAGTGGAGCTCAGGGCAGAGTGTGATCATCAAGTCAGAGAGATGAGGGTAGAGCAAGACTCTTTGCAGCAAGAGGTTCTCCATCAAACCAGTTGGGCGACCTATTATGTTGCAGCTTACAGTGTAGTAGTTCCATTAGCGCAGCAGGTTGTACCCTACTCACAGTACATGGCACGGTCTGAAGGAGCTCGGGCACCTTGTTAGGACCCTGGTCAGTAGGCTTCACCTTGTCCACCACCCGGCGATGAGGGAGAGGCAGAGAGCTAGCTTTTTCTGTGTAGCTCTTATATTTTTTCTAGACACACCCATTTTTTGCAGTCCTTACGATTCTTGCTCCGATGGGAGTTTGTATATGTCAGTTGACATTATTTTGTACCCTGAAACTTTATCATTATATATACGAGATCTTGATTTGACTTCATTGTACTTGTGTTGATCGATTATGAGATGTCTTTCTATTTGCTTCATTCTATATGTATGAATATCTTTTCAGTATGGATGTAATGCAAATGAATATGGATGTTTATGTTTTGTTACTTTTCATATGCAAATAAAATGAATGAAAATGAGTAATGAGTAATGCAAATTTGTTTATTTTTCTATGCAATAAGATGAATGCAAATAAGTGATAATGAAATGTTTGAATCTATATAAAATGCTTATGTATGTAGCTAACATCTCAATACACAAGTACTCGATCGGAGAAATGATGAAAAAGAGACCACTTAGCTAAGAAATGATGATGCTTTCAACTCTCATTCAGAAGATAAAGAGATCAATGTTACCATACCAAAATCACTCTAAATTCACAAAATGCAGAATGACATGCAAAATGAGATGACAAATGAAATGCAACCTAAACCTAGTCACTAGATTTGAAATTCTTAAGTTTCATCACTGAGCATTAACAAACATAGTAGGCATATTAGAGTTCCTTTCTTTTCATGTGCAATATTAATTATCTTGTCTGCAATGACCCTTTTTTCATTCATATCCTTGGATAGATTTCGTAGGGACCTGGATTGCATGATAAAGAAATTCCCTCAAAATAGATAAAGAAATGATGTACCTTGTATCATACAAATAAGCAGAGTCGAGGTATGTGTGTTGATTTCACCTTAATATGAAGGAACTTATCACAGACACCCAGCTGATTAGATGTTTCTAGATCATCAGAATCATTCCTACAATCAGAAAACAAAGAAAATATTATGTCCCCAATCCTTGCTCCTCTTAGTCAAGATAGACTTCCTTGAGTTACTCAGAGGGATAATAATCGAAAACCAATATAAAAGACAGCACACAAAGAAAATTTCATGCATAGCTCAAACTATTTAGTTATTGTTTTCAGTAATGTTGTTTTACTTGTGTACTCAGTAATAAAACTCTTCAGTAGTTAGGAGACAGGTGACTGACTCAGAGTGGACGACCAGGTTTCACTAACATAAAGTTGACTTGGTTGATACTGATTAGGACATGTAATGTGCTTTGTTGATTAACCTAAGACTAGGACATTAATCAGTTTCAATCCATGAGGGTTCCAACGAACCAGGATGTCACAAAAGTGACTGAAATATGTACAAGCGAAAGCAATTTTGCATGAAAGTGGGAAATGCCAATGTTGCGTTGATAGATAGAGCGCTTGAGTACAAGAGGCGCCTGTTTGCCACGTTTTCACCTGCTTGGCAAAGATATTCTTTTTATTTTACCAAGGTGCCCGTTTACCAAGTTTTCACCAAGGCATTTTCTCTATTTTTCCTTTTTTTTATTTTTTGCTCTTTTTATGATTTTTATGATTTTTTTTCAGGACATTTTTCAGTTGTATAGATTGTTGGAGCAGAGAATGCTAAGTAAAGAATTTCTTCAAGTGGATGGTGTTAATCATTTCACAGATTTTTTCTCCTTCCGATGTTGATAGATGATAGGCACCAGAGCCAAAGACTGTAGTAATGATGTAGAGACCCAGCCAGTTGGGTTCAAACTTCCCTTTGTTGTCTCGAAACTATTGATTTTTAGGATTTTCTCTCAGAACAAGGTTACCAACCTGAAATTCTTGTTGTTGAACCTTCTTGTTATATCCTCTGGACATTCTCTTTTGATACACTCTGAGATGATCAAACACCACTTGCCGACTTCCGTCCAGCAACTTGATTTCTTGCAATCTAGATATTCTATAGTCTTCATCAGTAAGAAGACCTTGCAAAGAAACTCTTAAAGATGGTATTTCCACCTCAATAGGTAAGACTTCTTCGGACCCATACACCAAATAAAAAGGTGTAGCCCCAATAGGTGTTCTGATACTTATTTTATAAGCCCATAATGCAGGATTGAGCTGCAGATGCCAATCCTTCCCATATTTATTCACTGTTTGGTGTAAGATAGTCAACAGGTTTTTGTTAGATGCTTCAACTTGTCCATTACCTTGAGGGCAATATACGAATGACCAGTGCTGTTTAATTTTGAATTTTTCACACAACTCATCTAGATCTTTATTCTTAAATTGTCCTCCATTGTCAGTCACAATGGATGAAGGTATCCCATACCTGTAGATGATATAGTTAAGGATGAATAGAGCTCCTTGTTTACCAGTTGCTTTGATGAGCGGAACCGCTTCTACCCACTTAGTGAAATACTTAGTAGCAGTTATGATAAACTTGTGTCTGTTGGCCGATGCAAGATATATTTGACCAATGAGATCAAAGGCCCATTACTGAAAAGGCCAGTGTATAATGAAGGGTATAAGATCCCTTGTTGGACCATGTATGAGATTCTCATGTAGCTGGCACTTCTCACAAGTTTTAGAAAACTTTATAGCATCCTTCTCCATGTCTGGCTAGTAGTAGCTAGCCCTTAGTAGTTTCTAAGCTAAAGTAAGACCATTCGAATGAGATCCACAAATAGCTTCATGGACTTCCGATAATACACATTAGGACTCTTCAGTTTATAGACACCTAAGTAAAGTACTATCTGACCCTCGCCTAAATAGATCGTTAGCGATGATGACATACTATGAAGCATTTTGGGTTAGGTTCCTTTTCTCATTATGGGTAAGATTTTCTCGGACAATTTGGTCTAGTAGATAAGAGTAAATATGGCTATAGCCAGATGAGTCATGTCCAATAATAGAACAAACTATCTGGGACTTAGGAGAATCATAGGTAGGGTAATGTAACTCTTCCACCAAGAATTCAAAGCAAAAATTAGATTCTTATAACTCTGGTATGGATGCCAAGGTGGCCATAGCATCTACTGCTCTGTTTACAGATCTGGGAATATGCTAGAATGATACAAAAGTAAAATATTTCTTGAGATCATCCACTATTATCTTACAAGGCATTAGTTTATCATCTCGAGTCTGATATGTAAAATTGATTTGATTGATGATTAGCTGAGAATCTCCATAGATGTGTAATTCTGGAACCTTTCATTCGATAGCCAGCTTGATCCCATTTACCAGAGCTTCATACTCTGCAATGTTGTTTGTGCAAGGGAAAATAATCTTGTAAGCCTTTGGGATTGAATACTTTTGAGAAGTAATAAAAAGTATTCCAACACTGGAACCATGTTGAGTGAAAAACCCATCAAAGAACATCTTCCATGATTGTTGAGTAAGGTGCATTATTGATTCATCTGGAAATTCTATATGCAGCGGTTGAGTGTCTCCAAGTAGAGCATCAACAAGTTGATCTGCAATTACCTGTCCTTTGATGGCTTTGTGTTCCACATATTCAATATCAAACTCGGTAAGAACCATGATTGCATTTAGCCAATCTTCTTGTAAGTGTTGCTTTGTTGAGAAGATATTTGAGCGGATCAATCTTAGATACTAGCTTGATGGAATGTGCTAATATGTAGTGTCTCAATTTTTGTGATGCAAAGACTAATGCCAAGCATGCTTTTTCTATTATAGTATAGTTCATTTCATAAGACACCAATGTTCTGCTGATGTAATATATAGCTGTCTCTTCTTTTTTTTTATCCTATTGTGCCAGAAGTGCCCCCAATGATGAATCAGTAGCTGATATGTATAAAATAAATGGTTTACCCTGAATTGGTGGCATCAGTATTGGTGGATTGGACAGATATTCTTTGATTTCCTGAAGGTGTTATTCACATTCTTGATCCCAGTTGTAGATTACCCCTTTCCTCAATACTTTTGTGAAAGGTTGAGCTTTGTTTGTCAGCTGAGAAATAAAGCGTCTGATTGATTGGAGATGTCCCTTTAAACTTCTCATTTGACTGATGTTCTTCGGAGGTGGCATTTCCATTATAGCTTGGACCTTCTCAGGATCAACCTCGATTCCCTTCTTTGAAATGATGTAGCCAAGTAATTTCACTAATGCTACCCCGAATGCACACTTTTTTGGATTTAGCCGGAGTTTGAATTTTTCCATTCGATCTAGTATGAGACCTAGCTCTTGAATATGCATGGATCTCTTCATAGTCTTTACTAAGGTTTCATCAACATAGTCTTCCATATTCTTATGCATCATATAATGAAAGATAGTAGTTACCGCTCTTTGGTAAGTTGCTCCTGCAATCTTTAGCCCGAATGGCATGACATTCCAACAAAAGGTTCCCCATGCCAAGTAAAAGCTATCTTTTCTTGATCTCCAGGAGCTATTTTGATTTGGTTATAACCCAAGAATCCATCTATTAGTGAGTACATCTCATACCCAACAGTCATATCGACTATCATATCAATGTTTAGCAATGGAAAGTCATCCTTTGGACAATCTTTTTTGAGATCTCTGAAGTCTGTGCAAACCCTAATAGATTTGTCTGCCTTTGACATAGGTACTATGTTTGAAATCCATTCCACATAATCTATAGCTCTGATAAATCCATCTTTTAGCAATTTTTCTAACTCAGCCTTGACTAGCAGTGCCACGTGAGGGTGCATCTTACGGAGTTTTTGCTTGATTGGTTTAACTCTTGGTGTGATAGAAAGATGGTGCATGATAAGATCAAGATCCAGACCTATCATATTAGAGTACGTCCTTGCAAAATTGATCTTCTTTTCTGAAAAGAGATGAGTGAAATCTTTCTATTCTTCTGTTGATAGTGATTGAGCTAAGTGAATGATGTGTGGTGTCTCTTGACTCCCAATGTTCATTGGCTGAGTTGGCTCAATAAATATAGAAGACCTTTCCTAAAAATGAATTGGTAGTATATCAAGTATCTCACCTTCAGGAACCTTAGAGAGGTTTTCACCCTTAGGTAGATCCTTTATTTTCTCTTTTTTAGATTCTGACACCGCCACAATATGGTTTTCACCATCAGATCTTTTATTTTTATTTTTCTGATTTTTGTGACTAAGATACTTGATGTCTGTTTCAGCCATGTTTGCACTCTATTCGCTAGTGGAAGAGTCCATGGGTTCAACTACGTTAGGTAATAGGCTAGCATATAGTCATTGGAAAAAGTAGGTAAATTCATAGGTTGGTCTTGTAGACTATAGTAAATTAATTCAGGATGTACCAAGGATAGAGTTTGGACAGGTTCTAGTGAGTTCACGGTATTGTCATCACAACTACGAATCAAAAAGTTGAGTTCTAGAAGACTACCTTGCATAAATGTCTCGAGACCAGGAAAATTCAGAATATGAATATTATGGTGCACGTTAATATTTAGTTGACCTAATCCAATAGACCTACTTGTAGCATCGTTCTCTATGCCAGAGTGGACTTCATATCATGGTTTGACAATAACAAGATCAGTAGAGAGATTCTCATCATTTACATCAGATAATTCAGAGTTTGATGCTGAGTAGATATTGTCATAAATAGGACTATTGTCAGAGTCATCGGATGAAGTTTCTAAGTCTTCTTCAAGTGATTGATTAAATGTATGTATGGTATCAACACCAACATCTTTAATGCTACAAGTTCCCTCAAGATTTGGTTCATTTATTATTTGTATCTGACATACCTGTTGACATAACCTTGATGGTTTTGTGAGTCCTTGTCATCTACTCCATTCAGCTTCCTCTGGACTAATGACCGATTCTGCTTCTGTAGCTTCCAATTCTTCTTGTGTAGTCCCATACCTGATTTTTTATATCTTATTAGAGGGGTATATAATAGATGAGAATTTTTTTGGTATTCTTCCTTCTTTCAGCCTTTGTTCATAGTCTTCTTGTCTTTTTAGTCTGATTTATTGTATCTCTTTTTCTAGCTTTAAGCGGATCAGCTCTTGAGTGTCATTTGTGATATCACTGGACTCTTTCAGAGTTTCTGTAATGGATATATCTGAGAGGTGGTCTAGACCCCATTCATACTTGTTTGAGTTAGTCTCTGAATCTTCTACTTGTTGCCTACCAGTGTATGTGACTAGAACTTTCAGTGGTGCAAATAATTCTCTGATTCTTTCTACTTCGTCTCTCATATCTTCTGGAGCTTCAACTCCTTGTATTGTTGTAGCTAATACCATCGAAACTTGAGTACTGAATGTTACTTCTCTCTTTATTGGTAGTTCATCTTGTTCTTTTTCACACTTTTCTTGAGTTTGTTGAGCATTGGCTTCCTGTGATGTTGAAGGCGATATCCTTTTCTTCCACTTAGACTTAGAAGAATGTTTTTGGTCTGATGTCTTTTCTAGATTGTATCCCATCCCAGCCTTATCATTTGTAGATTTTGTTTACAATTGAATCGGTTCAATAATACCCTCTTGATGTTTGCCCAGGGGACCAGTACCTAAATATCCCATGCGTTGGATCATTTTGTAGTCGAGACCATATTGGGTTGGAGACATCTCATAATGTCGTACTTCCTTGTTTTGACTATCTTCCTTGAAAAGCCACTTAAGAACAACATCCTCTTCTATTTCATCTGCCAGGGAAGCAGAAGACTGTACAAAAAGACCATCATATATGATATTCAGAGTTAAAGTTTGTGTTCTCATAGCCTCTGATGGTTTGCCCAACAGTTTCGGTGATGGAGGGAGAGAGACTAATAAAAGTACTGGTTCTATCTTGTAGCTATCCATGCCAGTATTTGTAATCTTCAATTTCTTTTCTAAGTCCTTCATCAAAGCTTCTAGACTTTCATTTGTAGAGGCTACTCTATTATGAGGCACAAATGTATCAACACCCTTTTTCAATGCATTACAGGGGAGATTTGTATCAGCAGGAATACTGACTTCAACTCCATTATAAGGAAACTTTAAGCATTGATGGTATGTAGATGGAATTGCCTTCATTTCATAAATCCACGACCTGCTCAGTAAGATATTGTATGACAAAGGAAGATCAAGTACCTGGAAAATAACATCTCTTTCTACAAGTCCCACCCTGATTGGTAATAATACCAAACCTTTAGAGGTCCTTTCTTCTTCATCATAGGCTTTAATTGTTATTTTCTTGGCCGGATAAGTGACATTTTCAGAAAATCCTAGCTATGTAAGCAGACTATAAGTACAGATATTCAACCCCAAACCTCCATCTATCAAAACACACTTAACTCTGTGTTTATGGATTATGGCTTCAATATGCAATGGTTGGTTATGTGGATGATTTAGCGAGTTGTCATCTTCTTTAGAGAAGGTTAGATAGTGAGTTGAAGTCAGATGACCCACCATAGATTGAAACCAATCAATATCTAAATCACTTGGAACATTAGTGGTGAGCAAGGCCTTGTCGAGGATCTCTTTGTGAGCAGAAGAGATTTTTAGTAATTCAAAGGTGGAAATTTGAGCATTTGTTCTTTTCAGTTGTTTGACAATGATATATCTAGAGGATGATGATGAAGTTAGTTGTTTACACTTATCAAATGTTGTTTCTTTTTGTTTGTTTGATGAGATTGGTAGGTTTGATTTTGTTTGAGCGGGAGTTGAAGAACTATCTCCTTGGAGAGTGACTTTCTTTTGAGAACGGGTCATAGCATTTGCATGTTGTGATTCATCTTGTTTGTCTTTGATTATAATCACATTGCAATATTCAGGTTGGGAAGACTCAATCATGTTGATCACATTGTCATTATTGGTATTAGTGTAATTTACTTTGGCACCTCCTTTTGTCTTTGAAGAATCACCTTGTTCGTAAATAGGTAAAGGGTCCTTAAAATATTTGTGATCAGCATTTGTTGGGTGATTCCCGACAACAATTTTACCAACGTCTATGAGATCTTGAATCTCATGCTTGAGCTTCATGCAGTTGTTTGTGTTATGACCTTTGTTTCGATGGTAGTCGTAGTATTCATTTTCTATCCACCATTTTGGTTTGACTTCGGGATCATATGACCTAGAATTATCTAGTAACGTTATCAAATTGTTTGCTAATAAAGTTTTGAAAGCGGATTCGTATGATTCTTCCAGAGGAGTGAATTCGCATCTAGGTTTCTCTTTGAACCACTCTTTTACTTTCTTCAAGGGATTTTCTGCTACGGTTTCAGCTGCTTTGAGTGCTTGTGTGCCACTAGCCAAGTTAAATATCGTAGGCTTTGAGTTGGTTTTAACAGTGTTTACCACTTCGTCATTAACAATGTTTTTATTGTTGTCTTTTCTATATTTCCAATATTTGTTGTTTTCTTTAGAGCTAGATCCTGGTTGTGTTTCTTTCCAGGGTGAGATATCTCCTTTCTTTATAAGCACATCTTCCATTCAGATAGCATTATCTACCATTTTGTTAAATGATGCGTGCACTTGCATTTGGATACTATATTTCAATTCAGGGATCAGATTGTTGACGAATATATCCATTTTCTCAGAATTTGGAATAGGCCATGAATATCTAGAGTACATCTTTCTCCAACATTGGAGGAAAGTGAGAAAAGGATCCCCAATTTTTTGTTTGATATTGCAAAGCTCGATCATAGTAACGGGGTGTCGAATGTTATAGGAGTATCGTTGTAGGAATGATTGAATTAATTCTTTAAAAGTTATAATCCCCTTAGGTAGACATGAGAACCATTCCATAGATTGCCCTCCCAAACTCCTCGGAAAGAGGTGCATGAGATACGTTTGTTTGTGCATTAACTCCATGCATGAAACACAAAATTCTCTGACATGATCTTGAGGATCTGAGGTACCATCATATTTGTCAAATTTTGCGATCTCAACTTGTGAAGGAAATGGAGGCATGTATAGGTTTTTGACAAATGGAAATGGGCATATTATATCCAAAGAATATTGTTTTGGGGATTTATCCTTGTTTTTCAGTTCTTTGATCTCAGTCCCTAAGGCTTGTAATTGTTTGTGTACCATTATTATAGGTGATTCTTTCTTTTTAGTGATGAGAGTCTGAATGTCATAACCAGTAGGAAGTTTAGCGCCTTGTTTTGATAGTTCTAGAAAATAATCTTCTTTTTCTCTAGCCATGATAACCTTCATCATTTTTCGGAAATCTTTATCCTTTTGATATCTATGAATATCAGTTTCTGGAGGTTCAGAGGCTTCAGATTCACTTGATGAGGAATCATTATCGGTACCATGAATACTGAGGTTGTCTTCGGTATTTTGTTATGTTCCAGGTATAGTGGGAGATAAAGGTTGATCATAAACTGACATCTCTGATGATGAAGGTTTATTAGTAAGAGGATCCTCTTCGTAAAATGGATTATCTTTATATGAAAAGGATTGTCCTTTGCCTTTGGCATCTTTCTTACGAGAGCTTTTGGTTTGAATAGGCATTTTTATAGACTGATGTGACCTAAAGTTGTTTATGATGCAGAAGTCAAGATCAAATTCAGAGCTAGTTGTTTGGTTAACGTATTGATTGAGAGAAGCAACTAAGATTAAGTCTAGTTTTAGGAAAGATCTATCCTGTGTAAGACGTTTATTTAAGTTACCTAGTTTGATTTAAGAGAAGTGACTAAGACTCAGTCTGGTTTCAGGAACAATCTATCATGTGTAAGATGTTATCTAAGTGACTTAAATTTGATAAATGGTTGATTGAACTAGCTGAAAAGATGATCGACAAAATCGTGCAACACAAATGGCAAAGGTACATTGTTTTGATCTGTTTATGCTCAGAATGATGATAACCATTTTTATGCTCGCTGTAGACTGTTTTAGGCAAGTTTGGTTATTCTGGACTGACAAAATTAGAGATTTGTATGACGAGTTTTACAAGACCAGACAACAGTTTAATAGCTTCGGGATGATGACAATAGTGTTTTGTATGAGTTGTTGCCTAGTACCATATGATAGATAGGTATGTTTGAAATGACAAACTGATCAATGCAATGGTTTATCATACGACACAGGATGCAGGCTTAAACAATAGTTCCCTAAACAGGATGATAGATAATCAGGTATCGTATGACACAAAATGTAGGCTCAAACGACAAACTGTTCGGATTGATGGAATCTCGTACGAAAATATGTATGTAGCAGGACGATAAATCGGAAGATTCGCATGACTGTTTACTGGATAGAGGTTAAATTATGAGTTTTCATTGACTGAGTATAACCAGTTTTGAGGCGGACTGAGTTTTCACTGACTGATGATGACCAGTTTAGAGGTGGAGTGAGTTTTTGACAACTAAGGTATACTAGTTTGTGACAGGGACAGAGTTTTGATCACTGAGTTGTTTCTTGTTTTCTCTAGTTTTGGTATTCAAGTTTTAGTTTTAGAGATGAACACAAAAAACACGTAATATGATTAATAACTCCAATTATAGCATGCAAACCCTACAAAAATTGGTGAGTGAAGAAAATCTTTTCTTTTTGACTTAGGTACACACCCAAGAGCTAATCAGAATACGACTGTTGAGTCTTCGCAATGGATTCTCAACGTCGTATTAGCCGAATCCAAATGCTAATGGGGGGCATGATATGGCAAGTGTCTTGGGAGAGTTACTATCTCTCTTGCAGAAATATTATTCCCCTTTTCAGAGGTGAACCGGGTAACTTCTAATTTTAATTGGAACTAGTAAGGGATCTGTTTGGCACGTCGAGGTATAAACTCAATTAAGAGGTCTCTCAGCCTTGAAAACAAAGGTTTAATATACCCGAAGGTACAGAGGAGAGTTATTCCTGAGCACTGTTGTTGACTTGATTTTCATCAAATCATGTTTATGTTATAGTGGGTTGGAGTACTTGGCATTTAGCCGTTCCCACTTGGGTCATTCCCCTCTCACTAGTCGTAATGGCTATAGAGTTATTAGCTCCTCAGGAGGCAGCCCCACTAAAGATATACAAATCTCAAACTTAAAGAAAACACCTCAAGGATCTGGATTTCTGATTGTCTATATAGACAAGAGCATACTCTCCTACCTCTCAGAATTTTCTTAAAACACAAAATACAGATTTGTTTATTAACTAGATAGCAAGTTAGGTGCCTAAAAATCTATTTAAAGAATACATGATGTTTGGCCGATTCTCCTCAAGCAACCTGCAAAGACAACAAATCAGTAGTCATATTGTCTTTATGTGACAAGCATATTCTTCGATAGGTGTTCTGCAAAACTGATTAGGCTGTAAAAATTTCTCAGATAGACAGATAACAAGCCAGGGTCAGTGTGAGTATAATCAAAATTGAATAGAGAGACTGAAGAATGAAATCTTCTTTTTTTTACCAAAAAAAAATATAGA
Source organism: Cryptomeria japonica (assembly GCF_030272615.1). Classification (NCBI taxonomy): domain Eukaryota; kingdom Viridiplantae; phylum Streptophyta; class Pinopsida; order Cupressales; family Cupressaceae; genus Cryptomeria; species Cryptomeria japonica. The sequence goes on from NC_081411.1 coordinate 530,534,270, forward strand.
TTCGTATGACAATTTTCACCTAGTCGTACGATAATCCATACCAAATCATACGATACCTAAAATTTGTCATTTTGGTATGTGAGAGATGTCGTACGATATTTCACTGCAACTGTACGACAAAAAAATCCGAAAAAAAAAATAAAATAAAAAGTTAGTCTTGGAGGCCGAAAAAAAGTAGTCTTCTGTCCCACGGTGGGCACCAAAAATGTGTGTGAAAAAGTGGAATAAGTCTGTAAGCTACAAGACACAAAACTTAAATTAAGTCATTACATGTATGGTTAGATAGATATAAGCATGAATAATAAAACCATAACAAATCGACCCATTGCCTTCTAAAAGATGCGAGTATAAGATTGCTCTCAAATTTGTATAATCAATACCAATGACTAGACTACACCATGATGAAGGATTTAATCTATATGAGCATGATATTAAGCTAAATGGATGTCAGATGGATGAATAATAAGCTATATGGATGAAAGATTCAAACAATATGGATTCAAGCAATCATGAAATATGCAAAAAGAAATTAAACTAAGATGCAATAATCTCAAAAAGCAAGCACAATATATTCAATGACTCCAGAGCAGAAACTGTATAATAACAATAAATCTCCAGGGTGTTTTGAATGAGAGTTGAAGGTTGAATTTATCAAAATTCACAAGAGAGACCAAGAAAAAGCACAATTTAGGATTAATTGAAATAATTGAGAAATCAGATTCAGTTAACCTTGCGATAGATTCCAATTAGAGTTTAATTGAAATGCATTCAGATTATAAGTTCGAGTTGCATTGGTGATAGAATTAATTAACTCCATGCACTTGTGATAAAAATAGGTAATTCCATGCAATTATTTGATTTATTCAAGAAAAGAGTCTTTTCAATGCAACTGAACTTCTTTTTCTCAAAAGCTTTGAGTTCTAATTTTAGAGAATGATTAATAATTCAATTTAATAGCTTTTCTAATTTCAAGTTCTCAATTTAGAAGAAAAAATAATATCTCAAGTTTGATTTCTCTCAATTCAATTCTTTTATACTATTTTCAATTTAACTCTTGCTTTGCATATTAATTCCTCTTTTGTAATAAATTAATTCCTTTTTGCATGATTAAATGGTAAATTTATTAATTAATTAAATATGCTAAGATATTTAATAAATTAAACAAGATTATTGATCAAAATGGTATTCTTGAAATGATTTAATTAATATTGAGTTATTGATTTGCCATGTGACATTTTATAATTGAAGAATTAATTAATTGTGTGCTCAAAGTTGATTTAATTGCCTTTGGTTAGGACCTTGGTGATGTTGTCGAGATTAGGGGCCCATGGTTTAGGTGACCAATTTTAGGGTATTACACTATCTAATGGTTGGCATTGTGAATTAATTTCACTCTTGAGAGGTGGTTTGATTTCTGACATATATGATGACATGATGTTTGCTCTTGTAGCTTTTTTAGACCATGTTTCCCCAGATACTTTGGTTGCAGCTGTAAATGTTTTTTTAGGTATACATTTCCTCCTTGATTCTATGAATGCAGTCATGTATCTTCTGGGTTTGGTGGAGCCTCTGCAGGTGGTTGCTCCAGATATTCAGGTTGTGGTTGCTTCCCAATTTGAGAGGATGATGCCCCCTCCAGATGAGGGTTCTAGTACTTGGTTTCTGCACTCCTGATGCTTGTTTTGCTTCACCTCTTCTTTGGCAATTTTGTCTCTGGTGCACAGATTTTGGGGGACTGGGTATCATTTTTGTATTTGGTATTGGCTTATATGGCCTTTTTGGGTTGGGATTGGGCTGGTTTGAAGATTTCACTTCTCTACTTCAATGTAATCGGTCATATTATCTTCCCAATGGGATTTTTATGAGCAAGACCGAAGGTTTTCTTTGCCTGGTTCTTTCCTACCGGTGCTCTTTGAACCAGGATTGTAGAAATTTATAATTAATAAAATTAGTGGATCTCCACTTTTATTGAAAAAAATAATAATAATATAATAATAAAAAAAATTAAAAAAAAAACAAAAACTTTTATTAAACATAAAGCAAAGGGAAGTGGGGTGTGGGGGCCATTACGTGGTCCCCACCCATAGCCCATGGCTATGGGGAGACCACGCCATGGTCTCCACACCATGGCTTTCTCCATGGCATGACCAACCCATGGTGTCTCCACACCATGGTTCCCCCAAAGCACGATTTCCAAAAAAACAAATTTCATATTTTTTTTTAATTTTTGTAAAGAAATTGAAATAGCAAACCCCCAGCAAACATAAAATTGAGAAAAAATTTCTGAGAAAGGAAATTTTCTTTTGACAGAGATAAAACTAAAATTAACTAATCCCAGTAAAATTTCTTCAATAAACCACAATAATTTGATTGCTTGTGTTATTTTTAACACTAATTTTTGTTTCCAACAATCAAATCTAATAGAGGAATTTTTCTTTGGAACAATTTTTGGCAGCATATTAACATGCCCAGAATAAATAGAAACTAATTTTTTTTCTTCTACCAGACATAGTAAATAAGAGATTTAATTTGAACAAACTAAAAAAAAAGGTTCAAAAATGGATTTTTATTTTTTTTCAACACACAAACACACAGAAATCTGATTTTTAAATTAATTCTTTTCACAATTAGAAAATAGATTTGGGGAATAACTAAATCTGATATAAAATCATACTAATTTCTCATTTCAAAAACTAAATGAGTTTTTCCAATAAATTTTGAAATTAAATCTCTTCACACAGGAACAACTCACAAACTTGTTTATTGCATCACTTCTTTTTCCCACAAACAAGACATTGATTTGAATCCACACACAAAAAGATTCAATGCCTAAATTTAAACACTCATTTTCTTTTCAACAAAAATTAGAGAGTTTTCAAATAGAGAAAGAAAATACCCACAGACAAGTAATCTATCAAAAAAAAAAAATTTCAAGCCAGAGGTATTCCAACCTTGAATAGCTATCCTGGTGTTGTCCTCAATTTCAACGTGGCCAAAATCGTGAGGCAACCCTACGAAACTCGTCCATTTCGTACCTTACAGCCTCTGGGAGAGCTTGATAGACTTTGTCAGTTAGCTCCTTTAGCTTCTTGCTTTTCATTTTTTAGTGTTTTCTTAGTTTTCAGAAGTCTACAGTTTTGCCTGCAGGTTGGACTTTAAAGTCCAACCTGCAAGGTCTTTCTTTGTATTTTGTATGCACATCGGACTTTAAAGTCCGATATGCATTTGTTAGGTTTTTAAGCCTACAGTTCGAACTTTAAAGTCTGACCTATAGCTAGTCTTCCCTTCCAGTTCGGACTTTAAAGTCTAACCTACAGGCTACCTGGGTGGAGAGTGCATGTCGGACTTTAAAGTCTGACATGCACTGCAAGTTGGTCATTAATGCGGCATTAATAGTTAATTGAGGGGTTTATTTAATTGCTTTTGTGTTTTATTTCTTCATTTCTGCCTATGCTTTTCTCCCTCAGCGCATCTTCTCCTTTGTTTCACTCGCCATCTTGTGGATTCAATCGCTCCATTATCGGATTTTTCGATCATCATTGTGGAGAAGGTAGGGTTTCGTGTTTTCTTTTTTGGTTTCTTTTCCTATTTTGCATTTTTTCCGTTTGCTCCTTCCCTTGTTTTGTTTTCTTTGGGTTTTGCTTGGTGTGTCGAGAGGACAATCAGAATTTAAATTCCGATTGCCCTCCTAGTCTTATCCTTTTTCGAAAGCTGCATAACGGGGTTTAAAGCCTGGTATGCAGTTGGATTAAAGTCTTCGTGTATTGGACTTTAAAGTTTGATATACTGATAATAATCTTCACACATCAGACTTTAAAGTCCGATATGCGGAGATATGAAGGATTGATTGACATGTCGGGTTTTAAAACCCAACATGTCAATCAAAGGGTTTTTCCCTTGTGTACACATCGGACTTTAAAGTTTGATGTGCTGGTTTTGCCCAAAGGTTTTACCCTTGTGCTATTGATCTTCCCTAGATTGCACATCGGACTTTAAAGTCTGATGTGCTGATAACTTACCCTGAGTTAGCACATCGGACTTTAAAGTCCAATGTGCTGAATCAAGATGTTTATCCCACCACATCAGACTTTAAAGTCCGATGTGCGAATTTTGTTTTCTAAAGAGCATGTCGGAGTTTTTTCCCCGACCTGTTGTTTTTGGCAGTTTTACTCCTAAGCTTGTTATGAGTCCCATTTTTCGATCCAATTGAGAAAAGTTGATTTTGATGATGATAATAATCAAAAGAGCTAATCCTCAGTGTTGAATGCAATCATCATGAATGTCAAAGCTCCCTCACAACAAATCCAAGCCTTCCTCAAGTCAGTTGGAATCTTATCTGGGTAAAACATCAACGAGAAAGATGAAGTACAAGTATGACAAGTACTTGAATCTGTACCCAGAGAGTTCAATGGACTCAAATATCAAAGAGATCAGAGATACTGAGATTAGACATGTCAATATGCAAAAATTCATTGACCAAGTTGAGAAAGCTTCTGCTCGCCTAACTAGTCTGATCAAATCTGAGTTGCATAAATATGCATCCTTCACAGTTGCAGCTCATGATCCAGAATTTGTACTGGCGGTAGTGGATCACTTTGATCCAAATACAAGACAAGTAAGGGATGTTGATCAAAATGTCATCATGACTCTGGATAGTATGTTCTTTAACAGTATCTTTAAAGGATCACCAATTGAGGAAGTAGCTGATATTTATCAAGAAAGTGCTCAAGAGTACAATGAGAAAAATGAAGATAAATGCAAGAAGGTGATCAATATTGTTTTTGTCTCTGCTATAAGAGGTTCCCTAACCTCACGATGGCCCAAGTTCTTTCACAGGAGTGATTTCAATGAGGAGTACAATGACATGGTCACCATGTTATCAAGGGTGAGCGGGTTAAAAGACTCTCATTACTTTCAAAGTTGGATGTCTTATTACATGAATATAATCCGAAAAGGGGCTGCAAGAATTGATTGGGGTAAACAGATCAGCGATGCCCTTTGTGCTCAGTTGAAGGAGGTCAAAGTAACACTAAAATTTTATATGATCTCATACCTGGTTTATGCGGCTGCTTCAATGAGGCAATATCCAGGCTTATCTACCAAGGGTGATAGGAGGTTGGTGCTTGTTTGGGAGTATTATGATCAACTTACCATCAAGAATCAAGGTAGCCACTATAGAAAATTAAATGATGCCTTCTTTGTTGTATGGAAGTGCATGTTTGATAAGGGCCTACAAAAGGAGAGATTATCAAAGGCTACTTATAACAGGGTATCTCAATTCGGATGTGTTTTCCTTCAATTTCCTACATTCACCTACATCCGAATCGGATATTTCTCAGGTGATCCTTTTATTCTACCAAGGTTTCCTTCTGACAAGATCATTCTCATTGAGTTGTGTAGACAACTAATTTATGTGCATGAAAAACAATCACAAGCACATAAGACTAGGTTGAAGTTTCTGAAATCAATCGGCAGGTACTTAGTACTAACCAACCCCAAGGCCAAAAACATGGAGGAAGAAATACAGTGGAATACCATGAGAAGATTCAAGGCACGAAACAATTTTGACTTTCATGGCATGAAGAAAAAACTCAAAAGGAGTTATACTCATGTTTACAGGTTTGAAGATGTTTGGGCAGACTGTCAAAATGATGAGGATATAAGAAGGATGGATTTCAGCCGCCTTACTCTGGAACAAATTGAAAACTTGGATTTAGCAAATATCCCAATGACCATGGAAGACACGAATGACATAATAGACCCTGTCTATTATGAGAAGAAGATTGTTGATTCTCCACTTCCTCCTATGCAATGGTCAAAGAAGGAAAGCAAATCTATCACTAAAAGGATTGCCCCCATCCTAGCGAACACCAATGCATGGCTGATAAAGAAGAATCTCAGGATGAAACAACTCCCTGCTAGTTCAAGGGATGATGACAATAGTGATGGCCCAGTCAACAAGACAACTAAAGCTGACATGAGAACGAAGAGCAGGGCAGACTCGCAAGCATGATCCTCAGCTCCTGTGGTACAATCAAAGGGGAAAGGGCCCAAAATTAAATTTATAGTTAAAGGGTCCAAGAAGGGTGAATCATCATCCGTTGTACAGGAAGCAGTGGAAAAAGAGCCAGAACAACCGCCTTCCAGTGAAGTTGAAAAAGAGAAGGAAGTTGAAGAAGTTGAAATTTGTCAACAAGAGGAAGTACAGGCTAAAGAAGTATCACCTCCAGTAGGAGTTGATGCCTCGACCACTTCACAAATAGTCATCCACTCTATTGAATCTGACTCTGATCAAGAGGATGAAGATTTTCAAGATGGAGATCTAAGTATGGGTATGGCACAATCGGAGGCCGCTCAATAGTTTTTCACACTAACCAACTTCTCCAGTCTAGATAATATTCCTTCATCTACCATTGAATCTACAATGATGGATTTTAATTCAGCCTTGGAAGAGGTATTTGCAGAACAGGCTTCAGTGGACTTACCTATTACTACAGTCACAACAGAAATTCCACCATTGGTAAGTACTGAAGTTGCATCCACAACACATTCAACTCTCCCATCTATAACTGAAGAGGTGTTAGTGGTAGCAAATGTTACAACATCAACAAGTGTTCCACTAGATACTTCAATATTGGTACCATCAATAAGACTCATAACTTCTCCGAGCTCTAGTCAGCCTACTCCCAAAACTTCAACTCAAAATCAGCAAGGAGCTACTACTCCATCGGCCAATCCATAATTACCCCCTTGGATGGAAGTAGTGGCCCCTAAGAGGAAAAAACAGGTGATCTCTCTAGATGATTTTGATTTTGAGCAGTTGGTTCCTCCGAAGCCTAAGGGAACAAAGAAGCCAAAGACCGTATCTCAAGTGTTAGTAGACCTAACTTCTAAGAGAAAGTATGCTGAGGTCATGGTGCCATCATCAGATAAAGACAAAGGCAACATATGACCTGAGGATTACACCATGCAAATCATAGAGCTTGGGATAGAAACATATGAAAGTGTTAAGTTGGGTTCTCAGATAGCTTTCAATTCTTTGTTATAGAGGTTTGATCGGGAGAGGGATGAGAAGAATGAATTAAAGCAGAAGTGTGAACAATTGACCAATGTTCTTCTGAAGGTCACACAATCTTCTCAAGAAATTGAGCCCATAGGATCCTCAATGGACACTGAAGCTCTAAAAAAGATTGAACAGGTAGGAGCCAAGGGCCGGGTGATGGATGAATGGATTTCATGAATAAGGTTAGAAGGTTTTCATCTTCTGAGTTTGACAGTTGGGCTACTGGCGGATTTTGAAGTAATTCAGAGCCAAATGCAAGGACTCAAAACCTCATTATCTTAGGAGATCAAGGAATTTGAGAAAAGAACAACCCTTTGGAGTAAGATGGAGGACTTCAGAATAGATGTGCTTATTGAAAATAAAGTAATCCCTACAAGGGAAAAATATATCAAGGTTTTATCATTGTTGTCTCATAAGCAAGAGACGATAAAGTTGATGATTGCAGAGCTAGACCGAGAAACGAAAGAAGGTGATGATGAGATTGATCTCATTTCTGCCAGAATTGATGATCTTCCTTGTTATCTATATGATGACAATCAGAATCTCATTTCTAGCGAGGCTATCACACAGGAATTCCTTGCCTTAATAGATCACTGCACGGGACATGATTTCTCACTTGATACATATGATAAGCTCTTGGTGATCCAAGTCAGTTTCGAAGACCTTGTGTCCATGCTGAAGGACAGGAAAAAGAAACAGGTAAGAATTGAAGATGTAATTTCCCGCGTCCGAGTGATCACCAGTTCTACTCCAATGCTGAATGGAGCAGAGATGAAAGCTATCCTGGCTAAGTTCAAAGATTTTCAAAAATCCAATGAGGAGGAGAAAGATGATTGAAGTGTCCCCTTTTGACACTTTCTTTTTATGCAGTTGCATCAATAGATGCTGTTAGTTTTCATGCAGCTGCACATTTTCTTTATGTTGTAGTTGTAGTAAAGTGGGACTGTGCAGTTGAATTAGTCATCTATACCCACATTTTTCTCCATTCTTTTCCTATTTAAGGAGGACCTCATTTGTAAATATTTTTTGATCTTTTTCATGCTAAGCAAAACTCTGGAGGATTTTTACCTCAACTAAGACTTTGAGCTTTTGTTGTGAAAATTATATCAAGCAAATAAAGAAAACAATTTTGTTTGATCTCAAACTTTGTGTTGTGTCAAGGAATTGTTTATATGAGTTAATGTTCTTATGTCCATTACTTGTATATGTTCTTTACATCTTTGATATTGGAGACATTGTTATGTGAGTTAAAGAGCTCTTGAATCATGCAAGTAGACTGTGTGCTCCTAGCATATTTGGGAAATCTTCTGATAATTGAGTGATTAGTGGTAAGCTTTGTATTACTACAGTTACTTGTAGTTTAAAGGATTTAGAGTTTATACTTGAAGACTTTGGGCTGCAAGTTAAGTTTCTAAGTATTTGTAATAATCAGTTTAAGTTAGTGTTATCTTCAAGGGAGACTTTGTGCTACTTGATAGTAATTTTTAGTGTAGTTTGTTAGATTCATAGTTCTTTTCTTTATGTATCTAAAGAGACAGAGAAATTGTAACTAGGTGAAGGGAGAATACATAGACTTTGAAAAAAAAGAGTTATATGGCCAACACCAACCCACAGATTTAATTTCTTATTAATTAGAGGAGAAATTTCATAGGGAACCTCCCCTTGATGAGAGGAGAGATTAATTTCTCAACATAGCTGTGTGTGAATTATATATTTTGTCATTAGTATGATGGTGACAAAATATTCACCCAACAGTTTTTTGGCGACTCTGCTGGGGAGCGACGTCCAACTAGTTTGTCTTTTGGGTTGTAGTGCTCTTTCATTATAATTTCCATATTGTTGCTTTTTTCCATTTTCTAACCTGGCTGATCGAAGTTACACTCGTGGGCAGCGATTAGCAATAGTTGTTGATCCTACATTTGAGTTATTGCAACAATTCAATTTTCCCTTTGTGACACCTCCACGGACGCTTTCTCCTTTGCAATGGACACGAAGTTTTCCTCCATCTGCATGACGATCTCCTATACCAGGTGAGGTGTCAAGTTTGCAAGTTTTAGTTGTTCCACTTGCAAATAATTTTGTAATACCACCATTTAATCCATTAAGGATGACTGATGTTGGCCCTTGGGGCACTTCTTTTGGTCCTTTAAGCTTAACCGCACCTTTGCACGAACTTCCCAAAGGCACGCAAAAAAATTTGCCCAAGTTTTTGGGAGATGGGTCTCAACATCCAGATGAGCATATTGCTGCCTTCTACATTGCATGTGGAGTTCTTGGGGTCAAACACGAGGATGTTTCAGTGAGACTTTTCATTAACACATTGCATGGAGCAACTGCTGATTGGTTCTATCATCTTCCAAATGCTTATATTACAAGTTGGGCAACTCTCAGAACACTATTTGAAGCAAGATTTAAGTCTGCCAAAGATGATCATGCGTTATTGGTGCAGTTAACCTAGATGAAGAAAGAGCCTCAGGAACCCATGTGTGAATTCATAGAAAAATTCAATAAGCTTCATAACCGTATCCCGGTCGCTTCATGACCCACTCCTGGAAATTTGAAATGCTTTTTCATCAATGCTCAACTGCCAGAGGTGAGTTTTTTTTTAAGAAGGAACAATCCTACTGATTTGGCTACTGCTCAACAAATGGCTATATCAGTTGGAGATGATCTTATCCTTGCGGGTAAGATAAGAAGAGATCCTAACAAGGTTAGGAGTACTCAAGTTGTTGATGCGTCTTTCTCTTCAACTAATTTTTCTGATCTCATGATACAAAAGCTAGCAAATGTGTTGTTAGCACTTAAGAAGCAGATTTCTTCACAAGGAAATACTTCTTATTGTGATGTCCCTAGAAGGACTTATCCAAATAATGCTTCCAATTACACCATGTGTAATTAGAACAAATTACCCCTTGCTCCAGAAAGGTTTGCATTGGAAGCACCACCCCAGAATTCAGCTATAGGATATTATGAAGCTGAACAAAATGATCTTCCCCCTTTTGGTGACGAAGATGCCAATTTGCATCAAGAAGATGACACAGAATTGGTTGGTGACTCTAACATCAGGTTTATGCAGTATCAAGAAAATGATGCATCAGATACACGCGAAGGAGATGTCTTTGCAGTATTCACTCATTCACAAACACAAGCGGCTCAGTCACCTACCAATGTGAAAAATGATGATTCTGCTCAAATCAAGGATTTTCAATGTTTGCCAGTTACTATTGCTAAGCGTGGGACTCCTATACCAATCCCCTAAAGGAAACTTCTATCTCAAAGGATGTCGTGAAAGATAAAGGTGTAAGTACTCCTTCGACTGCTGTTAATTTTTCTGCACCTATCAGTTCTTCTGCACCTGCACCGAACACTAGTGTTCCTCATGTTGTAAGTTCTCAAAATGAGAACGCAAATTCATCTTTAATGAATTCTTTTTAGTCATTTGATATTCTAGATCATGATAGGAAAACCAAGATACAAATGTCTGAGGTAGATTTTTTGAGGTCTAACCCGGATCAATTTGACCGTTTGGTAAAATTTGTTAAACAAAAAGACAATACCCCAAAGAGCCTTCCTAATTCTTATTCACTTCAGAATAACTTAGTGATTTGCCCTTCTCCTACAGAAAAGATAGAGCCGTTCTACATCTCTTTGTTGATTAATGGTTTTAAGCTTAGTAATTGTGTGATCGACTCTGGGGCATCTGATAATGTCATGCCAGCAAAAGTTGCTAATGCTCTTGGTTTGACACTCACCAAAACATTTGGAAGATGTTTCTCTATGGAGAACAAACAAGTTCCTCTGATAGGCTAGATCAAGGATGCACAATTTGTGTTCAGTTCATTTTCTGAGAAAAATATTAAGATGATGGTATTGGTAGTAGATGAACTGACTTCTTAGGGCCTATTGTTGGGAAGAAACTTTTACAGAGATGTTGGGGGAGAATTAAGCATGGATATGACTGAGGCACGCATTCCTGTCAAGGGAGAAGTTAAGAAGTTGTATCCTGAGAAAGAATCAAAGTTTACTGTTGTTAAATTAGATGATCAATGGGCTCAAATACTTTTTGAATCTTCAGGAATGGGTAACTATTTCTTGTATGCTAATGATGAGATAGAAATTGTTCCTGAGATTGTCTCTTCCCATAAAGAGTTTTCTAGTGATTGTGAGAGTACTATCACAGAGTCTGTGGAATCTTCATCTTCACAAGAAGAGACTCTTAATTTTGATACTGCCAATGTGGGTGATCCAAATGATGTTTGGATGCTAGAATTTGATGGCAGTTGTTCTTCTACCAGATCAGGTGTCGGTATTGTTTTGGTTTCTCCTAAGGGTAATCTTTTCCCTTTCTCTTTCAAATTGCAATTTGATAACACAAATAACACTGGTGAGTATGAATCACTTCTTCTGGGAATGAATGTTGCTCAAAAGAAGGGAATCAAGAACTTGCATGCTCAAGGAGATGCGGAGTTAATTGTGTGTCAGGTTCGGAATATATATCAAACTAGGAGCGATAGGTTGCGGCATTATCATAACCAAGTTTGGGATTTGATTGAGGCATTTGATGCCTTTGATATATCTATTGTCTCTCGTGAATTTAATGATAGGGCAGATTCATTGGCCATATCTGCAACTTCTTTAGTTCCTCACAAAGATTTTTCAGGATCAACTTATGTTGTTGAGTTAGTTTTTCGGCCTAGTGTACCTGACAACTCTGATCATTAGCAAGTGTTCAATGATGATCATCATGTGATAAATTTTTTGCAGAGCGCTGATAATTTTGATGATCTATATTTTGAAGGTAGTCACTTTCCTTCAAAGGATGCAGTTGAAAGCATTGATGCAGAAACGGGAGACAAATTTTTGCAGTTAAAAGGAAACAAGATCCCTAAGGGTCTGGTTTCTTTAGAAAAGTTGTTTGACAAGCATGACCGCTATGTCAAAAAGAAACAAAAATCAGTTGCGGGCTCAATGGAGTATGAACAGGTAAATATTGGCACTGAAGTCAATCCAAAGCTGATCAATATCGAGAAGTGTTGCTCACACGAAGAAAGGCAAAAATTTGTTGCATTGTTACAACAATATGTTGATGTCTTGGCTTATTCCTACAAAGACTTGAAGTCCTTTTGCCTAGAAGAACTTCGTCATGACATCCCATTGAAGTCAGGAATCGTGCCTTTCCAACAGAAGAAAAGGCAATGATAGGATTAACCTAGCCTGCTCAACACTTTCTAAGTTGATGTTTCTCAATTCCACCAACTCACCAAGCCTAGTTGCTTTCTAGGCCGTAAACTCTCCCTCACTCTCTTCCAGGACTTTATTCTTGTCCCTATTAGAGTGTTTGCTTCAGGTGTTTTGGTTAGGAACCCTATCAATTCACTATGCTTCTCAGGTGCTCTATTCCAGCCTCATACCCTCCACTTGTCAAAATGACCCACAGATGATATCAGGTGTTGCAAAGGTGTAATAGGGTCTTCTAACATGTTATTAGTGCATATGGATTACATTGGAGTATTGCAACCTTAAGTTTTCCTACCGGTTTCACATTCTTGCCTAGAAAAGGGCTATAAGGAATTAGGCCTCCAAGACCGGTTTTATACGGCTTGGAGGAAAATTATTCAAAGAACCCCCAAACAAGTTCAATTTTTCTTCAATGATACACCCATGCCCAATAGATTTTTGTGGTTTTAGGCCCTGGTTTGTCCGTATAAGGTATGAACCCCAAAATGAGGGTTTGTAGGGTTTTTAAGGGCTTAAACCGACAATGAGTAGGCAATTTGGGTTTTGCTATTAAATGGATTCTTCAAGACTCCTCCTTGTGCATAAAAGTCTACCCCAACCTCATGAACTCCTCCAAATTTATAAATGGTGTTCTTTTATTCACCTCTGCACTCTTCACCACTTTTCCACCTCTTCTTCTCTTCTAGCCGGGTTGCTCTTGGACTCGCCTAGAATGAGGTGGCAGTCATAACCAAACACATCCCCATTGATTGAACCTGCATATTTACACTGTATAGGAGGTTGCCAGCCATGTACCAACTAGCCATGATGGCAGCATGTGTGGGACTCATGGGGCAACCATATTTACAAGAGAAAGACTAATTACTAATTACAAGCCAAAACTGGCTACTTGTGAATCAAATCACTTAACAGAAGTAAATGCTAACTACAGTGCTTGTAAATGAAAAGCCTACTCTACAATACACTACTGAACCTCAATCCATTATTGGATTGATGGATTCAATCCATTAAACCTTCAAAGAATGTAAAACTTGACCAAAAATAAAGGAAAATGCAGTCTAAAATCTTGTATTCTGATTATTGCTTTCAAAATACAAGTACAAAAACCTTGGTAAACGTGAAAGAGAGGGTTTATATAGCCTTCCAATCTATGGAGTCCTTCCATGGCATTGAGAAATCCCTAGCTTCAACGTGGAACCGATTTCAGGACAAAAGTTGTCATGACAACAAAAAGTTGTCATGACAACTTTTTGCAACATTGTGTTTTTACACGTTTTGGTCTCTCCAACCTAAGAGACCTATTTCTAATCATCACATATGACTTTTCAAACCTCCCTAAGACCTATTTAACCCTCTCTAAGGCTAGTGTCAATATTTGACACTTTTGACCAACAAAAAGGCCAAAAACTGCTCAAACACACTATTTACACAAAAATTCAAACCTAGGTAAAATGAACTCCACCTAGGCCTACATTGACCAATCACACACTCTTGGACCCTCCTAGAGTCCTTATTCCCTACTGACTTGGCTAAGGATAGTACAAGAAAAAATTTGTAAAAACCAAGAAACTAGGTCTTAGGTGCTCCTGCACCAGGCAATATAATCCAAAGATATCAGACACCATCTTCGTTGAAGTTCAGAAGATGTTGAAAGCAAAGATAATTTTTCCCATTCATCATTCATCCTGGATAGCCAATATTGTACCTGTGTGAAAGAAGAATGGCGAGATTCGGATATGTGTTGATTTCCAAAATTTGAATCAGGCATCCTTGAAAGATAATTATCCTTTACCTGTCATGGATCATGTCCTACAAGCCGTTACTGGAGCATAAATGATGTCCATGCTGGATGGATTTTCGGGTTATAACCAAGTTGAAGTTATGGAACAAGATCAGCATAAGACCACGTTTACTACACCTTGGGGTACCTTTTCATATCCCAGGATGCCTTTTGGATTAACAAATGTCGGAGCAACTTTCCAACGAGCAATGGACTTCGCTTTCCGAAGTTTTCTTGGTAAGTTCATTGTGGTCTATTTGGATGATTTGATTGTTTAGTCTAAGAAACATCAAAATCATTTCTTTCATTTGCAACAAGTCTTAGAGAAGTGTCGTCAACACGGAATTTCCCTCAATCCCAAGAAATCTATTTTTGGGGTTACTGAAGGTAAGTTACTTAGGCATATTGTTTAAAAAGAAGGTATTAAAATTGATGTGGAAAGAGTAAAAGCTATTTGTGACCTTTCCTTGCCAACAAGTAAGACTGTCGTTCATTCTTTCTTCGGCAAAGTGAATTTCTTGTGAAGATTTATTCTAGACTTTGTTGAACAGGCTCATCACATAGTGAATATGATGAAAGGAAATTCTCTTTTCAAGTGGACTCCTGAAGGAAAGAAAGCTTTTCATCAAATCAAGGATGCCATGGTGAATGCCCCAGTCTTGGTGTGCCCAAATTATACCAAAGATTTTATCATGTATAGCTATGCATCAGATCATACTTGTTCGGCCATACTGATGCAGAAAAATAATTAAGGCATGGAATCACCCATTGCATTCATGAGTTATCCACTAAAGGCTCATGAGTTGAAGTATTCAAAAATGGAGAAGCATGCTTTTTCTATGTTAAAGGCGGTGAAACATTTCAGGTTTTATATTCTGAATTCACATGTCATCGCTCTTGTTCCTGATGCAGTTGTTAAGTCAATTTTGACGCAACAAGAGTTTGGAACTAAAAGGGGAAACTAGGTGGCCAAGATTCAAGAATATGACATGGAAATTAAGCCTACTAAATTGGTTCATGGAAAAGGTCTATGTCATTTGATAGCTGACAACAATTCAATTGATGAAGTGGCACTGAAAAATGAAGGTATGGATCAAGATCTTCCCAAAGTTCTGTTTGTCAGTACTACTGATGAGTGGTATTCAGACCTGGCATATTTCTTAACCTATGGAGACTGTCCTGCACATTTGTCAAGGAAGGAAAAGTAGACCTTGAGGCTCAAATCAGTGAGTTTTGTCCAATGGGACAATGGTTTGTACAAGAAGGGTCTAGACGGCAATTTCCTGCATTGCGTAGACAAACAACAAGAAGTAAGATTACTTCAAGCTTTTCATGATCTTGCTTGTGGTGGACATTTTTCGGCTCCTATCACTGCACACAAAATCTTGCGTGCCAGATACTATTGGCCAACCTTGTTTAACGATACATATAGTTTGGTTCGTAGGTGTGAACAATGTCAACAATTTGTGAGCAAGCCCAAGCTAGCTACGCTCCCTCTTAAACAAGTAGTAATTGAAGAGCCCTTTCAACAGCGGGGATTGGACTTCATTGGACCGGTCAATTCAACATCTAGTGCAGGTCATATATACATTCTCATGCCAACAAATTACTTCACCAAGTGGGTGGAGGCAATTCCAACCAAGCAGGCTACCTCAGTAGTGGTTTGCCAATTCCTGAAAGAAAATATTGTTTCAAGGTTTGACGTCCCTCATAAGATAATAACTGATAATGCTTCATATTTTTCATCTTATGAGATCATTGATTTTTGTTTTGATCATGGTATTACCCTTTCACACTCATCTGACTATTATCCGCAAGGAAATGGTCAGGTTGAGTCAAGCAATAAGAATCTGGTTACCATTATGCGAAAGCTTGTTGATGAGAAACAACGTACTTGGCATAAAGCTCTCTATGATGCACTATGGGCGGATCGTATAACTCCAAAAAGAGCAATCAGTATGTCACCTTTTCAACTTTTGTATGGTTTGAATGCTGAGATTCCAATCACTGTGGAACTTCCAACATTAAAGCTTGCCAAGGCCATTGAAGATGAAACCTACCAAAATTCGCTTGATAAGCGGATTATGTTTCTTTCTCAGTTGGAAGAAACAAGAGGAGAAGTGGTTGATAGGAGTGTCGAACACCAAAGTCAAGTGAAGTTTTTATTTGATAAGAAAACAACTTCTTGTGAGTTCTTAGTGGGTGATCAAGTCTTGTTATGGGACAAGAGGAGAGAATCAACGGGTTTGCATGGAAAGTTTGACTCCTTATGGAGAGGGCCCTTCACTATTCATGAAGTATGTGGCAAGCATAGCTACTTACTTGCATATGCAGATGGTACCCCATTCTCACTACCCCATAGTGGAGAACATTTGAAGCTCTTTACTCAATAGAGAGTGATGTAAAGGAAGTTTTACTTTTTGTAAAATATGTATAGTCTTTTCTTTTCAGTCTTTTCATCACCTGACTCTATAGCCCAATGGATACAGGCACTTAGAGTTCTGGATTCTACAAGCTTCAAGTGGTGCAGCTTGTTCCCCAGTCAGAGCCAACTGTTGTCCTCGATTTCAGTGTGGCCAAAATCATGAGGCAACCCTACGAAGCTGGTCTGTTTCGTACCTTACAGCCTCCGGGAGAGCTTGATCGACTTCGTCGGTTAGCTCGTTTAGCTTCTTGCTTTTCATTTTTTAGTGTTTTCTTAGTTTTCATTGTCTGCAACTTTGCCTACAGGTTAGACTTTAAAGTCTGACCTGCAGGGCCTTTCTTTGAATTTTGTATGCACATCAGACTTTAAAGTCTGATATGCATTTGTTAGGTTTT
Organism: Cryptomeria japonica; assembly: GCF_030272615.1. Taxonomy (NCBI): domain Eukaryota; kingdom Viridiplantae; phylum Streptophyta; class Pinopsida; order Cupressales; family Cupressaceae; genus Cryptomeria; species Cryptomeria japonica. Next base: position 530,551,171 of record NC_081411.1, read on the forward strand.
TAAGCCTGCAGTTCAAACTTTAAAGTCCAACCTGCAGGTAGTCTTCCCTTGCAGTTCAGACTTTAAAGTCCGACCTGCAGGCTTCCTAGTCGGAGAGTGCATGTCGGACTTTAAAGTCTGACTTCCATAGATTTCTAGCCTACATGTTGGACTTTAAAGTCCAACATGCAATGCAAGTTGGTCATTAATGCGACATTAATAGTTAATTGAGGGGTTTATTTAATCGCGTTTGCATTTTATTTCTTCATTTCCGCCTGTGCTTTTCTCCCTCTACGTGTCTCCTCATTCATTTCACTTGCCATCTTGTGGATTTAATTGATCCATCATCGGATTTTTCAATCATCGTTGCGGAGAAGGTAGGGTTTTGTGTTTTTTCCGTTCGCTCCTTCCCTTGTTTTCTTTTCTCCAGGTTTTGCTTGGTGTGTCGAGAGGACAATTGGACTTTAAATTCTGATTGCCCTCCTAGTCTTATCCTTTTCCAAAAGCTACATAACAGGGTTTAAAGCCCGGTATGCAGTTTGATTAAAGTCTCCGCGTATCGGACTTTAAAGTTCGATATACGGATAATAATATTCCCACATCAGACTTTAAAGTCCGATATGCGGAGATGTGAAGGATTGATTGACATGTCGGGTTTTAAAACCCAACATGTCAATCAAAAGTTTTTTCCCTTGTGTGCACATCAAACTTTAAAGTCCGATGTGCTGGTTTTGCCCAAAGGTTTTACCCTTGCACATCGGACTTTAAAGTCCGATGTGCTATTGATCTTCCCCGGATTGCACATCGGACTTTAAAGTCCAATGTACTGATAACTTACCCCAAGTTAGCACATCGGACTTTAAAGTCCGATGTGCTGAATCAAGATGTTTATCCCTGGATATCAAACTCTAAAGTCTGATGTGCAAATTTTGTTTTCTAAAGAGCATGTTGGAGTTTTTTCCCCGACCTATTGTTTTTGGCAGTTTTACTCCTAAGCCTATTATGAGTCCTGTTTTTTATCCAATTGAGAAAAGTTGATTTTGATGATGATAATAATCAAAAGAGCTAACCCTCAGTGTTGAATGTAGTCATCACGAATGTCAAAGCTCCCTCACAACAAAACCGAGCCTTCCTCAAGTCAGTTGGAATCTTCTCTGGGTAAAACATCAATGAGAAAGATGAAGTACATGTATGACAAGTACTTGAATCTGTACCCAGAGAGTTCAGTGGACTCAAATATCAAAGAGATCAGAGATACTGAGATCGGACATGTCAATATGGAATAATTCATTGAGCGAGTTGAGAAAGCTCCTGCTTGCCTAACCAGTCTCATCAAATATGAGTTGCATAAATATGCATCCTTCCTAGTTTCAGCTCATGATCCGGAATTTGTATCGGCGGTAGCGGATCACTTTGATCCGAATACAAGACAATTAAGGGATGCTGATCAAAATGTCATCATGACTCTGGATAGTGTGTTCTTTAACAATGTCTTTAAAGGATCACCAATTGAGGAAGTAGCTGATATTTCTCAAGAAAGTGCTCAAGAGTACTATGAGAAAAACAAAGATAAATGTAAGAAGGTGATCAATACTATTCTCCTCTCTGCTGCAAGAGGTTCCCTAACCTCATGATGGACCAACTTCTTTCACAGGAGTGATTTTAATGAGGATTACAATGAAATGGTCACCATGTTATCAAGGGTGAGGGGGTTCAAAGACTCTCATTACTTTCAAAGTTGGATGTCTTATTACATGAATATAATCAGAAAAGGGGCTGCAAGAATTGATTGTGGTGAACAGATCAGCGATGCCCTCTGTGCTCAGTTGAAGGAGGTCAAGCTAACACTAAAATTTTATATGACCTCGCACCTGGTTTATGTGGTTGCTTCAATGAGGCAATATCCAGGCTTATCTGCCAAGAGTGATAGGACGTTGGAGCCTGTTTGGGAGTATTATGATCAACTTACCATCAAGAATCAAGATAGCCACTACAGAAGAGTTAATGATGCCTTCTTTGTTATATGGAAGTGCATATTTGATAAGGGCATGCAAAAGAAAAGATTATCAGAGGCTGCTTATAACAGGGTATCTCAATTCGGATGTGTTTTCCTTTAATTTCCTACATTCACCTACATTTGAATTGGATGTTTCTCAGGTGAGCCATTTATTCTACCAAGGTTTCCTTCTGACAAGATCATTCTCATGGAGTTGTGTAGACAACTCATTTATGTGCATGAAAAACAATCACAAGCACATAAGACTGGGTTGAAGTTTTCGGAATCAATCGGCAGGTACTCAGTATTAACCAACCCCAAGGCCAAAAACGTGGAGGAAGAAATACAGTGGAACACCATGAGAAGATTCAAGGCACGAAACAATTTTGACTTTTGTGGCATGAAAAACAAACTCAAAAGGAGCTATACTCATGTTTACAAGTTTGAAGATGTTTGGGCAGACTATCAAAATGATGAGGATATAAGAAGGATGGATTTCAGCCGCCTTACTCTGGAACAAATTGAAAACATGGATTTAGCAAAGATCCCAATGACCATGGAAGACATGAATGACATAATAGACCCTGTCTATTATGAGAAGAAGATTGTTTATTCTCTGCTTCCTCCTGTGCAATGGTCAAAGAGGGAAAGCAAATCTATCACTAAAAGGATTGCCCCCATCCTAGCGAACACCAATGCATGGCTGATAAAGAAGAATCTCAGGATGAAAATAGATAGAATTACATATACACCTCCATTCGATGTGGGCACCGGTAGGAAAGAATGGAGGGAAGAAAACCTCTGGTCTAGCCCAGATCCCTCAAGGATCAAAAAAAATTAAGAATGCGATACAGAATGGGGATACAAGATCACAAAGGGAACTTGTCCAAAATAATGAAGATTGTATGTAGAAATCCTCTGAGTAAAGTTGAGTAGCAGATTGCCCATCTCTTGGGGTAATGCTGCCATTTGTGGGTGGTAGATCTTTCTATTCCTAAAACACATGGTTAAGCCTTCTCTACTCCTTATGCTGCACAAAATCTTGAGAAAATCTCTCACCAGAATGTTAGGAAAAGAAAAACCGAACAAGTCAACTTATACAATATATCATACTTGCCTGGATGGTCACCTGTTAGGATACATAGCTCAAAATATTAGTCTCAAAAAATCTCCAGAAACATAATGCGAGAGTGATTACCCATCAAAGAGCATAAACTTAATAAATAATGATGAGGCAGATTCCATAAATAGAGATGAGGATAGCTAGGTAAGTGTAAGTCCTAAAAGAAGGCAATATCTACATAAATAATAATACCTATATATCCATGATCACATATATCCTGGAGCGAGATATGCTAGCACGTTTATATACCTATGCTCATTAATGTAAGGTATTGCCTCCTTCTAGTCTGAAAGCTTATCCTAGCAGAGCTGCAATACTAAAAAAGTTAAATTTAGGAGTGATCAAATATAAGGAGGAAATACTTAAACATCTGAGTATGAGATGGGTGCCCTTAAGAATTTTGAAGATTTCGATGAAACCACAAGGCTCATGGACGATAGTGATGGTTTCATCAAAACAAAGGTAAGCTCGATGAAACATGAGATTTTAAAGGAAGAAAAGTGATGCCATCTGTTGAGCATCAATTTTGAATGATTATCTGTGGAGTTAAATTAAAAAGCCACTTATTGTTAAAAGAAATCATCATTTTCATTAATACCATGGTAGCCCACAAGTCATCAAGCGGGTGCAATAGAAACCTATAAGATAACTGGGTTCAAATAAAATCGATGAGACCCAATGATGTCTCATCGAAAAAGAGGGGCCATCAAAGAAAGGAAGCACCGACAAACTTCAGAAAAGACTCATCGAAGACAGTGATTCCATCGACAAAAGATATCGAGGAAAGCGGGGAAAGTTTTCATCATCAGGAAAGGATCTTCGGGGAGATAATACCATCGGTGCAACATAAAAAAGACTCACCGAAAGGAAAGTTCTTATCGAAAGAATAATGTCGATCAGACAAAAGGCAGCTACATTGATCAAAGATGTCAATGAGGAAACAGGTTTCGAGGAAGCTAAAAGGGAAGCCTCCGATACACCTGGTTTCACCGATGCGACTTTATCAGTGGAAGATGATAAGGGAGGATAAAGAAAGGCTTCGGTGAGACAATAGGTCCATTCACCGACAGGGAATGTTGATTTCGATGGAAGAAGTGATTCGATGGAACAAATAAAGGAGGTCACCGAAGCCCGAGGTTTCTTTGACATAAAAACCCAATGGAGTTCAAATAATATCGATGAGACCCAATGGTATCTCATCAAAGTTGAAAGGCCATCAAGGAATGGAAGCACTGGTGAACTACAGTAAGATTCATCAAAGACAGAAATTCCATCGACAAAAGATGTCGAGGAAAGCGGAGGTGGTTTTCATCGACGGGAAAGGTCATCGAGGAGATAATACCATCGGTGCAATATAAAAAGGACTCACCGAAAGGAATGTTCTCATCGAAGGAATAATGTCGATCAGGCAAAAGGCCCCTACATCGATAAAAGATATTGATGAGGAAATAGGTTTCGAGGGAGCTAAGAGGCATGCCTCCGATACGCAATGTTTAACCGATGCGATTTTATCGGTAGAAGAAGAAAATGGAGGATAAAGAGAGGCTTCGATGAGACAATAGATCCAATCACCGACAGGGCCTAATGATTTCGATGGGAGAAGTGTTTCGGTGGAGCAAATAAAGGAGGTCACCAAAGCCCGAGGATTCTTCAACATAAAACCCAATGGAGTTCAAATAATATCGATGAGACCCAATGATGTCTCATCGATATAGAAGGGCCATCGAAGAAAGAAAGTGCCGATGAACTTCAGAAAAGACTCATCGAAGACAGAAATTCCATCGACAAAAGATATCGAGGAAACTAAAGATGGTTTTCATCGATAGGGTAAGGTCTTCGAGGAGATAATAGCATCGATGCAACATAAAGGGACTCATCGAAAGAGATGTTAACATCGAAAGAAAAATGATGATCAGACAACAGGCAGCTACATCGATAAAAGATATCGATAAGGAAATAGGTTTCGAGGGAGCTAAAAGGGATGCCTCCGATACGTATGGTTTCACCAATGTGAATTTATCAGTGGAAGATGATAAGGGAGGAAGAAGAAAGGCTTCAGTGAGACAAGATCCATTCACCAACAGGGCATGATGATTTCGATGGGAGAAGAGTGTCGGTGGAACAAAAAAATTTAAATTGAATGTTTGTCTGAGTATCTATACGTAAATACAAGGGGCAGGAAGAGGAATAAAAAAGGGGGGTTAAAATAGAGTCTGAGCAAGAGAAACATAAGGGGTTGAAAGGAGAGACATGCTAACGACCACTTAGGACACGAAGACAAAAGAGGGGGGTGCCTTAAGGTGGCACATATAGGAGATTGATGCCATCGGCCCCCAAGTTGGCCAACTCATCTGCTCTTTTATTGCCCTCCCTATAAATATGATTGACTATGAACCTATCAAAATCTCTGCATAAGTCAAGAGCTTTTAACAGCAAAGCATTTAGTCTCCAATTAGGCATACTACCTTTCCTCAGAGCATTGACAATTATAGCTGAATCTCCTTCAATTTCCAAGTTCTTAACTCCTAGTTTCCTGCATAAATGCAGACCCTTCACCAGGGCCATAAGTTCCGCCCAGTTGTTGGTGTTGATGCCAGCCAGAGAGGCAAGGGTTGCTAGTTCCTTGCCTTCCCAATTATGAACAACACATCCTAACCCTTCTTGCCCTGGGTTGCCACGGGAAGCCCCATCAAAGTTTAGCTTCATCCAACCTTCGCCTGGGGGTTGCCATCTGCATGCATCCCTTCATCGAAGACTTGCAATAGGACCATCTCCTACAAAGGGAGGAAAGGATAAGCCTTCCCAATGTTTTATCATCTTTTCATCCCAATAAGTGATAGAGGCATTCTTCAGTGTGCCTGATGATAGTCGGTTGTTCATGAGCTCAGTGATAGCTGACTTTATACTGTTAATGATTCTGGGAACCTCTAGTTTTCCATTCTTAAAGAGATGTCTATTTCTCTCCTTCCATAGTTCCCACATAATGGAAGAAAGAAGAGTTGTCCATAAACCTTCAAAGAGATAGCCATGCCTAAGGAGAGGCCATGCCTTGAGCATTCCAAAGATGGTGTGGGGGAAGGCAGCAGACCAATCAAGTTTGTTGGTGAACCAGATCTAGCATGTGTGAGCAAAGGGGCAGTTAAGGAGGATATGATTGGTGTCTTCCTCGTCTGCCTCGCAAAGAGGAAATCTACTAGGGCCCTCGTACCCCATTCTTTTAAATTTGTCCGCAGTTAGGAGCTTGTTCTAAACCGCAAGCTAGGAGAAGATACCTCCCTTAGGTAGACAGTATTTATCCCAACAAAGTTTCAAGGGAAGCTCAGTCATAGGTCTTAAAAATGATTTGGAGATGAGAGAGTACCCATCCTTGGAGTTGTATTCTCCTCTTAGGGAGCCATCCTAGACGAGCTTGTCCTCATTCTGACCTAAGGCAATGTTCCTTGATTTAAGAATTTCCATAAGTTTTTGTTTATCCCTTACTGGGATATCCTCATCTTCCTTTTCAATCCATTCCCAACCAACCCCATCCTCTGACGGGGAGATATAGTCTTTTAATAGGGGTCCTCTATGAGATTCAAGAAGGATACGAGTAGCACCAAATCATGGATATTATCAATAGCCTTATATCCACCCCATGAATCCGACCAAAAAAGAGCTTTATCCCTGGACCCCAGGTTCCAAGTAAGTTTGTCAGAGATAATCCTCCTGTAGTCTAACATAAAATTCCATAGGCAGGACCCTCTGGAGGGTTGGTTTCTTTGAAGATTTGGATAGGATTCCCTCCATTAAGGTATTTGTGGTGCAGCAAGTGAGCCCATTTGAGGTGGGGGGTTCTGAACATCCTCCAAACCAACTTGGTACCCAAGGATTTGCCCTGATCATGAAGGTTTTTAATGCCAATTCCACCTTCTTCTTTAGGTTTGCATATCTTGTCCTAGGATATGAGTGACATTTTACGATTGTCATTAGCACCTTGCCAAAAGAAAGTCCTAAGATGCTTGTTGAGCTCTGCCAATTTAGAAGAAGATAAATATTGACAAGAGAGCTGGTAAATGGGCATAGCTGACAAGACCGATCTAACCAAGGTTGCTCTACCTGCAGATGAGAGCCATTTTCCTTTCCAAGTGTTGATCCTAGACTTGATTTTATCCACCAAGTTATCCCATAATTTTGAGGGTCTTCTACCCTTGTCAAGGGGAATGCCTAGGTATTTGCAAGGAAGAGTTCCTTCACTAATCTCCAGGACATTGCAGATCAATTTTCCTAAGGAGGGGTCTATGTTGAACAAAACAACTGCAGACTTGGCCAGATTCACCTCTTGACCCGAGGCTACCATATAGGACTTAAGGATGCCTTTGAAGGCGCTCACTTCCCTAACACTTCCCTGCCCAAAGAGCATCGTGTCGTTGACCAATTGCTGATGGGTGAAGGGAGGGAGGCCATTGGTAATGGGGATACGTTGGATCTCACCATCCTCTTTGGCCTTAGAAATGGATCTACCTAGGGATTTAGCCATGATGATGAAGAAGAAAGGGGACATAGGATCTCCTTGCCTGAGCCCTCTTGAGCTGTTGAAGAAACCTTCCAGGGAACCATTAACCAAGACCAAGAATTTGGGAGTGGAAATACATTCAAAGATTAGGTTGATCCAAGATTTGTAAAATCCAAAGGCCTCCAAGCATTTGCATAGGAAGTGCCAATCAACTTTGTCGTAAGCTTTGCTTATGTTTAATTTGACTAGCATACTTGGGGCCCTATTGATCTGGACCGAATGAATGGCCTCTTGGGCTATAATAACCCCATCATAGATTGATCTATCTGCTACAAAGCCAGTTTGTTCTTCACTAATGATAATGGGGAGAAGATTCTGGAGTCTGGCTGCTAGGGTTTTGGTTAAGAGTTTGTACAGAGTGTTGCAAAGGGCTATTGGTCTGAAGTCATTAAATCTTTCAGGATTCTCTTTTTTGGGGATGAGAGCTAAGAAGGTATTGTTGATTTCTTTAAGAATCTTACCAGAGTTCCTAATACCTTCTAAGGTGTCTGTGATCTTTGTCCCCATGAAACCCCAACATTTTTGGAAAAAGCTAGTGGGGAAGCCATCCAGGCCTGGGGCCTTGTCGGGATTCATCTTCATAAGGACAGATTTAACCTCATCCTCAGAGAATTTATTTGAAAGGATTTTGTTGTGGTCATTGTTAATGAGTTTTGGAAGATTCTTGATAATATTGAATTGGCCTCTGAGGTTGGAGCCTTCCATATTGTTTAAGATTTTATCAAAAAACCTTGCTGCCTTGGAGGCAACATCATCCGGTTCAGACAAGATGGAACCTTGGCAATTCTTTATTTTAGAAATTTGATTGACCCATCACCTCTGCTTAGTAGTATTGTGGAAAAACTTAGTATTTTGGTCCCCATCACTCAACCAAGTCTCCCTTGATTTTTGTTTCCAAAAGATCTCTTCATCTGAGAGTATCCTTTCATACTCAGAAAGTAGAGCCTTTTCTTTGAGGAAGAGATGTTCATCCATCCCCTTCTCAAGAACCTCAGTGTTAACATTCTTAAGATCATTTTCTATTAGGATTTTTTTATCGAAAATATTTCCAAAATTAGTCTTGTTCCATTATAAGAGCTTCCTTTTAATAAGCTTTAACTTGCTTGTGATAATAAACATCTTCGAACCAGAGAAAACAGAGCTTGTCCACCAGTTCTCAATTAAGTTTAAACAGTTATCATCTCTGAACCACATGCTCTCAAATTTGAAGGGACTTTTTTTAGGGGAGTGGTCAGATAATAAGTTTAGTTGGAGTGGGAAATGGTCAGATCCTGATAAAGGGAGGGGTTCTGCATTCAGGGTAAAATTAAGCTTTGAGAGCCCCCCATGGATAAAGAACCTATCTAGTTTCTCGGCAATGTTATAGAAACCAAGCCTTCTGTTGTTCCAGGTGAAGGCATTCTCTGCCGTCTGGATTTCCAATAGGGAGTTCCTATTGATCCAATGATTGAAATTTACAGCTGCTGGAGGAAGTTTGTTGCTACCTTCTGTTTTGTCTGCTACCTTAGTGATAGCATTGAAATCTCCCCCAATGATGCATACATCATTTGGGAAACTTTTAAGGAAAAACTCAAGTTCCACCCACACTCTAGCCTTATCCCTATTTTGGATAGGGCTGTAAACATTAATCAATTTGAATCTTAGATTATTTTTATAACTTACTACTTCTCCTCCCATCCAGTTTTGCTTAATCTCTAAAGGTGTAAACGAGGAGAATCTAGAGTCCCAAATGATAGCTAAGCCCCCTGAGGCCCCTGTAGCAGGGGAATGCTTTAGCTGTCTAACGCTTAGTTTTTTGTCAAAAAGGACAATCTCAGAGGAGTTCATTTTGGTTTCTTGGATTAACATTATATCTAGTTTAGAATCAGAGATGCAGCGCTTTAAGATGCATTGTTTGTTAGGGGCATTCAGACCCCTAACATTCCATGTTATGATTTTCATGGCTCTGTGGGGAGGAACTTCCCCTCCCCTACATTAAAAAGAGTAGATATTTTAAATATTAATTAAATATTTATTATTTAATTAATTGTGATTTAATTCCTTTAATTCAAATAATCATTATTATTGAATTAAATTTCATTTCTAAATAATTAAATAGTTTCTTTAAATTATTTAATTAACTAATTAATTCTTCTAATTCCATTTCCAAATCCCCAAATTCTAATTTTGTTTAATTTCATAATTCTCCTAATTTCATTTAATTTCATATTTCTTAATTCAAATTCAAATTTTTCTAATTTCTTCCGATTTCAAATACATGTGCATGATTTCAAAAACCAAATTGAAAATCAAAGTCAAGTTCTAAATATATTCAAATATCAAATTGAATTTAAAATGAATTCAATATTTGAATTAAAATCTCATGCAAAGATTAAATTAAAAATCAAAGTCAAAGTGCAAGCACATGCTAAATTAATTAATTTGATCAATTAATTAATTAAATCATTATCTTTTGAATTCATATTTCTATCTTTTAGTTAGCTTTTTCTAAATAAAGCTCTCAAAAAGCTTTCAATCAATTAACCATTCCATCTATTTTAATTGATCTTTTCAATTAATTGATTAATCACATAATTTCTTTAATTCTCTCCAATCATTATTTTTGTATCTTCCAATTAACTTTTTCTAAATAAAGCTTTCTTTGTTATACTCTTTATTTCCTCCAATCACCCTTTTTCATCTTTCAATCAACTTTTTTCTCAATCACTTAACTCATTTATCTATTCAATCAATTCAATTCCACCTCCAAATCAGCAGTTCAACTATCAATCAGCATGTGAGCTCACTTGAGTTTCACCTCTTGATTAATCTGTTCCACCTTTCATTCAATCCTCTCCAAAAATATATAAATTCAAAATTCAATCTTTATTCTCAACAATCATAAACTTTAAATCTTAGTGTCAGTTGCAGGTTTCTAGCGCGATATCTGAGAGCCACCATACCACAAAGAAGAGAAGAACAATGGAAGCTATATGCGATCATGGAATAGGGAGCCTTTAATTGATATATTTTACATTCTTATTGATTTTTTTGCATTATTTCATTGATTTGTTTAGAATTTTTTGATTAGATAGGGATTCGTGATTTCCCTCTGTTTCTAGTTGTATTGATATGATGAATTCTAAGTACAACATTTTATTTTTTTTTAATTTTTTTCTTGCTCTCTATTCTGTACAATTCTGCATGAAATTGGGTAAATCTGAATACGGTTTATTTTTATTGCATGCTTGATTATGATATTTTATGGCACGTAAGGTACAATTCAGAATTTCAGGTGCCAAGAGGATGAAGGAGCAAAGTAGACAAGCCAAATGCTATCAACAAATCCTCAAACCAGAAAAGCAGATACAAGATCTAGAGAACCAAATAGCCATCGACAGATACAATAGCCTAGTTCTCTCATATAGGGTGAAATATGATTTGATTAATATAAAATGGATGATGAGAGATCTTGCTAGAGCATCACAATCTGTTTTGCAGGTTCTAGATCAGAATTAGCTTTATTTTTTGTTTTTTTGTTTGGCTAGTATGTGGATCACGCGATCACTCTATTAGCATCACGCAATCTCTCTGTTAGGATCACGCAATCGCTCTGTCAAAATTACGCAATCGCTCTAACAGAATAACACAATCGCCTATACAGGATCACACAATCACTCAGGTATCATCACACATTCATTTTTGTCATAGTTTATTTTTCTATTTTCTATGGATTTTATTGGGTTACTAATTATCTGTCTGCATCCTATTGCGAATTTACAGAGAGGATCGGATTATTATTGAATCATAAAAACTCATTCTCTCACACTTCATTTTTGGGCTTAAAATTAACAATAGTTTGAAATGGACATGCATGTATCACACTTAAGTTTTGGGCTTAAAGTAAACAATGGTTAAAATTAACATGAATGCATTCACATTTCAGTTTGGTGTTTAAAATTGACATGCACATGTGTATCTAACACCTAAATTTGGGCTTTTAAAATGAACGTGAATTAGGTTGCTCATAGATTAACTCATATTTCATTTCTTTAAGGGAAAGAATCTTTTATCGTGTTTGGGGTAGACCTATTGTTGCATTAACTAACTTTCCACCTGCCTTCCGGGCCTTGGGAGAAAGGCAGAAAGTGACAACAATGCCCAATTTTATATTTAGTAGTGAGGGGTATCTTTGACTGGGGATTTCATCAACCCACACAGGTACTTCGAATTGGGATGCGTTGAGGATAACATCTCTCCTAGCGTACTCTCGAGCGGGTTTTTCGAGCCGCTATATAAACATACAGGTTAGGTGGCTAGAGTGTTGAGTGAATTTGACGTATGTGGGGGCCTTCCCTGCACCGATAAGTTCAACTAAAGTCTTAAGTGGCTTGCTCTGAGAATCCATCGTTGGATCGGGACCCCTCGAAATTTTATAATAAGAACCAACTTAGTAGCCCAAATCCTACATTCAGTGATTCCAGGAGTGCAGATCGTACCCCATAGATACCCCTCATGTACCTTACATTATGAGATAAAAATCCCTCAGTGATAAGATCTTTGAATCTTTGGGGTAAGAGAGACTGGCATGCTCGAGAAGTGTGTGTCGTGGAGTGGAGCCAGTGCTGCCAGACTCTCTATCTGTCCATCTTGTTTCTGTATTTTGTTGTGGGGGCCTCATTGAATGGTGTCCACTTTCTAGCCTAAGATTGTATTCTGTGCTTTTTTATGTATCGTTATATCATACCAGTATTGAGTTAGTTATTTGGGCTATTTCAGACCCTATCCTACGTATCTCTGAATTTTCAAAATTGGTTAGAACACTGTTCAGTCAGCTATACTTGTCTTCAAACAACTTTTCTTAGATTTGGAAAATGACAAACTTGTCATATAGATAGAATTACTGAAAATAAAGTCCATTTTGAAACATCAGATAGTCCTGCAAACTCAAGGTTTTACATACTTGTGACCATAGGTAGTCCTTTCATAGTCCTCATTTACATCCTTATTATCATTCATAGTCCTTACAGAGTCCTCATTTACATCCTTATTATTGTCTAGAGTCCTTGCATGGTCCTCATTTACATCCTCATTATCATCCTTAGTCCTTGCATAGTCCTCATTTATGTCCTTATTATCATCCTTAGTCCTTGCATAGTCCTCATTTACGTCCTTATTATCATCTAGAGTCCTTGCATAGTCCTCATTTACGTCCTTATTATCATCCTTAGCCCTTTCATAGTCCTCATTTATGTCCTTGTTAACATCCTTAGTCCTTGCATAGTCCTCATTTACGTCCTTATTATCATCCTTAGAAGTTGCATAATCTCTGTTTGCATCCTCATATAAGTCCTTGTCTAGACTTCATATACATTTGTCTTAGTCCATCATCATTTGCATAATCATCCTAGAAACTCATACCCCAAACTTCCAAATCACAATCAGAGGATCAATCAAACTCAACCTCAACTCAAACAAGTTTGTCAAGTTCAACATATCAAACATTGTCACATTCAGAGAAATGGATAAAACATCTTACATTTTGTGATCCTAGGTCTAAACCAATCAAGAAAACATCATGGATTGGCATTATAAATTTCGTAGGGAAGGTGGAGAATTCATCCCTTCCATTCCTATTCCATCGACATCCATAGAAACCTTAGCTCAACAAATCAAGACTTTGCAACAACAGTTGATAGACATGACTAGTCCTAACAACCATAGGGGCTAGTTAGAAAAAATGATGAGAGAAGTGATGACCATGAGGGAATCAGTATCAGGACAACCTTCTTCTTCTTGTGAGACCATTCAAACATGCCAACCTTCATTCTTCAACAAAATCATTCCTACCTCAGTTCAACCAACATTAGAGTCATGTAAACGTTCATTTTCTTTGAACCCGGTATATCAATCATATCAATCATATCAACCCAAAAATCAAACCCCTTTCAACTAAAATCAAACCCCATTCAACCACAGTCCAAAACAAAATTCATATCAACCCAACAATCAAACCCCTTTCAACCAAAATCAAACCCCTTTCAACCAAAGTCCAAATCAAAATTCACACCAACCCAAAATTCAATCTATTGGAAATATGAAGGAATTGATTATGTGTTGCATTGATGTTTTGTTTTTAATATCAACATTAGCTGTTATGATTGGTTACCGGTAGACAGACTTTGGTTACCGGTAGAAGAACTACTGTTACCGGTAGAAGGGACTATCAGTTTGATACTACCAACATGTTTGGATCAATGGAATTTGTTTGGTTTGATGTGTTACATGTTTCTGGAGTATATTTTGGTCAATTGGTATTGACTTGATGATCGGATGTTATCATAAATTCTAGTAAGCCTATACCGATAAGGGTTTCAGGTTTTACTGGCAGAGCTTTTACTAAGAATCTTTGACAGGATGCATAAGTGGTGTTGGTGCAGCTTCTAGATGCAATTCAAGATGCAGAAGGTAATTGTGTTCGTGCCTCAACTGATTGGAGACATCGCTTTAGTGTGGTGGACCCAAATTAGGTCTAGTACCTATCTAGGTTATGGACTGGTATCATGTAACATGTTCCCTACACGTTACTGGGATAATTTATGGATTGGTTAATTTTGTTTTGGTCTAAAGCCGACATGGCATATCATTGTAATATGGATGTTTGTAATGATCTTACGTAATATCTTTTAGGTGGCCGACCTAATTGGTTTAGGCCTTAGGGTTTGTATATATTGATGTACGATCTCATTATAGATCATAGAAATGGGAGTGGAATGTAATATGCGACTAATGTAATATCATCTAGGCAGGAGATTTGGTCGATCATAGGTGATAAAATTGGGTTTATGTAAGAGGTCAAAGGCATCCAGTATTGAGCTTAACTAGGACTATAATCAGGCATGGTAGATGCTATCCTTGGTAGTTCATTCTTCTGGATTTTTGTCCAATTATATTGAGGTGGTTTTAACCACTTTGTAGTCAGTGTGACTCCTTTGTAATGAGCAATACGATCTAGGCAGTGTGCCTTCCTGTATGTGCAAGCCCCTTATTATATCACATACTTTCTACAAAAGTATTATCTGACTGTGGGTAGGCTTCCCATCATGGTTTTTTCCTTTACCGGGTTTTCCACGTACAAATCATGGTGTTATGTGGTATGGTTGCATTGTGTTAATTCTTTGTTTCATTCTTAAGTTTTATTGCTTATCGGTATCTATTTCTGCTATTCTGATATTCATTGTTTATGTGCTCTGGTTAAAGGTTATAAAGTGATTTGATTAATATAATCTATTGACAACTGATTCACCCCCCCCCCCCTCTCAGTTGTCCACTAGTTATTCTAACACAATCCTCTTTCAACCAAAATAAAACCCCTTTCAACCAAAGTCCAAATCAAAATTCTTTCAACCAAAATAAAACCTCTTTCACCCAAAATCATACTCCTTTCAACCAAAATCAAATCCCTTTCAACCAAAGCCCAAATCAACCATATCTATCCACCATTTCATCATCGCTTGAAGTCACACAAGACTAATCCATGCCATCTCTATCTAATAACAGAACCTCCCAAGGGCTATCCATCATACAAACCCAATCTAATTCAAGTCATGATTCAAAGGATCTCATTCAAAATCCTCCCTCATTAGGCCAATATGTTGAAACATTCCAAGAATCTCCCATGCATATCCAAACTTCTTCCCCATGTCAACAAGATGATCCAAAATCAAAAGAAATGAGTCTTGAAACAAATAAAGATCAAGAAATAACTCTTTCGTCTAACCCAATTTTTGATCAAGATCCCACCGACCAAGAATCTTATGATGATCTCCTTGCTCTTTTCTATTCCATTCATAATGACACCCTTTCATCTCAAGAACAAAGTGTCCTTTCAAGTCCCATCTAACATCCACCTCCTAAATAAGATCAGGACATCCCTTCATCCTTCCTAATAATCCCTTTCGAAGTCAAGATCAAAGTATTCCTTCACCTTCATGTCCTAAACAAGATCCCATTATTTCTCCAAATCTTGATCAATATCCCTCCATCCCTTCATTTCCATGTCATAATCCTCCTTGCTATTTCTCCTCATGATTCCAATCCCTCCACACAAGTTGTTCATGAACCCCTTATCAATGAAATCACTAATCTAGATCATACTACATAGAGCAACTTGTCAACAATTGTATGTGAGCCATTATCACATGTCAATGTGGTGACAAAAACAAACATAACACCAACTAATGAGATCAACACCTGGTTGACGTCATCATCCTCTTCAAGTGCATCAATAGAAATAGGCATAGCACCCGCTCATGTCACAACTTCGAAACTAGAATCTATTTGCCTCATATACCCACACTTGATAGAATGGGGGCAAGAGAATCTACCACACTTGTATTTCTTTAAAAATGATAAGTCTATAAATGAATTTAGGGGTTCTACAGCTAGATTTCCCTCTGATGATCCACAAAATCCAAAAACTAAGGAAATCAACATTGGAGATTTTGAACATGTACACTTAGCTGAGTCCTTTTATCCTATTAGAAAAGACATCTTTATCTGACTCTTCAAACAAAGACCAATGAACTACCTACACAAAACTGCCTGACCCTATGAATAGCATGCACCTTAAACGATATTATATCTAAGGGCTAGGTTAGTTTAGGTTTTACTTTTTGCATTGCATATCATTTTCTTCAAAGCACTACATCACATATAGTTTCTTTCCAAGAACATCATATTCATGGATTTCATGGCATATAAAATTTCTCCATTAGCATATAGCAGCATCAATAAAACAAGGCAATTGTCCAAGTTTATCATCTATTTGCATTTAAAAGAAATAAGGGTGATCTCCTTTCTTAGATATACAGACATGAACTCTTTGAGATCCTAAGGTCATTCATTTTCAACATCACCCTGTGACGACGCTTTACTTATGGTTGGGTAGTGATTTCACTATTTGAGACTTGTTAACCCAAAATATATCAATTGCCATATCTCAAACATATTAAGAAAATATCTAATTCATTCTAGACACCTAGTTGATCATATGACTAGTGAAAAATCTAAAATTCTAGTTCAGCGCCGATGTAATTGCCACACCCAAGTAGGTTTCATTACTTACAAGTCAAGACAATAAAATAAAAAGAAAGAGAGTTATGCAAAATATTCATCTCAAGGCAAAAGAGAAATGATAGATAACTGAAATATCATGCATACAAGTGCAAAAAAAATCTTGAATATGGGAACATGCAAGTAACTCCATTAGAGCTATGAACACCTACTGGCAATGGAGCAATATTTGAGAAATTATAGTCTATAACCTCGTCGGAGCTCTAAAAGCTTGCTGGCAGTGAGGCTCTATTCGGGATGCTTTTGAACTTAGAATAACCCATGTAGCTAGTCATATAGGATGCTAAGGATCTTTAGTGAACACAAGAGCGGGAATTAACTCATCTACACACACATGGGCAAAATAAGATCAAAGTTTCAAGAACCAAGGGGGAAGTTTTCTGCGTCTCCATTTGTAAATCCTAGTCACTAAGTGGGTTAATTTGGATGTTCCAAAGGACCTTAGGGATCGATTGACCACTTATCTATGAAATGTTTTGCACCTCCATTTCAATTGGTGTATTACAAATGCTAAAGCACACACAGTCATCCTTGTTCGAATAGGAAATGTATCTTCATCATGCATATTGCATTAACATAGCTCATGTCAAAAATTATTTATTTCCACATGCAACCTACAAATCGTTATGTCATATAGGTCTGCACACTGGGGGCATAACTGAAAAAATCCAAAAACATTGGAAAATCCTTCAAAAATCCAAAAAACATTGAAAAATATAAAATCCCAAAACATTGGAAAATCCTTCAAAAATCCTTAAAAAATCAAAAACAGCGAAAAAATTCAAAATCCAACAAAACATTCAGAAAATGTCTTGAAAAAGTCAACCAAAAACATTCAAATATCAATCCACAAAATCAACCAAAAATATTCAAATATCAATCTACAAAATCCAAAAAACAATCAAAAATCAATCAAAAACTTGCAATAAAATGTCTTGCGAGAATCAAATACCCTAGCAGATATCCAACAAATGCTTTGCACGAAGTTAACAAAGGATACGACTATCCAGTCAAACATCTGCAATCAACTGATCAAACTATCTTATCAATCGTATCATATCCATATCAAGTGATCATTATCTTGTCTTAAACAGAAGAGGATACACTCGAAATCAGACAAGTCAGTCTTAAATGGGGTCCGCAACTTTCTGAGATCAGACATTATCAACTATCACATCAAGCAACTGAGAACGAAGACACAAGGTTAGTATAGCTGCTGAATTTTGTCCAGGTCAGTCTTTATCTTTTATCATTTGGCAACAGATTATGTTCCTATGCTACTCAAGGATGTCCACAAGTGACTAGAGGAGCCGGGATGGTCATGATCTTTTCCTTTGTTTGTTGTTTGTGGTGTGGATCAATGAAGTTTTGGGGCAATAGTTCCAATGGTTGTCTGTGTTGGTACGTTCATTCGGAAAATATCCTATGCAAAAGTCAAGGATAGTTATGCTTGTGACTATCCCACATACCTCAACCCCTAGCACTACCACCAGAATGGAGGGTTTCACTCCTTGTCTGCTACGTGTTTGTTTCTTCAATGAGATATCTTTACATCTTGGTTCCTTATACCCTAATGTGCTAAGCTTCATTGTTCAATAATAAAGTTCAGTGACGAATATATATTGTGCAATAAATAATGATACAGGTTCATGAATCAATCTTTCTCATTTCATCTCATTTTCTTATTGCTAGTTTGTTGATTCTTTTCCCATCATCTCTTTCTAAATCATTTTCTATCATCTAACATTATTCTATTTCATTCTAAGGTTCATTCTCCCATATTCTATCTCAATATCATTTTCACATCACTTATGTCTATCTCTAATTAACTAACTATTATTTCATCTCACATTCTTCTTTTTTCGAGAGATCATTCATGTCTTTAATGCACAAACAATCTCTCAAGAGGGCATTAAACCCTAAACGTCATCGGGGCATACTGGTGCAGAAATTTTTTTGTTTTCTTCGAAACAACATCATTTTGACATTGTCTCAAAGAGGGGCAAATGTAGACACCTAAAAATGTCTCATTGATCATTTACTAATTATTCGTCTAAATTGATTAAATAATTCTTTAATTATTTAATTAAGTTAATTAATCTTATTCTTCTAATTTCATATTTCCTCATCATCTTACTAGTTATTTCAATTCTATAATCATTTAACCATTTAACCATTTTCTAATGTTAATTAAATATTTATTATTTAATTAATTCTGATTAATTCCCCAATTTAAATAATCTTTATTATTTAAATAAATTCTATTCTCAATTTCTATTTCTAATCAATTAATCATTCAACCCTTTTCTAAATATTAATTATTTAATTAATTTTGATTTAATTTCTTTAATTCAAATAATCTTTATTATTTAATTAAAGTCCATTTCTAAATAATTAAATAGTTTCTTTAAATTATTTAATTAACTAATTAATTCTTCTAATTCCATTTCCAAATCCCCAAATTCTAATTTCGTTTAATTTCATAATTCTCCTAATTTCATATTTCTTAATTCAAACTCAAATTTTTCTAATTTCTTCCAATTTCAAATACATGTGCATGATTTCAAAACTCAAATTGAAAATCAGAGTCAAGTTCTAAATATATTCAAATATCAAATTGAATTTAAAATAAATTCAATATTTGAATTAAAATCTCATGCAAAGTTTAAATTTAAAATCAAAGTCAAAGTGCAAGCACATGCTAAATTAATTAATTCGATCAATTAATTAGTTAAATCATTATCTTTCAATTCATATTTCTATCTTTTAGTTAGCTTTTTATAAATAAAGCTCTCAAAAAGCTTTCAATCACTTAACTATTCCATCTATTTTAATTGATCTTTTCAATTAACTGATTAATTACATAATTTCTTTAATTCTCTCCAATCATTCTTTTTGTATCTTCTAGTTAACTTTTAATAAATAAAGTTTTCTTTGTCATACTCTTTATTTCCTCCAATCACCCTTTTTCATCTTTCAATCAGCTTTTTTCTCAATCAGTTAACTCATTTATCTATTCAATCAATTCAATTCCACCTCCAAATTAGTAGTTCAACTATCAATCAACATGTGAACTCACCTGAGTCCCACCTCTTGATTAATCTATTCCACCTTTCATTCAATCCTCTCCAAAAATCTATAAATCGAGCATTCAATCTTCATTCTCAACAATCACGAACTTTAAATCTTTGCTTCACTTGCAAGTTGCCAGCGCAATATCTGAGAGCCACCATACCACAAAGAAGAGAAGAACAATGGAAGCTATATGCGATCATGGAATAGGAAGTTTTTAATTGATATATTTTACATTCCTATTGATTTGTTTGCATTATTTCATTAGTTTGTTTAGAATTCTTTGATTAGATAGGGATTCGTGATTTCCCTTTGTTTCTAGTTGAATTGATATGATGAATTTTAAGTACGATAGGAAGTTATTTCTTTTTTTTTTAATTTCTATTTAACTTTTCAAAGAAATGCAAATACATGATTTGATTTTAAAAATTTAGAATATCAATAATTCAACCCTTATTTTAATGCATAGAACAAATTGATTTAATCATTTATAATACTAAGGGACCTAATTTAACTTTTATCCATTTATTTCAATAAACAAATAAAATACATTAACTAATAAAACACTTTAAGATTTAATAATCAATTTTACCCAACACATTAAACGCAACTTAAATAACTCAAATAAACACATGACTCGCACACCGACAAAGGGGAAACCGATGAATGACAGGGACGCTCACTTTGAGCACGACTAGGGTAAAACGTAAGTCTTAGGACTATCTCCTCCACTTCCATCGGATCAGTAAGAACTATCATCGTCATATGGCATTGAATCTGAGACCATTGTGAAACAAACTCCAAACTACATTAAGATAATAGAGCTCGCTCATTTCTATGCAAACAACTTCACAACACTGAAACCACACCCTGTGTGTTGTTCCATAGAGTCGAGATGATGTTCTGCACTCCCCTCATCCTATTTCCTATTTCTCACAATTCAGAAATTGATTCGTCAATCAACATTTGTGCAAGTGTTTCCACACTTACGCATGTGGGGATCGTTTTTCGCAAACATTGATCCTCAGATCTAGACAACAATTTGGTGATCAATGTCTGCACCCCACTAGCTTTCCCCCCATTAATTACCACTAATTAATTCTATCTTAATTAATGACTAGGTTGAGACTAGGATACATACTGGTGGTCCATACTTGGGCGGCCTCTAGTACCTCTGGACCCTCTTGCCTCAGTTCTCATATTGTGGAATGTGTATCATGATGTCTTCTAGCTATACTCGCTAGGGACTCGATGAATTGTGTGTGACAATGATCCCTCCTTGGGCCCCATGTGGCTTATATGGACCCTTCTTTCACCCTTTTATCACTTTTCTCTGTCCTCTTTTTATTTTTTCTTCAAAATTCTCCTTACCCCCCCCCCCCCTCCCCTCCCCAACTTTTTCATCTTTCCCATCTTTTCCTATCGTTTTGTTCTTTTTCAAGAATTTTCCTAAAA
This sequence comes from Cryptomeria japonica, assembly GCF_030272615.1. Taxonomy (NCBI): domain Eukaryota; kingdom Viridiplantae; phylum Streptophyta; class Pinopsida; order Cupressales; family Cupressaceae; genus Cryptomeria; species Cryptomeria japonica. Next base: position 530,572,462 of record NC_081411.1, read on the forward strand.
AATTTCAAATTTTTTGGTTAAATTCTCTTGGGGGCATACACCACTTGTGTCTTCTCACTGGGGCATCTTTATTCATCTTTTACCAACTGTCAATTTTGTTGTTGTGTAAAAAAGGACAAAATGTAAACATCTAAAATTATTTAAATTAATATTTAATTATTTAAATCTTTCTACATAATTAATTTATTTAATTATGTCTATCCCATTCCTCTTTTAAAATCACCTTCATCATTTTACTTCTTCTAACCCACTTAGTTGATTAATTTCAATTAACTAACCTAGCTATGTGATTCCTACAAATCACTTTTTCTAATGCTCATCAAGCCTAATTAATTCTTCCTTAATCATGCTTATTATTATCCCTCAATTTTATATTATTTCACTCATTCTCTCTCCTCGTGTCACATCCTCCTAACTTTCCCACTTGGATTATAATCTCTCATTAATCCACCTAATCCCTCTTCCTAATTATTTGCACATCCCTATTCACCTTGATTAGGGATGCGCCAAGTCTTTGCCATAAATGGCTTTCCCATCTCACCCTCCAAACCTTAAATGCACCAACTTTTGTCATGTCAAAGGATTTCAAATCCTTTGCACATCCCCATGCCCCCTCTTTCCAAAGAATTTTTAATTCCTTTTCTCCTTTATTCTTCCCACACAAACTATTATTTAAGAATTTTTAATTCCTTTGTCTCCCCCAAGGAATTTTTAATTCCTCTTTATTCTTCCAATGTACTTGGGGATCTCTTCCCCATGTACTTGAGAAGTTTGGAGACAAGAAATGCATTTATGGTAAATCTCTTGGTTCTCCCACTTTGTCTTCTCAATTCTCTCCCACTTTCTTTCAATCTCAACCCTTCATTCCAAATCAATATTGGTCCTCCATTTGGGCCCCCTCCAATACATAAATTGGAGCCTCCTCCCTTAATCTCCATATCCATCATTCAAGAAAACTTATGTTATTAGTTTTAGAGTCAAAGCCATCCAAAGCACCCATATTATTCCCAATTTATGTCACACTTAGCCAAGTTCGTCCATCCATATCATCCTCTCTATCAATCCATTGTTTTGTAGTGGAGAGAAATCCACAGATCAATCAGCCAAAGGAGTAAATCTCATCAAGTGGAGCAATAGGACACATCCACTTCATCACTTGGCTCAATCGGAGAAGGAAAGAAAAATTATAAGGTTCTTTGCATTTTTCATATGATTTGCTTGTGTTTTACATTTATTGTATGCAATTGACCCTTCCACCATTTTCTTGTCTTCACTTCTTGTTCATGCCTCAATTATTTTAGTATTCTTCTCATCCATATTGCTTGACAAGCTGCCCCTGTGGCTGCTATGCATTTTGCTTCAGCTGATGAGAGAGTGACAATTGGTTGTTTATTTGAAGATCCAAATACTACACTTGATCCAAAATGTAAAACATAATCAGAAGTGCTCTTCCTATCATCTATTCTCCTTGCACAATCACTATCAGTGTATCCTATCAACATGAAATCATTTGACCTTGTGTAGAGTATTCCATAGTTCTTTTATTCACTAACATATTTTAAGATTATTTTCCATGCTTACTAGCGAGAAAATTTTGGTGACTCCATGAACCTAGAAATGATATTAGCTGCAAACATTATATACGGCCTTGTGGCTGTTAGATACATGAGACTACCAACAAGTTTTTTGTACAAAATTGAATCAACTTTAGATGCTTTACCATCCTTGCTCAATTTCAAGCTTGTGACAATAGGTGTTGGGGATGATTTGCAATTCATCATATTAAACCTTTTCAAATATAATTTGCATACTTATATTGTGAAATGAATTATAACTTTATCATTTTGATTTACTTCAATGTCGAGAAAGTACTTTATTAAACCCAAATTAGTCATCTCAAATTCCTTCTTCATAACTGATATGAACATGTCAATTGGCAGATCACCTGTGAATATCAAATAATCAATATATAGGCATACAATTATGATCTCACCTTACTCATTCATCTTGGTATACAATGTAGTCTCACTTTTGCACCTATTGAAGCCATTTTACAAAAGATAACAGTCAATTCTACAATACCATTCTCTTGGGGCTTGTTTAAGTCCATAGATTGTCTTCTTGTGTTTGTAGACTTTGTTTTCATGACCCAAAATCTCATACATGGGTGGTTGCTCCACATATACTTCTTTTGAACTAATATGCCATTTAGGAAAGTTTATTTTGCATCCATTTGATATACTACCCACTTGTTTTGAGCTGCTATGGCTAATATTGTCCTCGCGGTGTCTAAATGGGCTACAAGTGAAAATGTCTCATTGTAGTCTACCTCGGGCTGTTGTGAGTAACCTTTTTCTACATGCCTTACTTTTTGTTTGTTCACATCACCATATACATTCAATTTTTTCTTATAAACCCACTTCACTCCTATCACTTCTTTTTCTTATGGAAAATTCACTAACTCCCATGTTTGATTCTTTTCTATGGCTTCTATCTCTTCATCTATTGAATGCACCCATTTTTATTCCTTATAGCATCTTCAAAATGAATTGGTTCTTCTACACTTGAGTGTAAGGAAAAAATAGAAATCGGACCTATGTTATTTTCACCATCATTTTGCTCATTAATGTCTCTTAAACTTTTGATTTTTTGTCTCCTCAAGCTTTTTATTGTGGGGTTTGATATGTTACTTGAACTTGTAGAATGTGGACTTGATGGTCAACACCAAGAGTCCCAATTGAATATGGTTTTTGTTGCATATTTGGTGGAGTATTAATTTGAGTGTACGGAGTTGTCCTTATGTTTGATGGTGTCATTTGTTGTTCACTTTGTTGGCCTTAAATGGGTGTAGTAAGATTCACATTTGAAGGAGTACTGGATGGTATAAAATCTTCCTTTTCTTCTTGTGGTATGTTGGCCGCAATTTTAATTTTTTTTATCCAAAAAAATGTCCCATGCTCCATCTTCTATGAATTGCACATCTCTGTTGATTATAACCTTTTTACTGATTGGATTGTATAAATTATATACCTTGGATTCATTACTATATCCCACAAATATACATTTTTCTCCTTTATTGTCTAATTTATTTCTCAACTCATCTGAGACATGTGCATATGCCACACATCCAAATAATCTCATATGAGAAACATACTTTTTTCTTCCACTCCATGCTTCTTCTAGAATCATATTGATGACACTTTTAGTGGGACATCTATTCAATATATATGTTGCACATGCTACAGCTTCAACCCAATACTTATTTGACAAATGTTTTGACTTCAACATGCTTCTTGTGTTGACTAGGTTGAAAGCACTGAAATATGTCAAGGGGGGGTGAATCAATATTCCAAAAGATTAAAGAAACTTCTCACCAATTATAATTATGAGGCCCTACCCCGACTCAGCTTGACATTTTCAGTTATTTGCATATTGAGACTATTATGGATGCTTTATTTTATGCTTTATGGATTTAGAACCTATATGACTCCATGATTTGGATCACATTGACGTATATTGATGCTTCGTTTTATGCATTTTGATTATGAAACTTTATATGTTGCTAGAATAGAATTGCTTTGAAATGGTGAATGTCATTATTGGAATTACAGGACTTCATTTTGATGATAGAAAAATGATGCTTATTTTATGAATGGTTCAATTTTGAGAATTATGATAATTGCTTATGTGGAATCGAATTTGAATGAATGAGATATTGAATTATTATTATCAAATGTATGAGTGTTTGATGGGCAATGAAATCTATGTATTTAATTATGTATAATTGTGATTATTTGGAATTACTAATGTGTCAATTGAGATGCGCAGGAAAATTATCCATGTGACCATGGAATAAATATGGAGAACCAAACCTAGACCAATGTACGTTTGTTAAGCCAGGGGTTGTCTATTTGGAGAGACAACACCCCGTTTGTAATGTATTTTATTTGTGAAAGTAAATTATGCATGTGTGTTATTTTGATTTTTATTTAATTGTGTAAACCTACAAGAGACAAATTCCACGTGTGATTTTTATATTGTATTTTATTGTGTCACTTGACACATGTGCTGATTAGTGTCATTGATTTTGACTTGTCTCTTGGAGGGAGTTTTGTTTCTACCAAAGCCATTCAAACAAAAGAGTGTGGTCCCAAATTTGCCTTGGGTAGGGAGTCTTGGTAGTGGTCAACTTAGATTTGACCCGTAGGTTAACTTCAATTGGGTTTCTAAGGGGTCAAATGGACTCCTAGGGTCAGTTTTAGGGCTTTTCCAAAGGTCCAAAGGGTATACCTATGGGTTAGGGGTATTTTGAAACATGTGACTACTCCCATGTGACTGTTTAGTCACCTCAAAAAGTGGTTTTTCCAAGGTGAGCGAAAATTCAACTTAGAAGGTTCCTCCTAGGATAGACAACTTTCCCTTTTGATGTCAAACTCTCTTCCCCATCCTCTCTCACCTTTTTCCTTTCCAGTTTTAGTAATATGTAAGAGGTTGGGAAGAGAAACCAATGGGAACTCTCACCTCACCCAAGGGGTTGGGAAGTGTGTGAGAGGCCTTCTTAGGCAAGGATTAGGGACTTAGTGAGTAATCACCCACTCTCCATTGTTGGAGATTATGCAATTTTTGAAATTTAGTTGTAGGATAGAATTTTGGTGAAGGGTTGGTGGAAAGTTTGTGTGGATTTGGGCAGCTCATCCCCAACTAAGTCTAACATACCTATTGGCAGATTAAGGTTGGTGTTACTTCCTTTTGTTTATGTTGTTTATGTTGTTTTTGAAAGAAAGAAATTCTTGTATGAAGAGATGTGTATATGTGAGTTGTTGTAGGAGAAAAAAATGTAAGTTTTCATTTTCATGTTCTTTGTTTATGTGTTCTTGTTTTGGGAGTGTCCAAGACCTCCTACTCTTGGGAGGGTAGGATGGTCTTGGGGTGGAAGAAGTATGACAGCCTTGGGTGAGAGGCTCTCCTTATGGAGAGTGATTCTCAAGGGTGTCCTTTGTGACCCTTGTTACATAGCCTTGTGTATGCATTTGGGGGTCATAAGGGGAGAAAACATGGCTTTTATGCCTTTGGGGGGCATAAGGTGTGGAAATGAAATTTGTTGTATTTTGTATTGCCATGAGGTGGCTTGAGTTGTATTATACTTGCAATCTCCCCAATGGTACTTGGTCCACTTCCACCCATGGAAAGATCATCACAAGTTGTGATGAGAGTGAAGCTTGGGATGGGAATATGCATGTTAAATGTTTTCTTTTGTTGTTGTGTTGTTTATTTGTTTGTGACCCGTCTAGTACTTGTTTCTCCAAGCTCAGGGGTGGCTTCTAGTAAGCCTAGGCTGGGAGGTGAGCTCTCCATGGTCAAGTTGTATTGTTATTGCAGGTTGCTTGGGATGGAAAAGGAATGATAAAGGGATTAGTTGTTGTTCTAAGTTGCAGAAATAGTTCAAAAAGAATGTATTTATTTATAGCAAGATAAAGGAAAAAGAAAGAGAGCTATGTTGTATTTATTTTCAAAAAAAAATGTATTTATGTCATTCTTATTCCTATGGAAAGGAAACATTAGATGGGTTTCAAACCTATTTGTATTCTTATTTACTTTGTATTTGAATTTGCTAAAGAAATTTATTTTTCCTACTTTGGTTAGTTGTGCAAAAAAAAAAAGAAAGGATGTTGTTGCATTTATGTTTATTCTGCAATAAATTAATGTTGTTTCTATATGTTCATTTATGTATATTAATGCTGCTGCAAATAAAAGAAATCTGTCATTTATTTTCCATTTAATGCAGAAAGTAAATCTTATTGTAGTAGCTTACTTTATCAAAAAAAAGCATTTAGTTTTAGTTTTATTTTGTTTACCCAAAAGGATTATGTTTTAAGATTGTTGTTTAGAATACATTAATAGCACAGAATGCTTTAAGCAAATAAATAAATTATTTATCTTCTTTCCTCTAAACTAGGTCTAATATGCTAAGGAAATAATTAGTTTGAGTTTTGTAAATAAAAAGATAAGGACAAAATTTAAGATCTATTTATTGACCATCTAGAAATGTATATTAAAACTATTTTATGTTGCAAATCATTTATTAGTTTTCTGCATGAATATATATATATATATATATATATATATATATATATATATATATATATATATATATATATTATATATTTACACATTTAAAAATAAAATAAAATAAAATAAAAAATATAAATCTGGAAACTTAAATATCTCCTAAGCAAAATGATACAGATATATATATATATATATATCTACATATATATTTATATATACATATTTATTTTGTTATATATATATACACACACACACACACACACACACACACACACACACACACATATATATATATATAAAGATTGATAAACACATTTAAAATAAATAAAGAAAAAAAAAAATCTAATATCACCATGGTTTTCGGTGAAGGCCGAACCCTTGAAGAAAGCAGGGAACGACGCGGTCGTGCCTCCACTGTGGCTGCTCACAGTGGATGGCTCGGCGCCGCCACTGTGGGAAACCACAGTGAACGGCATCGGGTCCCCCACTGTGGGCAACCATAGTGGTGGTGGCTCTCGGCCCGCCACTGTGTTTATCCATAGTGGACGGCGCTCGGCCGCACCGCGGGTAAGCACAGTGGCGCCCGGGGAAAACCCCTGCCCGTCGCTGATCACCATTAAACGGTTGTTCTCCATATTCGCTGTCGTCTCCTTTGGCCGCTCGGCTCTCTTCGCCATTTCTCCCTTCAGCTCTGCCGAGTAATGAAGCTCGGGCCCCTGCGTCTGCACCTGCACACACACACTCACAAAGAAAAAGAAACACACACACATACAGCACACACACACAAAAAGAAAATTATGAATGTTTTTTTTACACACAAGCCCTAACCCTAGTTTCGGGTTAGGGCAAGCACACATAGATTTTAAATTAAGATATGTGTGTGTGGGAGTGTATAAGAAGGGGTTAGGGTTAGCATGTAGCTTTGTAGGATTTAAAAAAAAAAATGGAGGTAAATTAATAAAATAAAGGTAAACCCCCCACTTCTCTTAGAATATATATATATATATATATATATATATATTAAAGGTAAACCCCCCCACTTCTCTTAGAATACATTTATAAGTATATATATATATATATACATATATATATATATATATATGATGCCCTGCAAAATGGCACAAGGTTAGTGAATGATCAACAACACAAAAGACACAAAAACCATTAGTGTTAGCCGATCAAAAACTAATCTATGAAGGCATACCAAGAGAGACACTAAAAGCATGCTAATGTATCTAACAAAGATTATGAGGCATCTCCAACTGCCTCTTAGCATGGCCTTAGCTCCTTCTCCCTTGTTCCTCTCCTCTCCAAGTTCCAAAATAGTGTAGCTCTCAGCAGCTTTTTGCACTATGGATGCTTATGGAGGATTGAGATTTAATATTAAGCTTCAAATATGAAATGAAAAGCTAAATACTATGCTATTGATGCTAAAATGATTGATTTTACCAAAAAGACAAGATGTTAGATTGCTTATGCTAAATGCTCTCTAAAAATGTCTATAGCCTAAATGCATACAAGTTTTCAGGATCTGGATTATGAAGGAATGGGCTCTATTTATAGGAAAAATGGAGCAATGGATGGCCAGGATTGCAAGGTTTAATCAAGGGTCAAGCTTGAAAGTTGGGGATCCATGTGCACAATTTGCACCAATGAAATGGTGACAAGTGTCAACATAAGATTGGGTTGAGAGAAGAGGTTGGAGGCATTAAATGCCTGAGGAGACCTCATGGTTATCTAGAAGGTAAGGGTCAAGCCTAAATTAGGATTACCCACTGGATTAGGAGTTAATGCAAGGATAAACCTTTGTGCAAATGATTAAGAGATAATCATGGTCAAAGCATTAAAGGCTTGATGAGACCCTTGGGTTGGGTAGAGGTTGAGTCAAAACAAATGTTTTAACCATGTGGGAGGGTTTGAGGTAACCATTAATGGTTAAGTCTACAATATATATATATATGTGTGTGTGTGTGTGTGTGTGTGTGTGAGATTTAAATTCTATATCTATATGGAATCCAATAGTTATTTGTAAATTAAGTAAGGCTCTTCTAATTATTAAATGGATTAAAAAACATTTTAATAAGAAGATTTTGAACTCTTGGGAGGATAAATCTTAGGGGATTAAAATGACCCATGTATGTCAAGTTGGCCCCTTTATTCTGAAATTTATTAGACGCCTTTTAATTAATGAGAATTTTATTTAATAGATTTATTAATCAAAGAGTTAGGGTAAATTAATTTTAGACCCTCAGTATTTAAAGAACTATAAGAGACTATTGATCAATTAATTTAAAGGTCATATATTAAGTTTGAGATTAATTGCTAAGAGAGTTTAATTATTTGTTAATGGAAGACTAGTGATAACTCTTTTGGAGAAATATTAGCTCGCTTATAACTTAGATTATTTATCGCTTTATTAATTTAGCTGCTTGATTTATTTAAAACATAGCTAAGACCAAACTAGTTTGCATTATTTTAATTAAGTTAGTCATACTAGGTTATTTATATAAAAAAATAAAAATTATTCCATTTGTGCCCAAAAGTTTGGGCATGACAATAATTGTCCATAAAATTATCAACCAAACCTGACTGATATAAAGCAGCTAATGCAGAATAAACATGAAGAACAAGACCACAAGATAAAAACCGGATTTTGTACATGGAAAATCTGAATGGGAAAAACCACGAAGAGTGTTAACTCTTAGGAGAATATAACTAGTTATACTTGTGTTTACAAAGACGTGGCTCATTGCTAGATTACTAAAATGGCTCACTATCGGATTTCTCATTGCAGATATACAAAGAGATGGCTAACTGCCAGAATGCTCACTGCAATTGAAAAAGGTTTTCATCTCCAAATGCATGGGATCAGTTCTAAGGCTAGGCTCATATTACAAATCTCAAACTCTACAACAAATCCAATTAGAGATCTCTACACAACTGTCCTACAACAAGTACGATAAAGGACTACTGCACTACTACAATATTGTTTTCCTTTGTTGTCCGCAACTCACACTTCACACACACTGTTATTTTCACTACAAACTTCATTTTGCATATCACACACACATTCTCTTGTTTTATTTTCATACCACTAATTTGTATATGTATGTATATATGTATGTATGTATGTATGTATGTACCGAAGGGCACAAATACAAAATAGTGTATTGGCCAAGCCACATGATCAATAAACTCATGTCAACCTCCACAAGACTTCTACATGCTTCCTTTCCATACTTCGATTATCGATATTACGAGAAAGGGACAGGGTTATCCGAACCCAAGAATATCAACCCATTAACACAAGATCAAGCCCAATATCTCCAAAATGTAGGCTCCACGCGTACCAAGAAAATTGCAACACAAAACCTAAAGAGATACTTTTGATAATTACCAAGATTTCTAACACCGGGACACATAATTGATATAAGGATCAATGAGAACTTAATGAAACCCTGAAAGTCATCATCTAGGACTACCAAGTTGCATAATAAATTTTGACCAAAAAGCAACATTTGAACTCCACATACATATCGACTGCATACAATTCTCGCATACAACAACATCCATAATATCCATAATATTCGGACTAATATACAGACCTCATACACTGTCTGGTCCAAAACTGGATGGTTGGTTTGACATCTATGACAACATTATTCACAAAAGTCTAACAATCTCCCCCTTTGTCATTTATGGCAGAAAATATTCAAAACATAGCTGCATAAATCCCCCTTGCTCATGCAATTCCTCAAATCTACAATCGTTGAAATCCTATTCCTTTCTCCCCCTTTGGACATCAAGAACAAAGGATGCCTCTGATGAAAAAAGGAAAGAACAGATATATACAACCAAAAATGTCAGAAACTAAATCTTACACAAGAACTTTTAATTGCTCTTCTTCAGAAATATAAGCTTGTATTTTTCCTATAGATCGAGAAGAAGAACTTACCAAGAATGTATAGTTATTTCGATACTCTTGAAATAATCCTGCACTCAATGAGTAGATCAATAGAATTCAAAAAGTTATCTGAAGTAGTTGGATTCTTCTCATACTCAACTGCATTCTCAAGCAATATCGAAAAGTGATTTAGCTTAGCTTCAACAATTTCCTTAACTTTGTAAAACATGCTCACAAAGTCTTCTTTCTACCTTTGCAGCAGAAGGAGATTATCTTGAAGAGAATTAACTCTTTTCCTTTGCTCATCATCCTTATCTTTTAGAAAATTAAAAAACTTGCCTAGACTTGTCAATTTGTCTTCAATAACACCAATCTTACCTTTGTGCTTCACAGTAACTACCAGCCAAGAGATACAATATCAGTAGACTCTTGTAGCATATCCGAGCCTTTTTCTTTAACTGACTACTCAAACATTCTTTCTTTTAGAACCTCATTCAAAAGCTTTGGGAGCATATTATTGATATCTTCAGGCCTCATGTTGTTCCAGATTAAATGCTTCATCAAAATGCTCTCAATTATGTCTAACTCAACTGAAGTCAATCATTTCACACCAATCTTCTTGATCTATTGTCAACCAATTTTAGCAAATTAGACTCAACATCTAAGTCTCCAACTTCATGCTCTTCAACTTCTGAAACTCCTCTAGCGAAAAGGGGTTCTGATCATCAATCACCATGACATTTTCCACTTGCTTCTCTTTGGCTTTGAAATGCTAACAAGAATAGACTGTCTCTTTTTCTTCTTTCCGAAAGATGAATCTCTAGAACTAGGAGAGAAATACATAGAAGCTAGGCAACCACTTCACATATCCATAAATGATTTAATATAACCATTGTAAACTTCTTCTTTGTTAGCCAAACTTCTCAAATATCTAAGTATTTGTCTTGCAATGGAAACACCAAACTCCTATATGACATTATCTTTTGCCAGAAGGGACTCCAAATAGTACATAAATAAACTTACAAGCAATGACCCAAACTGGAAAGCATAATTCTTCTCTTTTGTCATCTTAATGTTCTGTAACAATAATTATTTTAGTAATTCACACAAGTTGAATGATTTGTTCTCCATCACAAGCATGTGTCATATATACTGCAATTATTGAGGTGGTACCTTCCCTATTTCTGAAATAGATATTATAAGAGATGACATAAGTAACATACCTCACCATAGGGTTGATGATTGTGTTAATGATTACATCTCATTGACCACCCTTCATGTTGGTTAGGGCTTCCAATGCTCTATTCAAGATCGACTTCTTTGTCAGAACTTCTTCACTGTTGCACAAGTCGGTCACCATAGAAGTGATTTTCTTCATGATTGGATAGGGTTTATCCAACATGTAGTTATCTCGCACATGACTAAGAATTACCCTAATAACCTCTTCATTGTTGAACAAAGGGAATTCGATCCATAGGTTCAGACCTTGGCCTTCCAAACCTTTGACCCTCTATCGCATGTAAAATTCATCTTATTCAAAATAATCAATTAGAATCAAAGGAAAATCACGAATCCCTATCTAATCAAAAAATTCTAATAAATTAACAATGAAATAACACAATCAAACAAAATAGGAATTCAAATAATTCAAATCAAATTCCCTATTTCAAGATTGCATATGTCTTCCATTGCTCTTCTCTTCTCTGTGGTATGATAGCTCTCAGATATTGCGCTAGTAACCTGCTAGTGACACAAAGATTCAAAGTTCGTGATTGTTGAGAATGGAGATTGAATGCTCAATTTATAGATTTTTGGATGAGATTGATTGAAAGGTGGAACAAAATGATCAAGAGGTGGAACTGAAGTGAGCTCACATGAAAATTGATAGTTGAACTACTGATTGTAGGAGTGAAACTCAATAGATTGAATAGATCAATGGAGTCAACTGATTGGGAAAAAGTTGATTGAAATAAGAAAAAGAATGATTGGAGGAAATAAAGAGGATGACAAAGAAAGCTTAATTTAGAAAAAGCTAACTAAAACATGGAAATAGAGATTGGAGAGATAAATGATTTAATTAATTAATTTAGCATGTGCTTGCATTTAGACTTAGATTTTCAATTTAATCTTTGCATAAAATTTATTCAAATAATTGAATTTATTTAAATTCAATTTATTATTTGAATATATTTAGAACTTGACTTTGATTTTCAATTTGGTTTTTGAAATCATGCACATGTAATTGAAATTAGAAGAAATTAGAAGAATATGAAATTAAATGAAATTAGAATTTGGGGATTTGGAATTGAAGAATTAATTAGCTAATTAAATAATTTAAAGAAACTATTTAATTATGTAGAAATAGAATTTAATTAAATAATAAAGATTATTTAATTAAAGGATTAAATCACAATTAATTAAATAATAATATTTAATTAATATTTAGAAAATGGTTAATGATTAGATGATTAGAGATAGAAATTGAAAATAGAATTAATTTATTTAAATAGTAAAGATTATTTAAATTGGGGAATTAATCATAATTAATTAAATAATAAATATTTAATTAATATTTAGAAAATGGTTAAAATGATTAAATGATGATAGAATAAAAATAGAATAATTAGTAAGATGATGAGGAAATATGAAATTAGAAGAAATAGTTAATTAAATTAATTAATTTAATTAAATAATTAAATAATTATTTAATCAATTAGAAGAATAATTAGTACATGATCAATGAGACATTTTTAAGTGTCTACATTTGCCCCTCTTTGAGACAATGTCGAAACGATGTTGTTTCAAAGAAAATTAAAAAAATATGCCCCAGTATGCCCCGGTGATACTTAGGGTGTAATGCCCCCTCGAGAGATTGTTTGTGCATTAAAGACATGAATGATCTCTCGAAAAAAGAAGAATGTGAGATGAAAGAATAGTTAATTGATTGCAGATAGAGATAGGTGATGTGAAGATGACAGAATAATGTTAGAAAAGAATATGATTTAGAAAGATGATGGGAAATCAACAAACTATCAATAAGCAAATGAGATGAGAATGAAAATGAATGAATCACGAACCTGTATCATTTATTTTATTGCACAATATATATTCATCACTGAGCCTTATTATTGAACAATGAAGCTTAGCACATCAGGGTATAAGGAACCAAGATGTAAAGATATCTCATTGAATAAACAAACAAAGAAAAAGATAATGCCCATCCCGGCTCCTCCAGTCACTTGTGGACATCCCTGAGTAGCATAGGAACATAATTTGTCACCAAATGATAAAAGATAAAGACTGACCTGGACAAAATTCAGCAGCTATACTGACCTTGTGCCTTCATTCTCAGTTGCTTGATGTGATGGTTGATAATGTCTGATCTTAGAAAGTTGCGGACCCCATTTAAGACTAACCTATCTGATTTCGAGTGTATCCTCTTTTGTTTAAGACAAGATAATGATCACTTTGATATGGATATGATACGACTGATAAGATAGTTTGATCAGGTGATTGCAGATGTTTGACTGGATAGTCGTATCCTTTATTAACTTCGTGTGAAGCGTTTGCTGGATATCTGCTAGGGTATTTGTTTCTTGCGAGACATTTTATTGCAAGTTTTTCTGATTGATTGATTTTCGATTTTTAGTTCTTTTCCAAGAGCTTTTTCGATGTTTTTAGATTGATTTTTTCAAGACATTTTGCAGATTTTTTTTATTTTTATTTTTATTTTTGAAGGATTGTATTTGAACGTTTATGGATTTTCAAAGGACGTTATATGAAAGTTTTTGGTATTTTTTCAGGACATTATATGGATGTTCTCGTATTTTCAGTTTTTTCAGTGTTTTTGGATTTTAAGTTTTTCAGTGTTTTTGGATTTTGTGTTTTTCAGTGTTTTTGGATTTTAAGTTTTTCAATGTTTTTGGATATTGAGTTTTTCAGTGTTTTTGGATTTTTTGCAGGACTTTATATGCCTTTTTGGATTTTTTCAGGACTTTAAATGATTTTTAGGATTTTTTCAAGACTTTAAATGATTTTTAGGATTTTTTCTAGACTTTATATGATTTTTAGGATTTTTTCAGTTATTCCCCCAGTGTGCAGACCTGTATGACATGATGATCTGCAGAATGCATGTGGAGACAATGAATTTTTGACATGACCTATGTGAATGCAATATGCATGATGAAGATGCATTTCCTATTCGAACAAGGTTGACTGTGTTTGTTTTAGCATTTGTACTACACCCATTGAAAATGGAGGTGCAAAACATTTCTTAGATAAGCAGTCAATCGATCCTTTAGGTCCCTTGGAACATTCAAATCAACACACTTAGTGACTAGGATTTACAAATGGAGACGCGGAAAACTTCCCCATTGGTTCTTGAAACTTTAATCTTCTTTTGCCCATGTGTGTGCAAATGAGTTATTTCCTTCTCTTGTGTTCACTAAAGATCCTTAGCCTCCTATATGAATAGCTACATAGATTATCCTAACTTCAAAAGCATCTCAAATAGAGCATCGCTGCAGGCAAGCCTTGAGAGCTCCGACGAGGTTATAGACTGTAATTTCTCAAATATGGCTCCATTGCTAGTAGGTGTCCATAGCCCTGATGGAGTTACTCGCATGTTCCCATAGTCAAGATTTGTGTCGCACTTGCATGCATGATATTTCAGTTGTATATCATTGTTCTTTTGCCTTGAGATGGATATTTGGCATAACTCTTTTTCTTTTTATTTTCTTGCCTTGACTTGTAAGTAATGAAACCTACTTGGGTGTGATAATTACAGCAGCACTAAAGTAGAATTTTAGATTTTTCCCTAGTCATATGATCAACTAGGTGTCTAGAATGAATTAGAGATCTTTTTAATATGTTTGAGATATAGCAATCGATAGATTTTGGGTTAACAAGTCTCAAATAGTGAAATCACTACCCAACCATAAGTAAAGCATCGTCACAGGGTAATGTTGAAAATGAATGACTTTAGGACCTCAAAGACTTCATGTCTGAATATCTAAGAAAGGAGATGACCCTTATTTCTCTTGAATGCAACAGATGATAAACTTGAACAATTGCCTTGTTTTATTGATGTTGCTATATGTAATTGAGGACATTTTTGAGAATGAAATGCATTTGAAAAAGAAACTCTATGTAATGCAGTATTTTGAATAATATGATATGTAATGCAGAAAGTAAAACCTAAACTATACAGCCCTTAGGTATAATATTGCTTAAGGTGCATGTTGTTCATAGGGTCAGACAGTGGATCTCCCTCCATGGTAGCCAAATTATATGCTCCATTGCCTATAACCCTTGTTATGATGAAAGGACCTAGCCAGTTAGGTTTGAATTTCCTTGGCTTTTCTCGTTCTGCTAGGTTCCTTTGATTCTCTTTAAGGACTAGATCTCCCAATTCAAAAGCTCATGGGTGGACTCTTTTATTATAACTTCATCTAAGTCTATTTTGATATCCTTGTAGATGGTTGAATGTTGTTTTTATTTTTTCATCAAGAGTTTCGAGTTCTTGTAACCTTGCTACCCTGTAGTCTTCCTCCGATATAATGTTCTGTAAGGAAACTCTTAGAGACGGTATTTCTGTTTCAATGGGGAGTATTGCTTCTGTACCATAGACCAAGGAATACAGTGTTGCTCCTGTAGGTGTACGCACTCCTGTTCTGTAAGCCCAAAGAGCAGGATTTAACTGGAGATGCCAGTCTCATCCTGTATCAGTGACAACTTTCTTAAGAATTTTCAATATTGTTTTATTTGTAGCCTCTGCTTGTCCGTTGCTTTGTGGATAGTATGGTGTGGCAAATCTTTGTTGTATGTGAAACTTATCACAAAATTCCTTCACTTCCTGGTTCTTAAATGGACATCCATTATCTGTTACGAAGTACATTGGAACTCTGTATCTGTATATAATGGAGTTGAGCATGAATTTTGATATTTTCTTTCCAGTGGTGTAGGTAAGAGGAATTGCATCAACACATTTGGTAAAGTACTCAGTGGCTATTAATATGAACTTGTGTCCATTGGAAGAAGTAGGGTTGATTTTACCCACTAGATCTAATCCCCATTGTGAAAATGGCCATGGTGATGTAATGGGTTGAAGATCTTGTGCTGGTGCATGAATGAGGTCTCCATGCATTTGGCATTGTTTACAGTTCTGTACATATTTGTAAGCATCCTTTTCCATGGTTGGCCAGTAATAACGTGTTCTCAACAATTTCTTTGACAATGGTGGACCACTTTGGTGAGCCCCACAAATTCCATCATGGACTTCTTTTAAATAAAGGTGTGCTTCATTCTCATCAAGACATCAGAGAAGAGTTCCATCGAAGCCCTTTCTATACAAAGTATCATCTATAATGGTGTATCTAGATGTCTAACGAATAAATGTCTTCTTTTGATTCCTGGACAGATCCGGTGACATATATTGAGTATGTAAATATGTATATATTTCATTGTACCAAGGTGATTCTAGACCTACAATTGTACATACATGTTTTGCTGAAGGAGTCTCATAAGCCGGTAGCATCAACTGTTCTATTATAAACTCAGACTGAGTTTCATTAGTAGGCATATTAATTAGAGATCCTATGGTAGCCATTGCATCTGCTACCTTGTTTTCTATCCTTGGGATTTGTTCAAAGGTGATTTTGTTGAAGTTCTCTTTGTAATCTTCTGCTAGCTTCTTATAAGGCATGAGTTTTTCATCCTTCGTGTTGTAATCATCATTGACCTGGTTTACAATCAACTGTGAATCACCTTAGACCTGTAATTCTTGTATTCTCCACTATATAGTTGTACGAAGTCCTATAAGGAGAGCTTCATATTCGGCTATATTGTTTGTGCATGGAAAATTTATCCTAAATGATTTAGGTATAGAATCCCCTTGAGGAGTAATGAAGAGAATCCTTGCTCCATATCCGTGACTTGTATATGACCCATCAAAGTATAATTTCCACATTAGGGATGTTGTCAATGTAAACACTGATTCGTCTGGAAAGTCTATGAGTAATGGATGACTGTCTTGTAAAAGAGCCTCTGCTAACTAATCTGCTATGATTTGTCCTTTAATGGCCTTTGTGTCTATGTACTCTATGTCGAACTCACTCAAGATCATAACCCACTTAGCCAATCGGTCAGTCAATGTTGCTATGCTCAATAGGTATTTGAGTGGATCAAAGCGTGCAATGAGTTGTACCTTATGACTTAGCATGTAATGGCTGAGCTTTTGAGATGCAAAGATTACTACCAAGCATGCTTGCTCTATAGGGGTATAATTAAGATCATAACCAATTAGAGTCCTACTTATATAATAAATAGCTCTTTCTTTTCCTTTGTCGTCATGTTGTGCCAGCAGAGCTCCAAGAGCTGAGTTTGTTGCTGATATGTATAACAATAGAGGTTTTCCTGGAGTAGGTGATACTAATACTGGTGTGTTTACAAGATAATCTTTCAAAGCTTGGAAGGCTTCCTGGCATTGTTCTATCCATTTAAAAGTAACTCCTTTCATGAGTAAATACTAGAATGGGTGGCACTTATCTGCCAACTGTGTTATGAATCTCCTTATGGATTGTAGTCTTCCTTGTAACCCTCTGAGTTGTTTAAGTGTTGACAGAGGTGGCATATCAATGATTTCTTTGACCTTGGCAGGGTCTACTTCAATTCCTCTGTTTGATACTATGAACCCTAACAGTTTACCTCCTGTTACACCAAACACACACTTCTTCAAGTTTAATCTGACATTATACTGCTCCAACCAATCAAATATATGTGCAAGGACCATGAGGTGGCTTTCACTTGTTTGTGATTTGGCCAATATATCATCCACATAATCTTCCATTATGTTGTAGATCATGTCATGGAACAATGTTGTCATAGCTCTTTGGTATGTTGCTTCAGCGTTTTTGAGACCAAATGGCATCACATTCCAGCAGTGTGTTCCCCATGGGCATGTAAAGGCCATTTTATGTTGATCTTCTGGTGCAATTTCAATCTGGTTATATCCTGAGAAACCATCCATTAAGGATAGCATTTCTTTTCCAGTTGTTAGGTCAACTATCATATCAATATTGGGCAGTGGGAAGTCATCCTTAGGACAAGCTTTATTTAGGTCCCAAAAATCTGTACATATTCTTATTCCTCCTGTGGGCTTAGTCACAGGTACCAAGTTGGATATCCATTCCACATAATCAATAGGTCTTATGAAGCCTACATCCAGCAACTTTAGTAGTTCTATCTTAACCAGTAATGCAAGACTTGGATGCATTTTTCTCAATTTTTGCTTGTAAGGTTTAACTCCTGGTATTAGAGGTAAATGATGCAATACTAACTCAGGGTCTAAGCCTGGCATATCTGAATAGGGCCAAGAAAAGTTGATAGGTCGTTGCTTGAAGAAATGAATGAATCTATATTTTTCTTCTTTGCTTAGTGATTTTGCCAGATGGATGTTATGTACAACCTCCTCTTCTCCTATGTTTACTTCTTCTGTTTCCTCTATAAGCAATGTTGAACTTTCTCTTTCCATAGGGAGATTACCCAAGTCACTCTTGCCATTATGGGTGATTTGATCCTTATCTTCTGTTGTGGAAGCACTTTCTTCTTCAAAGTATGTTGTTCTATCCAGGTCTTTAGCAAACCCTACTTTTTGATCTCCTTGTGGAAATCCTGCTCTAACTCCAAGAAATTCTGAAATTGCTTCATCATTTTCAAACCAGTCTAGTGTTGGTTTTCCTTCTTGCCCGCAATCAATCAAGTGTGAATGTATGAGGGGTAAACCATTACTCCCTTCTTTAGTAGACTCTAATAACATGAGGACTTGATTGTTTGAATGACTTTGTGTATTTTCATCCTCTATAAGCTTTATTTGATACCTTGATATTACACTTTCTCGTGGGCTAGAATTATGAAAGGATAAGAATTCATAGTCATGAGAGTCTGTCTCACTTTCAATATATGTTTCACCATGTGAGCTATCATCACTTATTTCTTCTTGTTCTTGCCTCTGATTCTGGTGTAGATTGACTGGTCTTCTGTGTACATCAGTTACCCTTCTTAAGCCTGGTATAAGTCTTTGTAGTCTTTCTTCATCTGATTCGTTTGGTTGAGCCTGGGTAGTTTCTCGTGGTAGAAGTAGTGACAATAACCATGGATGAGATTCAGGTGGTGGTGGTAAACCTACATCTGTTGCTAAATTATCCTATACTATTGTGTCAATAACTGCATCATTTTGTAACTCAATGGTAGGTTCTTGCAACAGTTGTCTCATGTCTTCTCCATCTGATTCTACACTAGGTGATGTGGGTACTTGATTACTTGTTTGTGATGAAGATAGAAGCACCTGCATGGACAAATCCCTTTGTGATATGTAGTCTGACAGTTTGCTTGGTCAATTTAGAATATCAAGGGTGTGCTCTCTTGCTTGTGTGATATGTTGTACATGCTTATATCCCAATCCTTGATTCCCTGGATTATCATTAGGAACAATAGGTTCTAGCCTTCCTTGTTTTTGTAACCCCAGGCCTATGGTACCATCATATCCATGTCTTTGGAGTATTTTGAATCCATTTCCATATTGATCTGTGTGTATTATAGGTATTGTCATATGATCTTCTTCTCTAAATATCCAATGATTAATATCTTCATTCAGAGATTCTTCTTGTAAGTCACCCCATCTTATGAAAGAGCATGAGTCTGTGTATCAGACAATTTCTTTTCCTTTGTCTTGTTTTTGTACTGTATTGTGAGGTTTCCCAAAAGACCTAGGGGAAAGAGACAATTGTTTCCCACTTAAAGTATTTGCAATAGAATACTCTCCACAACCCATATCTTTTATTTATAATGATGTTGTAGGCATATCCTTTTTTGTTTATGTGATTTTTAATGCCTCCAGTTGTGTAGTGAGAGGTGTTGCTTGATTGATAGGTACCTGATTATCCACACCTTCTTTCAAGTAATTGCAATGTTGGAAGGGATTTGGATCACCCCTTATGGTGATTTCAATACCATTGTATGGGAATTTGACACACTGATGAAATGTGGATGGTATTGCTTGCATGGTGTGGATCCATGGGAGACCCAATAACATGTTATATCCCAGTTCTTTATCCAAGACTTGAAAAGTGACCTCTGTTGTTATGGGTCCCACTTGTATGGGTAATTTTACAATGCCTTTTGAGGGACGTTCTTCATCATCGTATGCCTTTATATTTATCCTCTTGGAAGAATCAATGTGAAGTTCAGAATATCCTAGTGCCTTAACCAGCTTTAAAGTACAAATGTTGAGACCAGCTCCTCCATCTATGAGTACTCTTATGATTCTTCTCTTATGAACGTAAGCTTCCAGATGTAGTGGGTCATTATGAAGCAGTCTATCACTAGGAATATCTTGTTCTGTGAATGCAATACGTGTGCCTTGTGTCAAATTCCCTACCATAGATTCAAAAGCATGTTCATCTATATCTTTGTCCACTACTGAATCCCTAAGTGCTTTATCCAGTATAGCTCTATGAGTGGGTGAAATACACAAAAGTTTGAATAGTGATATCTATGACGAAGTTTTCTTAAGTTGTTCAACAACATTGTAAGTCCCTATTGCTGGTGGATGATTTGGTGGTATCCCTTGTAAAGTTATCTTTGATCTGCAAGTAACCACTGCATAGTCTCTGTCTCTAGGAGTTATGGTGATTGTAGCGAATCTATCATTTGACTTGCAAGCTTTGTCTGCACCATAAGCTGTTTTATCAAGATTTATATTAAATCCTTCTTCATAGTCTTTAAGTGTATGTTTGACATCCATGATATGTTCTATGAGTTCATCTTCAAACCAACCTGAGTGAGATGGTTGATCATGCCCCCAGTCTCTGAGACAAATATTTCTATCATCATCATACTTCGATGCCTCTGATATCATGCAAATTTGGCTATCATCTATGTGAGCATCTTGGTATTGCTCATCTTGATCAAGTGTTTCTTGTGAATCATTATTTTCTATATCTCCTGATCTAATGGCATGAATAGTGTAGTCGTATGAGACCTTTGTGTAGTTAGTTGTATTGTCTTGGGTACCTGATGTGGTAGCTTTCCCTTTGTCATGCTTAACAAAAGGATCCTTAAAAATCGTATGATTTGTGTTTGCTGAAGTTTTATCGGTATCGATTGTGATGTCTCCTTGGTCTATCATATCTTGGACCAAGTTTTTTAATTTATAGCAACTAGTTGTTTTGTGACCTTTAGTCCGATGATAATCGTAGAAATCATTATCATTCCACCATGTAGGTTTGAAAGCACCTGGTTCATACACTCTTACTTCAGGTAAAGTGATCGTGTTTGTCTGTATTAACTTTTTGACCACTGAGTCAATAGGTTCTCCTAGGGGTGTATAATTTCTCCTTGGAGCATTTACCCTAGGGTATCTTGTATTCATGTTTTGTGTAGCATTTACATTGGCGCAGGTCGTGTTGATCCCTATATGTGAATTAGATGATTGACTCACTCCCAAAGATAAAACGGGTTGAGTTATGTTTATTGTTCTGGCATCTACAATACCATCATTGGTCACATTTTTATTTTTCAACCAAAACTTAGATTTGTCATTGTTGTTGGTGTTTTCATACTTAATAAAACCTTGTTCTACTAGTCCTTTCTCACATTTGAGAGCTTTTTCTGTGATTTGCTTGAATGTGTTTAAACATTGCATCTATATCGGATATTTAATCTTGGGAATCAAGTTTTCTGTGAACATGTCCACTTGCTCTGTTTCTGGGATAACTGTCTTGCACCTCCTATAGAGAGCCCTCCATCATTGTATGAAGGATGCAAATGTCTCATTCTCATATTGTTTAGCAGCACAGAAGTCCATCAAAGTAACTGGGGTGTCAATGTTGTGCGAGAAGTTTGCAATAAATTGTTTAGCTAATTCTCCCCATGATGTGATGGTTGGTGGTAAATGTGAAAACCACTCTAAAGCCGGACCTCCGAGACTTTTAGGAAATAGTCTTATTAGATAAGTATCTTCTGAGGCGACTTCTATACATGCCATAAAAAATTCTCTGATATGATCTCTAGGATCACCCTTCCCTCAATATCTATCAAATTTGGGTGTTTCAAAATGTTGTGGGAAAGGCGGCATGTTTAATGTGTGATCAAATGGATAAGGATGTAAATCCTGCATTGTGTAGCTTTTCTTGTCATTGCCGGTTTGCATGGTTGTCATTTGTTGTTGCAAATTTTGTATTTGTTGTGTCAGAATATCTGTTTGTGTCAAAGTTAGACGTTGTGTATGTGTATGTCCCACAAAAGGATTCATGGTTGCATAACTAGGAGGTTGTTGGAAGGTACCAAGATTATAACTTTGTGTGTTGTACATTCCACTACGTACTATGAAATAGGTGATATGCGAACCCATGTTTGGTTGAGTTGTACTTGTTGTGTTGGAAAGACCTAGATTTGCATTTTGATGACTATATGTTGATCCCATAGAATATGAAAGTGGGGGTTGGGTAGCACTTGTTGTTTGTGTTTGAATAGGTGCTGAGACACTTCATGTTATTGGTATGCTCTGTGTTGGTATACTAGCATTGATCGCCAAAGATGACGCATTTGAATTTGTGTTAACATTTGTTTGGATAGGTACGTTTTGAGGAAAACTGGAGGTCGTTTCTTGTATTTGTGTCATGGGTGGTGTTTGAGTGTTGTCTTGACCTAAAGTTTTTCCTAGTGGTAAAATATTTGTGACATTAAAATCCTCAGGTAGTTTTTCCCCATTTTGTATTAACAACAAAAGATACTTGTCCCTATCGCTATGTATAAGTGCATCTAGGATCATGAGGACATGTGGGTCTTGTTGAGCGGACTCAATTTCTTCCTTTGTCAAATGCTATTGTAATTTGTTTAGGGTGGACATTGTCTATGTACCTTAGTGTTGACCTGTTGACATGTCCATATTCCAAGTAGGGTTTACAGACTGTGTGTTGTTCGGGTCCATTATTCTTTTTTATTTTTGTGACCTTGTGACGGGCATCTAAGACTACTATATGAGGTGGTTCTATGCAAGACGATGACTAAAACTAGAATATAGACGTAAATATGAGGTATGCAAGACTAGACTCTCTATTGAGGATTGGATGCGAGACTTGTTGAGTTTTTCTAGATTTCTCTAATGCAAGTTTTTCCATATGTTGCCTAAGTTGTTCTGTCGCAATCTCTCTATCAATTCTATGGGAAATCTTAGACTCTATATTAATCTCATGTATGACTTCTATATATTGAGGTGCACTTCTTCTTACGTCCCAAGCTAAGTTATCTAGACCATCAATGATTTCTCGTTGACCGCCGTTTGGAACTAGATTAGGTTGCTCAAAGGGGAGCAAACCATCACCTGGGAGACCCATGAAGACACATGCTCTGACTCTATAACTGATAACGGACTTAGACATATATGAGTTCTAGATGAAGATTTATATGATAATGTAGGACTATGTAACTAATATGGATGATAATGCAAAAGACTTAGGACGATAATGAGGAAGTAAGTGGGACTATGCGAAAGACGTAGGACGATAATGAGGACGTAAGTGAGACTATGCAAAAGACATAGGACGATAATGAGGATGTAAGTGGGGCTATCCAAAAGACTTCCTAGGGTCACAAGAATGTAAGGACTTTTGAGTTTTGGTTTCAAAATGGACTTTGTTTTCTGCAACTTCGTGTGTGGGACAATGTTTTGTAGTTTTTCAAATCTGAGAACAATTGCTTGGAGGTTTGTATAGCTGATCGACTCAATTTTCATACAATGTTAGAAAATTCGGAGATACGTGGGATAGAGCCTGAAATAGCCCAAGGGACTGACTCAATATTGGTCTATCACAATGATACATAAAAAAACACAGAATACAATCTTAGGCTGGAAAGTGGACACCATTCAATGAGGCCCTTACGAAATACCGAGACAAAATGAACAGATAGAGAGTCTGGTAGCACTGGCTCCACTCCACGACACACACTTCTCGGGCATGCCAGTCTCTCTTACCCTGAAGATCCAAAGATCTTATAGCCGATGGATTTCTCTATCATAGTGTAAGGTACATGAAGGGTATCTATGGGGTACGATCTGCACTCCCCGAATCATTGAATGTAGGATTTTTGGCAACTAAATTGGTTCTTAGTATTAGGTTTTGAGGGATACGAATCCAACAACGGATTCTCAGAGAAAGCCACTTAAGACTTTAATTGAGCTTATCGGTGCAGGGAAGGCCCCCACATATGTCGAATTCACTCAACACTCTAGCCGCCTAACTAGTATACTTATATAGTGGCTCGAAAAACCCGCTCGAGAGTATGCTGGGAGAGATGATATCCCCAACGCATCCCAATTCAAAGTACCTCTGTGGGGTGATGAAATCCCCAGTCAAAGATACCCCTCACTACATAGAATAAAATAAAAATGGATGTCGTCGTCACCTCCTTCCTTTCTCCCAAGACCCCGAAGGCGGGTGGAAAGTCAGTTAGTGCAACAGTAGGTCCACCCCAGACACAATAAAAATTCTTTACCTTAAGAAAAAGAAAAATGATTTAATCTAATGCAGTCTGATCCACGTTCATTTTATACCCCAAATTTAGGTGTTAGATACGCATGTGCATGTCCATTTTAAACACCAAATCAAAATATGAAGGCATACATGTCAATTTTAACTATTTGTTGATTTTAAGCACCAAAAGACCAAGTGTGAGATACATGCATATCAATTTTAGCCCATGTTCATTTTAAGCAGCAAAAGACCAAGTGTGAGATACATGCATATCAATTTTAGCCCATGTTCATTTTAAGCACCAAACAACGAAGTGTGAGATTATCCATGCATGTCCATTTTAACTGTTGTTGATTTTAAGCACCAAAAAATGAAGTGTGAGGTGATGCATGCAAAAATACTAATCTAATCCTTTCTGCAAATCCACCACAGGCTGTAAACAAAAGATTAGTAGTAAAATCAAACCAATAGAAAATAGAAACTCAAAACTTGACAGAAGTGAATGCGTAACTGTACCTGTGCGATTGCGTGATACTTATAGATCGAATGCGTAATTGTGACAGAGTGAATGCATAATTCTGACAGATCGCATACGTGATTACTTGAGCTGCTATCCATCCTTCACCGCTCCATTGGCCTGTACATCGAGGACCTGTTGGTGAGTCGGGTCATGAGAATTCTGGTGCATTGGGAATTCTCTCCAATGGCTATTGGCGGCCCTATTATTATATTATTCTCGTGAACACTATTGGGCCATGTCTCCCGGACAGACAGAAAAACAAGAAATTAAAAATAAAATAAAAAACAAAAGAAAACTAAACCCGATCAGAAACCTGCAAAACCAATTGTGAAGCCCTAGCCAAATCTCTCATCATCCACTCAATATTGATTAGATTATATTCAACTTGATAAGAAATAACTAAGTTGTTATATGTATCAAAGGCCAGTTGATCTTCTGAATCTTGGATCTGCTTTTCTGCCTGGAGAACCTTTTGAAAGCATTTGGCTTCTCTTTTTTGTTGTTTTGTCCTTCTTGCCCCTGAAATCCTGAATTGTACTTTTCTTGCCATAAACTGTTATAATCAAATGATAAAATAGAAGCAATTTGATCCCAGATTAACCCATTTTTTAGATAAAATTAGACAGATGAAATAATAGATGGAAGAAAAAAATTAGACAGCAATTAACCCTGTGAATGCGTGATCCAGAAAGGGCGATTGCGTGATCTTGACAGGGCGAGTGCGTAACCCTATCAGAGCGAATGCGTGACCCCGAGGGGTCGAATACGTAGCTCTATCTATGCGATTGTGTGATGATGTAAGCGTGATTGCATGATGGAAAATCTTTTCTCGAAATTCGTGTAACCTGAAAAAAATGAAAAATCCGTACAATCTGCAAAAATCACATAGAAAATAAAGAAAGTTAATTAGTTATTGATTCACGTCGGGTTCACCAAAATGTCGCATGTAAAATTCATCTTATTCAAAATAATCAATTAGAATCAAAGGGAAATCACGAATCCCTATCTAATCAAAGAATTCTAGCAAACTAACAATGAAATAACACAATCAAGAAAAATAGGAATTAAAATAATTCAAATCAAACTCCCTATTCCAAGATTGCATATGGCTTCCATTGCTCTTCTTGTCTATGTGGTATGATGGCTCTTAGATATTGCGCTGGTAACCTGCAAGTGACACAAAGATTCAAAGTTCATGATTGTTGAGAATGGAGATTGAATGCTCAATTTATAGATTTTTGGATGAGATTGATTGAAAGGTGGAACAGAATGATCAAGAGGTGGAACTCAGGTGAGCTCACATGAAAATTGATAGTTGAACTGCTGATTGTAGGAGTGAAACTCAATAGATTGAATAGATCAATGGAGTCAACTGATTGAGAAAAAGTTGATTGAAAGAAGAAAAAGAATGATTGGAGGAAATAAAGAGGATGACAAAGAAAGTTTAATTTAGAAAAATCTAACTAAAACATGAAAATAGAGATTGGAGAGATAAATGATTTAATTAATTGATTGATTTAATTAATTAATTTAGCATGTGCTTGCATTTAGACTTAGATTTTCAATTTAATCTTTGCATGAAATTTATTCAAATAATTGAATTTATTTAAATTCAATTTAGTATTTGAATATGTTTAGAACTTGACTTTGATTTTCAATTTGGTTTTTGAAATCATGCACATGTAATTGAAATTAGAAGAAATTAGAAGAATATGAAATTAAATAAAATTAGAATTTGGGGATTTGAAATTGAAGAATTAATTAGCTAATTAAATAATTTAAAGAAACTATTTAATTATGTAGAAATGGAATTTAATTAAATAATAAATATTATTTAATTAAAGGATTAAATCACAATTAATTAAATAATAATATTTAATTAATATTTAGAAAATGGTTAATGATTAAATGATTAGAGATAGAAATTGAAAATAGAATTAATTTATTTAAATAATAAAGATTATTTAAATTGTGGAATGAATCATAATTAATTAAATAATAAATATTTAATTAATATTTAGAAAAGGGTTAAAATGATTAAATGATGATAGAATAAAAATAGAATAATTAGTAAGATGATGAGGAAATATGAAATTAGAAGAAATAGTTAATTAAATTAATTAATTTAATTAAATAGTTAAATAATTATTTAATCAATTAGAAGAATAATTAGTACATGATCAATGAGACATTTTTAGGTGTCTACACCCTCTACAATTCATCATTATTCAAACCAACTTCAACAACTCTAATCTTTTCTGGGCTAAATTCATCCAGGAGCACCTTCTCCACAATCTGAAATTCCTCACTACTAGATTATCTGACGATCAGTTTTCCTTCCATGATTTCTCTGTCTTCTAACTCTACTATTGCTCTACTATTCACAATATTCTTAAACACAAATGACCAATATGAAACAAATGAACTCAAAAACTAATACTTATGTTGCTAAAGATCCGCCAAGAAATGTCTTATCAATGATGTTAGCAAGATCACTCTAATTACCGGATACCACTCAAGCACTACCATGCCGGGTTAGTGACATGATCCACTTAAATGGGGAGGATTGAAGATTTTTTCTTTCAGATCAAAACTCCCCCTGACCCAAAAACTCTAGACTTAATTACCAAAGGAAGAGGTGCCTCCACCAGATTTCAATACATTAGGCTCACTTCCTTTGTTCTCACTCTTCTTTTCTCCAAAACAAATTTTCTTTCTTATTTGATTCACCATTCTTCATCACATTCTTCTCAACATATTTCTCCACATTTTCTTTCCTGCATTGATTAGCATACTATGGTCTTCTTGCATTTGAAACAACTAACAATCTTCCTCTTAGATCTTATCAGATGTGATATGTATCTACATTGACTGGCCTTATGTCCATAGTTATTGCAAATGTAACAATATCCATGAAAGTTGTAATTCTTCTTGTTTGCAACAACTAGATTATAATTCTAATTCACAAGATTGTTTTTACATATATTTGCTTTATGTCCAAACATATTGGAACTATAATACTGAATTCTTCTATAGTTTATTGTCTTGTGTCCAAATTTATTGCATTTAAAACAACAGCCATTAAAAGGTGGGTACCTTTCTGTATTAGGCTGTCGGGTCGATGATCTTCTTGCATTTGATTTCTGATTTCGGGTCTTCTTCTCATCTTCTAACTTCTTCTCTACTTCATCTTTGACTTCTTTTTTTTCTTTATCATTCTGATCTGGGCAGATACCGGGTGGGAAACCAAGTCTATTTTTGTCAAAATTAACTTGTTGCATGTTGATGAAATCTTCCAGGAGCTTACTACTATCAAGGATCTTATTCTCTGCCTCTAGATTCTTCACCTCTTGTACAAGTTTTTCACATTCTCCAAATTTCTGCTTTATTGTCTCTTTCAAGAATTGTTTTGTCTTGTCCTTTTCCTCAATCTTTTGCATCATTGATAGTCTCATTCGCCTATTTCAACTGATTGTTAACCTCCTTATGTCTCAACTTGAACTTCTAGATTTGATCTCTTAGCTTTTGCACACATTCATTTTCTATCTTCACATTCTCCTTCAATTCTTCATTCTCCGATTCAATGCTTTCCAAATCTTCAAGAGCTATCTCCAAATCTTCATCCATCTGAAATTTTTTTACCAAGCATATAGGTGTCATGACTTCAACCAACACAGATCTCCCTCAAGTGGTTAAGCTTTCCAAGAAAGAGGTCAAAGCTTTGATACCAATTATTGAATAGATTGAAAGCACTAGAATACAGAGAGGGGGGATGAATCAGTATTCCCACAGATTAAAGAAATGTTTCACCAATTATAATTGTTCACAAAAATATCAACCAAACCTAACTGATATATAGCAGCTAATGCAAAATAAACATGAAGAACACAACCACAAGATAAACATCGGATTTTATATGTGGAAAACCCAAATGGGAAAAATCACACAGAGTGTTAACTCTCAGGAGAATATAACTAGTTATATTTGTGTTTACAAAGAGGTGGCTCACTGCAAAATTACAAAAATGACTCACTTTCAAATTGCTCACTGTAGATATACAAAGAGATGGCTAACTGCCAAAATGCTCACTACAACTAAAAAGGTTGAACTAAAAAGGTTTGCATCTCCAAATGCACGGGATCAATTCGAAGGTTAGGCTCATATTACAAATCTCAAACTCTACAACAGATCCGGTTAGGGATCTCTGCACAACTGTCCTATAGAAGGTTCAGTAAAGGACTACTGCAATATTGTCCGCCTTTGTTGTCCACAACTCACACTTCACACACTGTTATCTTCGCTTCCAACATTTTTTTGCATATCACACACACATTTTCTTGTTCAATGTTCATACCACTATATATATATATATATATATATATATATATATATATATATACCAGAGGGAACACATACAAAATAGTGTGTCGACCAAGCCCAACATGTTATCAATAAGCTCATGTTGACCTATGCAAGACTTCTACATTCTTCCTTTGCATACTCTGATTGCCAATACATATACCAAGATTACCGGATAGGGATAGGATCATCGAGGACCCAAGAATACTGACCCATTAACACAAGATTAAGCCCAATATCTCCAAAATGCAGGCTCCACGCATACCAAGAAAATTGCAACACAAAACTTGAAGAGATAGTTTTGAGAATTACCACTTGACTACTAACACAAAGACACATAACTGATATTAGGATCAATGAGAACTCCTAACACCGAGATATCGGGATCAATGAGAACATAATGAAACCTCAAAATTTGTCATCCAGGACTATCCAAGCTACATAATAACTTATAACCAAAACCAGAACATCTGAATTGCACATCCATATTGAGTGCATACAACATCCATAACATCCAGACTAATATTCGGACCTCATACATTGTTTGGTCCAAAACCAGATAGTTGATTTGACGTGAATGGTAACATTATTCACACAAGTCTAACATCTTTCCATTTCCATAATTGTTCTATTTTTTTCTTTCAGTTACACCATTTTGTTGTGGGGTATACCTTGTAGTGAATTGCTTGTGGATTCCATGGTCTTTGCAAAATATTATGAAGTCATTTGAAATGTATTCACCACCTCTATCCATTCTCAATGTTGTGATGTGATGTTCACTTTGTTTCTCAACAAGAGCCTTGAATTGATAAAAGTAATCAAACACTTCATGCTTATGTTTTATAAACTAGACCCATATCTTTCTTGTATCAATAAATGTCATGAAGTAGTAGCTTCCACCAATGGAGGGTGTTTGCATTAGTCCACACAAACCCAAATGAACAATCTCCAATGGCTTGTTTTCCTTTATTGACTTTCCTGCTAGAAATGATTCCCTATGTTGTTTACCCAAAATGCACTATTCAAATGTTTTATCTGGTTTTTTAATTAGTGGAAGCCCCTTCACCATTATTTTCTAATGAAATAAGTTTAAGTGACATAACCAATTTTCATTCTTTTTTTTTTTCTTGAAATATTACTAGGTTGACTGTTGTTGTTTTCTCTTCATTCCCTTGTAAGTTTGTTGAAGGATGTGCTTAAGCCAATTCTACCTTCAAATTTAGTTTTAATCTTAGGGGAAACATTTTATTGTTGTTCATTTGGAATTTTTCTATAAGTTGTTTGCTTGGAAATTTGTCTAAAATTGTGCATTCTTTGTTCTTGAAAAATATTATATACCCCTTTTGTATAAGCTACCCAATGCTCATTAGATTTTTCTTCAAGCCAAGGATAAAATAAACATCACAAATAAACTTTTTCTCCCTCTTTTTTGTTAGAATGTTGACACTTCCTTTACCCATAACTGAAACTTTGTTCTCATTTCTGAATGTGACATCTAATTTCACACTCTAATCCAAACTTGAAAACATTTATAAATTCCTAGTCATATGATTGTTGCAACTTGAGTCTTAGAACAATATGTCCTTTTGACTTTATTGTGCAACATTACAAGCTATGAACATGTTGTCCTAATTTTGATTTTCTTTGGTAAAATTAATACTTTGTTGCCTAGAATCATATTAATTATTTATACATTTATTTAAGTAATGCACAAATTTATTGCAATAATGACATTGAACTGAATATTTATCATACCTTTGACCTTGGGGCTGATTTTGAGTTGATATTTGATGAGTGCCTCTTCCACTTGAGTCTCCACTAAAGTTTGATGGGTCGCTTCTTCGACCTCTGTATGCATTTCTTCTTCTACCTCTAAAATTTGACCTTCCCTTGCCTCTACCATGGTTGACTGATACTTTTGTCTTGAAAGCATGCTTCAAATATGAATTTGCTAACTTATTCAGCCTATGCTCATGAGAAATAAGAGATGCATATAGCTCATCAATTGAAAATTGTGAAAGATTATTTGTCTCTTCTATGGCCACAACAATTGATTTGAACCTTGTAGGCAGGCTTCTCAAAATCTTCTCAACCACTCTCCTCTCTTGAAGTGTCTCACCATGAGATCTAAATTGGTTTACTAGTCCAATGATTTGAGAGAAGAATCACTCTACAGTATCTGATTCCTTCATTATATTGTCTCAAAATCCCTCCTTAGCATTTGTAGCTTGGTTGTCTTCACCTTAGCCATTCCTTGGTAGGAAATTTGGAGATCCCATGTGTAGACACCTAAATTTGTCTATACCCAGCAACACTTGACCTTAGCCCATTCTAGATAATTAAATAAATATTTATTATTTATTTAATTACTCCTTTATCTTAACCCACCACCTTTAATTAATTTTAACCTTCACCATTACTTAAATAAATTTACATTTATTTAATTATGTCTAACCTTGTCCTACAAATCCTCCTACTAAATCAATTGTTTAATACCTACTTAATTCATTGATTTAAGCTAACTAACCTCTCGTACCATTTCCCATATTATTAAATTCATCCATTCATTCTCTCTCCTCATGTCACATCCTCCTTACTTTCCCACTTGCATCCCAATCCTCCATTATACCACCTAATCCCCTCACTAATCACTTGCACATTCCTAATCATGGATCTCCATGATTAGGGGGTGGTCAGCTTCTTACCGTAAATTTGGCTTTCCCATCCCACCTCCCAACCATAAATGCCACCCACTTTTGTCTATCCAAAAAAAATTGAATTCCTCGAGTCTTCCCATGCTCCCTCTTCCCAAGAAATTTTAAATTCCTTTTATCCTTTATTCTTCCAAGGCTCGCTATTTCAAAGGAATTTTTAATTCCTTTCCACCTTCCCAAGGAATTTTTAATTCCTTGTTTATCTTCCCAACATCCTTAGTCCATCTTCCCAATGTCCTTTGTGTTATTTTTTTTATCTTGTTGTTTCATTCCAAATTTCTTATATTGAGACCAATATAGGAATATTTTAAGCTCTCACGTGTTTCGTGAATATTTGTAGTAGTGTTTAAAATCATTATTCTATTGCTTCAAACCTAGACCAAGCTATTATAACTCATTGTTTTACTAAAGGATAATTCTCTAAAAAGGTGAAATGAGTCATGTGCATAAGCACACAAGGTTATATATGATGCTATAGGAGCAAGAACGTGTATGTATTATAAAAACATTATTATTATAATAGGCTAAGACAAGAAATAGATAACATAGAGAGTCATATTTATTATATTGTCATTATCACGTGGTGATATGTAGATTTTTTTTTCTCTTGGTGTAGATGTCTTGTCTTTTGGTATTTGATATATGATTATTTTTTATTTCTGAGTTACATCTTGTATACACACTTATTCTAAAACTTCTTGTAGAGGGGAGAAGCAAACCACTCTGATAGGCATATAACAGCCTCTCGAGGAATCACTAATCAACCTATCCACTCAGGATGAGTACAAAGCCTAAGGTTGTCAAGTACCTTTTAGATAACACTAAACATGTCACATAGGCTTTCTAATGTACTTCACTAACTCTCTATTTGAGAATGCATGCATGGATCTTAGAAGTCAATGTGGCATATTGGCATCCCATATGGATAGAGTACGAAGTTCCATATAGAGAGCACAAAGTGATAGATATGTGCTCTACATATAATAAGACTAAATAATTGCACAATAGAAAGCAGAAACAACTACAAAAATGTAAAAGGATAAAAAATAGAGGAGATAAATGTTCTTTTCTCTTGATCACATTGTGAAGAATAAACTTTTGAAATGCTCTTTTAACCTTTGAAAACATAATTTCTAGTTATAATAAATGCTCATCCTTAAAGCTTCTAGTTAAACTGTTTTCCATCATTTCATTCACCGTGTTGGGGCTTGAAATTTACAAATATTTTCAACTCTACTATTAAAAATGGTGTTCACTTCATGGAAACGGCACATAATGGATGATGAATGATTTGAGCACCTAGAGTAAAGGAGGATATGAGTAAATTAATTCCAATGGACCCCATGAAAGACTAGTGTTTTTTATCTATAGAAAAGATGATATGAACAGAGAACTAAAATGAATGAAACATGAAACTATAAGAAATATCCATTTTATAAAATCAATTTTCCAAGCTCCAGTAAAAATATT
The DNA here is from genome assembly GCF_030272615.1 of Cryptomeria japonica. Classification (NCBI taxonomy): domain Eukaryota; kingdom Viridiplantae; phylum Streptophyta; class Pinopsida; order Cupressales; family Cupressaceae; genus Cryptomeria; species Cryptomeria japonica. The sequence goes on from NC_081411.1 coordinate 530,606,029, forward strand.
AGGTTTGTACAATGTGTTTTTGGTTGTAGACCATACAGAAGACCGTAAGAAGGCTGAAAACCTATTATTTCGACCTGCATGAAATAAGATGTCGAATGGAAATGAAAACGTATGAAAATATCAAATCTGATAAAGACCCATTTTAGACATGGATTTTTCCTACCACCACACAAATTTTCAGATTTGTAACTGAATTTTAAGGCTGCCGACCAAAAGAAAACCCGAAAGATAGCTTAAAGCGATGTTATTGACTAACTAGTTTACATATTAATTTCAAAGGGTTTTGTTAATTTTAATGTAAAATGGTGACTTTTCACCCCAAAAGGGGTATGGTGCCCATTCAACCACATATATAAGTGGTTAAAAAATGTACATATGGGGGAATTAGAATTAGGAATATAGAGATTTTACAATACAGACAAGATGCAATACATATTTTCAAGCAATACAGAGCGAGTTATCTTATTTGCAAATGTGTTGTGGATTCTTTCATTTTCAAATCAGTTCTCTGTTATTATTATCTATGGTTGATAATTACTGCTCTAAATCTCTGTGTGAATAAATTATGTGATGTTGCATGGTTGGATCATCAAGATACATCTGAGAATCGTTTTGCCTATTGTGTCTTATTTAATTAGTCTTTCAAAAGGAAAGTTAAATTCAATTAAACTAACTATGAAGAATATCATATAGTTATATAGCATTGGAGGTTGGGTAGTTGACAGATCTGTTCAAGGGAGGCTTTAAAAATTGTCTTTCAGAGTTATACGTAGGGTTTTCAAGTGAATGACTCTATTGCCGAAAAGAAATAAGGCATTGGTCTATTATACATAATTTTAATCCAATCATTATTTATGCTTTTCAATTTCATTTTCATGCTAGTAGGAGATAGAGGTAAAGAGTAGGAATAAGAAGTATTCAAGTTAGAGCAAGAATAATTAGGAGAAGATAAAATAATCAAAATAATAAAATTATTTATTCCAAAGGCATATGCCACTCTAAGATAAACACCAGAAGTAGAAGATACAGTGTGTAATCTGCTATAAAAAAACACCAATTTGGAGATTTGGTTGGTGAATAGGTACACCCACCTAGGTTCTGTAGAGCCTGAAGTGAGGGATTCAGCAACCTAATTGGTTCACTTTATTAGTTGGCCAAATCAATTGGAGAGTTTGAAGACAAGAGTGGGCATTACCTTAGAACTTTTCCAATCTATTGATTTGAGCACCAACACACTAGATTGTCAAACTGCTACAAATCTTCCAAATATCATCTGCATTCTTGATCTGAATCTTCTACAACCTTCTGAAACTAGTTACAGATCTATGCAAGGGGGTTTTAAGGATCTGCATGAAAATTCCCCCCTAAGGCCAAAAAAGCCTTAGTTATCGGATGAGGTTCCATCACCAGATTCAAGTGTGGAGCCATTTTGCACATTTTGATCTTCTTTCTTCACCCACATTTTCTTATGTTGATCTCTTATTTCATCTACCTGTGCTTTGCCTTTCTCATCGTATTTGTTCTTATTCATCGGTGCATTCTTGCTTCTACAGTATCTTGCAATATGACCTACTTTGTTATATGCATAATAGACAACATTTCTCTATTGAGGCCTAAAGTTCATCTGATTTGGTCTCATCCTTCATTGGTTAGATATATGCCCAAACATCCCACATGCAAAACATCTCTTATTCTGGAAATTGATCATCATTCTGCACATATTTGACTTATGACCAAAATTGTTGTATATGAAACACTAACCAGTAAAGGTAGGACCATTTTTCACATTATTCATCATCCCATTATTCATCCTACTTATGCATTGATTTGTCATATGACCGAATTTATTGCAAGTAAAACATCTACCATTGAATTTATAAGCATTAGGTTGTCTTACCAGAGGTTTCTTGTTCTTTTGCTGATGATTTCTTTGACCAGAACTAAAGGATTCTCCTTTCTCAAATCCAAGTCCTCGCATGTCTTTTCCATGTATCTGACTTTCCAACATCTCATCCAACCATAATGAACTATATATGAAATTTTCTTTGTATTCATTAGCAGTAATCAACTCATCTCTCAGAATTAGGATTTGCCTTTCAAGGTCTTGCCCATCATTCTTTGTTTGTACCAATTCAAGTTTCAACTTATCATTCTCATATGTCAATTTGCAACATTAATAAGATCTATCCTTCAAGGATTGAGTTAAGGTTTCTTCATTCTTCTTCTGGACTTCAATCTCCTTAGTCAGCTTCATAACAATAGATTGCATCTCATTCTTCAAAACTGCATTCTCCCTGACCAACTTCTCACATTAATCAGTCTTATCTTGATTTTTAGTACTTTTCTCTTCTTTCTCCTTTAGCTTGTCCATTAGCTCCTTTCTCATTTCTAAAGAAGTGTTCAATTGATCTTTCAGGGTTTCAATGAAGTCTTTGGTTGCATTCAGATTTCTTTTCAAACTACTCTTTTCCTTCATTGTTGCATCAAGGTCTTCAAGTGCCACAATAAGTTGTCTTTGCAAACCGAAGTCCATTGATTCAATCTTCCAAATCTTCCTCAGGTTGTTAGGCTTCTTTAGAGGCACAAATCTCTCAATTGTTGGAATCAATGAACACTAACAAGGTGGTGAACCAGTGTTCCGTTATTTATAAATCTGTTAATCTAATTTTGTATCCACCGGATGCTAATAACAGAAACTATGATGCAGAAACATAAAACAAATAAGCATGTAACCATAACACCAATATTTTTACGTGGAAACCCAGAAAGGGAAGAACCACAATAGGATTTGAACCCACAATATTATTATACTATGGCTAGTAGTAAAATAATATTACGTGAGGGGAATGCACATGCATTCAGGCACACTGCCTAGAGCTCACTGCTCAATTACAAAAGGGGTACAACCCAGAGGAAGGCTCACTGCCTTACATGCTAATAGAAAGTGATTACAATGAGTAATGAACTGAATAAAAGTATCTAACTATGCCAAATAAGATTTCCGGTTAGGCACAAAATGATCTGTTGCACTATTTTGATAAACCACTTTGTTCTACCCTGCTACTGATTACTGGATCAACAAAACTCAAGGTGCGCCCGTGAAACTACACTCAATCACTCCTGAAATCATCTACCATATCATATCCATACTCAAAAGCATTAACCCATTCAATCTTATATATCCGCACTAGCAAAATTAATTTCTCACAAGTCGGCTTCCCAAAATATCAAAATATGAAACGTTTAGCTTTAAGTTGGCTCAAATCTTCACAAAACAATATTTTGGATCCAAAACATATGATCACACGCCTCCCATAAGTTGGTCCAATTACCTCAAACTTACCAACAACCACCAAAATCACCTCAAAGAATCCAGTCCACATGTTACACCTTCAATAATGAAGATAACCCTGTTTTACTTCTCTACCATATACCAGACCTTCTAACATGCATAAGAATCATCACTAGAGGTTACATGATAATCTTCTTCTCTTAATCAACTAACTTAGATCACTGGAACCAAAAACACATCACCAAAAATGAGAACTGTTCACCAAAGCTGTACACTGAGTATCACTGAAAGACTTACACCATAACTTACTCAAAACATCCTCAAGTCATCTGGATAAACAAAACTACATACCAGATAAGATCAATAGGCTGATTTGCCATCAATGACAAATCCTAAGAAATATCATGCACCAAAAATCACCAATCTTCACTGGAGCATCATTGGAATAGTGTCATGCCAACAACATGTAGCGTAAGTAGAATCCTTAAACTAAAGTTGCCCCCAATGAAGTGTCTTGAACATTCATAAGATCTTGCTAGGTGGTTCTATCAATTATATGTCAACTACAGAGAAACATGTTTAATGAACAAGAGAAAATTTAATACGATCTAACACTAAGATAACAAGATAATGATTAAAACATATGTGCTAGTGTGGGTAGCTAGTTTTGTTATGCTAGATATACATACCATAGGTTAGTCTGCATCAATCGATAATTGATTAGATAGTGGTTTAGCCTCTATAAAGGAAAGAGATAAAAAGATCAAGTGGATTGGCCCCCATAATGGAAAAGATAATAAGATCAAGTGATTTGACCCCAAAAAAGGCAAAAGGATCATTAGGTAGATAACATAAGATGCAAATCCAAATATGCAAAAATGCAGAGCTATGAAAGCCCCCCCTTAGAATGCTAGTCGTAGCACACATGTCATTCTAAAGAGAAGAGATGTTGTGTCATGTTAACATAGTGACATATTTTCATGGAATGTCATGTTCAATAGATGACACATAAGACCCACAAACATTTAGAGAAAAAAAAAAAAAAAAGCACAAGGGCACAAGGGGATCCACTAATTCAGCATCAAAATCCATAGTAGAAAAGAGGTAATGAATATAGTTGTGTATGAGTTTTTCATCATGTTGTCAAACTTTACAAATCCTATGAAGAATGCACATGAAAACAAAAATAAAATAAAATTTGGTTCAACATGGAAGAGAGTTTTTAATGCTCTCAACACTTTGTATCATCCCCAATATCAAAAAGAAATAGATGACAAATAGAAGACAAGCGATTGACATATAGAAGAAGTTTTAAGATAAAAAATCCCTTTTTTTTAGTACCTATGGGATAACTCAAGTCCTCTAGGAGAGCATAATAGATAAAGATAGTCAACCTCTCATTTCCAAGCACCAACAAAGTAACTTGGGTCCTTCAAGAGGGAACATACATATAAAGAAAGTATGAGGGAACACAAACAAGCACACCCTAGACTAAAAGATAAAGAAGATGAGGTGCTATCCTATAGGTCATTCATCAATAGATCATTATCCTCCCAATCTAGATCATATGGGGAGGGAGGAAGATCCCAAAGAGGAACAACAACAAGAGTAGCACTAGGCGTAGCACCAGTAGCAAGAGACAAGGAAGAGGCAACTTCTATATTCTCATCAAACAACTCTTGAGAGGCGAGAATCAACAATCGTGTAAAGATCATGGACAACATGAGGATCTCCTATAAAGAGTCAAACAAAGCCCCTCAGCAGAAAAAGCAACTGAGTTGGCCCAAGGTGAAAAAATAGGAGTTATATCACCAACCTTTGAAAGAGGGGCAAAGACAAACTTCGGAGAAGGTGTAACCTCCTCAACAAAACAAACAATAACAAAAAAATAAATAGGCAATGAAGTAGATAATGGAATAGATGAAGATATTACTAAAGATAATTTTTATGATGAAATTTTGGAAGAGACCATGCTCGAACTTGCACTTGGGCTAGACCAAAGACACAAGCCTCCACTCAACTATAGCAAGTTGTAGAATCCTAGTAAAGCTTTGATGAAGATGAAGTCACAAAGTTGGAGGATTGAGAAAGTCTGTACTAGACACCAACTATGTATTGAGAAAGTCTGCACTAGACACCAACTATGTATGTAGCATATCAAGTGGCTGAGAGAGCAGAGGTATATTGGTAAAAGAGATAATAAGAGGTGAATCCAAGGAAGGAGTGATGAAAACCTAGACCCATTTAGGGTGAGGCTCACCATCAATTTATAAAGTAGGCAAGAGTAGGATAGAGGACAAAGCTGGTAATGTTGAAATGAGAATAACGGGAGTGGGAGTAGAAGTAGACCTGAAAATAACAAAGGCAGTAGTGGACATCGATGACTCACTTGCAAAATTCAAGGTGAATTCATGCTCCCATTCCATCATTTCTCGTTGATGCTTACACTCATGTGCAAGCTATTTTTGGCATAAATGGGGACTAGGAATGGAGATCTGAGAAGGATTAGTGGCATCGTGTTCCATAGGATAAGCCTCTAAGACTTTTTTTGGGAAAGGAGAAGAATCAACCGTTGGAGCAGTAGATGCAACTTAAATAGGGACCATCGACATAGCCACAGGTTCCCTTCCTCTTTGGTACCCTCAAAGGTTGTGATGTAGGTGCCAAAGGTGACAAGTGATAATGAGGTGAGCACTTACCCTTATCATACCAAGTAGGATTAGGGATATCAGCAAGGATCAAGAGCTCAAAGAGGGGTGGGTTGTAGACTTTGACAACATTGGTGTCTTTCCCTTGTTTACATCAAAAGCAGTCGCGTGAACAAAAGGCATTGCTAGGGGTTATTTACTATTGGAGATTGTTGTTAGCATGAGCTTGTATAGTTTTCATTGATGTCAAACCTAGTTATCTGGATGGATATTGATCTGGATATGCTTTGTCAAACCTGGGTTATTTGGATGGATGTTGGTTTGAATACTCTTTTGGTGTTGGTTGTGTCATCTTGTATTCAATGTGGTCCAAAATGATTTTCGTACACTCCAAATTTGTTGTTAATTGCATTGTGGTTTAGTGGATCAAGATATTTTGGTCTGGATAAGTGTTGGAAGATGTGTTGAGATGTTTATTTGGGTCTCACCTTGGTGTGTGAATATTTGCATGGAGTATTTTACAGTGGAAGTGGTTATATGGCCAACTCATTGATCATATCTACATGTTATGTTTTGTAACTTCTTTTGGAATATGTGTTAGCATGTGAAGATCATCAAATCATTCATGGAATGATGTACTAAGATATGTTTTGGTTCCCTCTTTCTCTTGTAGTGGACCAATTAAGTATTTTAGGTCTGGGTGGCTTATTTTGTGTTATATTGCCTATTTTGTTTTGGCTGATCCTTGATTAGGATTTCAATGTTGTATCTCATAGATAAGATGTGTGAATGGATAAACTGAGTATGTATGAGAAGTGAATTATGTGAGAGTTTATGGTAATTATTTTCAAATAAATTTGAGTTTGTGGTGATGTGAAAGTCAGTTTGAGAAGAGATTTGAAGATGATATATTTTGCAAGACAGTGTGTTGTGATAGTGGGGATTATCAAATATGTTTACCATGTTATTGGTCACTTGATTATTCTTCAAGGACAATTTCATGATCAGGAGAATCCTACTAAATTTTTGTTTTTCTATTTCATGCATTGTTGATTGACAGTGAGTCTTTCGACAATAGTTTATATCTTTTGTTGGTTCTCCTTGGTTGCAAGCCTAAAAAAATTTAAACATTATTATTCATATTGTGAGTTAGATTCTCACTTGTGTTTTTTTCCCTATTTAGGTTTTCCACTTAATCTGGTGTTCATGTGTTTATGTGTTTCTGCTTGATGTGTTGATGATTAAAGTGTTGATATTAAATAAGTGTATTAATAATTGTTTTGAAGTTTTGAATTGATTCAACCCGCTCTCAGTCCTACTAGGTGTCCAATATGTACTCTTAGGCAGGCAGGGAGATCTACCTTGAGGAACATGGCTATTTTGAGCATTCGATGAAGAAGAGATAAAAGACACCACCTATTGTAACACAGGAGTAGATAGGGAAGGCAGAGCAGAGATTGATGGAGGAGGAGGCAATGAATATCCTCCCATAATCCTATTTTTACAAGAGGATGTTCTTAAGTTGCAAGGATTTAAGATATATTAAAATCCCCTTTATGAGCCTTTCGATAATTCCTCTCCCAAATTTTCACTCTCTAAAGAGGACATTGATGCGAGAAAATATTTTTAGCATTTTTCTCAATGATATCCATATTTGGGATGAATCATTGGAGGATGATGTGGATTATTCTCTTAGTATGTTCCTCCTCCATGAAGGTACCTTGGTGAAAGAGGATAATATTATGGTGAAATAATTTTATATGAGTGATAATTCCTTTAATAGCACTTCACCTTCTATTCATTTCAATAACCTGCCCCCTAGAGATGAAGCATCAATAAGACATGATTGTCCCTTTCCTAAGGTTTGTCATGAAGATACTTTAGAACAAGAGGATAATATCATTTCCCATCATGATTTCAATGCTCTCTCTCCTAAAGATGAAGAACCTAACCAAGATCCAATCAATGTTATGAATATTGTTAAAGAATCTAAAATTGAATAGTTAAGGATGAAGTAAATTGTCAACTTGATTATCATGCATATAAAATAATGAAATGTTTTCTTTAGAAGTTGATAATAATATACAAATTGAAGCACCATATAATTTGTTAGTTCCTACAATCCTCTTTTCAATCCATACAAATACACCATCTCCTACTAAAGAAGTTCTTAATGAACTCTTGGAGGATGATTGGGGATCATTAGATTTCACACCTTCTTTTTGTAGAAAATCTAAGATGACTAAATTTGATACTCAAAACTTTTATCCGAACACATGTCTAGATATTTATCGGGCCTCTTTAAGATTCAATCCAATTCCACCTAAGAACAAACCCTCTCCAAGTCCTACACATGAATACAATGAACAAGTTTTATGATGTGTGCAACCAAGTCATGAGAAATTATACTTTTCTAATGAAATGCTAGGTTTCCAACCTTGATGGGGAGGGGTTCTCAAGAGAGATTCACCTTGTTCAATAGGTAGTTGAATGATGTTTAAGTGGGCTCCTATCACTCTTCACTTGTATTTAATAAACCAACACTCTCAAACTCTCTTGGAGTGATCCCTATCAAGTTGTGCTCAATAGTTGCTTCAAGCATGGTTGAGATTCACAAGGGTAAATCCAACCTTTAAGCTATGCAATCCTCTAACATGTACTTGCAGGGGTTACAATGGGTGTTCTAAAGGTGTTTCCATTCCATTCACCTAGTTCTTCAATTGGATTTCCATCATTTCTTCATTGTTCCCTCTTTCTACTATTTTCTAGACCTAGTAGCCCTAGAGCCCCAATTAGCCCTACCTTACCGATTTTGGGGAAATTATTCAAAAATCACTCAAAGAACCTTCCACATATTTGGTGATCTGAGTACCCTTTTGGATGAACTTTTGGATCCACTAGGTGAGGTAGTCAGGTTTGTCTGTACTGGTACGAAACCAAAAAATGGCATTTATAGAGGGTTTAGGACTTAGCAGTCTTCTCCAATGGGTTTTGTAGTTTTCTCTATTCATTCACACCTCCACCTTTTCACAGAGGATCTACCACACATCACTCCCTCATGCCAAACACTTGACACCTCCACATCTGATCATCCCTGCAAGCATCTGTAACATTTCAATCATTTTCCTAACCGGGCTATGACTGAGCTCGCCTAGGAAATGATGGCAAGTTACTTCTCAACAACTTCCAGGATAATACAAAACATATTTACACTTTACAAGGGTTCCATAGCTCGCATCCCAAGGGTTATTGTGCAAAACTCAAGGGATTTCAAGTTGGAACCATAACTGGGCTCTTAAACCCTTGCTCAGGCCGAGAGCAATGTAAATTTAGAAACACACTTCAAACCTACACTAAAACCAATTACAAACACCTTCTGAGAAATATAATTTCATACACAAAACATTCATGAAATAACAGTAGCAAGGTCAATCCATTTGGTATAGACTGTTTCTCAAAAGATTAGAAAATTACAAGGTAAAAACTGGAAAATGTCTTCACAATCTATTCAAACTTGCTCAAGGTGTTTGCCAACCTGTGTACAATCATTCTCAGAGAATTTTATATTCCACATGGATCCCAACCAACTCCTCATCATTTTCCTAACCACCGATGTGCTAAAAAATGCAAAAGTTGCTCAAGCGCTGCAAAATGTTGTCGAGCAACAATGACAACTTTTGCTCAAATGTGCATTTTTACATATTATGCATTTCTACTCATCCTAAACCCCCTAGGATGACTCCTTGACATTAAAATGATATGCCTAAATTCCAAATGAGGCTTTACAACCTAGTTGACAATCATCCTTCAAATCAATATCCAACACACATGTGGACCTCTGAGTAGTCCATTATTCACAAACCTAATCCAAAATAAGGACTATCACACCAAAATCTAGAAAGTGCAACAACAAAATGGTTAAAAGTCAAGTGACTCCTTTAGGCAACAAAGAAAGGGGAATTCCAAGCTTAGAAAAATGCTTTAGGTACCCAAGTAGCCTCAAATGCTGGAAGGTGCTGCCATTTGATCAAATGCTCCATATAGGCGGTGTGCCTTGTCTTCTTGAAAAATCTAGAATCTAACACTTGCTCTACTTGTGGCATGGTTGCAAGTGGTAAGGGAAAGTTTGAAAGTGCTTGAGAGACCTCTGAGACTCTGCGACATTCCTCTAGAAGTGTGCCCTTATACTGCACCAAATCTACAACATTGAATATGGGAGATAAAGTCATGTCTCCGGGTAGGTCTAGTTTGTAAGCATTGTTGCCATACTTGGCCAAGACCTTACAAGGTTCAATCCCCCAAGTCATGTCTCCGGGTAGGTCTAGTTTGTAGGCATTGTTGCCATACTTGGCCAAGACCTTACAAGGTTCAATCCTCCTCATCTGAAGTTTACTAGGGACACCTTTCTGAAGCCTTGCTTTGTTCAAATGAACCATGACCAAGTCCCCAATAGCAAATTGTAGATCTCTTCTCTTTTCATCTACTTTATCTTTGATCCTTTGAGAGGTGTCTAATAGGGTTGTCCTAACCTGCTCATGAATCTCTTGCATGGATTAAACCATGTCCATAGCATGTCCACTCTGTTGTCCCATCTTGCCAACATCTCTGAGCTCCAAAACACCCCGGGGATGAAGGCCATAAACTATCTCAAAAGGGATCTTACCGGTTCATCTATTCACACTATCATTGTAGGCAAACTCAGCTTGATGGATGATCTGATCCCAAGCTTATCCATACTCCTTTGTCAACCACCTAAGAAGTTTTCCAAGTGTTCTATTGACCACCTATGTTTGGCCATCTCTTTGGGGATGATAGGTTGAACTGAAACACAATTTAGTACCCAATATTTGCCATAGAGTCTTCCAAAAATGACCAATAAACTTTGTATCTCTATCTGATACTATGTTGATAGGTAACCCATGAATCCTAATGACTTCCTTGAAAAATAAATGAGCAATATGACTAGCATCAGGAGTCACCTTACATGGAATAAAATGGGTCATCTTGCTAAATATATCTACCACAACATAGATACTATCAAAAACTGATTTAGTCTTGGGTAAACCAACAACAAAATCCATACTCACACACTCCCATGGCCGGTTAGGGATAGGTAAAGGCTGATAAAGACCAGCATTAGAAGAAGTACCCTTGGAGCTTTGGCAAACCACACATTTCTCCACATATTTCCTGATATCCCTTTGCATCTTAGGCCAATAGTAGAATCTTTGGACAAGTTCCAAAGTCTTGTTCAATCCAAATTGTCCACTTAGGCAACCATTATTCTTCTCTTGCATCAAATTTTCTCTCATAGACCCTTTAGGTACACAAAGTTGTCCTCCTTTAAACAAAAGACCATCTTGTAAGGTGAAATCTGCATATTCACTATGAAAATGATTTCTAAACTCTTGATAAACCTTGTAGGCAGTAGCAAAGTCTTCATCGTCTTGATATAACCCCTTGAAACTTTCCACTCCAATGCTTTTGAGTTGCACTTCTTGAACTATTAGCAACCTTCTACTTAATGCATCAGGAACTCTATTACATTATCCTTTTTTATTCTTAATGGTAAAAGTATATGACTGCAAACAATCTACCCATTTGATATGCCTATGATTCAACTTTTCTTGTGAATTGAGAAAGCTAAGAGCTTGGTTGTCAGTATAAATCACAAATTCTTTAGGCAGAAAATAATGCCTCCATTTCCTAAGTGATTGAACAAGTGCATATAACTCCAAATCATAAGAAGAATATGTTTTCTTGCCATCATTAAGCTTATCATTGAAAAATGCAACTGGTCTATTGTCTTGACTTAAGACTGCTCCAACTGCTATATTGCTTGCATCACATTCAATGGTGAAAAGCTTGTCAAAGCTTGGAAGATATAGTACCGGTTAAGTAGCCACCTTTGTCTTCAAGAGATCAAATCCTCTTTGCGCTTCTTTTGTCCATTGGAACTTAGTCTTCACACCTCCTTTGATTGTGTCAAGCATGGGTGCACATATCTCACTGAACCCTCTGATGAACTTCCTATAGAATTGTGCTAAGCCATGAAAACTCCTTACTTCACTTGTTGTCTTAGGTGTAGGCCATCTGATTATGGCTTCCACTTTACAGGTATCTGTCTTCAAATCTGATAGGATTAACCTAGCCTGCTCAACACTTTCTAAGTTGATGTTGCTCAATTCCACCAACTCACCAAGCCTAGTTGCTTTCTAGGTCCCCAAGTCTCCCTCACTCTCTTCTAGGACTTGATTCTTGTCCCTATTAGAGTGTTTGCTTCAGGTGTTTTGGTTAGGAACCCTATCAATTCACTATGCTTCTCAAGCGTTCAATTTCGGCCTCATAGCCTCAACTTGTCAAAATGACCCACAAAAGATATAAGGTGTTGCAGAGGTGTAATAGAGTCTTATAACATGTTATTAGTGCATATGGAGTCCATTGGAGTATTGCAACCTTAATTTTTCCTACTGCTTTCACAATCTTGCCCAGAAAAGGGCTACAAGGAATTAGGCCTAATTAGGCCTCCAAGACCAATTTTCTAGGGCTTAGAGGAAAATGATTCAAAGAACCCCCAAACAAGTTCAACTTTTATTGAATGATACACCCATGCCCAATAGATTTTGTGGTTTTCAGCCCTGGTCTGTCCATACAAGGTATGAACCCCAAAATGAGGATTTGTAGGGTTTTTAAGGGCTTAAACCGACAGTGAGTAGGCAATTTGGGTTTTGCTATTAAATGGATTCTTCAAGACTCCTCCTTGTGCATACAAGTCTGCCCCAACCTCATGAACTCCTCCAAATTCAGAAATGGTGTTCTTTCATTCACCTCTACAAACTTCACCACTTTTTCACCTCTTCATCTCTACCCAGGTTGCCCCTGGACTCGCCTAGAATGAGGTGGCAGTCATAACAAAACACATCTCCATTGATTGAACCTACATATTTACACTGTATAGGAGGTTTCCAACCATGTCCCAACTAGCCGTGATGGCAGCACAGGTGGGACTCAAGGGGCAACCACATTTACAAGAGAAAGACTAATTACAAGCCAAAACTGGCTACTTGTGAATCAAATCACTTAACAGAAGTAAATGCTAACTACAATGATTGTAAATGAAAAGCCTACTCTACAATACACTGCTGAATCTCAATCCATCATTGGATTCATGGATTCAATCCATTAAACCTTCAAAGAATTTAAAACTTGACCAAAAATAAAGGAAAATGCAGTCCAAAATCTTGTATTCTGATTATTGCTTTCAAAATCCAAGTACACCAACCTTGGTAAATGTGCAAGAGAGGGTTTAAATATCCTTCCCATGTGTGGAGTCCTACCATGGTGTTGAGAAATCCCTAGCTTCAACGTGGAACCGATTTCAGGACAAAAGTTGTCATGACAACAAAAAGTTATCATGACAACTTTTTGCAACATTGTGTTTTTACACTTTTTGGTCTCTCCAATCTAAGAGACCTATTTCCAATCATCACATATGACTTTTCAAACCTCCCTAAGACCTATTTAACCCTCTCTAAGGCTAGTGTCAACATTTGACACTTTTGACCAACAAAAAGGCCAAAAACTGCTCAAACACACTATTTACACAAAAATGCAAACCTAGGTAAAATGAACTCCACTTAGGCCTACATTGACCAATCACACACTCTTGGACCCTCCTGGACTCCTTATTCCCTACTGACTTGGCTAAGGTCAGTACAAGCCAAAATTTGCAAAAACCAAGAAACTAGGTCCTAGGTGCTCCTGCACCATTCTCCCTAACAAAAAGAGATCATGTCACCTCTTGAGGAATCAGTATTGGATCAATTTTAAGCTTCTATAACTCTGACTCCATCACCCATGTAGCCTCAGCTTCATCTATTCCCTGCCATTTAATGAGGTGCTCCCAATAGGTTTGATGCCTAGTCTTCCTGGCAATTCTTGAACTTAATACCTTTTCGGCCTTAGGATTAGGCTTGGTTGGTATCTAAAGGATATGTACATCTTCTGAGACCTCTGTGGAACTGCATTTTACACCTGGGATTGGCCCCTTGTATGCAACCAATTCTGCTATGTTAAACACCGGTGACAAGCCTATGTCACTAGGAAGATCCACCTTGTATGCATTTTCACCATAATTAGCTAGAATGGCACATGGACCTATCCTTCTAATCTGCAACTTGTTTGGCACTCCTTTCTGTAACCTTGCTTTGTTCAAGTGCACCATCACAAGATCTCCCACTTGAAATTGTAGATTTCTCCTCTTTTCATCAACTTTTTGTTTGATTTTGCTTGTGTTCTCCTTCAAAGCTTGCCTAACTGATTCATGGACCTCCTTCATGGACTGAGAAAAGTCCTCTACATATCCACTTCATATTGCTGCACTTCCTAAATCCCTCAACTCAAAAATGCCTCTTGGGTGCACACCATAGACTACTTCAAAAGGGCTTTTATCGGTAGTCCTATTAATGGTGTCATTGTATGCAAATTCAGATTGAGCATGTATTTGATCCCATGTCTGCCCATACTCCTTGATAAGGCATCTCAAAAGGTTTCCTAGACTTCTATTCACCACCTCGGTCTGCCCATCTATTTGTGGATGGTAGGCTGATCCAAAAGAGAGATTTGTTCCAAGTTTTTGCCATAATGTTTTCCAAAAATGACTCATAAATTTAGAGTCTCTATCTGAAACTATACTCAATGGTAAACCATGTATCCTTACCACTTCCTTAAAGAACAACTGAGCTATGTGGCATGCATCATGAGTGGTCTTACAAGGCACAAAGTGGGCCATTTTGCTAAATCTGTCCACAATGACATTAATGTTGTCATATCCTTGCTTAGTCTTTGGCAATCCTACCACAAAGTCCATGCTTATGCATTCCCAAGGTCTACTTGGAATGGGAAGAGGTTGATACAAACCGGCATTTGTTGAAGTACCCTTACCTTTTTGACAAACTATGCAAGTCTCCACATACCTCTTCACATCTTGATTCATCCTTGGCCAATAATAGAATCTCTGAACCAATTCTTGAGTCTTATTAACTCCAAAATGACCACTAAGGCTGCCATTGTGTTTCTCTTCTATAAGGTTGTCCCTCATTGAGCCTTTAGGCACACAAATTTGTCCTCCCTTGAACAATAGCCCATTTTGTAAAGTGAGATCTGAGTATTCACCATGGAAATGATTTTGATACTCCTTGCATACTTGGTAGGCACTTGAGAAGTCTTCATCTTCAGCATACAAGTTTTTAAAAATGTTCACACCTATGCTTCTCAATTGAATTTCTTGGACTGTCAAGAGCCTCCTACTTAGTGCATCAGCTACCTGTTTTTGCTGCCCTTTCTTGTGCTTAATGGTGAAAGTATAGGCCTACATATACTCCACCCATTTCATGTGTTTGTGACTGAGTTTGTCTTGAGAGTTCAGAAAACTTAATGCTTGGTTGTCTGTATACACCACAAATTCTTTGGGTACGAGATAATGTCTCTATTTTCTCAATGCTTGCACTAAAGCATACAACTCAAGATCATAAGAAGAGTACTTCCTCTTGGCATCACTTAGCTTCTCACTATGAAAGGCTACTGGTCTTCCCTCTTGGTTTAGGACAGCACCTACTGCAATATTGCTTGCATCACACTCTACAATAAAAAGTTTCTCAAAACTAGGCAACACTAGTACCGGTTGGGTAGCTATCTTCTCCTTCAAGGTTTCAAAACCTTTGTTTGCTTCTTCACCCCACTGAAACTTGGCCTTCATACTGTGTGTGTGAAAAGTGGAAAGAATTTGTATCTGCAAGACACAACACTTCAATTAAATCATTACATGTATGGTTAGATAGATATAATCAATAAAGAAATAAACCATAACAAAGCGACTAATTACCTTCTAAAAGATGCGAGTATAAGATTACTCTCATGTTTTGTATAAGCAATACCAGTGACTAGACTACACCAAGACGAAGGATTTAATCTATATGACCATGATAAATAGGCAAAATGGATGCAAGATGGATGAATAAGCAAGCAATAATGAAATTCAGGCAATATGGATTCAAGCAATAATTCAATCAATATGAGATAAACTAATATGGATGCAAATAATCTAAAAAAACACAATGTATCAATGACTCCAAAGAAAAATCAGTATAATAAGGACGTATTCTCAAAAATCTCTGGGGTAGGTTTAATGAGAGCTGAAGGCTGAATTTATAGAAATTCACAAGAGAGATGATGAAAAAGCACAATTAGGATTAATTGAAAATAATTGAGAAATCGGTTTCAGTTAACCTTGAGATAGATTCCAATTATAGTTTAATTGAAATGCATTCAAATAAGAAGTCCAAGTTGCATTGGAAATAATAAGATTTAATTAATTCCATGCATTTGTGATAAAAATAGATAATTCTTTGATTTTTTCAAGAAAAAAAAAGTCTTTTCAATGCAACTGAACTTCTTTTTCTGAAAAGCTTTGAGTTCTAATTCAAGAGAATAATTCAATAATTCAATGAAATTGCTTTTTTGATTTCTAGTTCTCAATTTAGAAAAAGAAATAATATCTCAAGTTTGATTTCTCTCTCAATTCAATTCTTTTATTTGTTTTCAATTTAACTCTTGCTTTGTAATTAATCCTCTTTTGTAATAAATTAATTCCTTTTTGCTTAATTAAATGGCAAAATTATTAATTAATTAAATATGCTAAGATATTTAATAAATTAAATAAAATAATTGATCAAAAAGTGATTTTCTTGGAATGATTCAATTAATTAAATAAATATTTAATTAATATTGAGTAATTGATTTGCCATGTGATATTTGATAATTGAAGAATTAATTATGTGCTCAAAGTTGATTTAATTGCCTTTGGTTAGGACCTTGGTGATGTTGTCGAGATTAGGGGCCCATGGTTTAGATGACCAATTTTTGGGTATTACATTTGCCCCTCTTTGAATTAATGTGCGAGCAGCGCGTTGGTTCAAAGAATAGTTGATGTCTAGGAGATACCAGTTCTGAACTTGATTGATCATGAACTAGATTAAAAGCGAGATGTTTAGCTTGATTTGAAGCGACGAAGCTGAGTGAAGTTTGATTAAAGTGATACCGATCCCGAACTTGATTGAACTTAGGAACGATAGAAAACAAAAGATACCGAACTTGAACTTGAATGATCAAGAAGCGGATCTTACTGATCTAGAACTTGATTGATCTAGACACAGTGAGTGAAGATAAAAATCGATCTTGAACTTCATTAATCAAGATACGATGAATATGAACTGTTCAGCTTGATCAAGAAATGAATATTGAACACCTGCTTAGATTGAGTGTGATCAAAGATACTCTTTAAACCCTTGATTGAGTTTAAACGAATAATCAGCTTGATGTAAAGCGATGAAACTAATTAACGTTAAGAGATTGATTCAAATAAAAGACAAATATCAGCTTGATATAAAGCGATGAAACTGATATGCCCCTAGCGATTGAAAATGATTGATTTTCTTTAGAAGATTTTTGCTCGACTTTGAAGATGTGAGAGTATAAGGTCATGAGTATGCCCCCTTGGGAGCGAAATCGAAAGATATCGAGGGTACCTGATTATAGGCAATTTTTGGTGATAATAAGTTATTTGAGCACAAATTGATTCAGAGGAATTATTTGGCATGTGAGCGCAAAGTTGATTTTTAGAATTGAAATTGAAGTGAATTGAGATTCAACGTTTGAAAAATGAGCGCAAATTGAAGAAAGAATAAGCTCTTGATGAAAAAGCACTAAGTGGTCCAAATTGTGAAATTGACTAGCAGAATGATCTGGAATTTCGATTTTGATCTTGAAAATGGAATCAGGACGGTCGATTTAGCTAAGGGTACAATTTTCATGTTAATCGGAGCAAGTTGAAAAATTAGGGTTTAGGCTATATATAGGACAAAAGTGTCATTTTCAAATCATTTTAACCCTCCAAGTTTGAAAATTCAAAAACCCTTATGCGAAGAAAAATGGTGGTCCCTACTCGTCAACATCGATTCGAGCGCCAGAGACGTCATAATCGACCTCGAAACTATGAGCCAACGATAAGTGATCAATCTTATGCCTCTTCATGTTTTAAATTTTGAATTTTTTTGTGTATTTTTCAAGTTTTTCGTATGTTTGAAGTCGGGGTCGTCATTTTGTCTTGCGAAATAGGATCCTGTCTCGTACGACAAACTGGCAAAAATTCTTTTGTTGTTTAAGAGGACTAGATTTGTCGTTCGGGCCTCACCCTCATGTCGTACGATAGGTCTGTTAAAAGACCATTTTGTCATGCAGGACCCAATAGTTTGTCGTTTGGGGTTGTTTTGTCGTACTACACCTTTCCTTGACTCGTACAAGATGCTGCTTATCTGTGTTTTGTCGTTCAAGAGACAGTGAGCATTTTTGAGAGTATGAATATATATAAGATGCTCATGTATGCAGCTAAACATCTCAAAACACAAGTACCCAATCAGAGAAATGATGATAAATAGACCACTTAGCATAAGAAATGATGATTCTTTCAGATCTCATTCTGAAAATAAAGAGATTGTTATCATTATACTGAAATCACTCTAAATTCACCAAAAATGCAGCATGAAATGCAAAATGAGATGTAAAATACAATGCAACCTAATTCTAGTCACTGGATTTAAAATGCTTAAGATTCATCACTGAGCATAACGAACATAACAAGCATATTGGAGTTCGTTTCCTTTCATGTGCAATTGTTAATTATCTTGTCCTCAATGATCCCTTTTTCATTCATATCCTTGGATAGATTTCACAGGGGCCCGTATTGCATCATAAAGAAATTCCCTCAAAATAGATAAAGAAATGACATGGACCTCCCTGTAGCATACAAATAAGCGGGGTAAAGGTATGTGAGGTGATTTCACCTTGATGTGAAGGCTCTTATCACAGACACCCAGCTAATTTAAATGTTTCCAGATCATTGGGATCATTCCTACAAGCAGAAAATAAGAAAATATTATGCCCCCAATCCTTGCTCCTCTTAGTCAAGATAGACTTCCTTGAGTTACTCAGAGGGATAATAATCGAAAACCAATATAAAAGACAGCATACAAAGAAAATTTTCATTCATAGCTCAAACTATTTAATGTTTGTTTTCCATTATGTTGTTTTGCTTGTTAACTCAATGATAAAAACTCTTCAATAGTTGGCAAACAGGTGACTGACTCAGATTGGACGACCAGGTTTCACTGACGATAAGATGACTTGGTTGATATTGCTTAGGACGTATAATGTGCTCAGTTGATTGACCTAAGGATAGGACATTGATCAGTTTCAAGTCATGAGGGTTCCAACGAATCAGGATGTCACGAAAGTGACTAAAATTTAAGTACAAGGGAAAGCAAAGATGCATGAAAGCAGGGAATGCCAACGTTGCGTTGATAGATGGAGCGCTGAGTACAAGAAGCGCCTGTTTTCTAGGTTTTCACCTACTTGGCAGAATTTTTTTTTTTTTTTACCAAGGTGCCTGTTTACCAGGTTTTCACCGGGGCTTTTTCTCTTTTATATTTTTTTTCTTTTTTTTTCAGCACTTTTTCAGCTGTACAGGTTATTGGAGCAGAGAATGCTAAATGAAGAATTTTTTCAAGTGGATGATGTTAATCGGTTCACAGAGTTGTTCTCCTTCTGATGTTGAGAGTTGATAGGCACCAGAGCCAAACACTGCAGTAATGATATAAGGACCCAGCTAGTTGGGTTCAAACTTCCCTTTGTTGTCTCGAAACTGTTGATTTTTGGGATTTTCTCTCAGAACTAGATCACCAACCTGAAATCCTCTATGGCGAACCTTTTTATTATATCCTCTGGACATTCTCTTTTGATACACTCTGAGATGATCAAATGCCACTTGCCGATGCTCATCCAGCAATTCGAGTTCTTGCAATCTAGATATCCTATGATCTTCATCAGTAACAAGACCTTGCAAAGAAACTCTTAGAGATGGTATTTCTACTTCAATAGGTAATACTGCTTCGGACCCATACACCAAAGAGAAAGGTGTAGCCCCAGTAGGTGTTTTGATACTTGTTCTGTAAGCCCATAATGCAGGATTGAGTTGCAAATGCCAATCCTTCCGAAATTTGTTCACTATTCTATGCAAAATAATCAGTAGGTTCTTGTTAGATGCCTCGGCTTGTCCGTTACCTTGAGGATAATATACTGATGACCAGTGTTGTTTAATTTTGAATTTCTCACAGAGTTCGTCTAGATCTATATTCTTGAACTGTCCTCCAGTGTTAGTCACGATGGACGAAGGTATCCCATACCTGCAGATGATATGATTTAGAATGAATAGTGCTACTTCTTTCCCAGTTGCTTTAATGAGCGGAACCGCTTCTACCCACTTAGTGAAATACGCAGTGGCAATTATGATAAACTTGTGTCCATTAGATGATGTTGGGTATATCTGACCAATGAGATCAAAGGTCCATTGCTAGAAAGGCCAATGTGTGATGAAGGGTATAAGATCTCTTACTGGAGCATGTATCAGATTTCCATGTAACTGACATTTTTCACAGGTCTTAGCAAATTTAATGGCATCTTTTTCCATGTCTGGCCAGTAGTAGCCAGTCCTTAGTAGTTTCCGAGCTAAGGTAAGACCATTCGAATGAGATCCACAAATACCTTCATGGACTTCCGATAATGCATGTTTAGACTCTTCAGTTTCTAGACATCTAAGCAATATACCGTCCAAACCTCGCCTAAACAAATCATTAGCAATGATGACATACCGTGAAGCGTTTCGTGTTAGGTTTCTTTTCTCATTACGGGTAAGGTTTTTAGGGATAATTTGGTCCTGTAGATAAGAGTAGATATGGCTCTATCGGGATGAGTCATGTCCAATAATAGAACAGACTATTTGGGTGTCGGGGGAATCATAGGCCAGGTAACGTAACTCTTCCACTAGGAATTCAAAGCGAGCATTGAACTCTTATAACTCAGGTATAGATGTCAAGGTGGCCATAGCATCTGCTACCCTGTTTGCGGATCTAGGAATCTGTTGGAATGATACAAAAGCAAAGTACTTTTTAAGATCATCTACCATTCTCTTATAAGGCACCAATTTCTCATCTCGAGTCTGGTATGTGTCATTGATTTGATTTATGACCAGCTGAGAATCTCCATAGATGTGTAGCTCTGTAACTTTCCATTCAATAGCTAGTTTTATCCTATTTATGAAAGCTTCATACTCTGCAATGTTATTTGTGCAAGGGAATAGAATCTTGTAAGACTTTGGTATGGAGTACTTTTGAGGTGTAATGAATAATATGCCAGCACCTGAACCATTTTGGGTGAAAGATCCATCAAAGAACATATTCCATGCTTGTTGAGTAAGATGCATTATTGACTCATCGGGAAACTCTATATGTAGTGGTTTAGTGTCTTCAAGCGGAGCTTTAGCAAGTTGATCAGTAATTACCTATCCTTTTATGGCTTTGCGTTCCACATATTCAATGTCAAATTCTGTTAGGATCATGACCCATTTCGCCAATCTTTTAGTGAGTGTTGCTTTGCTGAGAAGATATTTGAGCAGATCAATTTTAGCCACAAGCTTGACTAAATGTGCCAACATGTAGTGTCTCAATTTTTGTGATGCAAAGACTAATGCCAAGCATGCTTTTTCTATTATAGTGTAGTTCATCTCATAAGACACCAATGTTCTGCTGATGTAATAGATAGCTCTCTCTTTCTTATTTTCATCCTGTTGTGCCAGAAGTGCCCCCAGTGATGTATCAGTTGCTGATATATATAGGATCAATGGTTTGCCTTGAATAGGTGGCATCAATATCAGTGGATTTGATAGGTATTCTTTGATTTGCTGAAGATGTTGTTCACATTCTTGATCCTAGTTGTATATTACTCCTTTCCTCATTACTTTGGTGAAAGGTTGAGATTTGTCTGCTAGCTGAGAAATGAATCGTCTGATGGATTGGAGATGTTGTTGTAGACTTCTCATTTGACTGATGTTTTTCGGAGGTGGAATTTCCATTATAGCCTGGACTTTTTTAGGATCAACCTCGATTCCCTTCTTTGAGATGATTTAGCCAAGTAGTTTACCTGATGTTACTCCGAATGCACAATTCTTTGGATTTAGCCAGAGTTTAAACTTTTCCTTTTTGTCTAGTATAGGACCTAGTTCCTGAATATGCATAGATCTTTTCATAGTCTTCACTAAGGTGTCATCAACATAGTCCTCCATGTTCTTATGCATCATATCATGAAAAATAGTTGTTACTGCTCTTTGATAGGTTTCTCCTGCGTTCTTTAGCCCAAATGGCATAACATTCAAGCAGAAGGTTCCCCATGCATAGGTGAAAGCTGTCTATTCTTGATCTCCAAGAGCTATTTTTATCTGATTATATCCGGAGAAACCATCCATTAGTGAGTACATCTCATACCCTGCAGTCATGTTGACTATCATATAAATATTTGGTAATGGAAAGTCGTCCTTCGGACAAGCTTTGTTGAGATCTCTGAAATCTGTGCAAACTCTAATGGATTTGTCTGCCTTTGAAATAGGTACTATGTTTGAAATCCATTCAGCATAATCTATAGCTCTAATGAATCCAGCTTTTAGTAGTTTTTCCAACTCAGCCTTGACCAACAGTGCCATGTGAGGGTGCATCTTACGGAGTTTTTTCTTGACAGGTTTGACTCCTGGTGTAATAGAAAGATGATGCATAATCAGGTTAGGATCCAGGCCTAGCATATCAGAGTATGTCCATGCAAAATTAATCTTCTTTTCTGTAAATAGCTGAGTGAAATTTGTAAATTCTTTTGTTGATAGCGATTGAGCTAGATATATGATATGTGGTGTCTCTTGATTCCTAATGTTCACTGGCTGAGTTGGCTCGATCAGTATAGAAGATCTCTCCTAGAAGTGACTTGGCAGTATATCAAGTATCTCACCTTCAGGCGGCTCAAAGAGGTTTTCACCATTAGGTACATCCTTTATTTTCTCTTTTTTAGATTCTGACACCGCCACAATGTGGTTTTCGCCATCAGATCTTTTATTTTTACTTTTCTTGTTTTTGCGACTAAGATACTTGATATCCGCTTCAATCATGTTTTCACTTTGTTCACTGGTGGAAGACTACATGGGTTCAACTGCGTTGAGATAATAGGCAAGCGTATAGTCATTGGCAAAAGTAGGTATATTCATGGGTTGGTCTTGTAGACTGCAGTCAATTAATTCAGGATGTACTATAGATAGAGTGTGGAGAGGTTCAAGGGCGTTCACGGTATTGTCATCACTACTGCTGATCGAAAAGTCGAGTTCTAGAAGGATACCTTGTGTAAATGTCTTGAGACCAGGAATAGTCAAAATATGATTATTAAAGTTCACGTTAATATTTAATCGACCTAATTCGATAGTCATACCTGTAGCGTCGTTTTCTATGCCAGACTAAACTCCATATCGTGGATCGACAACAATAAGATCAGTAGACATATTTTCATCGTTTGTATTAGATGATTCAGAGCTTGGTGCTGAGTAGATATTGTCAAGAACAGGACTGTTGTTAGAGTACTCAAAGTCATCGAATGAAGTTTCCAAGCCTTTTTCAAATGGTTGAGTGAATTTGTGTATGGTATCAACACCTACATCTTTAATGTTGCAAGTTCCTTCTAGTTCTAGTTCATTTATCATTTGTATCTGACATACTTGTTGACATACTCTTGATGGTTCTATGAATCTCTGTCTTCTATTCCATTCAGCTTCTTCTGGACTAATGACTGGTCCTGCTTCTAGAGCTTCTAATTCTTCTTGGGTAATCCCACATCTGATATGTTTTGTCTTTTTAGAGGGATACATGATAGATGAGAAACTCTCTGGTATTCTTCCTTCTTCTAGACCTTGTTCATGGTATGCTTGTCTTCTTAGCCTAATTTCCTGTATCTCTTTTTCTAGTTTTAAGCACATCAGCTCTTGAATATCATCTGTGACATCGTTAGACTCTTTTGGAGTTTCTGTGTGGGATGTAACTGAAAGGTGGTCTGGACCCCATTCATACTCATTTGAGTCTGTCTCTGAATCTTCTACTTCTTGTCTACCAGTGTATGTGACTAGAACTTTTAGCGGTGCAAATAGTTCTCTGATTTGTTCTACTTCATCTCTTATATCTTCTAGGATTTCAACTCCTTGAATTCTTGTTGCTGATATTATTGGAGTTTGAGTGCTGACTATTTCTTCTTCCTTTGTTGGTAGTTCCTCTTTTCTTTTTAGACATTTTGCTTGAGGTTGTTTAGTGCTTGTTTCCTGTAATGTTGAAGGCAATGTTCTTTTCTGCCACTTGGCCTTAGAAGTATTTCTGTGATTTGATGTCTTTGTTGAATTATACCCTAGTCCGGCCTTATCATTTGTTGATTTTGTTTGTAGCTGAATTGGTTCAGTTATACCTTCTTGATGTTTTCCCAGGGGACCAGTACCTAAATATCCAATGCATTGAATCATTTTGTAGCCAGGACCATACTGTGTTGAGGAGATCTCACAATGTCGTACTTCTTTGTTTTCACTATCTTCCTTAAAAAGCCAGTTTAGAATAGCATCTTCTTCTATTTCCTCTACCAAGGAAGTAGAAGATTGTACAAAGAGTCCATCATATATGGTATTCGGAGTTGAAGCCTTTGTTTTCATAGCTTCTGATGGTTTGCCTAACTGTTTTGGTGATGGAGGTAGAGAGACCAATGAAAGTACTGGTTCTATCTTGTATCCATCCATGCTAGTATTGGTAATTTTCAGTTTCTTTTCCATATCCTTCATCATGGCTTCTAAACTATCATTTGTAGAGGCTTCCCTATTATGAGGCATAAAAGTATTAGCACCTCTTATCAATGCATTACAGGGAACATTTATATCAGCAGGAATACTGACCTCAACTCCGTTATAGGGAAATTTTAAGCATTGGTGGTATGTGGATGGAAGTGCCTTCATTTCATGAATCCACGACCTGCCCAGTAAGATATTGTATGACAAAGGAAGATCAAGTACCTGGAAAATGATATCTCTCTCCACGGGTCCCACCCTGATTGGTAATGATACCAGACCTTTAGAGGTCCTCTCTTCTTCATCATAGGCCTTAATTGTTATTTTCTTGGTTGGATCAATGACATTTTCAGAGAATCCTAGTTGTGTAAGCAGACTGTAAGTACATATATTCAACCCTGTGCCTCCATCTATCAAAACACGTTTAACCCTATGTTTATGGATCATGCCTTCAATATGCAATGGCTAGTTATGTGGACGATTTAGTGAATTGTCATCTTCTTCAGAGAAGGTCAGATAGTGAGGTGAAGTTAGATGATCCACCATAGACTGAAATCGATCAATGTCTAGATCTTTTGGAACGTTAGTTGTGAGCAATGCATTGTCTAAGATCTCTTTGTGAGCAGCAGAGATTTTCAGCAATTCAAAAATTGAGATTTGAGCATTTGTCTTTTTCAATTGTTCAACCACACTATATCCAGAGGATGATGATGAAGTTAGCCTTTTAAATCTCTCAAGTGTGGATTCTTTTTGTTTGTTTCACTAAGCTAGTAAATCCGACGTTGTCTGAGCCAGGTTTGAAGAACTAGCTCCTTGGAGGGTTACTTTCTTCTAAGAACGAGTCAGAGCTCTTGCATATCGTGATTCATTTGGTTTATCTTGGACTATAATCACATTGCAATATAATTTATTTTAGCACCTCCTTTGGTATTTGATGAATCACCTTGTTCGTAAACAGGTAAGGGGTCTTTAAAATCCTTATGATCAGCATTGGTCAGGTGATTTCCGACAACGATTTTACCAGGGTCTATGAGATCTTGAATCTCATGTTTAAGCTTCATGCAATTGTTTATGTTATGACCTTTATTTCGATGGAAGTCACAGTATTCATTTTCTCTCCACCATTTTGGTTTAACTTCTGGATCATATGGTCGGGAGTTATTTGGTAGTGTTATCAATTTGTTTGCCAATAGAGTTTTAAAAGTGGATTCATATGATTCTTCAAGAGGAGTAAAATCATGCTTAGGCTTAGAAAGCCAGGGTTTCTCTTTGAACCACTCTTTTGTTTTCTTTGGAGGATTTTCTGTTGTAGCTTCAGTAGCTTTGAGCGCTTGTGTGCCACTAGCCAAGTTGAATATCGTGGTTTTTGAGTTGGTTTTAATAGTGTCTACTACTCCACCATTAACAATATTCTTATTGTTGTCTTTGCCAAATTTTCGATACTTGTTCTTCTCTTTAGAGCTAGATCCTGGTTGTTTTTCTTTCCAAAGTGAGATATCCCTCTTCTTTATGAGTACATCTTCCATTCGAATGGCATTATCTACCATTTTGTTAAATGATGGGTGTACTTGCATTTGTATGCTATATTTCAATTCTGGAACTAAGTTGTTCACAAATATGTCTATTTTCTCAGAATCTGGAATAGGTCAAGAATACCTAGAAAACATCTTTCTCCACCGTTGGAGGAAAGTAAGAAGAGGTTCTCTTGTTTTCTGTCTAGTATTGCAAATTTCAATCATAGTCACAGGATGTCGAATGTTGTATGAGTATTGTTGTAAGAATAGTTGGATCAGTTCTTCAAACGTTTTTATCCCTTTAGGTAGACTTGAGAACCATTCCATGGCTTGTCCTCCCAAACTCCTCGAAAAAAGGCGCATGAGATATGTCTGTTTGTGCATGAACTCCATACAAGCAGGGCAAAATTCCCTAACGTGATCTTGAAGATCTGTGGTACCATCATATTTGTCAAATTTTGGGATCTCCACTCGTGAAGGAAATGGAGGCATTTATAATTTTTTGTCAAATGGAAAAGGACATATTGTCTCCAGAGAATATTGTTTCGGGGATTTATCTTTATTCTTCAATTCTATGATCTCATTTTTCAAGGCTTGTAGTTGTCTATTCACTGCAAGTATAGGTGATTCTTCCTTTTTAGTAACAAGTGTCTGAACGTCAAATCCAATAGGAAGTTTGGCACCTTGTTTTGACAATTCTAAGAAATAGTCTTCCTTTTCTCTAGCCAAGATGGCTTTCATCATGTTTCTAAAGCTTTTATCCTTTTAACAGTCAAGTATCTCTTTTTCTGGGGGTTCTGTGTCTTGTTCAGCTTCACTAGATGAGGAATCATTATCCGTCTCGTGAACACTAATGTTGTCTTCGTCATTGTTTTTTGTGTCATATGTAACGTTGTAAGTTGGTAGTCCTGATGATGAAGGTTTATCAATCAAAGGTTCCTCTACGTAAAATGGATTATCTTTAAATGAAAAGGGTTGTCCTTTGCCTTTAGCTTCTCTCTTACGAGAACTCCTGGTTTGTGTAGGCATTTTTATGGATTAGTGTGACCTAAAACTGTTTGTGATGCAGAGGTCAAGATCAATTTCAAAGCTAGTTGTTCAGTTAACGTATTGTTTGAGAGAAACTACTGAGGTTTAGTCTAGTTTCAGGAAAGATCTATCCTGTGTAAAACGTTTATCTAGGTTGATTCTAAAATAGTGACTATGATGCGGTATGATTCAGGAACGATATATCTTATGTAAGACGTTATCTAAGTGACTTAAGTTTGATAAGTAGTTGATTGAACTAGCTGAAGGATGATTGACCAAATCGTGCAACACAAATGGTAGAGGTACACTATTTTGATTTGTTTATGCTTAGGATGATGATAACCAGTTTGATGTTTGTTGTAGATTATTTTGGGCAAGTTGACTATTCTGTTCTGACAAAAACCAGAGACTCGTACGATAGAGTTTTCTGAATCGAATGACAATTTAACAGCCTCAGGATGACAATAGTTTTGTTTCATATGAGTTGTTGCTTCCTATTGTACGACAAATGGGCATGTGTAGGATGACAAAGTATTCAGGGCAATTCTATTTTGTATGACAAAGGATGTAGTTTAGGACGACAATATTTCAGACTCGTATGACATAGGATTCAGTGCAGCACGACAAATCAGAATACTCAGACGACACAGAATACAGTTTAGGATGACAATCTATCAGACTCGTATGACTGTTCACAGGGTAGAGACTAAAATTTATGAGTTTTCTAATTGCTGAGCATGACAACTGAGGATGACAGATTCTGAGATGGACTGATTTTTTACCAGGATAAACTAGTTTTGAGCAGAATTTCGATTTTAGGATAGACTAGTTCTGACACAAATAGAGTTTTTTATCACTGAGTTTGTTTCTTGTTTTTCTCCGGGTTTGATATTTTAGTTTTATGTTTCAAGGATGAAAACACAAAAAACACGTAGTATAAATAGTGACTCCAATCACAGCATGCAAACCCTAAGGAATTTGGTGATGAAAGAAAACCTTTGCTTGCTGACTTAGGTACACACCCAATAGCTAATTAGAATACAGCTATTGAGTCTCACACAATGGATTCTCAATGTCGTATTAGCCGACTCCAAACGCTAATGGGGGCACGATATGGCAAGTGTCTTGAGAGAGTTACTATCTCTCTTGCACAATGATTATCTCCCTTTCGGAGGTGAACCGGGTAGCTTCTAATTTTATAGTTCTTAGTCAAGAATTCCGTTTGAAATTACCAATTGAAGTCACGCAAGCATGATTGAGGCCTATAGCCCAACAAGGTATCGAAACAAGTTGTAGTCACGTAAACGTGATTGAGACCGTGAGGCCCTCCAAAATGCCCGATATGAGAGATCTCAAAGAGAAAACTCAAATAATCCCATCCTCTAAGACTTTAATCATCAGAGACCTATTTATTATAGTGAGTTGGAATGCTCAGGTCTAGCTGTACTCACTTGAGTCGTTCTCACAGGGTGATTACTTTTTCCCACTATGACAGGTCCGCTAAAATACAAATCTCAAAACAAAGAAAAAGCCTCAAGGGTCTGGATTTCTGATTGTCTATGCAAACAAGAGCATACTCTCCTACCTCTCAGAATTTTCTAAAAATACAAAAAATAGATTTGTTCATTAACCACATACCAAGTTAGGTGCTTAAAAATGAAATTGAAAGAATACACGATATTTGGTCGATTCTCCTTAGGCAACTTGCAAAGACAATGAATCAGTAGTCATATTGTCTTTGTGCGACAAGCATATTCTTTGACAAGCATTCTACAAAAATTGATTAGGATGTTGAAAATTCTAAGGCGGACAAAAGACAATTCAGAGTTAGCGTCAGTATCATCAAAATCTAATTCAAGAAAAAACCCTGAAAAGTAATTTGTTTTTCAAAATATCATAATCTAACTCCTCCAACCTGCAAGAAACTGTTAGAAACCTGCAAGAAGAAAAATTTAGTGAAATATCAAATCTTTTGGTGGACTTACACAAGCCTAATATCAAATCTCGGTTACAAATTTTTCACTCCTAATGCTAAAATGCCCTGAAATTTGACTAAGTCTAAAATTTGGAAAATCCTCCAAAAACTAGATTTTGCATTATAACTCTTGGAGGTCCAAAACCCCTCTCAAACATCCTGACAATATATATACTTAAATGTTATATTCCATATATATTGACCTTCCACAAGCCTTATTTCAAGCAAAATCCTAAATAAAAACTCTCTGTTTCTCATACGACAAAACAGTAACTCGGATGAGTATTCTCACTCGACCATATGATAATTCTCACAGAACCGAACAAGTAAAAAAAAAAATGACAAATCAGTTACTTGTACAACAGAGGATTTATGCTCGCACGACAGAGGATTTCTACTCGTACGACAGAGGATTTATGCGCGTATGACAGAATATTTCTGCTCGTACGACAGAGAATTTCTGCTCATACAACACCTGTAGATTATTGTTTCAGCCTGTGAAAATTGTTGTACGAGATGATGCAGAGGCTGTACGGCCGAAAATCCGAAAAGTCAAAATCTGGAAAATAACAAAGAATAAAAAAGTCAGTTTTGGAGGCCGAAAAATGTATTCTTCTGCCCCACGGTGGGTGCCAGAAATGTGTGAGAAAAGTGGAAAGAATCTATATCTGCAAGACACAACACTTCAATTAAGTCATTACATGTATGGTTAGATAGATATAATCAATAAAGAAATAAACAATAACAAAGCGACTAATTGCCTTCAAAAAGATGTGAGTATAAGATTGCTCTCAGATTTTGTATAAGCAATACCAGTAACTGGACTACACCAAGACAAAGGATTTAATCTATATGATCATGATAAATAGGCAAATTGGATGCAAGATGGATGAATAAGCAAGCAATAATGAAATTCAAGCAATAATTCAAGCAATATGAGATAAACTAATATGGATGCAAATAATCTAAAAAAGCACAATGTATCAATGACTCCAGAGCAAAATCAGTATAATAAGGACGTATTCTCAAAAATCTCGAAATGCATTCAAATAAGAAGTCCAAGTTGCATTGGAAATAATAAGATTTAATTAATTCCATGCATTTGTGATAAAAATAGATAATTCTTTGATTTATTCAAGAAAAGTCTTTTCAATGCAACTGAACTTCTTTTTCTGAAAAGCTTTGAGTTCTAATTCAAGAGAATAATTCAATAATTCAATTAAATTGCTTTTTTGATTTCTAGTTCTCAATTTATAAAAAGAAATAATATCTCAAGTTTGATTTCTCTCTCAATTCAATTCTTTTATTTGTTTTCAATTTAACTCTTGCTTTGTAATTAATCCTCTTTTGTAATAAATTAATTCCTTTTTGCATGATTAAATGGCAAAATTATTAATTAATTAAATATGCTAAGATATTTAATAAATTAAATAGGATAGTTGATCAAAAAGTGATTTTCTTGGAATGATTCAATTAATTTAATAAATATTTAATTAATATTGAGTAATTGATTTGCCATGTGATATTTGATAATTGAAGAATTAATTATGTGCTCAAGGTTGATTTAATTGCCTTTGGTTAGGACCTTGGTGATGTTGTCGAGATTAGGGGCCCATGGTTTAGATGATCAATTTTAGGGTATTACACATACCACCTCTAATGGTGTCTAGCATGGGGCACATATAGCATTGAATTGTCTAATGAACTTCTTGTAGTATTGGGCTAATCCATGGAAGCTTCTCACCTCTATTGTTGATCTAGGAGTGAGCCAATTTACAATGGATTCAACCTTGCTTGTATCCATCTTGAGGTTTCCTTGAGATAACACAAACCCAAGGTAAACCAATTCTTGCTTAACAAACTCACATTTCTCCAAATTCATGGTTAGCTTTTCATCATACAATATTTGTATTACATCTTGCAAACAACTAATATGTGTTGCTCTATCCTTATTGAAAATGAGAATATCATCAAGATATAATACCACAAATTTACCTATGAAGTCCTTCATCACCTCATTCATGAGTCTCATGAAGGTGTTTGGAGCATTGGATAAGCCAAATGGCATTACAAGTCACTCATAAAGACCTTCAGTAGTCTTCCATTCATCACCCTCCTTGATTCTAATTTGATGATAGCCACTCTTAAGGTCAATCTTGGTAAAGTACTTGGCTTCCCCTAAACAATCCATTAGGTCTTCTATTCTAGAAATAGGGAACCTATATCTGATGGTGATCTTATTTATGGCTCTAGAATTAGTACACAATCTCCAAGTACCACCTTTTTTTGGTGCCAACATGGTAGGGACAGCACAAGGGCTAATACTCTTCCGAATTAGGCCTTGGTCTAAGAGCTCTTGGATTTGCTTGGAAATTTCAACATTTTGTTGAGGTGTCATTTTATAGGCTGACTTATTAGGTAAGGATGCTCTTGGAATAAAGTCTATTTGATGGCTTATGGTTCTTTTAGGGGGTAAGGTAACTGGCTATCCTTCACTTACTATACCTTTGAATTTCTTCAACAATTCTTGCACCTCTTTTGGTAAATCTTTCTTCTCTTTCTTGTCTTCTTCTTTGGGCTTCATCACAAGTGCAAACCCTATGCCTTCACCTTCCTCAAGTGTCTTTAAGAACTGCCTTTCACTCACCAAAAGAACATTAGGACCGGCTACCTTTTTTTCACTTTCTTCAAGGATAGACTGAAACTTGAATGTGACTCCATCCTTCTTGAATGAATTTGCATTCTTGGCTCCATCATGGATATCTTGTCTATCAAATTGTCATGGTCTTCCCAATAGAAGATGACATGCATCCATGGGTAGGACATCACATAACACCTTGTACTTATACCTCCCAATGGTAAAATCCACCCATGTTTGCTCATTAACAAGAACACGTTGTCCTTTGTTCAACCAAGTGACTCTATAAGGGTTGTTGTGAGGTATCCTCTGCAATTTGAGCTTGCTTATTGCCTCTTCTGACACAATGTTGTCTGTAGACCCAGAATCAATGATCACTTTGCACACTTTATCCAAAATCTTGCATTTTATCCTAAACAAGGAGCTTCTTTGGCTAGGATCTTCTCTGACCAGTTCTTTGATCAAAATTATCCTAATCATCAAGTTGTCACCTACTTCTAATTCTAAGGCAACTTCTGAAGTCTTGTTGCTTGAAGATTCTTCTTGAAGATAGCTCCCTCTTTTTACCCCACCGTGTGACTTCTCTTGACACTTATAAGCTAGATGACCAAGTTGGTTACAATGGTAACACTTCATTGTTGCAAAGTATGATGAACCTCTTCCTTGGCTATTAGATCTTCCTCTAGAACCATTGTTTGATCCCCTTCCTCTATTGAATCCTCCTCTACTGCTGCCACTATCTTGTTGCTCAGTGAGTTAAGTCTCTCCTTGTGTTCTTTGTTTAGAACTTCTTCCACTAAAACCTCCTCTATGGCCTCTATTGTCTTTTCCTCTTCCTCTGCCCCTATTGTTGCTTGAGTCATGTTTCCTTTTTAGTTTTTCCTCCACCTTAAGGGCAAGTTGAAAAGTTTGATGCACTATTTTTGGGCTCATTAAACTGATTTCTTCTTGGATATTCCACTGTAGGCCATTTAGGTACCTAGCAACCTTGAGACTCTCCTCTTCTACCACATGAGATCTAAGGCTAAGTTTGTGAAACTCTTCGATGAAGCTACTAACATCAAGATCTTTCTGCCTTAAGTTTGACCTCTTCCTATGAATTTGCACTTCATAGTCATCAAGGAGATAGACTTCTTTGATTTTGACTAACATCCCTTTCCAAGAAGAGATGGGTGCTTTGCCCATTTTCTTCCTCTCATCTTGGACAAATTGCCACCATGTGAGAGAAGCTCCTCTCATCCTGGACTTGGCTACCCTAACTCTCTGGGATTCAGTTATGCATTCACACTCAAAGTGGTTCTCCATACCTTCTATCCATTCTAGGACCACTTATGCCTCCATCTTGCCAGTGAACAATGGCAATCCTTCTAGTGACTTGCCACTCAAGGCCTTCAATGCCTTCAAGAAAAGTTCTTTCTCTAAGATAGGATCAGGCTCAGGTATCTTGTCTACCTCTGCTACTTCTTTACCCTTTCCTTCTACTCCTTCCACTTTTACATACAGTTCTTCTGCCTTGGTCTCAATATCACCAAGCTTACTCTCCAATCTTTCCAACTTTTCCTTCAGGAGTCTATTCTCTTCCTCCTGATCTTCCACTTTCCTTGCCAATTCAGCATTGGTCACCATGTTGTCTCCAATTGACTCTCCTGAAAACAAGGAAATCAACCTTACTAGCCCAAATATTTTAAGCTCTGATACCAATTTGATAGGATTAACCTAGCCAGCTCAACACTTTCTAAGTTGATGTTGCTCAATTCCACCAACTCACCAAGCCTAGTTGCTTTCTAGGCCCCCAAGTCTCCCTCACTCTCTTCTAGGACTTGATTCTTGTCCCTATTAGAGTGTTTTCTTCAGGTGTTTTGGTTAGGAACCCTATCAATTCATTGTGCTTCTCAAGCACTCAATTCCAGCCTCATAGCCTCAACTTGTCAAAATGACCCATAGAAGATATAAGGTGTTGCAGAGGTGTAATAGAGTCTTATAACATGTTATTAGTGCATATGGAGTCCATTGGAGTATTGCAACCTTAAGTTTTCCTACCGGTTTCACAATCTTGTCCGAAAAAGGGCTACAAGGAATTAGGCCTAATTAGGCCTCCAAGACCGGTCTTCTAGGGCTTGGAGGAAAATGATTCAAAGAACCCCCAAACAAGTTCAACTTTTCTTCAATGATACATCCATGCCCAATAGATTTTTGTGGTTTTAGGCCCTGGTCTGTCCATACAAGGTATGAACTCCAAAATGAGGGTTTGTAGGGTTTTTAAGGGCTTAAACTAGCAGTGAGTAGGCAATTTGGGTTTTGTTGTTAAATGGATTCTTCAAGACTCCTCCTTGTGCATACAAGTCTGCCCCAACCTCATAAACTCCTCCAAATTCAAAAATGGTGTTCTTTCATTCACCTCTGCACTCTTCACCACTTTTTCACCTCTTCTTCTCTAGTCGGGTTGCTCCTGGACTTGCCTAGAATGAGGTGGCAATCATAACCAAACACATCTTCATTGATTGAAACTACATATTTACACTGTATAGGAGGTTACCAACCATGTCCCAACTAGCCGTGATGGCAGCACATGTGGGACTCATGAGGCAACCATATTTACAAGAGAAAGACTAATTACAAGCCAAAACTGGCTACTTGTGAATCAAATCACTTAACAGAAGTAAATGCTAACTACAATGCTTGTAAATGAAAAGCCTACTCTACAATACACTACTGAATCTCAATCCATTATTGGATTGATGGATTCAATCCATTAAACCTTCAAAGAATGTAAAACTTGACCAAAAATAAAGGAAAATGCAATCTAAAATCTTGTATTCTGATTATTGCTTTCAAAATACAAGTACAAAAACCTTGGTAAATGTGCAAGAGAGGGTTTATATAGCCTTCCCATCTATGGAGTCCTTTCATGGCGTTGAGAAATCCCTAGCTTCAACGTGGAACCGATTTCAGGACAAAAGTTGTCATGACAACTTTTTGCAACATTGTGTTTTTACACTTTTTGGTCTCTCCAACCTAAGAGACCTATTTCCAGTCATCACATATGACTTTTCAAATGTCCCTAAGACCTATTTAACCATCTCTAAGGCTAGTGTCAACATTTGACACTTTTGACCAACAAAAAGGCCAAAAACTGCTCAAACACACTATTTACACAAAAATGCAAACCTAGGTAAAATAAACTCCACCTAGGCCTACATTGACCAATCACACACTCTTTCACCCTCCTAGAGTCCTTATTCCCTACTGACTTGGCTAAGATCAGTACAAGCCAAAATTTGCAAAAACCAAGAAACTAGGTCCTAGGTGCTCCTGCACCAAAATCACCTCTTGAGATTACAAACCCAAGATATATCAACTCCTGTTTCATGAACTCACATTTCTCCAAATTGATGTTTAGTTGCTCATGACATAGTTTCTTTAATACAATCTCTATATGCTTAAGATGTTCATCTTTAAACTTGCTAAAAATCAAGATGTCATCTAAATAAAAGACAAATTTACCAATATAGTCTTTGAGTACTTCATTCATGAGTCTCATGAATGTGCTAGGGGCATTTGTGAGTCCAAATGACATAACAAGCCATTCATAAAGTCCTTCTGTGGTCTTGAATGTTGTATTCCATTCATCTCCCTCCTTGATTCTAATTTGGTGGTAACCACTCTTGAGATCTATCTTGGTGAAGTATTCAGCACCTCCTAAACAATCCATCAATCAATCCTTGGAATGGGAAATCTATACCTGATTGTGATCTGGTTGAAAGCTCTAGAATCAATGCAAAGTCTCCAAGTACCTCCCTTCTTTGGGGCCAAAATGGTGGGAACTGCACATGGGCTGATGCTCTTCCTTATCAGACCATTGTCCAAGAGTTCTTGTATTTGCTTAGCTACCTCTTTATTCTTCTCTGGTGCCATTTTATAAGATGCCTTATTAGGCAATGAAGCTCCGGGTATGGAGTCAATTTGGTGACTTATGGCACATTGAGGAGGCAAGGTTGTAGGTGTTCCATCACTGATAATGTCCTTAAACTTATTCAGAATCTTTTGCACTTCATTGGGAATGCATAATTTCCTCTCCTTGCTCTCTTCTTTTGGTTTTACTACAAGTGCAAACCCCACTCCTTCTCCTTCCTTGAGAGTGTTAATGAACTCCTTCTCACCAACCAGCAACACATTAGGACCCTTAGATCTTCCCTCTTCTTGGTCTCCTATGGACTCAATTTTATAGGTGATCCCATTTTTTTGAAAAGTATAAGCATTATTTTCCCCATGGTGTGTTGCCTTTCTGTTAAACTGCCAAGGCCTACCTAGGAGTAGGTGGCAAGCATCCATTGGCAAGATGTCACACAAGATTTTGTCCTTGTAGCCTCCTATAGTGAACTCCACCCAAGTTTGTTCATTCACAAGAACATGATGCCCCTTGTTGAGCTAAGTAATCCTATAATGATCACTATGTGGGATTCTTTTTAGGTTGAGCTTACTCACTGCTTCTTCTGACACTATGTTATCAATGGAACCTGAATCCACCACCACTCTACATACTTTACCCATGATCTTTTATTTTATCCTAAACAAGGATCTTCTTTGGCTAGGTTCCTCCTTAACCAATTATTTGATCAAGACTCTTCTCATCATGAGATTCTCTCCAACCTCTGAATCTAAACTCATTTATGATGCTTTCACATTTTCTATATCTTCTTGAATATAGTTTACTCTCCTCTCACCTCCTTGGGATGAAGAATACTTCTTAGGACATCTATAGGTCGGGTGTCCAAGTTGATGGCAATTGTAGCACTTCATTGTGGCAAAATAGGACCCTCTTCCTAATCCACTAGACCTTCCTCTACTAGAGTTTCTAGATCCCCTTCCTCTATAGCTGCCCTTGCTATTGGAATCCTCACTTTTCTCTGCCAGCTTGGATTCCCCTTGGGATCTTTTGTCTATAATTATTCCACCATAGATACCTCTATGACCTCTACCATCTCTTCCCTCGCCTCTGCCTCTATTGCTTTGCTCTTATTTTTTTTCTCTTCTCTTCCACCTTGAGTGCCAATTGATAGCACTTATAATAGTACTGGGACACAACAAACTCAACTCTTCTTGAATATTCCATCTCAAGCCATTCAAGTACCTGGATACCTTGATTCTTTCATCTTCCACCACCTTGGATCTTAAACACAACTTCTGAAATTCCTCAATATAGCTGCTCACATCTAATTCTCTTTGTCTCAATTTGTGTCTCCTCTTGTGCAATTGAATTTCATAGTCTTCATGGATATATGCTTCTTTCACCTTGGCTAGAATTCCTTTCCAAGTGGCAATTGGGTTCTTACCCTCCTTTTGCCTCTCCTCTTGGATGAACTTCCACCAAGTCAAGGCTGCTCCTCTCAATCTAGGCTTCACTAATCCCATCACATTCAAAGTGATTCTCCAATCCTTCAATCCATTCCATGACTACTTCTGGTTCCATTTTTCCACAAAAAAGTGGCACTCCTTCTAAGGACTTCCCTCCTAAGGCTTTGATGGCTATAAGGAAAGGTTATTCAAGTAGAATAGGATCTAGTTCAAATGTGTTATCCTCTTCTACTACTTCTTTACCCTTCCCTTCATTGTTTTGGATTGTTACTTTCTCAGCCCTGTCTTCAATTGCGTCTAGTTTTCTCTCTAATTGTTGTATTCTTACCCTGAGGAGTCTATTTTCTTTCTCTTGATCTTCTACCTTCTTGTCTAACTCTACATTGGTCACCATCCTGAGACTATTTTCTCCTACTGACTCAGTCTCTGACATGAACTGGCTTCTTCCCAAATCTTAGTTTGCTCTGATACCACTTTGATGGGGAGGGGTTCTCAAAAAGAGTTTCACCTTTCTCAATAGGTAGTTGAATGATGTTTAAGTGGGATCCTATCACTCTTCACTTGTCTTTAATAAACCAACACTCTCAAACTCTCTTGGAGTGCTCCCTATCAAGTTGTGCTCAATAGTTGCTTCAAGCATGGTTGAGATTCACAAGGGTAAATCCAACCTTTAAGCTATGCAATCCTCTAACATGTACTTGCAGGGGGTGTAATGGGTGTTCTAAAGGTGTTTACATGTCATTCAATTGGTTCTTCAATTGGTGTTCCATCATTTCTTCATTGTTCCCTATTTCTCTTATTTTCTAGGCCTAGTAGCCCTAGAGCCCCAATTAGCCCTACCTTACTCGTTTTTGGGCAATTATTCAAAAATCACTCAAAGAACCTTCCACATCTTTGGTGATCTGATTACCCTTTTGGATGAACTTTTGGATCCACAAGGTGAGATAGTCAGGTATGTCCATACTGGTACGAAACCTAAAAATGGCATTTATAGAGGGTGTAGGACTTAGTAGTCTTCTCCAATGGGTTTTGTAGTTTTTTCTATTCAGTCACACCTCCACCTTTTCATAGAGGCTCTACCACACATAACTTCCTCATGCCAAACAATTGGCACTTCCACAACTGATCATCCCTGCAAGCATCTGCAACATTTCAATCATTTTCCTAACCGGGCTATGATTGAGCTCACCTAGGAAATGATGGCAAGTTTCTTCTCAACAACTTCCAGGCTAATACAAAACATATTTACATTGTACAAGGGTTCCATATCTTTATTCCCAAGGGTTATTGAGCAAAACTCAAGGCATTTCAAGCTGGAACCATAACTGGGCTCTTAAACCCTTCCTCAGGCCGAGAGCAATATAAATTTAGAAACACACTTCAAACCTGCACTAAAACCAATTACAAACACCTTCTGAGCACTACAATATCATACACCAAACATTCGTGAAAGAATAGTAGCAAGGTCAATCCATTTGGTACGGACTGCTGCTCAAAAGATGAGAAAATTACAAGGTAAAAACTGGAAAATGTCTTCACAATCTATTCAAACTTGCTTAAGGCTTTTTCCAACCCATGTACAATCATTCTCAAAGAATTTTATATTCCATATGGATCCTATTCAACTCTGCATTGGTTTCCTAACCACTGATGTGCTCAAAAATGCAAAAGTTGCTAAAGAGTTGCAAAATTCTGTCAAGCAACAATGACAACTTTCGCTCAAATGTGCATTTTTATATTTTATGCATTTCTACTCATCCTAAACCTCCTAGGATAACTCCCTGACATTAAAATGATATTCCTAAATGCCAAATGAGGCTTTACAAGACATTTTACATCAAATGAAAATCTATGCCATTTTAGGCTTACAAGGGCTCATAGGCCAAATTTGAGCAAACAAATAACCTAGTTGATAATCATCCTTCAAATGAATATCCAACACACATGTGGACCTCTGAGTAGTCCATTATTCACAAACCTAATACAAAATAAAGACTATCACACCAAAATATGGAAAGTGCAACAACAAAATGGTTAGAAGCTAGGTGCTCCTGCACCAAACCTCTTCCTTTGTCAACATCCTCTCCTCCATTTTCTAGTGAATTTACATCTTCTCATTCCCATATGGCATCCCAACAAGCTAATGTCTTGTCCAGACCCCTTTATGTAAACTTGAATTCACTTCTTTGTTATAAACTTTAGCCTGGGACCCAGGGACTGGGGCACTCAGCACCCCTTTCCCAAGACCAGGGCGTCTAATACGTTGGTCCTCCTAGTTCAAATCCAGATTTTTAAGTTCTTATATTTGGGGGGAAATGATCTCTTTCCTATCCTTCCTAAGTATCCACTTTTCCTTTATTCAGTGGTGTTTTCTTATAATTTGGTGTCATTCTTCTTGTGAAGTTGTTGTTTTCTCAAGGATTCTCTCTCATGCAAGAGTTGTATGTCCTTGCCTATAACCTCTTCTTACTTGGCAATGCATATCATAAAATTATTGCTCACATTGGTTCGAAAGTGTGTCATCCTTTATCAAGAATCTCTTCTACCTAGCAATAGGAGGAAGGTAGGCATTCTTGTTCTCCTTCCTTTCTTTTGGTAGAAGATGTTATGTTTGTTCAAGAAACTCCTCTTGGAGGTAGATGCCTTTTTCAGAAAATATCTCTTATCCTCCAAGGATCCCTTTGCACTTGTTGCAAGATAACTCTTTTTCAACTATCTTATCCTTGCTTATAAGAGTATTCCCTGTTTACCTTGGACTTATGGGCATTGTTTCCTAAAGGACATCTCCTCGGTGCTAAATGTGGGTATCCTTGTTCTTAGCTTCCTTAAGACATCAACATAGGGCTATGCTAACATCTTAAGAGGGTCACCCATATTTCCCTCTTTGTACCATATTGTAGATCATATCTTTGCATGTCTCAAACGAGGTGTTTAGACTTAAAACCAAAGAAAACAAACTCTTATACAAGTTGCTTCATCCTTGAAACCAAATGCAACATTGATATATGTCTTAGATGGCATGCACATAACTAAAACCAGAGAAAACAAACTCTTACAAAAGATTTCCTTGAAAGCAAGCACATATCTATTTTATATGCTCGATTACATATTCTTGAAACTAGAGTAAACACACTCTTATATGAGATGTTCCTGAAACCAGACATTCACCCCTTGGCATTTGCATTTTTATTATATGTCTTAAACAGGTTGAAGCACGCTCAAAACCAGAGAAAACAAAAATTTATTCTGAGTGCTATATACTTGAAACTAGACATCACCCTCACACATGAACAAGGATGAGTGGAACTAGAAAAGAATAGATAAACTATTCCTACTCTCACACCCAACATGGATCACCTATAAAAACACATCTAGAATGTGTATCCATGTCCTCTCTCATTCTTCTTCTCATGGATAACATAGAAAAACACATCTAGAATGTGCATCCATGCTTCCTCTCTTTCTTCTCATGAGCTCAAAGCTTTGCTATTTGTGGTTCATGGATGATGTGTTCTTTGCTCTATTATGTGATCACTTGTGTTCTTCAGATGGCATTTTTCAAGAATAATATTATTGGTTGAGACATTTTGATTATCGATGTCTCTTTGGCTAGTTGACTTGATGTCTTATTTTTAGTATTAACCCCTTGTCTTATGTGTCCTTGCATGTGATTGTGTGAGTTAATATCCTAAGAATGGCAGCTTGGTTCCTCAAAATTAGCAGTCTTATCTCCTTGTGATTATGCTCCTTTCTACTTCTCTCTCTCATCTTTCTACTTTACCGAGAGTATGATTGTAAGATCATACTTCACTAAAGTGGAGGCTAAATGTAGCATCATAAATTGTACACCAATTTCACACTCTCCTAGCTCCTATTTTAGCATTTCCCTTTCCTCTTTGTATTATAGGAC
Organism: Cryptomeria japonica; assembly: GCF_030272615.1. NCBI lineage: Eukaryota > Viridiplantae > Streptophyta > Pinopsida > Cupressales > Cupressaceae > Cryptomeria > Cryptomeria japonica. The sequence continues at coordinate 530,647,186 of NC_081411.1, forward strand.
CTTTATTGTAATTAATTAATATTTAATTCAATATTATGAGTCTTATTCCACTTTATTAATATTCTTATTTGTAGCCCATGAAAGGGTAATGGTGCCAGTCATATGTTAAAATATAGTCGTAGTGCCTATCATAACCTCAAAAGAAAGAGATACCTCCCAAGTAAGCAAAGGTAGTCCTAGAGGTTCTTCCCATTCAAAATCTATAGTAAGTTGTCATGACAATTGAGGGACATTGTTAAAAGAGTTGAACAGATTTTGAGAATTTATGATTAGCCTGAGAACATAAAAACCAATCTAAAGATAGCAATCACAGTCAAGGAATAAGGGCTAATAGTCCCCTTATGAGGTATTTCAACAAGAGATCTGAGAATGTAAAGAATGATTCAAACATGACAGACTGAGACCAAGTCACGAAACAAAAATTGCAGGTTTTAGTCCCACAAAGCATTAATAGCTCAAGGGGCATTAAAGTTGTATGCTTCTTAACAAAGTACTCATAGAGGAAATATCATAGAGTTCAAACCATTTGCAGACCTCAAGCAAAATAAAGACCCATATAAGGTATTGAGAAGGTTTGAAGATCCTTCAAAGTTTGAGCAAACATAATAAGCTAAATTGAAGGAAAGTATCTCAAGAATAGACCCAAGTCAGGATTCCAAAAAGAAAAGTAATAGTGAACTAATGGAGAAAAGATGCAACAACTGTGAAAAATGTTCATCATAAGAGCAATGAAATTATGAATTGATTGTTAGAATAGTGGTATCATCATCAGAGGAGCAACCTCTATCAAAGAAGTTTTTCATTAAAGCATAGTTAAAGGGTTGAAGTCACAATGATAGAAGAAGATATATTACAACTCTTAAATCAAAAAGATAGTCTTGTGCACATAAAGTATCTATTATTAAAGGGGGTGATCCACCAATACATCTATGCATCAATAATCAAGAATAGTGAATAATATAGTTTATGAAGAAGCTATAAGGAGACAATCACGTTCATCCCCAGACAATCACGTTCATCCCCACTATATTCAGATACAATATTACAAAAAAAATGACAATCCCAAGCAAGTAAAGACAGATTTTACACTCTTCAACTGTGATGGCATATGATAAAAACAATGCAAGTAGCACAATTTGTCAGTCAAGAGAATGTTGAAATTTCAAGCACAGGGAGCAAATTTTTTGATACTCCTTATAGTTCATAGGATAAGACATCTCAAGAGGGAGATGCATTTTAAGAATGATACATCAAAACTTGTGCAATCTTAACAGAGATATGAAAAGTATTCATGTTAAGCACATCAAAGATCACTCGGGAGACCACTGTTATCATATACCCAGGAAATGAAAGCTGCAGCCAAAAGATACTAAGCAAACCAAAGATCACAACCATAAATCACTATGACAATATAAAATGAGCAAAGGATCGCATTTCTGTCAAAATCTTTCCTATCAAAGACATTAAAATCAGTCCCAGTAGTGGATCTTTGATGATATACAGTTCCAAACACAACTATGATTGAAAGCAAAGGTTGCAGTTTATGTTTTCCACTGTCAAATATAGTCAAATAGCTCTTTAGACGCTTCAATACTATGAAGGCAGAGATAAGATTAAATTCTCATAAATGGAAGTAAAAGCATAGGTCTTTAGAATGAGCAGATTATTGCCAGAGATAGTAGAAATACTGGTAAAACAGTCTCAAATAATGTAAGGAGCAAACCCTAGAATGGAGATACCAAGTATATGATCAGGTTCACATCAACAAAGGCATGATCTAGTTACTGTATCGAAGAAAGGCTCAGGTTTCTGAGATTAGGAGTCAACATACAATAAGATCTATAGATAACCTTTCAAATATACACAAAAAGCGAATGATAAGGACATAGATACTAGTTAAAACAATGGTTGTAACACAGAGAGATGAAATCTGCAATAGAAACAACTTACCTCTCATTCTCTGTCAAGAACTCTGCAAATAATCAGAATGGCATCCGCAGTGGAGTTCTTCAAGTATCAAACCCTAGCAGCATAGCGGCAACCCTTCTCCAAGCAGTGAAAGCAATAAAATAAGAAAGATGAATTCCATATGTTGTCTTGTGCTAGGGTTTACAAACCCTAGGAAGCCCGATAAAACAAAAAGCTTTAGCTTTTTGAGTTTTAAATAAAGCTTTATTTCATAGTATATCATGGTTTTTAGGGTCTTTTGTAATTCTTTCAAAGTGTTGGTTAAACACTTTTGTAAAATAATCAACTTAAGTTTTTAAGGTTTTGAAAAAATTCTTCATCTTGCATCATAATCCTATAAATATTATATCTTAAAGTGATAATTATAAATCACTTAAGATGAAAGATATTTTTGAATGCAAAATAGAGTTGGACAAGTGTTGATAGGAGTGCTTAACTTTAGTGATTTGGAGTCTTTTTCAAACACATAGAGTTAAAATGAGTGATTTGTCACTTAATGATGAGTTCTTCTTTAGTTAGAGAGTCCACTTGGATAGAGATTGAGTCAAACAGACTTTTCAAGCTCTTAACTCATTGTTTTACTCAGTTTCATCCCTGATTTGAAGGGATTTTCAGTTACATCTGAGTCAAGGAGATGGTTTTCATTTTGACTTCTCTTTTGCAGTTTGAAGGGAGTTATCTTTCAGTTAGGTCCTTATTTTGAGGAGGGGCTTGGAGGTCATTCATTTTGGAGCCAAAATTCAAAATTTGAATTTGGGCAAGCTTGTTGTATAAGTGACTTTTTGTCACTCATCATTCTCTAGCTCTGGAGTTTTGTACTTGTTCATCAACAAAGATTCTTGCTCTTGTAACTCATTACTTATGAGTATTTTCATATTTTCATGAGCATTATTTAGATTTTGTAATGAGAAATACTCCTTATTTTCAATAAACAACTAGTTCCTTCTCTCATTTTCTGTGTTCTAAATATTGTTGTGAATTTTTTTGGATGAATTAGTTGTGATTATTATTAAATAATCTTTCATTTTATCTCTTTTCCTTCAATGTTTAGTTCATGGTTTAACATGCTATAGTGTGGATCAGTGATTGATTTATACTATCTGGTAAATGGAGTTGTGAAAACTACCTTGTTTTCCTTCATACAAATATCAAAAAGACTGAACCTTTCACATTGAGGCGTTTATGCAAAGTATGTAGTTTTGAGTTGTGAGCATTTTAGTTTCATTATTGGATTCTTGTGAGTTCCTTATCATAGCAAAGTCTTTTTCAGTCATTGGTGGATCACCTTTTTAGCAGAAGTTTCATTTTATGCAAATCCTTCTTTCCTTTTTCTCAAAAATTCAATTAAGTTTTAGTTGATCAAATAGGAAGTTGTCTTGTACAGCTTGAGTTGGCCTAGTGGTGGAGAACTTGTACTCTTGAAATAGAGGTCACAAATTCAAATTCCACAAAGGGGGTAGGGTATGTACACTTTATTGGCTTCGGCTCATTACCTATCAAAAAAAAAAAAAGGAAGCCAACCTATAATCCGGAGGTCTACTCTCACAATAGGATACCCACAGCCTGAGATTAGTCCAATGTTTCATGGGATTGTAGGAATTTCAAGGTTGCATCGGGTGCAAATCCCTATGACAACAATTATAGGTGTGCCCTTTATCATTTTATCCTCATTTATCCTAATTCCTACCCTAATTTCAACTCTCAAAGCATATTTTGCATATCTACACATCTTAGGTTGAGCCACCGAGCTTGATTTAGTATTAGAATCATGATAGCTCACATCCCTAGAATTTTTTTTAAAAGCGGTGGGGACCAAAGTGCCTGACATTTTGGTTGCACGCTTTTTTCCCTAAATTTTGGGAGGATAATTGGGTGATCTTATCCTATTCAAATTTATCTCTGTGCGAAAATATATTGATTCTAAGTTGGCATAAAGGTGGTTTCAATTATGAAATCCATATATAAGGCATCCTTATCAACTCATTTGAGTCTAAGACTCTAAGCATCAATTCGTTCAAGCAATCATCTTTACATTCGTGAAGCATTACTAAACATTTTTCAGAGGTCTTCAAGGCTCCACATTCTTCATTCATTCATTGTTGAGAAAAATTACATCATTTGTATGCAAGCATGTGTGTGTGATTAGGGTTTTGTCCTATTCATGCCATTTCATACAACATATATGATTAAATTCAAGAAGCAAGGATCATTATCAACAATTGCAAATCTGAGGTATATCCTTTCATCATTTATCTCAGTATTTATAATATTTCATTCAAGGTTGATTCCTAAACTAGGATTTGACTTAGGCAAACCCTTATTCCCAACCTATTTCCCTTCTCTAGTGTGCACAGGAATAGATATAGAGTTGCATTTTTTATAATTGGCTTTATTTATAGAGACAAACAAGTTCCCTTTTAGAATGCAAAAAGTGTGGAGAACCAAGGTGACCACTATCCTGGTCCCGACAAATTAGGAGCTCCTTCTAGGAACAAATCCAAACACTCTTTCATTGCTCAATTCTAGGTTTGTGGCTTGATCCGACGACTGTAACTCACTGTTCATGCTCTTTTACTTCAATTCTAACACATTTACCCTAATTTCAGCATCTTCAATAATTCAATTCAACTTAAGCGAAAGAAGAGGCATATTTAAGACCCCTGAAATATAATCAGAATCTAGATCTATTAGGTTTAGATCTATCAATTTCCTATAGTATCTTAATTTAATTGGTCCCTAAATAAAATTAATGGTTTTACTACATCTAGTTGTGGAAACCCTAATTTTCACCATTACAACATTATAAAAAAATTTGTTAAAAATGAAGCATTCATTAAAACAAATTACTATACAAGGATAGTTGAAGAACAATGAGTTTCCTTATAATGTTAAAAGTTCTAAAAAAAATATAAAAATTTACTAATGCTTGTGAGGTACTGAAGAATGGCTCCAAATTTATAAATATATATTTCCTAATTTTATGTCATTTAAAAATGTCAATATAACAAATAAAGGTAATTGAATCCAACATATAAATAATTTTTTAATAATAAAGGGGTGAGAATTCCACATATTAATATAGTTTTTTTATTTAGTTTATTTAATATTAGGTTTAATGGTACTTAAAAAAGTATTGGTATTAGTAATAGTCTAAAGATAATATAAACAGATGATCATTAATTTTAGAAAAATGTATAAAGTAAAACAAAACAAAAATCAAAATTATAAATTGTCTTTATTCAATAAGAAATATAGAATCAATATTTTTAAGAAAATTTAATTTTATGTTGATTAGTATATTATACATATGAAATTTTTTTATAATTTTAATGTTTAAAAAGCTTTTATCGTAATTGTATTCATTTGTTGTACATGTTGTCTTTGACATTTTCAAAGTTATTTTATATATTAAAAAGTTGTCATAAGTATTATCAACATCAAAACTTGTTCAATTATAATGGTGTAACATTATGATAAACATAGCATATAGAATACCTAGAATAAATAAAGTTTGATAAATATGTCTTAATTGAGGGTGTCACATAGAGGGGTATCACAAATCATGATCTTAATTGAAATTTTTAAGAGTTGTGTGTTTAGATGATCTTAATCAATAGAGTTGGTTGAATACATAAGAATTTTAAAAATTTATAAATATATTTAGAATATTTCTTTATTTTTTAGAAGTTTATTGTCGTTTCCAATTTTAGTATAAGATATTACTTGAAATCATTATGTAAGTCTCAAGAGTGGATTGGAGTATAATACTTTAAAAAAACAATGACTAGAAATTTGTTAATAATTTAATAATAAACAAATATTTAGAAAATATAATTGTCCATTTAGATTTCTAAATTTTTTATTTTTTTTTTGTTTCTCTACAACAAAAAATAATAAATCATCATTCTTACAAATTTTTATATTAAAACGTCTTTTTGATTTTTTACTATAGATAATAAATTTATATTTTCAAATCATTAATCTTTATTCATTATTTAATAAATTTATATTTTCAATTCGTTCATCCTTATTCACTATTAATTTTGAATTTTTATTTGAAAATAATTAGTATCTTTAAAAAAAAATGATTTAACATTAATTATTAAAATTAATTAAATTGTAAATTATTTTAACATTAAATTTTTAAATAAATTATTATGCTCAAATTTAATTAATAATTTGTATTCCTTAGTGATAAAAATAATTTTTTTTATTAAATTAACAAAATACATTGAATAAACTAAAGATAAATTCATCTGGAGAATGAACCTTGGAGGTGATTTTACTATCAAGTTGGCTTATCATTCTCTCCTTAGGGAAAATAATGCCCAGGGTGGTGGAAAAAGGTTTGGAACCCACAACTAATTCTCAAAATTAACTTCTTTTAGGTGACTGCTTTACATAACAAGATTATTACTCAAGACAATCTATCAAAGTGGGGATTCCAATTCCCTAACCGTTGTGTTCTATGCAAGCATGATGAGGAAAGCACTCACCACTTATTGCTCCATTGTACCTTCACCAAAACCATTTGGGGTATGGTACTATAGAATTTGGATATTCCTTGGGTCATGAATCTATACTTATAACAATTTATTTTGGATTGGCGAGGGCCCTCAAATAACCCCTTTATCAAACAATGATGGAAGCGAATTCGACCTCAATTTGGCTAGAGCATATCGAAAGAAAGGAATAGTAGGAGTTTTTGTGATTTGTAAAATATTATGGAGGCGGTTTTTAGATCCTTTTCCAAACTCCTCATGAATAAACTCTTTGTCACTACTTTTCCTTGCCCATCCTATCCCTCCTCACTTTTAGATAATAAAATTACTAAAAATTAGGGGCTTAACTGTCTGTTATGCCAAATTTCACATTTCTAAAAGGATGAAAGGAAGAACACTAGATGGTGTCCACCTAGATCTAGGTGGTATAAGTTGAATTTTGATGGTGTTGCAAGACAGTCCCCTGGTGTGGCAGCTATCGGGGAGTTATAAGGATGCACTCGGGGGAGATTGTGGAAGCCTACTCTAAGAACTTAAAAGGAAATACAAACAACCAAATTGAAGGAATGGCCTTACTTTGGGGGCTCAAAATTTCTCTATCAATCGGCTTGAGGGCTTTAACCATTTACTAAGCTCATAATTGATGCGGTCAAGGGACTGAATAAGGTTGAATATTTTATTGAAGGGGTACTCAAAGATATTCATAAATTCCTTATGGGGTTGGAGCTCTTTTAAATCAGACATGTCTATAGAGAAGGTAACATGGTCGTTGATTCTATTACGATGCTAGGCTTCCAAATTAAAGGATGGAGATGTTGGAGGAAGAAGGATACTCTCCCAAGAAATGTTCAGATACTCCTGAGAGGAGAGTCTTCAATGATGAATTCCCATGGGAAATCTTCTCATCTTCTGGAACTAGCTTCTACAGAACTTAATCATGATGTGGTTTTGGGGCCGCAAGTTTGAATGTCGATGACGAGAAATTTTGAATAGGGGGTTGAGTTGGATTTGGATTATGTGAGATCCAATTAAACTGATGTGGACTCTTCGACAAGTGTGGAATAGTTATGAAGAAAATGACAATTTTCCTTTCACTAATGGAGCATGGGGTGAATCATGAGTGTCACATGACAATTTTGATTTCCCATGCTATGATGCATTGGCATCATTCATGTGACACATGTGGAAGCTCTGAAAATAATGATAATTTAATCCCTAGAAAAAAGAAGGACTACGAAAATCAACCTTTCAATCCTATCACATTGGGTGTCATGCCATCAACATGAGTGGTGTGTCTTGGGAGGATGCAGGCGCAATCACGACCTGGATGCTTCGCATGTTTTTGGTCTTCTCATTTACAACTACTTTATTGTGACAACTCCTAGAGTTTTTTTGGAATTATTTTGGTTTTCTTGCAAAACCTTCATAATATTCCTTCAGCTACTATCAAAATGGGTGGCCCAGATCATGTGCAATATGATCTAAATAAGCCAGCTGATTTCAAGAGTCACAACACTATATAGAATATATGTAAGTAGGGAGGGGTTGATGAGTACCTTAAACATTTGAATGGGTTTTATGAGGAGTTGTCTATGCAATTCGCTACCTCTTGGAACAATAGAAGAGCCATGGTGGGAGAAATCTCCTTTGAAGTTAGTGAGGAGATGAATGCATATGCTACTAGCCTTCCTATGGAAGGAAAAAAGTGGAAGTGAACTAATAATGTGGCAAACAACGAGAGCCTCAACAAATTTTTTTGAGGGAAAGAAGCCCTCATAAATTTTTAGGGTGGTTATGCAAGAGAGGAGTTGCCTAAGTCGTAAAAAAAGGTATGCTTGATGATAATGAAGTATTTTACTTTGGAAGGTTGTTTCAAACTTTATTTTTTCTATCATATGCCACTTCTAAACTACTTCATAAACAATGACCTTATCTCTTTCTCGTTCTACCTATTACATTCCTTGGATCATTTTGTTAAAGAAGTTGTTGATCCCTAAAAAAATCATCGAAAAAAACCTATGCCCTTGCATCAGAGTCTTATCTATAGGCTCTATTCTTTACATTTGGCTCTATGTCTGCCTAAAAACATTATGGTGCTAGAAACCCCAATTTTAAGTCCTCCCCCTATTGCTACAATAATTGACACTCCTGGCTCTAGCAAAAAATAGTGTATTTGTTAACCTAGGGCCACAATTACTACTTCTCCTAAAATCACCTCAACCTTGGTGGTTATTATCGAGCATTGTGCATCAAAGAATCAAAAGCTCTTGATCAACAAGAGAAAAAGAAAAAGTACTATCCACCACAAAAGGATTACTATATTGGAAAATTCAAGCAAGGAGGAGAATGAGATGAGGGAGAGTAACAATAAGAAAGAGGGTAGATGAAGGTCTAATAGACTAGCCTCTCATAGTTCTAGAAAAGGTAAAAAATTGACTTGTTGAGTATGACTTGGAGGAGGAGGACGAACAAGGAAAGGAAAATAAGGAGAAGGAGGAAGACGAAAATGTGGACGGTGGTGGGGGTGACTTGGGTGCTAACCCTAGGAAATCAGTCAATAATAGCTCCACCCATGCTTATGATGGTTTGTGGGTTGAGCATGCAAATCCAACTAGTGATGTCAAAATGGAAGAGAAGAAGGTTAAGATGGTTACTACTTGTGATAGTTGCAGAGGTTGTCTAATTGTAGACAAGGAGTTGAAGGTGATGGGTACTGAATTACGAATGTTAAGGGCTAGGATTCTCGATCTTGAGAAGAAGATGAACAACATTTCTAAGTTCAGTCTTTGGGTGATGCATAGTTTTATGACCTCCCTTTGTCTTATGCAAGAAAAGGCTCTGGATGAAGTGATTGAGGAGGAATGCATTCACAAGGAGCTCTTCAAGTTCTTGACCAAATATCAGAACAATGTGTTGCAACAAGTGAGCTATGGAGTTAAAAAATTCGGTCATGTGTAGAGTCATAGGGTTTATTTTTAGCTTATTGCCTTATGTTATTTATGTCTTTTGAGGCTTCGCTTTCCTGTTGAACAATATGATTAGCTACAATATACTTTTAGTTAGCTGATGTTTTTCTTCTGGACTCTGGTTTATTCCTTCCATCTGATGATTTACGACTACTTACAAACTCTTGTATAACTTGTTGTTTTTTGGTATTTTTGTTGTGGATGTACTAAAGTTTACTTCTTAACACCATTTGGCAGTTGTTTTAATAGGTACAACACCCTCATTTTTTTGTTTTTTAATATAAAAAATAAAAGATTGTCGTTAAATCTCAAATCGTAGCAATTTATATTTCTTGTTGACATATTAAACATATTTTAGATTAGTTTTATTAAATTTATTAATACATTAATAATAATAAAATTAAAAATTAAAACTTTAGAAACATTCATGAGTAAACAAAGCATGTGATTTAGATAAATAGATCAATCGAATAAAATTTGAGAGTTGAATTTAAAAAATTAAAAAGCAACTCAATTTGTAGCTTTGTTGCAAATTTAATGTTTTTGTGTGCAAGGTATTGCAAGTTTTAGGGTGGATTCCATAATTGACTCATAGAATAAGAAAAATAGATATGAGACAAATGATGTTACAAATGTGAATACTAATAATTATTTTTAATGAAAATAAATGCAGATCTAATATTTTACACTTATTAGAAACTTGTTGTAAGCAATATTATTGCATTCACTAAAGTCCAACTAATCAATTAGTTTGCACCAATGAAATGTGATTATTATTTTTGCTTTCAAAATAAACTTGGTTTTTGTAAAGTTGAGATTTATATTTTAAATTTAAGATATTGTAAAAATTATTTATCTACATTATGATTAGTTCAAAATAATTGAGCAAATTTGCAAATTTCTCGGAATGATAGATTTTTTAGAGTTTTTTTGGATTTCCTTTGTATTTTTTAAAAAGAAATGTCTATTTTAAATAGTTTTATTTTCATTTTTTTTTTTTTATAGGTAATAGGCCGTAGCCACAATATTTTGAATTATTATTATTATTATGTTCGATTAGATTGACCCAAGAAGGCCAAGAGTCACAGCTTAGAATTCCACTTTAGATGTCCCTATTGGGAATTGAACTTGGGTCTCCACAGTGAGAACCCATTGTTTTAACCAGTTAAGCTCAACCCCTTGGATAGTTTTTTTTCATTTTTTATTATTTATATTATTGTAAATAAAATATTTTTTCTAAATAAATATGTAAATTTTAAAAATTATTTTTTATAATCAAAATATAGATGATAAAAATAATTATAGGGATTTGATTTAGTTTGAATTAAATTAAATGAAAAATTAAATACAAGTGTTTCTATTCAAGAAAACCTAATTATATGTATTTTTTATAAATGTATTTTATATATCTTTTTTAAATCATTCTATTTTTAATACTTTTTGAAAATCATAAATTTTTAATCATTTGAATATATACAAATAATATAATAACTTTTAATCATAAATTTTAATATTTTTAATTAAGTTATTAAAAAATGTTTATTTTCACTTTGATAATTATTAATAGCTATTTAATTAATACCAATTATAATTAATATTACATAAACATGAAAAATAATATAATATTACACTACAAATTAACAATTAAATTTGAGGGGGATGACCCTGCGGTGCAACAACATTTGCAACTCCATGTATATACGGAGGTCTTGGGTTCGAATGTTCAGACTGTCTCCTTAATAGAAGGTGATCGTGGTTGCTACAGGCGGTGTGACTTGGCGGTATGACGAACCATAGCATGAAGGGCAGTAGCCGAACGTTGTCAGGAGGTTGTATGCCACAATGGTGTCAGGTGGAGGCTCGGTTGGAGAGTGTTGCAGATGTCAGGAGGGAAGGAGTGGCGATAGGGCTTGATGCATGGAGGGGATGGTGGTGGTGGTTGGTGGGGAGGTAGACAAGGTGTACGGAGGATGGAGTGGTGGAGAATGGGAGGAGGAAAGGTGCTAGTAACACAAGGTGGTATGGGTGGAATGATGGAGGTGTTGGAGGATGTTGGGGGGTGGTGAGGCGGGAGGAATGATGGAGGATAGACGAAAAATAGGTGGTGTTGGAAACCTAGTGGCAGGCAGGAGTGCAACAAAATGGCAAAGGATAGAAGGTGGTGGATGTGTTAAAACCTCAAGAAATGTTCTTGGGGATGGGGTCCCCCACTATGGCCCCACTGGTTCAAGCTCCAATCAAAAGCAGTCATAGACCAAAACAAAACAATTAAATTTGAGATTAATGTTATTATTATAATTATAATTATATAAAAATTTTAAATTAAATTCAGATTATTCTTTTAAGAAAAGAAAAAAATTCACTATAAAATTGTATTATTATATATTAAAATAATAGTTATAATTAATATTACATATAATTATAATTTTTTTAAATTAAATTTAGATTATGCTTTTAAGAAAGAAAAAAATTCACTATAAAATTGTATTATTATATATTAAAATAATAGTTATAATTAATATTACATAAATATATTTATACTAATATAATTTTAAAATAATAATGATCCAAAATTATAATAATTAAAAATTACATATATAATTATTACAATTTAAAATGATAATAAATAAAAATTAGAACAACTATTTTTATTACTATACTATGATGGTAAGTAGTTGCCACTATGTGGTACTTATTAGTACTTGTCGTAGACAATACTATTGCATTCACTTAATCCTAACTCATCAATTACTTTGCGCCAATAAAAAGTGATTATTATTTTTCTTTTCAAAATAAACTTGACTTTTATAAAGTTTATGTTTAGATTTTAAAACTTAATATATTATCAAAATTATTTATCTACACTATGATTGGTTTAAAACATTTAGTATTATAGGAGAAAAATTTTAGGAATGATAGATTTTTTAGGTTTTTTTTGGATTTCTTTATATTAAAATAAATAATTATCTAATTTAAATTACTTTTCTTATATTTTATATTATTTATGATATTGTTAATAAATTATTTTTTCTATAAAAATATACAAATTTTAATAAATTTTTATTTCTCCAAATATGGGTAATAAAATCAATTATAAGATTTGAATCACACTATTTAAATTAATTTAAATAAAAAATTCAATACAAATATTTCTTTAAAAAAAAAACCTAATTATTATGTATATTCTTTTAAATTATAAATTTTTATATAATTTTTTGAAATCATTATATTTTTAATACTATTTTGCAAATCATAGTTTTTGAATCATTTTAATATATAAAAAATAATTTAATAACCTTTGATCATAAATTTTAATATTTTTCAATTAATTATTGAAAAACGCCTATTTTCACTATTATAATTAATAATTATTATTATTCTTAGATGAGTGATAATATTAGATGAATAAAATTACAATAATATAATACTAAACTAATAACTAAAAAAAAAAAAAAATTACACACACACATGTATATGTATACGTATATGTATATGTATATGTATATGTATATGTATATGTATAAGAAAATATGTATATTTATATAAGAAAAATATATATTTTCATTATAATATTATATTATAATTATTTATATTATTTTATTGAAGTAAAATTTATAGTTAATGTTACGGGTCAGTGCAAGAAGATGAGTCCACTTTTTGGCCAAAAAGTGGAAGTGTTTTCCCTGTTTTTCAGATTTTGTCTCACTTGAGCTTAAATTTTGAAACACTTAGAGATTGAATCTTGGAAAAAGTCAGTAATATAAAAGATATCTCTCTGATTGTACTTTTCAAATATATAATTTATTTTAATACCCACATAATAAAAAATAACTTTTTGAATGGAGTTCTAAAAACTATGTTTTAAAAATCCCTGTTTCAGGACCATACCATGCATGTGTACGACCCACACTTTTTGACACAATTAAAATTATTTTCTCAAACCGTTTTGGGAAATGGTTTGTAACACACTGAAGATTGATGAGCATATTTTTTTGTATTTTTTTTTCAAATATTTTTTTTTTAATTAATTTTTTAATGGCTGTAATTATCTTTTTAAAAATTTGACGTGTACGACCCACATAATTTGACGTAAACTTAGCATTTTTTGAATTTTTTTTTTTTAAATTGAAAAGAATTTTGTGTAGATTGATGACATAATTTTTTTTTCAAAATTCATTAAAATAAAAAAGTTATTAAATTAAGAAAAATTAGTTAATATTTCAAATTTATGAACCTGATTTAGTATAAATTAAATGAAAAATAGTTAAAATAATCAATTTTTAAATTAATTTACATATTTAGAATCTAGACAGTATAATCTGAAATGGGTTTCAATTTCGTATAAAAATTCTCTGATTAGAGGCACGTAAACTATTTCATTTCATCATATTTGTGCTTTCATTCATGGAGCTTTGAATAAGTTCATGTCTCAGGTGTGGCCATCCCAAGCCTATCCCGAGCCTAATCCCGAGGCAAGAGGCGGGTTGTGAATTCAAATTTTGCATAACAGGCCCCCGTTTTATAAACGGGGGCCCATTTCATTTTTTACCCGTTAGATTTAACAACAGGCCCCCGTTTTGAGGTGGGTTGTGAATTCAAATTTTGCATAACGGACCCCGTTTTATAAATGGGGGCCCATTTCGAAAACGGGGGCCCATTTCATTTTTTGCCCGTTAGATTTAACAACGGGCCCCCGTTTTAAAAACGGGGGCCCATTATTTAAATAATGGGCCCCCATTTCTAAATAACCGTTACTGTAAAAAAAAGATAGATTGCATCAATTTACGACACTATCATTGAAATCCGTACTGACAAAGATTTTTTACATCATTTGGCAGTACTTTTTAATATTTTTTACACGATTTTTTAAAGAACTCAGTAAAAAGATATTATTTTTTGAAGACGAGTTTGTAAAAATGGGTTCTAAGCAACATCAAAAGAAAAAAAAGAGGACAATGACAGTGGACGAAATTCAAGCACAAAGAGAGAAGGAGGCAAAATGCCAAAGAGATCGAAGATCACAACGACGACAATTGAATAACACTTCTGAAGGATCTAGTTCAGTGCCTGTTGTAGATGAGACCATTGAAGACATCATGATGGATGCAAGAAATGTAGAACCACACACGAGTATGACTGTTGATGCAAATGTTGATGTGGATGCGAATCCTGGTATTTTTTTAAATCTTGATGACTATGATGCCAATCAAATTGCTGATTTAAATGAAGCTGGATATAAATTTCATACACCAATATGAAAAGAAATAAAAATTGAAAATATTACACCACCCTCTCTAAAAGAAAATGAATGCAATTTGTTTACTATTGATAGCAATGTGCTAGATAATCTTAATGGGTTAGTTTCTTGGAGACAAATCAGAACACATGCAAACAGATTATATAAACAATTTTTCTATAATAAAAAGTTAGGATTCCAATGTCAATTAATGCTACAATTAATAAAAATGTTAAAAATGCGTAAAGTCATGAAAAAAATAGGTATTTATGAAAAACCAAAAAGAAAAGATGAATCATATAAGCAAGTTGTATCTACTGTTGCCAGTGCCATTGATTCTATAGGAAAAACAAGTCGAACTAAAGATAAGAATGCAGCACGTAGAGTTATAACGACTACTATAGTTGACAAAATGATTGTTAGTAAAAGAATGTTAAGTGATATAAGTGGCTATTTGAACTTACATCGTAGAACCTTGTCAAGAGTGGCCAAAAGAAGAGACACAATTGAAATTGATCCACTAAACCATTGTTGGAGTTTTAGTGGTAGACTTCAAAGGTCGGACATGAAATTAAATGATGAAACAAAACAATTAATTGCAAAATTTTGGCATGATAACACTAGAGTTTCATCAAATGCTAGAGATGTTTTAAAGTTAAGGGTGGGATCAAAAATTCGTGATCCTCATCCAAAACATCTTCTTGACATGACTCAAACTGAATTCTTTAAAAAATTTAGTGATGAATCTATGTTAATGAATTTACGAATTAGTCAGAGATCATTTGAAAAATACAAACCCTGGTATGTTAAAATCAATAAACAAAGAATATCTTGTTGTTGTAAAACTCATGTCCAGTTTCGTTACTATTATGATGTTTTTCGATATATTCGTTGTATGTTGCATGGTAATGATCTTGTGCAAGATTGTGGTGTTTATGTTCCACCTGAAACTATAAAAGATTTAATTGGAAGTTTATTTTGTAAACCACCTAATGAACAATTATTTCTTTCCAGTTCATGCATTTATGGTCTTTGCAATTTATGTGGGAACTATTCTTCGATAGGTGAATGTTTGCATGAACATGTTTCATCTAAGTTTGGACAAAAAATGGTTGATGTTAGGAGATTTAAAAATATAGAATACCATCTAAAGGATGGAAAGATGGGGAAACGTTTAGAATTGATTACAGAACAGAATAGTGTGAATGCATTTATTAGTGAGTTTAAAACTCATATTGTTCCAAAATATGTGAAACATTCCCAACATGCCCAATGGCTTGATGGACAGTTTCGCATATGCAAGAACACATTTCCAGTTGGAACAATAGTATCAGTTGTGGATTTTGCAGAAAATTATACTCTAAAACCACAAGAGGAAACTCAATCACAATACTACAACTCAGTGCAAGTGGCCATATTTGTGCACATTATATATAGACATGACCATGACAGTACAGAAGATAACAGAAAATTTTTGAGGGAGTATCATTTCTATGTTAGCGATAATCGATTACACTCTTCAGAGTTTGTCCAACATTGCTTCGAGGTATTTTATGATAATCTTAAGGAAAGAGAAATTGACATGAAACAACATATGATATGATCAGATAACTGCACTGGACAATTCAAAAATGCAAGAATGTTTTATTGGCTATGCAAAGTTCACAAGATAACCAATGTCCAACATTTATGGAGTTTTTTTGAAGCGGGACATGGTAAGGGGGAACACGATGGAGCCGGTGCCTGTATAAAAAGAGCTCTTGCTAGAGAACAATTGAAATTCGAGGATGCAGTGAAATTCAAAGATGCTCGTGCAGTTGTAGATTGGTGCAATTCAAAGTTGTCAAAAGGATCAATTGAAAACTCTGCAATTCGACGTTTCTTCTGGTTGATAGAGGAAGATAGTATTCCTATTCGGCATGATTGTAATACCATCATTGGATCAGCTAAATGACATTCATTTAAGATTTCTAATTCAAACACATGGACTATATTCACAAGGCAACTTGCTTGCTTTTGTCAATTTTGTGTTTCCGAAGATTGGGAATTTTGTGAGAATAAAGAATGGGTTGAAGAATGGCAACAAAGATCATTGACACCCATAGATGCAAATGATCCGCATGAAAGAACTGATGAAGATATGGATCAAATGTTTGCATCAAATGACTATGATCGCATTTCAGATCTTATACAACAAGGTAAAATTATTTTTGAAATTTGTTTTGATTTATTAAATAGTACATAAATTTATGAAATCTTACAGTGTATATTTTTGTTTTTATTTCTCATTAAATATTAAAATAAAATTGTTTTGTGCACAGGACATGTCTATGTTGTTGTTGCACCAGAGGACAATGAAGAGGGGATATAGTATTGGTTGGCTCGATGTGTAGAGCCAAAACATAAGCTAACTACTCCTCGAGTAGATGATGATGGTTATGACTATCCAACAGGATCTGTGGTTGTTGTTGGTACTTGGCTATGCAAATATCTAACAAGAAAGAATGGATTGCCCGCATTTGAAGATTATGAATTAGAGAAGAAGATTATACATTACTCGCGTTTGGTAGTGGCAACTAATATAAAATTGGATAGATATCGTGGCAGGCCTGCTAATAAACAATTATGGACTCTCTTTATGGAAGAGCACGAGACAATTATAGATGCTTTGCAAAAGAGAGAGGAGGCAGATGGTATAATGTAATGAATCTAGTAAAATTTTGTTTCAGGTCTACCACAAGTAGAAGGCATCAATGAAAACAAAGTTATTTAAATAGACTGTTTATTTTATTTTAGATATGTCTTCTTGATTACATTTTGTGTACAATATACATAAATGAGAGACTATTGGTCAAATTTATGAATGAGATAATTATGTTTTAATCAAGTTCTATTCATTATATTTGTTAAATGATACTTTTTAATTTAGAATATGTTATAATTATAAGATATGTTTCGATACTTAGTTCATGATGTATGTACATTTAGTTTATCTAATCACAAGAACTATTTAAATGAAATTCCAAAAATAAAATTACAAGTCCACATAATGCCTATAAAGTTGTTTAAGCACAACTTCCATAAATAAAATTTCAAGTCCACATAATATATAAAGTATGCACAAAATTTCAAGTCCACATAATTTCAAGTCAATATATATGATCTAATGTGCACATAATTTCAAATCCACATAATATCTAATGGGCACAATACACATAAAGTATGCACATAATATATATGATCTAATCCTATTATGAAACTATCCATATATATAAAGTATGTGTGTGCACGTGTAAACAAATATGTAAAGCCCGTAAAATAGTACATATCAGAGCCAAATAAACAGTAAAATTTCAAGTCCACATAATCCATATAATATCTAATCCATATATATGTCTAGATGGTAACATGATGTTCACTCCACATAATATCTAATGTACACAAAATATATAAAGTATGCACAAAATATATATGATCTAATCCTATTATGCAACTATCCATATATATAAAGTATGTGCATGTGTAAACAAATGTGTAAAGTCCATAAAAAAGTACATATCAAAGCCAAATAAACAATAAAATCTAAGTGCTATCATCAATAACATCTCGTGGTCTCTTGTCCCCGGGACGTGGTCCAGATCCACCTGTCTCATGCTGCACAATAAAAAAATAATATTAAAATATTACTTGAAATTAACTATTAAAAGAATCATTTATCAAATATAGTAGAATTCGTAAATTAAGTTACAAACTTACCATATGCTCATCAGATCCTCCAGCAGTATCTCTCTTGTCCCCTGGACATGTTCCAAATCCACCTGTCTCATGCTATACAATAAAAAAATAATATTAAAATATTACTTGAAATTAACTATTAAAAGAATCATTTATCAAATATAGTAGAATTCGTAAATTAAGTTACAAACCTACCATATGCTCATCAGATCCTCTAGCAGTATCTCTCTTGTCCCCGGGACGTGGTCCAGATCCACCTGTCTCATGTTGTACAATAAAAAAATAATATTAAAATATTACTTGAAATTAACTATTAAAAGAATCATTTATCAAATATAGTAGAATTCATAAATTAAGTTACAAACTTACCATAAGCTCATCAGATCCTCTAGCAATATCTCCTCTAGCA
This sequence comes from Cryptomeria japonica, assembly GCF_030272615.1. Lineage (NCBI taxonomy): Eukaryota > Viridiplantae > Streptophyta > Pinopsida > Cupressales > Cupressaceae > Cryptomeria > Cryptomeria japonica. Next base: position 530,666,002 of record NC_081411.1, read on the forward strand.
GTATCTTGTGCAGTATCAACACCAAATGTAGTGCTAGCTAACTCCTGTACAAGGTCAAATTCAAAGTGTCCAATTAAATCTTCAATTAAGAGTCAAAATAAGATCAAATTAAGTATTACATATTAATACCTCAAAGGATGTCGATGTGCATTCAAATTGGCTCTGATCAAAATTATGAGGATAACCTATCCTAATGGTAGTGTCCACCTGCATACATGCATTTAATGAAATCATATTTAGTGAACATATATATGTGTACTAAATAATTTCAAGTTAAGTTACAATATTGTAAGAGTTCATATTTAATTTAAGAATTATAAGATGCATACCATAGATGGTGTCACAATAGTCAAACCCTCTTCTCGATGTGATGTAGAGGGTCCCTCATGACCTGAATCCTGGAGAAAGAAGCATTCAATGTATCAACATGAAAATTTATATAGTATACGATGATAACATATTAACTTAAAAAGATCTAGTACAATGTCTAGATAGAAATTTATACTATACCCCATAAGGTGTGCCGAGTTGTGTTCCAGTAGATGCAATATTTACTCTAATATTAGGTGTAGTCCTTATCTACATAAACAAAATTTATTTAATGAAGTATTAGATTGTATAAAAAAAGAGATGCACTTAGTTTATACCTATATTTAATGAAGTATAAAAAGATTGACATGTGTACATGTATATATATATCTATACCTGGTCAAGATGAACATTCGAGCAAAGAAAATCCATATAAGATGTCATCATACTATCATCTATTGCATCATGCTCATCTGGAACTGAAGTAGATCCTGCAGTAGTAGTAGGACCTACACACGTCTCATGACAACTCGAACACATATGTGGCATCCATCGAGGAGAAGATACCATGTGAGCAGCTTGCTCACTCAGGTTACCTGTGAGGGAAGTCAAAGCATTTAATGTCGAAATGAATGATGTATTTTGGACATCTGTAGGAATCGATGGAGCAACAAGTGGAACTATGGGTGGATCCGGTAGGGGATTATTACTCCGTGCCCCTAATCTATGCTGTGGCATTCCACGACCAACACCCTGGAATGACTTAATATCAAAATAATTTGGTTTTTGGTTCATTACAAACTCACAGTATAATTTCTTCAAAAAATAAAAAGGGACCTCATAATTACGATGTGGTGGATAATCAAAAACCATCCACCATCTATCCCAAAAGTATCTAGCCATTTTTGGATGCACACACCACCTAATTGAAATTCTTTTCTGGTTAGGTTGCATTGGTTCTCTTGTTTTTGGGTTGGTAAAATATGGACATAAATGAGCTTTGGTTATTTTCAAATCAGTGATTTGCCTATAAGTTAAACCATCAGCATAAAAATCACGCAACTCTTGTCGTCGTCTATGAAATTGATCTAATTGAGAATCAACAGATCTAACTGACTCGACAACAGTTTGCATTGATTTTGCAAAGTCTACAAGATGGGGTGGCGTGACTTGCTCATTTTGGATAGCAGCAATGTTTTGTTCAATCACTTGTAGGTTTTCATTAATTCGTTCTCTTAAACGAATTTCATCCAATCTAGGGGGTGGTGGTGGTGGTGGTGGTGGTGGTGGTGGTGGGGGTTGTGGTGGGGGATTTTCACCTAAGAGTTCATCTATGTCAAAGACATCCATGATAACAAAGAACTCCTGCATATATAAAGATATACATGAATTATATACAACTCTATGTCAAAGAAGAATCTATTTTACTAAATTAAAAAAAAACATTTATAAATAGTAACATTTCTATGTTGTTGAATGAGATACACATGAAATATATAATATAATATTGAACTTAAAAAAATATACATGTACATACTATTGAATCTTGAAATATAAAATTTGCGCACAAAATTTAATAAAAACTTTCAATGAAACATCATAAATCTATTATATATTCAATTTAATAAATTCATTTCTTGTAAAAAACTAATCTTAAAAAAAAACTAATCTCCCATGACTATAAATGACATACTTAAAACATATTATATTCTAAGTGGTTGTCATGTAAAGACAAAACATCAAAACTTTTGAAGAGTTAAGCATATTTCACCATTAAATTTCTCCCATAATCAAATCTACACAAGATTATAATTTACAAAACCTTCAAAAAATATTATTTTCTATAAATCATTTATTATAAAACTCCGCAAGCATTTGTTTTCATATATAATCTTTCTATAAAATTTAAGATATCAATTCATACACAAATTCTCTTACAAAGTTGAATAAGAAATGAAACTCTTACATAAAAATCAACACAACATGCCAACAATTAAAAACAAAATTAACCTTGCAATATTTACTTTTAAAATAATCAATTTCAACAATATTTTACACATGCATTTATAATTATCAACTAGAATATTATTTTGACTAACATTCCAAATAAAATTCCTAACATACTATATGATCCTCACTCCTAAATTCCACTATCATACTTGCAAGCACTTAATTATTAAGTCAATGAACAAACTACAACTCAATGAAGCTAAAAAAGTGATGCAAGCCTATTTTTAAATATCCCAATTCCTTTCGCTGACCTAATACTTTTAGTGGCAACCATTTTAAAATTTCGTATTAATCAAAGAGAATATTTTAGGGAAAAAATGCAATGTTGGCACTTTATGAAAATAAAGGTTTTTAAGACTCTAGAGACTTGTTCATCACAATATTTTATTGTTTAATATGCAAAATTTTGAAAGATTTTGATATGTACAGACAAATTAAATTTTTCATATAATTAGAGGTGAAATCAATTTTGAATTCTACCTCAATGATTGAGGGGATCTTACAATTTTGACTTTAAATATAGCTTCATTTAAACTCTTTCATAAATAAACTAAAATAGAAGCTATAAAGAATTGCTAAATTCTAGCAATATATGTGTATGCAAGCAAGCATAAAAAATCAATAAAGGACTTAAACTATGAATTTCAAACCATTATTCTATGCATAAGTACCACCTTTAGATCGAGTTAAAGGATAATGTATAAAAGATGAAAGACAATAGTATCTCAGAAAGAAAAATCTTGTTGTAGCTAAAGGTTGATGGCTTCAAGATGGATTTGTGACCAAGATAGGATGTAAGGTGCTTAAATTGGCAACATAACATTGCATTACAAGAGTTCTTGAAAATAGCTCATATAATGATTTATTTATAGTCATGAAGGATAGAGGATTAAAGACTAAGATTGTTTTGAGAGATCAATGGAATAGATTGATTGAAAGGATTGTGTGCACTAGAAGCTTCCAAGTGGCAACTTATGTTTGGTGCACATGAGGAGTTCATGATCCAAGAAATTTTAGAGGAAACGGTCTTCTTAGGGGTGTATACACCAAGATGTTGTAAAAAAAGGTAGCCAAATGACCAAAAAAAGATAAACACGAGTGCGTTATTGGGAAATTCATTTAACGCATTTGAGGTCTTTTTTGTAGTGATTTTTTCTTACACTATCCTAGGCTTGTTTACACTATCGTAGGTTCATTAGGACTATCCTAGGTTCATTAGGATTGTCCCAAGTTCATTATGGCTTTCTTAGGCTCATTAGGACTTTCTTAGGTTCATTAAGACTGCCCTACATTCATTAGGATCATTTGAGGCTCATTGGGACTATCATATGTTCATTGTGATTGTCCTAGGTTCATTAATTTAATTCGTGTGTTCATTAGGACTATCTCACGTTCTCAAATAGCTTCAACTAATATCTTAAATTAACTATTTTTAAAAAAAAATAGCTCCTTAACAATTTAATATTATATACAATCGAATATGATTTCAACTTCAAACCTTGTGCACCTTTTAAAACCAAAAGATGTTGTTAAAACCATTCTTCTAGTATTAGCTTAATCATAACATAATCTTATAAATCTTCCTCAAAATATCTACCAACTTCAAATCATATATCAAATCTTTTATAATATAAATTACATTCTAGATATACCAATATACTTCTAAAGATATTCAAAATACTTCTTGGGAATTATATTTTTCAAATCTTTCGGATGTATATATAATTAGCACCCCATTTAGAAAACTCATTATCAATCAACATTATAAATCAAGAATATTTTTTATTTTGTATTAATGAATTATATTAGCTTCCTTTATGAACCTATGTAAACCAAACTCCAATTTTAGTAACTTATCTAGCTTTGCTCTAAAATTGTGTCCATAATTGATCCTTTTATACCATCACATGACATAATAGGACCATAATAGGACCTTTATGCCATGACATGGCATAAACCTAAGCCTAAACTTTCATATCTAAAATTTGAAGAGTAATGTTAATTACTTTTAAGGTTATACTAATTTAGTGGTAACTTTTGTATTGCCTAATGAGGATTAAGAACAATTTAGGTACATATGTTCGGTTTTATTTCAATTTCATTTTTGAACGTTTTTGTTTTTGTTTCCATTTCATTTTCGATTTTTTGTTTGTGTCGATTTCGTTTTGTTAATTATCTAGGTTTGGTTTTGGTTTCTAAATTTGTTGATTACAGTTTAGGGTTAACTGTTCAAAAATATTTTAGATCAAAATCAAGAATTTACAAATATAAAAAATAATTTATTTATATGCTACTATAAAAAAAAACTAAAATAATTTAAAAAAAACTAAATAATACATAAAAAAATATATATATATACAAGAAAATTATGAAATGTGAAAATAGATGACTGAATGTGTACCTAGGATAGTGGTGGAGGCTTGAAGTGGAAACCACAGCACGAGGGCCCGCTTTTGATCTCTTCTTTTCAACTCATTGTCACAGTGAAAATGAAAAATTGTCCAAAAAAATGGTAAAAATAGAATTTAAAAATGGGGGCCCGTTTTTTAATAAACGGGGGCCCGTTTTATTCAGCTTCGGCACCCCGTGACCTTTTGGCTCGGGAGGCCGAACCATTAACGGGCCCCCATTTTTTTAAAACGGGGGCCCGTTTTGCGGAGCGCATTTTCCAACGCGCAGACTTCCGCGAATTTGTGACTCATTAGCTTGCACATACCCTTACATAGATATAGTTAAAATAATATTATTTTAATTTAACAATTATTCAGAATTATAACAAACAATTTTATTATAATTGTTTATGCATCTAAATATATTTCAAATGTAATCATTTTTTTAATTTAATTATTTTCATACACTATAAAAACGGTCTTTGATCACAACCCCATTCTCCTTTGGAATACCATGAATGTTGTAAGGAAAAATCATCCTTTTAGGTATGAAATTATGTGGAACTCTCATCCGAAGTTCAAGGACTGCATCAAAAGATGGTGGAGCACCTGCATCCCTAGCACACCTATGTTTTGGATTGCCCAGAAGCTTGATTTGGTCAAAAGGAATGTATGGGGTTGGAATAAATATACGTTCGAGGACATCTTCAAGCAAAAAAATGAGCTCAATAGTAAACTAACAGCTATCCAAGAGCGCATTGATCAAGGTGACTTTCTTGAAGCTACCCATATGGAGGAGGCTACTCTCCGTAGAAAATGGAAGGAGAACTCCCAAAAAAGAAGAACTCTACTGGAAATAGAAATTTCAGGTTCAATGGCTCAAAGAGGGTGATAAGAATATGACTTTCTTTCACAGATCTACTATTATCTACAAGCGAAGAAACCACATCTCCTCCCTCTTGGATGATAACAATCAAGAGGTCAATGATGAGGATAGTTTGGGTAGACTAACTACTAACTATTTTGCCACTTTGTTTAGGGAGGATGATGACTCTAGGGTCCCTTTTGGGGAGGATCTTCTCAACTGCCTCCCGCCCCCCCTCTCAGTGGAATACAACAACCTCATTTTGGCCCCTGTTTCCGAGGAGGAAGTCAAGTTAGTTTTTTTTGCTATGGGTTCTTTCAAATGCCCGAGCCCTGATGGTTTCCTCCCAGCTTTTTTTTAAGATTTATGGGGTGTGGTCGGCCCTGATGTTGTTCTGGCCACTAGGGATTTTTTTCAGATCTGGAAGGCTTCTCAACAAGCTCAATTTCACCTTCATTTCCCTTGTCCCTAAAGTTCAAGAGGTGACCAATCTCAAGGACTTCTACCCAATCAGTCTCTGCAACACTATTTACAAAATCTTCATCAAAGTTATTGTTAATAGGCTCAAACCTTTCCTCGATTGTCTGATTAGCCCTACCCAGAAATGTTTTGTCCTGGTTAGATAGATTCTTGATGCGGCCATCTCTACTCATGAGATAATTCATTTTATGCATAAGTGCCATCAGCCGAGAGTGGTTCTCAAGCTTGATATCTCTAAGGCTTATGATAGAGTCAACTGGAACATTCTCTTCAAAGTTATGAAGACAATGGAATTTGGAGATAAACTCATTAAACTTATCCGGGAATGCATATCTATGGTCACCTACTCTGTGCTTCTCAATGGGAGCCCCCTAGAGAATTTTAGGGCCTCCAGAGGTCTGCGACAAGGGGATCCTCTCTCCTCTTACCTTTTCATCATCCTTGTTGAAGTGTTGGCTTCTAATTTCAACTCCATGGTTAATAGGGGAGCTCTCCTGGGTATCAAACCTACCTCAACGATGCCTCCAAATGTTTTGCAACAGTTTGTCGATGACACTATTCTCTTTGGTATCTCCTCTGTGTGGGAAGATACAGCTTGGAAATCCTTTCTCAAATCTTACGCTTTGGCCTCTGGTCAACACATTAACTATGAGAAGAGCAGTATTTACTTATTTTACACTCATGTCCAAGAATCCTTGGTTGTCAAAGGGCCTCCCTCCCTAACACCTACCTTGGTCTCCCTTTGACTATCAAAGATGTCTCTAATTCCTTTTGGATCTCTATCCTTGAAAGAATGCAGAAGAAGTTGGCTGCTTGGAATGGTATATTCCTCAGTAGTGTTATGAAATTGCAGCTGCTCTCCTCCTCCCTTCAAGGGATCCCTGTGTACTTCCTCTCCCTTTTTAAGATTTATACAGCTATGGCTGCTAAGCTGGAGAATATCCAAAATAATTTCCTTTGGACGGGGATGGAAGAAAAGAAGAGGCTCGCTTTGGTGGGTTGGGATAGAGTTTGTCACCCAAAGGCCATGGGCGGGTTGGGAACCCGTAAAATCTCCAGGTTCAATAAGGCCATTATGACCAAAATTGCCTGGAAGGTTTTGAATAAGGATGTGGATTGGAGCAGGATCATCACAGCTAAATACCTGGGTAATGGGGACTTTTCCTCTATTCTGAAAGAGAAGGGCCTCCCTAGGGGTTCCAAAATTTGGAACAACATCTTGAGTTGCAGGAACCCTTTATCCCGTGGTATGAGATGGCTTATTGGAAATGGAAGGAATATTCAATTTTGGGAGGATTATTGGTTGGGAGAGAAGCCCCTTGCTTCTTCTCCCTCCCTTAGAAGGCTCTAGGATGCTGCCAAAATTTTCTTTGGAGAAAGGGTCAGTCATTATTTCATCAACACCACTTGGAGGGATTTTGGAGGACTATTGCATTGATCATCCCTTCCTCCTCCCTACTGCTAGAGAGCTCCAAAAGCTCTTAGCTGGCACCTTTCTCCCCCTTTTTCCTCGGGAAGAAAGATTCATTTGGAAGTGGGACCCTTCTGGGGACTTCTCTGTCAGAACTGCCTACAACAACTTGCTAAGAGAACCTGATTACACCTATATCTGGAAAGAGGTCTGGAATCCCCAACTCATCCCCAAGGTCAATTTCTTTTGGTGGACTGCTCTCCTCAACAAAATTTTGACCCAAGACAATTTGATCAAGTGGGGATTTCAATTTCCTAATAGATGCATCCTTTGCAAAAATGATGAGGAAAGTCCTGCTCATCTCTTCCTCCATTGTGTCTTTCCTCGAGAGCTCTGGGGGATAGTATACATCAATCTCAATATTTGTTGGATTATGAATGTCAATTTGTTAAGTTTGTCCCAAGAGTTTTGGGGCCCCTCATCCAACCCCCTTATCCAACAACTGTGGAAGCAGATCCCCCATCATGTGAGTTGGAGTATCTGGAAGGAAAGGAATGACAGGATATTCAGGGACAAAGAGGCCTCTATGGAAACTGTGTTTGCTCGATTCCAAAAGTTGGTTCTTGAGAATATCATTGTTTCTAAAACTCGGCTGGCCTCCAAATCTCCCTCTACCTGGGACTGGTAAATTGATAGATATTGGAACATCCCCCCCTCGTTCTCTCTTATTGACTTCTCTAAGAGACTCCTAAGGCAAAGCATGGTCTGGTCCCCTCCGGCCACACATTTCAAACTCAATTTTGATGGGGCTTCTAGGGGGATCTGGCTATTGGTGGAGGGGTTATCAGAACCCAATTGAGGGCCCTTGTTG